>NW_027185381.1:8559223-9159223 GCF_022577435.1 Embiotoca jacksoni | reverse complement strand
ACGAGATCTGTTCATTCCTCAAGGAACTGCAAGCTGCAGACTCTATCATGACACTTTTGGTCGATCCCTTCCACCTTCCTAATGCCAGTTTTGGACTCATAGGCTTGGAGGGATCACTTGTACATATGATTGACTCTTTGTATTCTGCATCTGGCAGATTCACAGAAGACATTTTTTTATTTCTTGAAGCCAGCCTGTGCGTCTGGCCGGGCTGGTGAGGCCCCTGGTAGCGTCTTGCACCAGGGCCCCTGACTAAGATTGTTGATTGTAGAGCACCGGTCAGCGTTTTTGGTGCATCTTACACCTTTCTTTATTTCTTGGAGCTGACCTGTGTTTTTTCGACATGCTGGACAGCCCAGCAGAGCTACGAGGAATTCACTGCTGAGAACCCATTTAAAGAAGATTCAAGTGTCTTCAGGATCAACTGGGAAATCTCAGCTGCCTCTTAAATCAGTGTGTGTTGAGACAGTCTGCCTGCAGTTCAGATGGATTTCTTCAATTCACAAAAAAGCCTGACTGTGTTTTCTTCAGCCAAAGACACATCCGGCTTTGCTTCATTTTGCTGACTCGTCATCAGTCCAGATGAAGCTTCGGACTTCAGTCTGAGTGAAGAATGAGGTTTACAGCTGAGAAGATTCAGCAGCAGAGACAGAGTCAGAGCCACAACACCACTGATCCACAGATGACTGCAGAAAGCCTGTGTGTGTGGCCGGGCTGGCCGGGCTGGCCGGGCTGGCCGGCTGCCTGGTAGCGTCTGGCACCAGGCGCCTGAGGACATGAGACACCATATGAATGTTCAGTGGAGTGCACGGGTCAGCGTTGTCAGTGTGTCTGGCACATTTCTTTATTTCTTGGAGCTGGCCTGTGTTCGAACCCCCTGGAAACTATGGTGAACTCTGCTGCTGAGATCCCTTAAAAAAAGATTGATCTGACACGACACCAAGAATGAACAAATTAGTAAGTAGTTGTTTACAAAGACTCTTAATATTAAGTATATTGTGTTTATGGTGTATAAAATATGAAATACCTGAAGGTCTTAGCTGTTGTCTTTTTTTTTTTTTTTCAGATGTTTGTCTTTAGAAAGAGAAGAACAAGACAAGAATTAGAACCATCTCAGTTGTCTCTTTTTGTCATTTGTTTTATAGAGTGGGACAAACAATTTAACAGAAACACCTACAGACTACGAGCAGACGACAAAAGAAGAGAAGCAGACAGCACGAACTGCCTTCTCTCATTTAAAAATTATACATTTATTCCATTTTATTTTCAGTATTTCTCTATTCATCAATGTTTGTTGTGTTCACATGACTGCTGGAGTTATTAACTGTTGTTCCCTCATATCTGTCATTTGTTTTTTAGAGAGAGAGAAGAGTGCAGAGGAGCCTGAGACGAGACAAGAGGACGACAAACATCTTATTTAAAAAGGTAAGTTTGAACTCATTCTAAATTATTATCAGGAAACACAGCAGGACATTTAATTTAATGTGATTTCAGTTGTTTTTTGTCCCACGCCACCTTCCTTAATTTGTCCTCGTTTGTTAACGTTTTTGTCAAGTTTGGTCTCGTTATTAAATGAATACAATTTTAAGAGCAAAAACTGCATATTCTAAGTTAATATCAAAACTCTGGATAATAATTAAGATCATTCCTCTGGCTGCTGAACCTGTTAATTAACTGTTATCTCTCCTTTTCTACCATTTGTCTTTTAGAGAGAGAAAGAAGACGAGAAGAGAAGGAGACAATATAAACAGAACTCTCTCCTTTAAAAAGTATAAATAGATAAAAGAATGATTGTCGGTATAAAAACATAATGAAACAACTTCGTGCCACATCAGAGGTTACATACTGATGATGTGCAGCAGTGGAGAATTTTAAATGAAAAGTAACCTCTGCTTAGATCCCTGCAGGAGACGTCGGAGTACGAAGTGGGTCCAGATGCTTTGGAATTCATTTAACCGTTGATTTTATGCGAACAATAAAGGATGACTTTCTTCTTCAGAAACACTCACATCCTGCTAGATCTGACCCCTATCTAATATAACGTTATCAGACCCACCTAATAGTTTTTATAGTCTCCAAATTCACCAAAATCTGACAATTTACCTGACATCATCCCAATCATATGCAAATTTTTTCAGAATTATATTTCCAACATTTTGACTTTTAGAAGCGTTTCAAGTGTCGACAACAAAAACTACTCCAGTCTTGACTTTTTCCCCAAACTTCACCAAAATTCACCCATCCATCCAAGTCAGTCGCTGTATTTGTGAAAATATGCAAAATCACTTAACATGTACGACTCCACAAATCTTCATTCAAATGCTCCCAAAACTGACCGAGACAGTCTTTCGATATGAGGTATCATTTTCAAAAGGGTTGTTTTGGTAAAACTGTGAGTCTGCAGTGATATTCAATATCTTCCTGTAATTTGTACTCTATGGACAACATTTTTTTTTATTTCCCCAAACATCTGATTAAACTTCACCAAAAGTTTGAACCATCAATCCCGACCTTGCCGAAGAAGCAGTGTTACGTGTTGAACTAACCCACCTGTCGGTTCTTCAGCGCTGAAAATAGTCCGGTTGGTTTGCAACGTTGCTTCAGAGCCGGAAATGACTCCATCACGACGGGAGTCCGAGTCCCGCTGAAGGTAGGAGGTGTGATATCTCAACTAAAAATACAAAATGCACACACACACACTGATAACCAACCAAAAGGCGCCAAATAAATAAAAACATTTTAAAACCAAATAAAAAAGCAAAACTACCTCGAACCTAAAAAGCAATGACACAAACTCAAAAACAAATTGTATAAACACCAAAAAAAACAAAACATGTCTGTAAACTTAAAAACATGCAAAGTAAAAAAAACCAAACTTTTGTGCATCTTCCAGAGACAGACGTGCGAGTGTGTTGAGAACCTATTTTGCACATAGCTAGCCAGCTTGAGAGATTTTTGTTATTGGTTGATGTTAGCAGTTAGCTCTCTGATACATAAAGGCACAAAAATTATATAAAATAACAACGGGAAAAGAAATAACTTCATTGATCCTCAAGTCATAGCCTCAATGCACAATGTCAGTAAAGCTCTTTCCCGTGGTGCAAAATGTCCGAGGTTCATGTCCCGCTTCAAACAAACATGCAGGATATTAAGTGGTATTTTCTTAAGTCCATCCTTACAATTAAATGATTATTTTTTAGATACTTGACTGTGAAAATGCTTTTTAAAATCAGCTTTATTGTTCATTTTTGGTTTTGAAGATTCAACTTATATTTGTGAATCATTCAAAATGAATTTGATATTGACCAATTTCTTGGATTTCTGCCTGAACTGCCACAAACTTCACCCCCAAAATCCCATTAATACATTTTCAAAAATTGACTTTTTAACATGAGATAATGCAGCGAACCTCAGTTACTGTTAAGTACCTGAGAGTGGCTGAAGAGGACAATTTATATAATGATATAAAGTATATGCTTTTGTAAGAACAGAAAAAGAAAAAACATCGAACCCTGGGTTCAAACCCCCGAAGGTTCATGCTGTGAGCGACAGTGCTAATCGCTGCACCACCAATTATTTATTGCCCCGTGACGTTATATTCACAATTCCAAAATTCAAACAATTACAATATATTACCCCTCTGGCCTACAGAGCTCTTTTTTTTTCTTCAGGACATCCTCTGCATTGTCCTGCCCATGTACAACTAGTCAACAATGTTGCTATATGTGCATGTGATTTACTTCCAGTCTTCTCGTCTTCTACTGCTTGCAATTTTCATGGACCCGGATCATTGCTGCTCCTGGCTATATTTTAGCATAT
Source organism: Embiotoca jacksoni (assembly GCF_022577435.1). Taxonomy (NCBI): domain Eukaryota; kingdom Metazoa; phylum Chordata; class Actinopteri; family Embiotocidae; genus Embiotoca; species Embiotoca jacksoni. Next base: position 9,155,404 of record NW_027185381.1, on the reverse strand, counting down.
TCTTGATTTGCTGATTAAAATAATTTGCACATTTTAGAAAATGTTTTAAATAGTCAACACTTTCCATTTTGGGCCTCAAGTGTTCTTCACTTCACTCCACTTTCACCCCGATTTTCCTGTTTACTGAACCCATCATATTTTGTGTATTATTAGCTGTGTATTTCACTGAAACAAACTATACACAGCATACTAAACACTCCCAGTTAAAAAGGTCCATTTACAAATTGGTTGAAAGGTCTGGAAAACTACTGTTTGGATTTTTGATCTTAGATTTTGTGACACACTGTGTTCCCAAATGTCAACACTGATATGTTCACCAAAAAAATTGATTTATCTTAGCTTTGGTTATGAATTAATGCATCATGGAAAAACTCAAGCCTGCGTGGTTGGGCTCTTCATTCGCTTTATCATATGCAAACTGATCCTCCACATAATGACGAGGAGCTACACCAGCCTGTGTAGACCAGATTGGACCAATAATTTTGCATTTTCCCATTCAGCCTCTCAACTGCAGCACCACTATGGACTTCTCTTAGTAAAACTTGAGCATACAAATGCAGCACAAACCAAAGTCATTGTCATTCTGTTTTAGAAGAGTTTCACTTAAAGTTGGATAATAATGTGTTTCCCTGCTGATCAGAATAGAAAACAGCAGTAACTTTGATTTTGATTTTTTTATTTTTTTTTAGAGCTGCAGTTTGTGCAATTCTTTGTTCGGACATTTTGTGGTCGGGAGTGACTTTAGTTCAGAGCTGGATCTCGAACTGTTACATCAAATATCAACAACAAGAGACAATTTAAGTTAGATAAAGTACGGTATACAAATAAAAAAAAAAGATTATCTTTTTTGCAGTGCTCTGAATTATTTATCAGGATCTGGTCTCCTGAATTGTGTTTTGTTGCAGCAGGTCATAAAAAAAAAAAGATACAGCACTGAAACATAAATACAGAGAAATAATCCAAACCCAGGAGGGCAGACATAACCCCCGGTTGAAGGATCTGATTAGTTTGAGGGGGCAGCTGCAACCTGCCAGCTGGCATATGCCACAGTGCCAGATGGTCAGCTCATCAGTGGCTGTTTAGATCAACAGCAGGCTGCTAAGAGCCCAAAATACATTAAATCGCAGGATATTTTGTTCTGACAACCAGCAGAGGGAGACCGTGTTAATGTGATCTTAGTCACATTATGAGGACAACCAGGCCCCTGTGGGAAAACTAGAAAGATAATGGCTTCATTGCGATATTAAATAAAGTCTTAAACCTTCTTTATGAGAGGAGAAGAACTAAATAAAACACAGCATTACTCTGAAGAAAGGTTTTTATACAAGAGAACCACAGACAGACACTGCGTGAAACCTTTTAGCAATTTTAACTTGTCTCAAGAGTTTTTCCAAATTCACACTATTAGCTTAAAGCAACAAAAAATAATAAATTCATATTTCTGTACAACCCAGCAGCAGGAATTACTGTACGTGTGAGGACCCTGAACGCACCAGGTTCACTGTCCAAATATGCCGAATCACTGCAGCACAGAAACAATTTAGAGTCTGTAAAAACATGATAAAAAAATTGAATAATGATAAATTGTTGCTCTTTGTACTTCAAAGAAATTACCTTTGGGTTCAGAGAGAACCGAATTGCTCTTACACACACATACTATATATAATACAACATAAAAACACTCAGAACAGTATGTAGCCTGCAGCAGCAGTCCAGTTTGTGCCTGAAAGTGTTTTGGTTTCAGTTGAACCAGGTGGTGTTGAGCTGCGTCTGTTTTTTGATGCTGGTGTCCAGCTTGAGGACCTCTCTGATTGCCATGGTGGCGTAGGTCGACGGAGGCAGGGAGAACTCCATCCGCAGAGCGCGGTACTTCCCCTCTGTCGGGACAAAGGAGAGAAGAACTGGATCGGGCTGTGTGCGTCCTGAACTCTCATACTTAATTTCTATTTTGTCATAATAAAAAATCTCCAAAAACAGATTTTCTTCTTGTGCCACATTCATTATGGTGGGAAACGTCAAAGACCTGCTACAGCCGAGCTACACTACACACTTGGTTTGTATTTTCAGTTTTTGTTTTAAATGTGTGGCGTGGTTTTTTTTTTTTAAACACCTCTGAGCTGCCTTTTAAAGGGCCTGATGTATTGGATACATGTATATGGGCATGTGTGCTCATTTGTGTCCTTTAGTTTCATCGCATGTATGGCTGCAATTGCAAAACAGTCCTGAACGTGGCTGTCTGAACTAAATCCCATTTCACTCACACTTCTGGAACAAAACCAAAGAGGCCAACAATGAGCTTACCTTTGTTGAAGACAGGAGCAGGTTTGTTCTCCAGTTTCTCAAAATCCGTGTGCACCAGAGAGATCCTGGGGTCGTCGTACTGGATCACCTCCCTGCACACGACAAACACAAATAACACAACACACCGGTTTATACACCGCCCGCTGTGAAATGTTAAATTACAGAAAAAAGGCTCAATGCTAAAACAAAGTGTACTGCAGTACACAATGACAGCATCGTTGTTTTCACAGTGGTAGTGTTACACCATGTCTTTACACAAAGCTGACATGAGTAGTGAGTGCTCCGTCTGTGTCTCTACTGTTGCGCAAGCGGCTCAAAAGTGGAACTTTGCCAGTCCTAATATGGACATACGGTGGGGACGCTGTTCTCGGGGTTATAGTCAGCATTTCTCTTCCTCCAAACACAGCGAGTCGAGTTGATGCCAAAGAGCTCGATTTTGGTCTCATCTGACCACCTCACCTTCTCCCAAGCCTTCTCTGAATCATTCAGGTGTTCATTGGCAAACTTCAGACGGGCCTGTACATGTGCCTTCTTGAGCAGGGCGACCTTACGGGCGCTGCAGGATTTGAATCCATTACGGCGTAGTGTGTTACCGGTGGTTTTCTTGGTGACCGTGTTCCCAGCCGTCTTGAGATCTTTAACAAGTTCCTCCCGTGTAGTTCTGGGCTGATCCCCCACCTTTCTCTTGATCATCGATACGCCACGAGGGGAGATGTTGCGTGGAGCCCCGGGCCGAGGGCGATTCATGGTCATTTTGTGTTTCTTCCATTTCTGTTCCGTGGTGAACCAAATATCTTAGTCTGCCTCCTCCGAGACCTGATCGACACACAGAGGGCCTCGCGGCAGTGGTATTTTCCAGACAAGGCCGGACCATCCCTGTAAGTCCCTCCCCTTCCTGGCACGGTAGGGAGGGCTTCGGTACGGCTCCAGGAAGTGCTAGCTATATTGCCCCACCCCAGTCAGGCTAATAGAGATGAAAATAGCAGATGAACAGATACGGAAGAAAGGCTAGGAAGTACGGAGCACGACACACACGACCGCCCGACGCGACACTACACAGGAGGCGTTCAGGGACAGTGTTGAGCGTAGGTTACCTGCATTTTGAGCCCAATACATAATGACAGTAGTTACGCACATAAAATAGAGAAAAATAGAATTAAAGCCTAAAAATATGCTTCGGGTGGCAGCTATGCATGCGACATGTGAGCCAGCGCGCCAGTGGTGTAGACAGCTGTTGATTAACATAGAAGTCTATTGTTCTGTCGCGTGCAGTAAAACAGACGAGTTAAAAATACGACTGAAACGCCTCCTGCGGAGACAGCCCATTACTCTGTAAAGTCATTCTGCTTGTTAAAAAGATCAAATGTTTGGGGCTCTGTATGATTTAAAGGTGTGCTAACCAGCTGACGTCACTGGGTCTGATGATGATCCGTCTGTAGGCTCCAGCCAGAGAGTAGTCCTTCACTTTGTGTCTCATGTTGTCGATGTCCAGCCCGTCAGCAGAGAGCAGCTCTCTGTAACCTTTACCAACTGACAGAAACATACAAACAGCACCGATAACGCAACACGATTACATTCTCACATCTACATGTATATTTCATTTCCCCTTCTGTTACAAGTTTACTTTAATTTGTTGGGTTTTTAATGATTCTATGATTTTGTTAAACCACTCATTACTTCTATATTTTGTTCTCTTTCAAATCTCGGTATCTCACTCATGATATCAGAGAACTGGGGTACATCTGTAACCTAAAGGTGGATGTTTTTCATCAGGAATGAATTCATTTGGCTTTTTTATCAATTTAAGCTGACAGTTTAAAAAAAAACAAAAAAACTTGTGTGTACAAAAAAACCCAGGTGTTTTCATTTGCACACACATCAGCATTAAAACCACCCAGTGTTGTTTTTCTCAGCCGTCTTTTCATGTAACATACAAATAAATGAACTTGAAATCACAGATCCACTTCTTACTGTGGTGAGACGGGTAGATGACATCAAACCCAGGGAGTGGCATCACAATGTCATGGATGGAGTGACTCTCGGCCTCCTCTGCAGACAGCACGTGTGCTTTGGCTTCAGAAACACACCAGAGACAAACATCAGAGGTCAATATTTCCTATATAACATCAGGAAATATGTCATCAAAAGCTAAAAATGCAGTTTGAATAACACTTGCAATTGAAGTCTGATGACATCACGTGTATTTTTGATGACCAATCATATTATTTGACTGTTTAAAAAACACAAAATATTGGCTGAGAGTTGCTTTTTTCTGTAGACTTTATCTGGGTAGAAACAAGCAGACTACTTGCTTTTAACTGCAAAATAATCCTAAGTGGTTTGAAAACATTTTTTAAACATGTTCCTTCAACCAATTTGTCATTCTTTAAACAAACTCTGGTGAAGGCGGTGGTTCAGCACAGAGGGAACTGCACTCGTTTACTTTCTTACAGAAGGGTAGCTGGAAACGCTCTCATTTCTAATCGAAATGTGAAAACGAAATATGAAGCTGCAGCCACCAGCTTTAGTTTAGCTTGGCATAAAACTGCTCGGCCTGGTCTGTCCAAAGGTAAAAAATGTTCCACTTACACCTGCTGGTAACATGTGATCTGTATCTGACATCTGATCTGAGGGTCTTTGCATTTACACCTGCTATTAAAATGCGTCCCGTTATCTCAACTGTGCCGCAATTTGATCCGATCTCAATGTGCAAGTGAGTGAGGTGGGCTGGCTGATTGAGTGTCCCAGGTACTTTGGGGGCTCCATTTCGTTTTACGTTGCTAAACTGGAGCTAACTGGAGCTTTTGCCGTGGTTGGCAGAGGAAGGTGACTACTCACTAGCTGTTTTTTTGTGTTTTTGCAGAATCTGGTCACTCTGTACAGACTGTATTTACATCTGTGTTGGATCACAAAGCTGGTCTGACCACCTCCAAATACAGTAAATACGATACAGTCTGCATGCATTTATACCTTGTATTAACATGTTTTACTTAACTAGACAAGGTTTCCAGACAGAGATTGCAGTATTGCAGTAAGTGTAAATGAGGTAAAAAAAAAAAAAAAAAAATCAGCCAACTAACACCTATAAATATTGCCAAAACAGATTATATCTCGTTTGATTAGCCTGTACAAATACATGTATAAAAAAAAAAAAAAAAAAAAAAAAAAAAAAAAAAAAAAAAAAACCAAACAACAATGTCCTTTAATAATCAGGTGTTAGGCAACGGAATGAAAAGGAAAATGTCTTACTTCCTCTGAGCACCAAGTCCCCCTCCACAGCCTTCAGGCCAAAGGCTTCGTGTCTGCGACTCACCATGGTGTTCCACACCACGCTCTGGTAGCTGTGGATGTACATCAGACGGTTGTTACGAGGGATCTGGAAAAGAGCAAAGAGGCAACAGCTTCAGTAAGAGCACAACATTAATATTGATGTCACTTGAACAAACTGGCTCTTAATTTCTTGAGGCTTGTGGCTGATCTGATTCCCTGACCAAAATATCAACAGCTGAGCATTGTGGGTAATGTAGCCACCAGGTTTTGGGAAATCTGTGGAATAAAAAGGCGAAGTTTCTGGTTCAACTGCAACAGTTTTGATGCGTCAGCATCCCATATTTTTCAACTGTTTGTTGTGAGTTTGATCATTTTATGTGACTGCAATACTAAATCTGTGGAGTACTCTTCACAGACATATATTTACACATCACATTCAAATAGTCAATAAAATATATTTTTTTTAAATCCATAAGTAACTGCAACAATCTTCCCGTTTTATTTACTTTAGCAAACGGCATTACTGACAGAAAACTAACCAGTCCAAAGGCAGTGACGATGTTTTTCTTGCCATACATAGACAGGCCTCTCAGTAGCTGTCCTTCCACACAGCGCTTGTTGGGCAGCTTTTTTAGCGCCGCCTCTGGGTCCTGAGTCTTTGCCCACTCTTCCCTGCAGCGGACCAAAAACTCTTTCTCTGCTGTAAGAAGCAAACAAGATGATGGGAAGTTTGAAACACATTTGAACCGCTTAACAGGTAGAGGAAAAGAGAGTGAGAAAAGTTTATTACCTCCGGGACGAGGTTTGAGGATCAGATCTACCACCTCGTTCCAGTTGTTTTTCAGAATGGCCCTGTCGCAGACAAAAAAGGAGGGAAGGACACTTCAGTTTACTGTCCTGGCAAATTATGCCACATCATGAAGTTATGCACGTATTTCCGTGTCGTGACCTCACCTGCCAACGTGTTGTGTGGGCACTGCTGTGGTGCCAAAGCGCTGCATGCCATAGTAGTTGATGAAGCCTGTCTGCTTGAGGGATGTCAAGGCCTGAGAGACCTGCTCATCTGTTCCTGAGATGTTCCTGATATCCAGATAAAACATGAAATAAAACAGCGTGCTGTGACAAACCGGCCATAGTTCCCTCTAGTTTGTACTGATTTTATTGGCAAATATTAGCCAATCGCTGATATACCGGTATCATGTATGTTGGCTGATATGAAAACTTTTTCTTAAAAGGACATAATGCGGAAAAAGATGCTTGGGGAAAATGAAAATTGTTGTATTTGTCTGTGTGTATTTTTTTACTCTCTTACGTCAGTATCGGCCACAAAAAAATCAAGAGTATCGGTTGTGCTTGACCTGAAGAGTTAATGCTAGTCATTAATAAATCAAGCACAAATATAGTAGTCATACTTAATTAACTGAACATCACGATTACACTAGAAGATTCCCGCCGAGACACTAGTTTATTATAGTCTCGCAGACGCAGGTTTTCTTCAGCTCCATTGAGCCTGCATCATGGTTTAACAATTGAAGAGCTTTTAAATGAAATTCTGTGACCCATTCATTACAATGCAAAACACCAGTGAGACAGTTGTACCGTCTATGAAACGTGACAGACAATCGCTTATAAGCAGTTTTTGAGAAAATATTTACATAAGTTTTAGCTTTACATGCTCTTGTTTTAATGCCCACAGCTGAAAGCTGACCAGCATCCAAACAACAGTAATGTAACGCACTGTATGTATACAAGGATCTTCTGACCTGATGACCACAGTGAAGTGGTTTCCCTGCAGCTCTCCCAGCTTCAGAGGGTGGTTTTTGTAGCAGAAGTTTCCGAGCTTGAGGTTCATGAGGCACTTGTTGAGATGAGACAGCCGCTCTGCTGTGATCCTGAGTGAACAGTGAAAAGGTTACTTGAATAATTGATCCTGTGCAACAAGCTGGCACGCCAGAGATTATCTACCCAGTAACAGCAGAAAATTAAAGAAGGTAAGCACTGATTATTGCAGTAATTTGCTCACAGCTTTGTACACTCACTTGAGCACCGCTATTTCCTGCACAGTGATGGCCCTCTTGTCCTTGGTTCCCATGTAGGAAAACATGTTGGGTCTAAGCCTAGAGAGGGATGTGTCATTACACACATGTGAGTTCATTTGGCTGTTTGTGCGCTCCTCTGTCTCCGTTATTATTAGATGATTCGATTAATAGGCAAATAAAAAGTGCTACATCCAGACCTGAGGAACTTTGACAGCACATTGATAGCGTCCATGGTGTCTTTGTTCTCCTTGTACAGGACAAAGTGGCAGAAACTACCACGGTTTTTGGGCCAGAAGTGTTTCCTTGGAGCTTTTAATGGAGACAGAAAAAAATGCAATGAAAAACACAGTTTTCAATTCAATTGAAAAATACAAATCACTTTAAAAGGTCTCCCAATATTTCAGCAATAACCTTACAGACTCTCTATTTCCAAATATTTCTGAGCAGTGGGCCAAAAACCTAGTTTGTTATCCGGATTGTTTACTACTGCAACACATGATGGAGAAAAAAATTAAACCCGATATTACAACACAGAGCAATTTAACCATGTTTAGCAACCAACACCTAACTCCATATGGGTTTTACCACTTTCTCTGTGCTGTGTGGAGAACAGGTTCTTACCTGCAGCTGTTTTGACCTCTATCCACCAGAGAAGAGCAAAAGGAGGATAGAATAACGTTACTAAGAAAGAGATTCTTATGGAGCGTGGGACGGGTGGTCAGGGGTGAGGCCTCATGCATGGGCCTGAGAGTGGAGTGTGCTACTTAAATGGTTTATGAAACACAAGTGCAGGTTTTTTTCCACCGATGTGGCTCTGCTAATCTCTCCTGTCCTTCAAATTGTTCAGTCGAAACCTACATGAGAGCATTCCACTAAGGTTAAAGGTCGGTCCAGGAACCAAAACGCTGCCAGTTTTTAAACCACTACGAGTCCACATCTGAGCAGAATCATGCAGGTGTGTTGACCATGCATGTGCACATGTGCATGCATTGTAATTTACTGCTCTGGACGACATGCGCTGCAGTGAATAAAAGTAAAAGTAAGATGGACATGCAGTAAATCCTTTGATTATTACATGAATCTACTGTTCCAGAGTTCAGGTTGTGTTTCCTCTCCACATACCTGCTAAAGCCTTCTTCCCAGCAGTGTGGTACGCCACTATAAACTTGCGCCCTTCCTTCTCTTCTGTCTTTGTTTCCAGACCGGCAAACTGAGTCTTGATGGCTTTGTGGACCAGCGTCCGTTTCTCTTTAGTATCATCCAACACCTACAGATGTTAAAGAGATGAGTAAGAACTTAACATAAAAAAAATAAATTAAACAAAAAGTCTCAATGACTTTGAAGGGATGTTATCTTTTTAAATGATGGTGTTTTTATTCTGAAAAGACGGGTGCACTCCTGTAAACTCACCTCGATGGAGACACTGCCCTCTTTATTCTTGAAGAACTGCAGCTCACCGAGCTCCTTTTTCTGCTCCTCAGTTAGCACCTCGATATCGTTTGACTGCTGTTCAGCCTCTGGGACTTCCTAAAATAGTAATAACATCACAAAAACCTCAGGCAGCATGAACTGATCTGATTCAGGGATCTGAAAACACAGGTTCAAGGTTGTCTTTACTGCGTGTGTTGTGAACTGTGTCAACATCACATTTAAAATGATTTGGATAGCCAAGTGTACGTGCAAGAGGAATCAGAGGCTGCTTTCACACTTGGTGCTCCATACTTGTAGGTAAGGGTGAATGCTGTGTATCGTACTCCAGCATTGTACAGATTGGTCGTACTTATCTGGAAGCGCTGTGAGACTTGTGGACACGTTTAAAACGAGTTCTGTCTCTTACTGGCTTCAATAAGTCAACAAACTCCCCTTCAGTCCACTTACATAAGCAGCCATGTTGGTCAAATCTTAAATATAATAAAGAGAAGTGCTATCTTACCTCAGCCTCTGCTGGTATAGAGAGGTCATCTAAATGCGACACCGTGCCTTGCTTGTTGATTTCATGCACAACAAAATCTGAATATCTGAGTAAAAACAACAAGAAATCACCTGTTATACAAATCAGACTAAAACATTTTAAGGCAAATCATCTACTGGCTCTTGAAGGAGAAACAAACCTTTCCTTTAGGATTCCTGAGAAGCCCTCGTGGTCACTGACGTACTTCAGGATGCCCACATCCAGCTCAGTGAGGCCGTGCTTCATCATGTCAGCAAAGGTCTCACCATCCTCCTCTCCATCACTTGCTCCCCCTTCTGGCTCTTCCTCCCCATCTTGGTGGGAAGGACCTCCGTTTTTGTGATCATTCTCAACTTTTGGTTTCTTTGACGGTGTGTCTTCCTCTTCATCCTCCGGGCAGCTTCTCTTTTCCCCAACCTGGGCAGGGGCAGGTCCGGGCTCGGATTCAGCCATCAGAGCCAAACTGGGACAACGGGAAGGGGGGGGGGGGGGGGGGGACAACGTTTTAACACATTACAAGCAAATACATCAGCTAAGGGACAATCCACCAATTTTACAAATAAAATTTGGCAGGAGTACTCATAGCAGTTGTGTACTGTATGTCCTCGGCCACCTGCGTTATTTTTCCCACAGACTTCAGAAAGGTCAGAGTTTGGCCTTTGTTGTGCAGCAGACAGAAGAGAGACGACAACAAAGGTGCCTCGCTGCCCTCAAACCAGGGAACAGGATATTTAGTGTACAGAACATTTGTGACTTTTAGCAAGTCTACCAACACTGAACAGCCCCTTTCGTTGACGTCATCAAGTTAACAGAGTGAATGTCATGCAGCAAGTCAAACACAACCAAAGTAACAGGCTACAAAAGCCGTACTTGCAGTTGTCTGCATTGACATCAACGCAAAGTACAACCGTATGTTGATAAGTCAGTGATGACCAGCCTGCATTAAATGGCCTAGAAAACGATGCTACCGACTTACTGTTCGTGAGGCTGAGGGAGCAGGAGACGGGTGCAGATCTGGGAAACACTCCTGCTGCTCCTCCTCCTCCTCCTCCTCCTCCACCACCTGCTGTACACTTGCAGAGACCTCTTGACGGACCCGAGCTCGACGCAGGCGCTTACAGGACAAAATGAACACGTTACACGCCACTCACAGATCAGCAAGAGACGCAGGCGACTTCTCTCCGAGAGAAAAAAAAAAAAAAAAAAAAGCTAGCTAACGTCGACGGCAATGATGTTTTTAACGAGCAAAAGTGGACTGAAAAATAGGTGTGGAGAAAGCGAAAAGCGCCGTATTTTAGAGCCACGATTCAGATGTAACTTTACCTGCGGCTGGTGAGATTCAGAAGAGGGCGGACGGCAATGAACGCCAGCTTTTCTCACACGTGTGTGTGTGTGTGTGGGTCGGTTACGGAAACAGTTCCTGCCCCAGAGCCCGCCCCCTGCAAATGGTTGGTTCACAGGGCCTGTCAATCACAGAGTTACGCTGCCTTCGTGTTATGTCGGCAGACTGCGAGGAACAGGAAACACACCATGTACTTGTACTTTTTACTTCACTAAATTTTCGAGACATGTTTAGTTACTTTACAGATTAAGATTCTCCCATACTAAACAGATGAAAAAAAAAATGTCAGTAAAAAAAAATTAGGGAAACTTGGAGTAATTCCTTGATTAGTTTACTCGTCAATTTAAGGCTACAAATATTTTTTTTATAACCAATTATATGATATTTTACATGCTAAAACATTTACAGTTCCAACTTCTCAGATGAGGGGATTTGCTGTTTTTACTTTTTACGTATTAATTATTTTAATTTATGTCTAATAATGTTGCGGTTTGGACCTCCGGTTGGACAAATTTAACATGGTTCAGGTGTCCAAACAATTAATTGATAATTAGCAGATTACCCAGTGTATAATATCAATATAATCCATTTGTATTTAGAAACCAAATACTTTAATTAGTCATATTTATCTAATTAAATACTACATAATGTTATTTCAATACTATTAGACATTTTTTCCCACTAAGTACTTCTTTAAATAACATTTTCTTCACTTTCTCCTGTCATTTTCTACAAATGAAATATATTCACAAATGTAAAATTTTGAATGAATCACAAACAGTAGATGAAGACCTATGCGTAGTTTTCATTGAAATTTTGTTTTAGAGAGAGCATATCAGACCCAAATCATTGGGCCTTATCCAGTGGAATAGTTTATATTGCCTACATCTTTAAAAATGCTTGGAAGAGATCTTCATGTTGAATTTAATAGCCCACTGTCATTGCCTTCACTTGCAGCCATTAGTTGTTGACAGTACTTTAATTTTTTTTTTTTAATTTTCCAATATATCAATGGGTTCGATCCATATCTACTACTGTCACTACATAAAACTATCAGGTTCACCAACCACCACAGGCGCCGTGGCTTAGATGGTTAAAGCGCCTGTCTAGTAAACAGGAGATCCTGGGTTCGAATCCCAGCGGTGCCTTTTCACAGGGTTGGACTGCACACTGCTTCAAACGAGATGACGTGAGTATGAAGTTAAAGGTTCAACTGGAATGATGTATTTCTCAATGGCCATTTTACTAATATGATGACTTTGCCACTTCTTGATTAGTAGATTTCAAGTCAGAGCAGATATTCATTAATAAGAAAAGATGGAAAATGGAAATGTAACTGCATGTCACAATTACTGTTAAAAACATTGAGGCAATTTGGATGCAACCGTCTTTATGCAGTTTTTTTTTTTTTTTTTTTTTTTCCCCATCTCTTCACACAAAAAAAATTCTGGGTTATTTTAATAACCCAACTGTTGGGTTGGTTTAACCAAAGTGGGGTTATGAATATTAACCACTGGGCTGGAGATGACTCATAATGATTGAAGTCCACCATTTTAATGCCAATTACTTCGAGCCACTTCGCCACAACACGTCACAGGAAAAGGTAAGTCAATAAAACTGTAATATGAATAATAATAATAATAATAAGATCCAAAATAGCTTGGTTGGTTTCTTCCTTTTAACACAGCTTTACTTAGTTTTCAACAATAGCTAATTTGTGCTAGCTGACATTAGCAACAGCGAGCACTACCTGAGACTAATATTAACCATTAACACTAATGGTAAAGCGCCAACAAGCGAGAGTTGGCTATTCTTCAAAACTATCGTCAAACTATGTAAAAAGATGCACTTAGCTTGCTCGTAGCTAGCACGAACCAATTGTGAGGTAGTTAGTCAAACGTTTTACATATTTTGACACAATTTAAAGCACAATTGTTTACCAAAAGAAAGTTTAGTGTGAGGAACATTATATTAATTTGATATATTTCAATACCATTGTATTCATTTTATAATTACATGTATTGGAATGTTAAATTAGTTTTGGTTATATTGTTTGCTTGATGCAATAAAAAAAAAATTGTTGGGACATGATGTGCTTGTGTCATAATTTCATAACAATTTAATGTTATTGATGTGTCTTTTAGTTCAAAAGTCAACTGAAATTCAATATGTACAATTTTAAGTGTAACTGACAACCCAGAATTTAGGTTGTATTTTTTTTAACCCATTGTTTGCTTCAATTTTTTTTAATTTTAATTCAACAAAGTAATCAGTTTTACCCATTTTTGTTTAAAAAAAACATGATGGGTTAAATACTTAACCCAACCCTGCTGGTTTATAATAACCCATGCCTGGGTTCGTCCCTTTTTGACCCAGCCATTGGTTACCAAAAAAACCCCAAATTGGGTTATTTTCAACTCAGCATTTTTTTGTTACCAATTGGTGTGATTGTGCAGGTCACATAGGCTACAGCTAAAATACTTTTACCAAAACACTGACAAACATTTGATGCAATTTTGAGTCATATCATGATTGTTTCTTTGTGCTAAGATCTCAGTTGTCTCAACCACAGGTTTTGTTTTTAATTTGCAAAGACTTCAACTTGTAGGGAAGCCCTATTTATGTAGAACTACGATTATCACCTCGTAGTTGTCTGCCTCCAACAACCTGTCAAGTTGCAGTTTACATTCATATCTTTCCAGACTCATATAATAGGTGTTGTGATGACTTTGAAGGAATCGCTATATGTTCAGATGATTGGTTAATAAAGACAATTTACAGTAGACAGTGTCTCAAATCAGGATGTTGCTGCAAAGAAGCTACAAATTCTAAAACATGGATGCTTCGTACACATTTTCAACTTGATAGCACCAAAGATCTACACAACCATGTCAGGTTCCTGTTGGACCCTCAAGAGAGTAACCGATACGGCGCCCAACCAAATGTGAAATACGGTCACAATCTCCCCTTCTGTTCCCGAGCTGTGGTGTCGAATAACGGCCGGAAAAGTGTTTTTGTAGAACATTATATTGTCACTTTGAAGTTGACCTTTAACCTTTTGAATATAAAATGTCCTCGTTTTATCCTGCTGCCTTAAAACACGAGTTGCACTTTGGTTGTTAAATTCAGTTCAAAGTCTTATGAGTAGTGAAATTATAAAATGTAACCAGACTTCAGAAAACAAAACTAATTTAAATTAAGATATTTAGTTAAAATCAAATGTTTAGTCACATGGACAGTAGTTAGAGACAGACATGCTTTTCTTTTACAGTCTTACATTTTAAAGAGTTTGCTCCTCTATTGACACAAAGAAGATACACCACCAGCTTTTGGAGCCATTTTATACAGACATATATATGTCTGAACAGAGGAGACGTGTGATGCTGCCTTCAGAGACAGTGAAATCAATTGTAAGTCTTTAGGAGTGACTGTATTCAGTACTGGCAAAGGTAAAAATGGTTTTCATTAAAAAAAATTAACCATGAGTTAATTTAACATAGGCTACATGTTAAATTGCTGTTTGCGTTTAGGGTATGTATTAAAGACGGACAACAAGTTTCAATCGTGCCTGTTTTCTTTAAAAAAAAAAGAGTTGAAAGAGATTTTACTCTCTAAAAAAAAAAATCATTTTGGGAAGATTGCTAGTAGCCTATGTTAGTTTTAAGTGAGCTGTTAGCTGTTCAATTCACTCATCCTCATTTCAAGTCCTAATGGCTCAAGTTACAATTAGAATTCAGTTCTAAATAAACACTTGACGTATTATGTTGAAATATCTTGGATATGAGTGGCCAAAAAAATGGAAAAGATGAGTTGATTGAACTCAATTCCACTGTGATGTTTTACTGTGTAACCTATTCAAAGCCAAAGTTATTCCACCACTGTCAATGTACATGAGGCCTAAATTAGCCTAAAATAAATCCTTCATTTAGTTTCATGTTGAGCAAATATTGTTTTAAGACATACACTTTTATATATATATCTATTTAGATATATATACACTTTTATATATATATATATCTAAATATAAATATATATATATAAATATAAATAAATATATATATAATTTATATTTAGATATATATATTTATATAAATAAATATATATATATTTATATATATATTTATATATATATACTTTTATATTTAGATAAAGTATATATAAATATAAATATATTTATATAAATAAATATAAATATATATACATATATAAATATATATATTTATATATATTTATATAAATATATATATAAATATAACTATATATATAAATATATATATATAAATATTTATATAAATATAAATATAAAGTTATGAAACTGCTGTTACAAATGAACTTTGATGTAATGATTTGTGTGTGGTGACCGTATCCACGCGCGCGACTCCTACTACAAACGACAGAGGGAGCGCGTGCCCTCTGAACGCAGGGAGGTTCGCGTGAGGAGGAGGAGGAGAAGGAGAACCGGCTGCTGCCGTCGAGCTGCCCGCTCCTATTGAGGGAAGAGGAGGAAACATGAGCTCCAGGAAAGGTGCGTATCCCTCAGCCTCTGTGCTTAACCTACTCTGTTTGTATTTAACGTGAAGGCTGGCGGAAGTTACACGGTGCGCGGTTACACGACGCTACGTGACCCGTGTCAGACAGCTTCAGACCCTGATGATGATGATGATGGTGATGATGGTGGTGTGTGTGTTTGTTCTTCCTTCCCCCCCCCCCCCGTGTATCCTCGCACCCTTCCCCGGACGTCGTTCATGCCCGTGAACGAACCTACCCTCCTCCGACCGGCAGTGATGGCCATTCAGGCCAGAAAGAGGAGGCCGAAGGGGAAGAAAGATAAAGCCGGTCACCATCGGAGGTAAGCTGGGCGGCGGCGGCGGCGGTTTGTGGGGGGGACTGTACGGCTCCAGGGACCGCGAGAGAGCGGAGCGTTTGTTTGCCGGGGTTTGGTTTGTTGACAGCGGGTCCCTCTCCGCGTGACGCCGGTGCTGTTGCCCGGTGCGTCGGCGGTGAAGACTGCGTGTGCATATGGCAGAAGGGAGTATTTTCATCCAAAGACAGGCTCCTGTGGAGAGTGGGAAGTTGCCATTTACGTCCGAGGACTGTCTGTGTGGACGACGCGGTCCCTAACGGTCCCTAACGGTCCCCACCTGACTCCCTAACGGCTGTTTTCCAGCAGCAGTTCGAGCCCACGCCTCTAAAGCGTCGGACCTTATTTCGCCTCTCTGAGCTCCTGATGGCCTCCTGATTGATTTTGGTACTGGGGGGAGGGGAGAGGGGGGAGAGGTTTTTTTTTTTTTTTTTCAAAGGGATCTTTGACAGAAATGACAGCTCATTTCCGTGGTCGTCCTGCAGCAGTGATGGCAGCAGCAGACGGGGTACGTCGCCCAGACTGTTTTGGGAATCGCTCCCATGGTGTTATGTAACTTTTCTTGGATCTGCCAGAGGACCGTTTCCTGGTTGTGTCAGACGGTCTTTACAGGACAGATGCACGGGAATTGTATCGTGATTTTCCCGGTGTGCATGTGGCTGCGGCCGGCCGGCCGGCCGTGCAGAGCGGCGCAGCGGCTCTGTAAAGTGCATGCGAATTGGGAGCAGAGAGTGGAGGGCTTTCTTCATGGCATGATGCTATTGGAGCGACGTCACCGGCAGCCGAAGAAGTCATCAATTAGGTGATACCAACCCCCCCCACCGGCTGCTGGCCGCCGGCCGCCGGCTGCAGGAATGTGCTGGAATTCCCAGACACATACACACTTTAATACAGCCAGCGGATTTATGCCCAAAAATATCCATTCATAAATCCAGTTGTTCTAAAACACGATTACGTCACGCCGGTGGTGAAATAATGCCACACGATGTTTGTTCACCTGCAGAACCAGCTATCTTGTAAATAAAACATGAATCAAATGGCAGCGCTGTGGGGCCCTGATACGGATGTGGGCTTTCCTTTTTGCCCTGTGTATGCTGGTGTAGTACACAGTAGGCCTTAACAATATGAGCAAATAATATCACTTTTGATTATGACACAAAAACTGCTCCCATTCTCAACTGATCTACTGTTTTTTTTTTTTTTCTGGACTAACAGATTAATCTTTTGGTCCACTAAAACTTCAGCACATACAGAAAAAAAAAACCCAGTTTCTTTAAAGTCCAATATGCTGCCATGAAAGGATTAAATATTCCATAAATATGCAATTTATGTTTGTGTCAAATAAGGGAAAACTTCAAATTCTCACATTTGATACACTGAAAAAATAAATATGGGCATTTATGCTTTAGCTAAATGACTCAATGATGAAATGCTTAATTAGTGGTTGATTGACTAATAGATTAATACAAAATGTGCAGCTCCATATTGAAGCAAGTTAGAGCATTTTTTTTTCATTTATAAAAAAAAAATAATCTTTTAATTTCTGAACACAGTAATTCAATGATTTGTTCCCAACATTACAGTGCATGGCATTTTACAGCTACAAACTCCCACTACCTAAAACATATTTTTGGCATTTCTGTGCTGCAATTTCTTCTTTCCTCTTTAAAATATTGTACAAGCCTATGCTTGTGTGTTACAGGCTAATATCGACGAATTTACTGGCTGGTCCAATACCTCAGTCTCACCCCGGGTATATATGGCCAGAGGCATGTATTTCACATCATAAATTAAAAAAAAAGATTAAGCTGTCACTAGGTTTTCACTTTATTGAAGCCCTTTTCATAGAAGTTGACACGCGTGAATTACAGTTTAGTGTAGGAAATGCTGCTCTCAGTCCCGATAAACACATGTTTACATGCTAAATATGAAGTGAGGAGTTTTGGCAACATACTCTGCAGACTGATCAGGCCGTAGAGCGGTACGTGACACATGGCACGACCTGTACGCTTTCAGCCCGTGGAGCCACGTTGAAGATCTGTAATGCAGCAGCAGCTTAATCTTTGTGTCGCACACCATGAACAGACCTGTGTGTCCGGAGCAATATTGAACCCAGGTGAATGGTAGTGTTTAGATTGCGCTACGTCTCAGTCAGTGCATTGTCTCTTGACTTTGATGTCTTCTGATTTGAGCTGGTACCCGCCTCCCATGTTTGAATTAAGTCATTCAGAAACCCACACAAAGACAGGAGGGTTTGTACACATAAAAATGTCCCAGCTCTAAGAGACGCCCGTCTGTCCTCGGTCACCATCAGCTTGTGTGACATCTGACATGACCTCACTCTTTCTGGTCAGTAACGCTAACGGACACATCGGCAGCAGAGATTTAAATAAAGCTTAGAGGAACAGATCAAGGTGCCTTGCTGAGGGGTTAGGGACACATGGGACAGTTTCTGTGCGCAAGATGTTGGCGATTACATGTATATATGCATATTGTCCTGATATCAGCATCATAAAGCATAACCAGCTATCATGGCTAGGAATTTAAAGGCCCTGCCCATCCACATAGGTGTTATACAGTGGGTACGGAAAGTATTCAGACCCCTTTACATTTTTCACTCTTTGTTTCATTGCAGCCATTTGCTAAAATCAAAAAAGTTCATTTTATTTCTCATTAATGTACACTCAGCACCCCATCTTGACAGAAAAAAACAAATGTAGAAATTTGTGCAAATTTATTAAAAAAGAAAAACTGAAATATCACATGGTCATAAGTATTCAGACCCTTTGCTCAGTATTGAGTAGAAGCATCCTTTTGAGCTAGTACAGCCATGAGTCTTCTTGGGAATGATGCAACAAGCTTTTCACACCTGGATTTGGGGATCCTCTGCCATTCTTCCTTGCAGATCCTCTCCAGTTCCGTCAGGTTGGATGGTGAACGTTGGTGGACAGCCATTTTCAGGTCTCTCCAGAGATGCTCAATTGGGTTTAGGTCAGGACTCTGGCTGGGCCAGTCAAGAATGGTCACAGAGTTGTTCCGAAGCCACTCCTTTGTTATTTTAGCTGTGTGCTTAGGGTCATTGTCTTGTTGGAAGGTGAATCTTCGGCCCAGTCTGAGGTCCAGAGCACTCTGGAAGAGGTTTTCTTCCAGGATATCTCTGTACTTGGCCGCATTCATCTTTCCTTCAATTGCAACCAGTCGTTCTGTCCCTGCAGCTGAAAAACACCCCATAGCATGATGCTGCCACCACCATGTTTCACTGTTGGGATTGTATTGGGCAGGTGATGAGCAGTGCCTGGTTTTCTCCACACATACCGCTTAGAATTAACGCCAAAAAGTTCAATCTTGGTCTCATCAGACCAGAGAATCTTATTTCTCATAGTCTGGGAGTCCTTCATGTGTTTTTTGGCAAACTCTATGCGGGCTTTCATATGTCTTGCACTGAGGAGAGGCTTCCGTCGGGCCACTCTGCCATAAAGCCCCGACTGGTGGAGGGCTGCAGTGATCGTTGACTTTGTGGAACTTTCTCCCATCTCCCTACTGCATCTCTGGAGCTCAGCCACAGTGATCTTTGGGTTCTTCTTTACCTCTCTCACCAAGGCTCTTCTCCCACGATTGCTCAGTTTGGCTGGACGGCCAGGTCTAGGAAGAGTTCTGGTCGTCCCAAACTTCTTCCATTTAAGGATTATGGAGGCCACTGTGCTCTTAGGAACCTTGAGTGCTGCAGACATTATTTTGTAACCTTGGCCAGATCTGTGCCTTGCCACAATTCTGTCTCTGAGCTCCTTGGACAGTTCCTTCGACCTCATGATTCTCATTTGCTCTGACATGCACTGTGAGCTGTAAGGTCTTATATAGACAGGTGTGTGCCTTTCCTAATCAAGTCCAATCAGTTTAATTAAACACAGCTGGACTCCAATGAAGGAGTAGAACCATCTCAAGGAGGATCAGAAGAAATGGACAGCATGTGAGTTAAATATGAGTGTCACAGCAAAGGGTCTGAATACTTATGACCATGTGATATTTCAGTTTTTCTTTTTTAATAAATTTGCACAAATTTCTCCATTTCAGTTTTTTTCTGTCAAGATGGGGTGCTGAGTGTACATTAATGAGAAATAAAATGAACTTTTTTGATTTTAGCAAATGGCTGCAATGAAACAAAGAGTGAAAAATTTAAAGGGGTCTGAATACTTTCCGTACCCACTGTATCTGTCCCGATTAGATTAAGGTAACATCAGGCTGAGTCATGCCAGGATTTATATGAGGTCATCAAAGTATGTCCAAAGAAAAAGAATAAAGGTATGTAATTGTGTTTTGTAGGACCTTTTTAAGTGCCTTTCATTTCTTATGACAGCATTTACTATCCAAAGATATACAATATTTATTCATGTAGATTTTTCTTGGCTTCCTCTCTGTCTCTGAGTCACTGGGTGCACAGAAGACCAGATATGTCTGTTCCTCAGGCGAAGCCAGTGCAGGAGCTTGTTTTTTCTGTTGGTCAATTTGAATTCTTTCAGCGATTTAGATGTTTTCGTTGTTCAGGCAGTCATGCTTTCCAACCAGTTGGATGCAGTTCTTACTGCACCGAGAGGGGGTTAATTTTCTGTTTTGTTTCTTAGCCTTGGTTGATCCAGAAGGGTTGTGTACTGGCAATAATCCGGCATTTTGATTTGTAAGATGCAGGAGTTATATTCAATATATTGCAAAATATTGTGACTGTTTAATTTTTTTTTTTAAATCTTAAATTACATTTCAGCTCCATGAGCATAAAACGTGAGTTGGGATCCGCATTGGCTTTTTCTCCCTGTCCCTGTAACATCCAACACCACAACACTAAGTTTTGTGCCCTCACGGCAAAAGAATTGGCACAAATCTTTGGATAAAAACTAATATTGAAAAATGGATGGTCTGTTTATGAGAATCAATGCAGTATTACAAAACAGCATAATATTACAACAATGAAATGTATCAATATTTTCTTCCGACAGAAATATCTCAAAAACATTTAAATGGATATAGATGATATGTTTTATAATCATTTACGGTGCCCAGAGGACACATTGTATTGGCTTTGATGACCTTGAACTTTTCATTTTTGCACCAATAGCAGGCTCACAGTTTTGTTGATAAGTAAGTTATGGTGTCAACCATTTGATGTTCAAAACAAGTGGTTGACTCAAACAGCATCTTTTTAAAGACATTTTGACAGGACAATTGTCCCATTTAGCATGTGATGTTAGCATTTAGCTCAAAGCATCAGAGGACAGCATATTGAATGGTGCCATCTGTATTATGGTATTATCAAAATCACCACAAACTGGCCTGATCTACAATTAACTTACAAGTCCACAGTTATGAATAGATGAGCTAAAGTAAACTATCACATTGCTGATGCATAAAAATGATGACACATGTGTCAGGTTTATTTACCAAGCAGAAGGGGATGATGCTCATCTGCCTTTCACACTTGATCAGATATTGAGAGAAAGAATGTTGCGTGTCAGCACTATGTTTTTAGTTTTTTCTTTTTTTTTTCCCTTTTTCACTAATTAAAAAACAAACACGTTCCATATTTGCTTCACCCAGAGGCATTGTTTGTGAGGAACCACATGCTCAGTGTTGCCTTGATGTTTTCGATCATCAGCACAAGGAGATCCAGTCACACATTTGGGTTTGAATTGCTGAGAAGAGCGTTTGCGGACCAAAGAAACCGATATATGGGCCTTGCAGCTACGAGTCAGATCTTCAAAGCCTTTTCCCCAGCTTTTATCACTTCTGTTCATTGTGTTGACGACACACTATGTTCTAGGCCGGACTAATGCGAGCTCAGCTGTGCTTTGATATTATTGGATTCATCCACTAACATAACACCGTATTGACTCTGTGCGTGTCTGTGTACAGATACAGACGTGCAGCGTCTGTAGGTGGAGTGCCAGGAGATACTTTGGCACCGATTGCGGCCCAAAACAAAGTTCACACAGAGTCCACTTTATGTTTCATCGTCCAACTTTTCCTTTGTTGTCCTTTTGAAGTTCAGGTACCGGGCTGCACAGAGTAACCTGATCTTATCGTTTTATTCCATCAACAGATTTTCTTTTCGTTTGGTCTTTCTTGCTGATCTGGCTATTGGTTCCCTGTGTGTGTGTGTGTGTGTGTGTGTGTGTGTGTGTGTGTGTGTGTGTGTGTGTGTGTGTGTGTGAGAAAGAGAGATACTGGAGTTGATGCTAGGGTTTAGGAGTTAGGTTCAACAGGTTGTGGAATTGATGCTATAGATTTTAAAAAGACTGCCACACTTTCAGCTTCTCTTATAGCAGTCAGCATCAGTATTTATCTTTTATAGGGCTGCAACTACAGATTATCCTCATTATCAACCAATCTATTTTTTTCCCTCAATTCACTGGTTTATTGTTTTGGCTTTAAAAAGGCGTAAAATAGTGATAGATATTCAACTAATTTTGCAATTTTCAAAAGCTCAAATTGCTTATTTTTCCATTTAACATCCCAAAATCTGCCTGCTGTCTCTAGAATAGACAGAAAAGCAGCAAATCCATTGGCCTACAAGTGAGAGATTTACATGCAGTGTTTGCTGATAAAATTATACTTGCAGAGATTTATTATTAAAATATATCTGACAATTTACCATCAATCAGTTGATGAAACAGTCAATTCATTGTTCCAAATCTGCTCTCCTTTCTCTCTTTCACCTGTTTACTTCCTGCGTTCTTTGTTTCCATTGACCAGGTCAAAAGTTTTGATCTCTGCATGTCGTTCCAACAAACTTTGCCCTTCAACCCGACACTCTTGATTTGGATGAATCAAAATAACTTTATGGAAAAAAAGGGATACAAGCAAAGTGGCAGGAAATGAAAAATTGCATGTTGATACCTGCTTATCGGTTTTCTAGTCAAAGAAATCATGTATATCTTTTAAAAGAAGTGAGCCAAAAAATATTATTTTGATATCATAGCCAAATAATTTTGTTTGTACAATATCATCCTCAGTGCTCAAGATGCCATCTGTGCTTTCGTTATCAGGAATTGTTTAACTAATGGCAACAAATACACGAGTGCTTTGAAAGTTGCAGCAGTAATAACGCTAATCTTTTCTCTGACATGTTTTGTTCAGTGATGGGTCATAGCTGACACCGTCACATTTATTTTTCTCACGTTATCACCTTTCCCTTTATTAAGTTTGGACTGTCCCTTAAAACAAGTTGACTCTTGTACCCTTTGTTGTACACGTTGCCCTAGAAACACTGGCTGTATGACTCCGGTAGACCAGTAGTAATCATTTTCAGAGCAAGTCCTAGTCGCCATGGTGACCGGCACAACAGTGGTGTTGTAGTTTGGATAGTAGAGCTGGCACAAAGTAATATTTCTTCTGTACTATAATCTTTCATTGACCTTTGACCTGTTGTTGGTCACCCATCCCTCCCAATGCATCTTCTGGGTTAAAGTTGATCCCACGGTCCAGCTGTGCTTCCCGTATTTTACACTTTTCCAGTGTTTTATTTGCGGTCTTAATATCCCCATGAAGATATTTTGTGGTTTTAAGTACAACAAAAACAATCTCCCCTCTTCTATAGAGCTCAACCTAGAACAGGCTGTTTGGTGCCTGTCTCTTTAAGGTGCATTATCAATGACCCTCTCCTCTGATTGGCTGACTCTTTTCGGAGCGAGGCACGACCAGGTCAACCGCACATTTTCTTCGGCCTTGTAGCCTGTTAGCTCTGTGACATCGCAACCTACAGAGGACCAAACGGCACAGCTGCTGGATACGTCCTTTGTGCATTCTCTGGGATTTTGACACTTCCACAGAATTTATACACTGTAGCATGTCGACTTGATTTACAATCAAAAACAAAATGGAAGTCTGACTTCATACTGTACAATATGGGACCTTTTTAAAGACCAAAGGTTGTAAAGGTTTCAGCTTTTCACATCGGAGGGTGACGGGGTCCTTGCAAGTTTCACTGGCTGAGGCTCGGTCTGAATGGATTCATTCATTAAATGGATCTGAATTAGGATACCAAGACACGCTGGGGTTGTGAGTGTGAAATGCACATAAAGTGACACCAGTATAATAGCATCCATTAGTCATAACTCATGACGGAGCACTGGTGAGTCTAAATGCTAATACTCTTCTCGGGATATATATCTGTCAGCACAACAGGCTCCTCTGCATGAAATGAGCCGACTGTAACCTGACGTATGTTCCCTGCGTTGCTCTGTGAACTGCATTGATTTCAGCCCGAGCGTTGCTCAGCCAGTATTCTTGGACTGTCCAGGGTGGGACACGGTTTATTCACGGCAGGGAGTAAAATTAATTACACTCTGTCAAAAATCAAATGGCTTGTTGAGGTTTGGGTTTATTTACTTTGTAAATTTACAAAAGTGAAGCACGTACGTGAAACGAGAAACAAAAAGATGACATTCTGGTTTGTCAACATATCGATGTATAAAAATACTAATCACGTACAACAACAAAAGAACACCTTCACTTTGATTCCTCGTGTCTTTAATGTTTTTTAGGTAATATATTCCTTGATTAGATAGCGTCAGCAAAAAGAGATGAGAGAAAACGAGCCACAGAAACATGCAACAAAGGACTGTTTTAATGGTTTGTGCTTGATTCTCCCATAAAAGTAGATCGACAATTTGTTTTTTTAATACTGTTTATCAAGTTTATTTTGATATTTGAAACACATATTGCTAGTGTGAGACATTAAAACTATACAGTCCACATTGTACTTCTTTGGACATTTTTTTTTTTCTGTTTTTTTTAGACTCAATATACTCAATATAGTTCTTTTATGCTTAGTGCCCAACACATTCAAAACCAAACCATCAATTTTAGTTTTTTGTGGAAAATCTTTTGCAGTCAACTACTGTGTGAAGTCTTGGACGCACAGACATCAGCAGATGCTTTGTTATCTTCCCTGGTGACGCCCTTTCAGCCCTTCACTGCACCCACCTTCAGCTTTTGCTTTTTGCGGGGTCTCTACCTTTCTCCGCGTCGTCATGAAGTGGAATGCAGCTCGGTCTGATGTAAATCAGGTGATTCAAGACATTCCCCCTCTTCACCCGAACATCCTCTTTGGTTGCGTTTGCTTGAGGATTGCTGTCCTCCTGAATAAAGACACGTTGATGCCTTTGCTGAATCTGAGCTGCTGTATATCTTTGCATTCGTACTGCTGCTTTTGTCAGCAGTAAAATCATCAATAAATGCCACCGCCCCCAGTTCCATTGTGACCAGCAGCAGGTTGGACAGATGAGCTGGTTTGCTTTTGTCATCTACCTCTCGGGAAGGAAGCGAATAAAGTGTTTCCAAAAATGATAAAATATGTTGCTTGAAGAAAGACTTTGGAATTGGGATCTAAACATTTCATTTGTTGATGTTTTTTTGTGTGGTTGTGTGCAAGTTCAGCTTGTTATTGAGATGGATTTTCTTTATTGATTTCCAGGTGACAAGCTTAAGGTCTGGACCGGCTCCCCTGTTAATGAATTGAATTGATTCTCGGGGGAAGGCAGGAGACCTGTTACCTGGGAAGGAACCCCAGTGGGCTCGTGTCTTCGAGTTGGCAGATGTTCTAGTTCCAGTAGTGGGTTGTTGACTAGTATGTAATGTATAGATGCGAGGAAGAGCTCCGCGATTCGATCTTTGGCAGGCAGATTTGTACGGCTCAGCCAATAAAGCTTCCCTCATCAATACTGCAGCCCGCCCGGACGTAGCTGATGGCAGGCGCCGAGATCACATGCGAGCTGCATGTAGAAAGAAAAAGGGAGACGGAACGATGAGATGCACGCTGAATGCTAGAGAGGTGCAGCACGAGATAAAGAGGGAATAAGAGGGAGGGAAGAGGACCGAGACGGTGAAAAGCCGAGTTTGCCGTGTGGGAGCATGTGTCTAGTCTGGCCAACCAATAGCAACAGGAAAGCCCGGGATGGCGAGAGTGAGTAAGGAAAGTGGAGAGAGGGAATTGGAGGATGCCACAGGGCAGCTGCAGGCAGGAAATGAGGGTTAGCAAAATCTGCTGTGTTGGGCACATGAGGCAAAGCACATACATTATAATAGGTTGCTGAATAGAGAAGCAGAACGGAAAGGCGGAGATGCTCATTCACGTCCAAACACCGGCCATGCTACAAACGCATGTCTGGTTTACCATGTGTTATTCATTCGGCGTTGTCGCCGTCACAGCCTTCGAAAATGTGTCGTTACGAGTGAGAACTGAAGGACAACAATTTCTACGGTCTCCGTTATCCGTTAAGCAGTTCAGCCGAGGTCAGGCACCAAAGAAACAGTCACATTTGTGTTTTTTTTTTAGTTCATTGTCAAGGCTATGAGGGAGCCGTCCACACCCGCTGGCTGTCATGTCGACAGCCAGCCAATGTCTGAGGTGATACAGAGTTAATAACAAACCAAATTGTTGTCTAACCATTGTGTGTATTCCAGAATTTATTGAGTCTATATCTGTCTTTTTTGAAAAAAAAAAAAAAAAAAAAAAAAAATCCTCTTATGAATAGAAGTGGAATGAATGGACTCGTACTGTCAAAGAGATTGACTACGCCCCACTCAGATCATCCATTGTTACATACTGAATTGTAATACGATATTAGCCGTTTCCTCTGTGGTGTCTGAGTGGGAATGAGTTTCTCCCTGGTGACCACGGTGCCGGTATCACTGCTGGCTGACGGACTAATTGAATGTAGAAGTAGGCCACTCCGGTAGGCGTTAAGAGTAGGAACTCCTGAAGAGAAGCTGCCTGTTTAAACTCACCTTTTCAACAGCTGTGTGAGGTGTGCTGGGTTTGTTGCTTCTGAACTTAGCTCTTAATGTGGGTAAAGTTGAGTGGTTGGTTTATTTTAGCTGTGACAGCAGGGCCACGCTCGTCAGGCCTGCCAGTACTAATCCAGAGCCATTTTATGCACTGCTTCTCATCTAGTTGCTTGCTTTGGCGGCTTTTAGAGTTAATTTTCCTGTTGGATTTTGCTCCCCTTGACGAACTAGATGTTTGTCTAAATGGGGCATTTTGAGCTTGTTAAGTATTTTCCTCCTGCTCCTACCTGCTTTCCAAGAACGCTGGCCAGGAAAGCACAAGATCCGAGTAAATCTACCGAGTCGATTGGGCTGAATGAGGAGACAGAACAAGAGTGAATTAAAAGGAGGGATTCCCGAGTTCAGAGTGTGTCTGGTCCAAATAGGATTTGTCCTACGAGGGACAAGAAGTGAGGATTTTCTTCTGTCATGTAATGCTTGTTAAGTGCAGTCCAGTTGCAGGCCAGTGGGTCATCATGGAAAGAGCAAGGGGGAAATATTAATAGGGCATGTAATTCTGTGAGGACAGAAGCTTATCACAGTTGGGGAGGTTGGAGACAGCACAGAGTCACTCTCCGCTGCCACCTACTGGCTAACTGGGAGGAAGGACTTTCTTCTGATTTCATATTTCTGTTTCATTTTTCAAATCAGTTCTTTATTTCTACCTTCAAAAATGTGGTTTTCTATCAAGCTAGATTTCTTACAATGTAAAGTCTCTTATCAGATAGATTATTATTATGATTCAATTATTATAAACCTAATTTCTGCTCATAGTCAGACTGTTGGTTTGAACTGAGACCTGAGATGAGTGAGACTTGTGTTGAAAAGACAGAACCTGAAGTGGCTCTGGCAGATTTAGTTCTTCTTTTTTTTTTTTTTTTTTTTTAGCATAAAGTGCTGCCTTTTCAGTGTTTCTCCTCCTGAAAGTGTTATGCTGCTTTATTCAAACGCAAAGCCTGCATATTTGCACTTTCACTATATTCATTGTTAAACTCTGACCTATGCATTATGTTGCAGTTCACTGCCCTTAAGGGAGATGTATAATTGGGGGTGATTTTAACATACATGTTGATGTTGCAGCAACCTTTTATGGCCTTGAATTAGCTGGTCCACTTTGACTTATTCTCTCTGATACTGCGAAGAGTCTAGAAACTGTACATACAATGAATTCTTCCAAAAACCATGAAGAGGAGATGAAAGGGCAGTTTTGTTTAGCTTTGAGTAGTACATACTGAACTTCCTCTTAAGTTTGCAGAATGCCCAACAACCTCCAAAAATGTGACAGGGCAGTCTCTATGTAGCCTGAGAGTCAAGACCCAGGGCAAACAGGTCTGAGACCGAGACCAGCAAGTATGTAGTTACAATTAAAAGCAACGCAGATGAGTGTGTCGCCATTTTTATGTTATCTTCTCTCTGCTCTGGTTTCTATTTGGTAGATGGACAGTGAATGAACACAGTTTAAACAAACTGTAGAGACTAAACTTATATTACAGAAGCGAGGAGGGCGAGTGAATACGTGAAGGGTGTGTGGAAATTACACCCTTGTTTACGCCCTGTGCACCACAACATTGTGTGATGTTGCGCATCACTTAATGTCCATTTTTTAAAATAATATTGTTCAACTTCAACTTCTTTAATGTCAACCCACCGCATGACAAACAGACATACAGATGGATGGGAACAAAAAATCGTTTCTCACGGTCCCACTGTGTGCAAATAAAAAGACAAAACAAGAAAAGCATAAATATGCAACAACAACAACAACAAAAAAAAACAGACAACTTAGTGCAAATATGGGTCCACAGTGCAAACGTTGAGAGACCATGGGGTGAGGAGGAGAGAGGGGAGAGAGGGGAGAGAGCCCAGCATGTCGACTACCCACAGCTTCTCATTGCTCGGTGAACAGCTTTTGCACAACATGAACAGTCATCATTGGTGTAATAGTAATCGGCCTCCCTTTAAAAATAGGAAAAGTTAAACATCAACTAAAAGCTCCGTCATGGAAAATGTAGAGACAGTTTTAGTTAACAGAAACTGCAGAAAGCCGATGATGATGATGATGATGATGATATACCAAGATGCTGCTCATGTCGACAGTGTGGTTCAGTGGTTCAGTGGTTAAGAGCAGCACATTTAAACATTTGTCCCATTCGCTCACTGATAATTACAGCTAACATGATGAATGCAGACTCAGGTACCACCGAGCAGAATCAATACTCATTCCTGTGGCATTGGATTGCTCGTGTCGACTGCGCTCGCCGCTCATGTTTGCAGTCTCGCCACAAGGCATTTGTTTGTCTCGGCATCTCCTCAGCACACTAACCCATATCTCCTGAGAGTGTGTGTATCCTCCACGTGTGTGTGTGTGTGTGTGCGCGCATCAGCTCCCTCCTATTAAGGCTGCTGCTACTGTAAACACTGAGTAATTGACCACACAGAGCAATGGTGTCCTCATTTAGCCCAGTCTCCAAAACTGGAGAGTATCTAAGTATACAATTTGTATAAACTTGAATAAAGAGGTGGATTAGGTCAAATAAACCAAATAAAAAAAAAAAAAATGATGCAATCCTGTAATTTATGACCCTGAACCCCATGAGCCCAATGATCCTCAACTCCCTCAGTTGCACAACTAGATATGTTGAGTTTACCTTCCACTTCATCTGCAATTACAACTGAAATTGCCTTTTTAGGATGTTGCCTTCATTTTGTCAAAACAAATAAACACAAATTTGTCTTTGTTTTACATGAACTAGTGTTGTAGTGAAGCACATATTCAGAACTGGGTGTGCTTTGTTCATTTGTTGTCTTCATTAGTGCTGTATTTGATCTCTTTTTGTTGCACAGCTGCTCTTATGTGAAAGGACAGCAGCCTTTTGAGTGCTGGTTTACTTTTGTAGGAATTGTACATGTAAGCCATTAACTAGTGCTACACAGTATATATGTGCAACAGCCCTCCTCAGTCTTTGAGCTTCTGGGTTTCCAGTGGATCTTTCTCACATATCTAACCTTAAAGTAAAGTTCTCTACATCTGCCTTAAACAATTCAAAAATATTGTCATAGTTCGGTTTGTTTCATATAGGAATTGCCCAGCATGTTTTTGTGAGCTCCATTTGTCCACTTTTCCTTTCTCAATTGGCTCCTTTTTGACGTGACTGCTGTTTGGCTCCAGAACCAGAACTTGTAATCTCTCAGTCAGAGACATTTAACCGACCGTCTCCGGCTATTTTCAGAGACATTACATCAGTAGTTCTGCAAAGTGAATTATCTCATTCATTGTGTTGACATAATGCTCGCTGGTGATCACAGGCCTGCCTCCTCTCTCTGCTGCAGAGTTGTTAATCACAATACTGTGGAAAGACAAAGGTGCTCATTGTTGTACGCCCCCCTCTGCTCGTGGCCAAGGCTATTTCCTCTCCTACCCGTGCTTTCTAACACCATAAAAAAAAAAACTTGAAGTTTATCCTTGTTTAGCCTCTGAAAGTACTGCTTTTTACTTCTCCCTGGTGCCCTGTATCCCATTATAGATGCCTTGTTTCAAGTGAAAAGTGCATCGTGTGCAGGTTTGAGACCCAGAAATGCAATTCCCATTCTGTCCAATAGAGGGTAGCCATGTCCAAGTTTCTGGTGTTTGGTGAAAGGATCCATTGTAGGTCCTGCTCTCCCCTCAGATGTTTATGTCACATTCAAAAAGACTGAATACTTTAGCTTTCACCTTATGTTTACTTATTAAAAACAATAGTTGTCCATTTCTATGGGCTTCTGGTGAATACAAGGCTTACTGTTTTATGCGTGTTTGTCTAAACAGACACAAAATGTGATTCTGGCTCACTTGTTCCTTTTGTCAATAAATTGTTCTGTAACTGTAGTATGTATGTAACTTACACACAGTTACTGTTGTTGTGTACAAAATAAAGATGTGAGAAATGCTTTTTTTCCCACATAATTGTTTTTTTGCTGGATATCTGAAGGCGAACTATTATTTTTCTGCTGACATAAAACTAAAACATGTATTTTGTTGAAACTGTATGTTTTTATAGAGATATCGTGCAAACACTGTGTCATTACTGACATTATTTTAGGGCCATGTCGTCCACATAACTGCGGTGTATTTGGTCATCAAATTGAGCAGTTAGGTGCAGCTTGTTTGGTTAAATACGAGGTAAAGAACAGATTTTTGCAGGCTGATTTAGTTTGAGGCATTGCTCTAAAATCCAAGACTTAGAAACGGAAATGACTGGTTTGATCTAACGATAAGTTGTAAACGTCTCGGATGTCTTTTGCAAAGGATTTTTTTCTGGACAGTTATTTAAGAAAGGAGGAATTTGTGATTAACAAGTTGTGGTTGAACCTTTAAAATCACAATTCTGGAGAATTTGAACATGTCAGAAAAATTCTCTAAAATTCCTTTAAAGATTTCACCAAAGATGGTTTTATCTGGCACGTCACCTGCATTGTATAATACGTTGTACACTAATCTCACAAACACCTTTATCTCAATTAATCTTTGCCACAGGATCTGTCCCTACCTCCATTAGTGAAGTGAAAAGGCTCGAAAAAAACACGAAGCCGGCCATTTTGTGGGTGAGCTCGGTGTTAAGTGTGACCCAATCCCTTGTTTGACAGAATCCATTTAAACATGTCCGAGCTGAGGTCAGAGTTCAGGAAGAGAGGGCGCAGGTCAATCAGCCATCAATTAAACACACACCACTCAGTTAATGAGCTTTCAGTCATGTTCACACACACACACACACACACACACACACACACACACACACACACACACACACACACACACACACACACACACACACACACTTGCTTTATAACTTGCAAAGTGGACACATTCAAACATATTGCTTGAGAGTGTGTTCTCCAGGGTAATGAGGCACAGACAGTGCAAGGTGCTTACCTGTGTATGTCTGGATGACTTACGAGCACTCAACACTGAGCTGTTTGTGTGTGTGTGTGTGTGTGTGTGTGTGTGTGTGTGTGTGTGTGTGTGTGTGTGTGTGTGTGTGTGTGTGTGTGTGTGTGTGTGTGCGTGTGTGTGTGTGTGGGAGCGATTATAGACTTTTCCGCTTAACTAGAAGAAAGTAGAGTGAGAAGAAGTGACGAGAATGAAAGGGTTCAAGACAAAGGCCTTGAGGAATATTCAAACCCACGACAGGCCCAAATATCTGCTAGTAGGACTTATAAAGGCAGACATATTGACATGTCAAAGCATGAAAAGCACGAGTCAAAGTCAACTTTATTGTCAATTCACCATATGGACAAGACAAGACAAGAGAGTTCAGCATCCCGACAGCCTCACGGGCGAAGCTATTCCTCAGTCTGGAGGAGCATGACGGAGGCTGAACTACCTCCTCCCAGAAGGCAGGAGGCTGAAGAGGCTGTGTGAGGGATGGTTGAGTCTCCCACGATGTTGACTGCTTTGCGGGTAAGGCGGGTGCTGTAGATGTCCATGTAATAACATTAATAATGGCTGCATTGTGTTTAGGCTTGAGTTGGGTTTGGTATTGTGCATGTCGTTGTCCTGGCTGACCTGGACTCTTAGATAGAACAAAGTGAGTGTATGATCCAATAACTTTCATCTGTATTCATAACCTTGATAGAACTGGTTTTGCATCTTTCAAATGGAATGAACCACAAGCTGCCTTAAACTGTATATGTTTTTTGTTCATTTTAAAGTTTGATTATTTGATGTCTGCTGTGACTCTTGTAACTGGTTTTTATTAAAGGTTCAGTAGGATTCAGGGGAACCTACTGGCAGAAATGGAACATAATTTGATATCAAATATAATGATGTCTCCTAAAGTGTAAAATCACCTGAATCGTTGTGTTTTCATGACCTTTAAATAAGCCCTTTATATCTACATGGGGAGCGGGTCCTCTTCAGTGAAGCACACCATGTTGCACAGCCATTTTTCTACAGTGTCCCAGGAGGGACAAACCAAACTCTGGCTCTAGATGGGGACTTTCACATTTATTTGTAAGTTTCACAGCCACCATAGGTTCTCTTACACACCTGGCAGGGGAAGGTGATGCCTCAGCACTGAATGCCACTAGATGCTGCTACTCCTTTCATCTGTTGTCTCATTTCTTGTTTCTGTTCTTTGTCCTGTTGTCTAAGGATGGATTGTCTCTTGCTTTCAGGTCTTTCTTGAAAAGGAGATCCGTATGATTAATGAGTTTACCTGATTAAATACATTTAAATGACAAAGAGACTTCATTAATATTGTTAGTTCCATTTCCGTTTGTCTGCTAGAAAAAGTTGAACTGCCCTTTATGAATATGGAATTCATGTTAACTCGTGTTTTATTTGTGAAAGCTCTGATATGAAATGTGCATCAAGACTAAAGAAACGAAAATGCCTCATGTCATGTAAAGTTCCCCATTTAAATGAAATGGATGGTGTGCTGTATTGTCAACTATCACATGACCAGGTCTGAACCATACAAACATCTTAAGTTTTAAGGTTATGTGAACATTCACCTTTTACACGTTCAATGTATTTTTTTCATTGCGCCGAAAGAAAAAAACGTCTTTTATGAGTACTTAAAATGTTTAGATCATTGTGCTTCCATCGACTTTACTGCTTCCTTCCTACAATTTAAATTTCCTTTGTTTTCTTCGTTTTGACAGCAGGAAATGAGCCGCTGCAACTCACCACTAGTGAATTTATTTTTGCCTCCTGTGCGTGCAGATTTGCAGCTACTACCCACGGGCCACGTGATGTGGCTTGAATTATAGAGTCCCTATAGACAAGCGTGCTCCATATGGAAGTCTGTAGCAGAGAAAATGACCTGCCGTAAGGCTAACCGGAGGCTATCGGTATGTCAATCAATCTGCACCTGCACCGCTCTAAACGCACACAAACTTCTCTGCCACCCAATTGAATACAGAACAAGCCGACTTGCGTGCAGGTGATCTTGCATGATGTGTTTCCACTTGGGGGCAGTGTTTTCTCTGCAGACAGTGATAACAAGGCAGCCGACACAAAGAGCACAGTCACTGTTGAAGTAGCATCGTCTTAGTCGGCTGTCTTAGTGCGCGCGCACACACACACACACACACACACACACACACGCTATGCAGAGCACGCAGCGGATGCATTTGCCAGTTGCCTGTGTGATTGTGCTTCTGCTGTGACTTCTGTCTGTGGCTTCATTTCAGTAGGTTGAGGGTGATGTATGTCCAGGAGCGACGGGACCTACAGTACGTGTGTCTGTGTCCCGAGTGTGTGTTTGCCTGCATAAAACCCCTCCCTCTCTCCCCAGCATCCACCAGGCAGTGAGGAGAAGTAGGCCGCTTAAAGATAGCTCCCGGCAGCCTCAATACCGGCTCCCAAAATATATCTGCTCATGAGAGTCATCATCTCCCTCCCTCCCCCTCTTCCTTATTCTTCTTTTGCGCCGTCTCCTTTTGAAAATAGAACGAGAATCAGCCTTTGAATTTGCAAATTGATACCCTGGGTGAAATATCCTGAGATGTGTGTGTGTGTGTGTGTGCACGCGCGTGCGCATGTTTCCTTTACATGAATGAGGTATTCCATTTTTGGGACACTGAAGTCTCACTTATAAGTTATCCCCATGAAAAGGTGACATGGTGACATCAGGATCGTACCACTGCACCCGTCGAAATTGGGGGAGTTGACTGAGAAGGGTGGTCATCCATTACTTCCCTTATGGTCTGATCCCCCTGGGGGAAATGTGTACTAGAAAGATGTGATTGCATGGTGCAAAATAAGGACGCACCAATTCTAGTTTTTCTCGCCTCATACCGATTCCAGTTAACCGCCAGTACTGAGTACAAATCCTTGCTCTTCCTCTCCCACATTTTCATTCACCTCAGCACATGGAACTCAGTGGAGTTGTGGGATTAGTGGGGCATTAAAAACTAATCTGCAATTCATCTTGACTAAATGAATTTAACAGTGGAGACACAGAATTTCATAAAAACATAAAGAATCCCTAAGAATTTAAATATCAAGGGATTATTATTGTTTAGAATGAATTAGTTAGACGTTTAGCCCATAAAATGTAAAGATACCGATACAGCCAAGTCATCATCTTCCAGTTACTTATTTTGTATTAACAACAGTCACCAAACCCAAAGTGACTTTATAACAATAGAAGAAAAACTGCTAATCCTTACATTAGGGGAGCTGGGACCTGGAACGGTTTTGGCATTTTTGTTTTTAAAAATATAAACTAAATATTGATTTGGGAGCCAACAGCCAATTCTTTTTATACTGCCTTCAATTTAGATTCACTTTAGATCAATTGTCTTGTCTTCAAAATGTCATTCAAAATGCAAAATCACTTTGGGTTTATTTTCAAATCTTTAGTTTTTAATTAAAAAACAGAGAACAACATTTGTATTACAGTATTTATTGCAGATGGTCTGCATTCATGCAGTGCCTTTCTACTTCTCACAACACTTTACCATTTGCTTCCCATTCAATGATTCACGCACCGATGCACGTGCTCGCCTGCCGTTGTGAGCAACTTGGGGTTCAGTGTTTTGCCAAAGACACATTGGCATGTAGACAGGATGGCCCAGGGATTGAACCGCAAACCTTTCGATAATTGGGCTACCCGCTCGACCATGTGAGCCACCACCGCCCCTTTGTAGTAATTGTTTCAGCTGCAGAGTAATTGATTATTGTGGCACATTTGTCCTCTCTGAATTGTATAAAAGATTAGTTGAGTGATTATTTCAGCACTGAAGTAATTTGAATCCGAGTTTTGCCTCACTTGTCCTCTTACCTTGGTTTCCCTTCACGACCCCCCATGTAACATGCAGGTCGGGTAAATCAGCGCACTGTATGTAAATGTGTTTGTCTTACTGACGCACTGATGATTTGTCCAGATTCTTTTCTTCCTGCGTTACATCCAGTTTGCTCTGTGATGGAGTCCAACCCCCTCCCCCGCCTCCCGTGACCCCGATAAAACTGGGTATGGACAATAAATGAATAAAAAGTTGAGTGCACCCTCTCATATCAGCTCAATATTCTTCCTGCTGTCTGGATGCACTAAGACTGAGAGTGTACTTTTCCCCCCATTGGCCCACATCCACAGAGAATGAGGACAATAGTTTGGCTCAGAGACATGTGTGCCTAATGTAGTCCTTTTATGTGGGAAAGTGGAACTGTATGGAGATAGAAGAGAAAAAGGATCATTGTGTTCATGTTTTCTTTGTGTCTTTCTCTGATAGTTCTCAGATGGCTGCAGTAATTGTGCTTACCATGAAAATGCATTTGTCAGACATATCATTAATGCAGGGCCGACAGAAGCAGGTAATAATTAGTAGCTGCAACCTCCTTTTAGGACTTTGTTGAAAATCATTGCACAGTGAGATTTAATGGGATTGTGCCGTTATCTGAATTTGTTATTGTTTGCAAAATTCTGAGATCCAAATTAGGGATTTGAGGTTATTATTGAGGATCACTTGATATGGACAATGTTATGTCTGATGGTCTATTTATTCCAAAGTTGCTATGGTGATACATACTGTAATATAGTCCGATTATAATAACACCATTAAAGTGTCCAGTCACTTGTGATTATGTGATAATGTCAGAAAACACAGCGATGCCCAGAGTAAATATCACAATTCATCATGCAGGGGAGATGAACGTGAATACTAACGTTGACGGCAATCCGTAAGATAGTTTTTGAGATATCAAATGAAAATCTAAAAATGAGAAAGAGAGAATCTGTACAGACTGTACATATTTTGTAAACATTTTGTCTTCGCCCTCTACAATCCCTGGATGAGTAGTCGGTCACATTAACCTCAGGATTCCCCTTCAACACCCCGCTGTGCATTTTGATATGAACAGCCACACACACATCTATGTGCGCGCACATACCTCCGCACACCCACACACCAATATTGAGGTCACAGTGAGAGATAGACATAGACCCCCCATCATGGCACACCCTCTGGCTACCTCTCTGTGAGCTGCTCACTCATGTAGAAGCAGACCCATCTGCCCCGAGAGATGGCGAGAAAATGGAGACGGACGGGAATGCAGGCAAAAAAAAAAAAAAAAAAAAAAGTACACATTTGTGCACACAGAAACGGTAGCATGCAAAAAAAAAAAAAAAAGACAGAGGTGGTAATTAGGTTCAGAGGAAATGAGGGAGGATGACATAGAGAGGAGAAGAGGGGGAGAGCAAGGCAGATCTGTACGGCGTTGCTCTGAGATACAGGATGTCGTAATAAGGCAATTGGGAGAGAGAGAGAGAGAGAGAGAGAGAGAGAGAGAAAAGGAGGAACTAATTCATTGGGGGAGGAGAGGGTGTCTCGAGGAGAAATGCACACATTTTTGGGCTTGTGTGATGAGCAGACACCCCTCTGCATGTGCAGAAAGTGGAATGGTCCAGCTCGCTCTGGGCTCTGTTGTTGTGCAGAGCTGCAGAAGGCCTGACAGAGCCAGCGAGACTGAGAGAGGAGGAAGGGTGAGACACATGGACAGGGACAGACACACTGTGGATCAAGAGCTTGTGATTTCATCTCATCACCCACTTCAACCGGCGAGAGGAAGGAGACAACGGGAAGAGGGAGACAAAGAGGAGCTGAAGTGAGAGCAGGGAAAGTGAGAGAGAGGGAGAGAGAGGCAAGGTGAAGGAGGAGAAGGAAGGAAGGAAGGAAGGAAGGAAGGAAAGGGAGGGAGGGAGGGAGGGAGGAAGGAGACTCAGGCGTGAGGAGGGGCGCCTGGCTGACATTGCTGCTCTCGCTATCAGCTCACACACACATCGACACAGGCAGACGCACACTCAGACAGATTGTGCACTGCACAGTAGCCGCTCTTTTATTATCCTTCGTGGAGCCTCGTCCTCCATCCTTTCTTCTCCTCCGAGCGAGAGGACAAGAGAGACAGAGAGGAGGAAGAGGAGGAGGAGGAGGAGGGGAAAATACGAGGAGGAGGAGAAGGAGGGGAGGCAGTAACCCTCTCCTCTCCTTTACTCAGACACACAGCTGAGAGAGATAGGGAGAGAAGAGCAACAACACTGAGAGAGAAAGCAGCTTTCTGTTGTATTTCTCCGTCTCCTGTGGTCCCTCGGCCAGAGAGCGGCTAACAGGCACCGCTCATGTCCGTGAACTCGGAGAAATCCTCGTCCCCCGAAAGGTAACACCTCATCGTCCTCCGTCCCTCTCTCATTCCCCTTATCATTTCGTCTCCATATGTCCGTGTGCATGCCCTCCTTTCTGTCTGTTATTATGCGCTTTCCCACCACAACCCTCTCCCGCCACCATCCCCCTCAGCACCTCCATGTTTTGTCTCCTTTCTCTTTCTCTTTCTCTTTCTCTTTCTGTCTGATCTAAGCTGGTTTCTTCTATTGTCTGGGTCACAGCAGAGAGGTCTGTAGCGGAGCGGCGGGGGTGGTGGTGGTGGGGGGTGGGTGGATGCAGCGGTTCATTGTTTTGCATGCCGCTGTAACATTTCAGACGGCCGCTTAAACAGCATCCTCACTTACACACACACACACACACACACACACACAAGATGTACAGTAGATACACATCATCTTACAGCATGATACGGCTCACACACCTCCACACTGATGCACACTGGAGCTGAGGGTACCTGCTGAGGCTGTAACATCTCTTAGGACAACAATAACAAGAATACATTCATATGCACACACACACACACACACACACACACACACACACACACACACACAGAGTCTCTTTATGCTGCTGGAGGACAGAGCTTACACAGCAAGAGTGTCAACACACGTCAACATTAGCACAGCCAACAGCAGCAGCAGCAGCAGCAGCAGC
Source organism: Embiotoca jacksoni (assembly GCF_022577435.1). Lineage (NCBI taxonomy): Eukaryota > Metazoa > Chordata > Actinopteri > Embiotocidae > Embiotoca > Embiotoca jacksoni. The sequence goes on along the minus strand of NW_027185381.1, from coordinate 9,117,029 downwards.
AATGCATCTCGGCAGCAGTGCAAGACAACAGCTCACCACATGACGCACCACAGTGCATAACATTACTGAACAATGGCACCTCTGAACGTCACACGACTTCTTTACCACAACACACGGACAGGTGTTGTTGTAAACAGCAGTTTTGTTTTTGTCTGACTGTAAAGTTTGTGTAAATATTCATATCGTGAAACACCCAAAAACGGTCTTAAGCATGACCAGCAAGGTCACAAGGCATTATCAGTCACATGGCTCACTGTGGCTAATTGAATACACGCACACGCACACGCGCGCACACACACACACACACACACACACACACACACGGTACCAGACAAAGACACAAATAATAGCTCTGTTCAAAATTGTCAAAACAGGATATATCACAGTAAATGACAAGCACGTGCATCAAGGCTAGCCATGGTTCGGAGGCCTGTTGTGCAATAGAGATGAATGCCCCCTTTAATACTTTGTACCTATTTATGGCTAATTAGAGCTTCCCATGCATACTTTTTTTTTTTTTTTTTACTGTTATTTTATTGCTTTTTATTATTTTATTATTATTTTATTGCTTTCCTGTATGCTGCTGTAGCGAAAAACATTTCCCCTTGGGGATTAATAAAGTAACTACCTAACCTAACCTAACCTAACCTAAAATCAAAGTGAACACAGTATTTTATTTCCCACAGGGTTGCTTACTTTTGTCCTGATTTAGAAAGTCTGCCGTCCTTTTAGCGTTGTTAAATTCTGCAAGTCAAGCCCGTGTGTTTTTCTTGAAGAAAATGGAAAGGAAGACAGGAGAAACGTTTGAGAACAGAAGCTCTCTTGTTGGTAGTTTCCATATCTGTTTTAAAGCGGTGAATCGAAAAGCGAACGTGGGAAATATTGTGACGTGTGCACGTAAGAACCCATATCCATTCGGATATAATCGGACGAAGCCCACATTCCTGTTTCAGTGTGCAGGGAAAGAGCAGAAAGAGCTTCGATTTGACGGGTGCTGGAGGGTGAGGAGCAGGCAGACTGGATGACTCAGGTAGCCAGTGATGTTGTGCCAAGTACGATCAGGCCGAGCCGCTGCCATCCACACAACCTAGTGCCAGGCCCCAGACTGGCACACTTAAAACACACGGTGCAGTGGGCACACGGATAGGCAAAAGTAAACGGGCACTAACAAAATCAGGCATTATTGCATGGGCGGTTGGGCACAGAGGAGAGTGGCGTTATATCGGCTTCACGAAGGGAAGTTTAATTTGAAGTAAAAGGCGATGGCAGCGGACACACACGTACTGTAAACAGGCAACATGAGAGTATATGGATAAAACGGGCATATTTATAGCGTCTAGACAAAGAAAGTAGCATTGTGATCTCAGACACTCATAAATATAGCGTCTCATCTGGTAGCCGTGGTGTGACCAGGTCTGTGGATTTTCTTACAAGGATAGTTCGTCCCTTCCTCTATTGTTTGGGTCACAGCAGTCTTGTCTGTAATTAAGAATAAAGCAGCAGTCCCTTGTTGTATGGCAGGTAACCACAAAGAGTTACACTCATGTACATACAGCTGCCCTCTTTAACCCCTGAAACCTCTCATATGACCACAGCAACAACACCGGCCGCTGATCACCTTACCAGGTTAGCAGCTCTGGTTGACCAGTCGGGGAGCATCATAACAGTTTTTTTTTTTGTATAACCAGTCATGATGTTTTATCTCTCAGAAATACTTAATAATATTCATATCACCCATGAACCTCGAGGGTGAAATACCACCATGGTTAAAGTTGGATTTGAATACCACTCCCTGAACATGCGACTAAGATCAGACAGGAATCTGCAGTTTTGGGAGTGTGACACGGACAGCTGCTTTTGCTTTTATAGAAAGAAGTGCATGATTACAACGTTCATTTGCATAAGTTATATGGCAAAGGACATGTTAGAAAGATCAAACCTATGTAGATACAAGTGTTGTATACCACCGCCAGCATCAACTTGGGTTCAGCTGGTTCAATAAGCGATTAGTTGATAAATTGTGGTCATTTATGAAGGAAAAATTGCATGTAATTAGCACATTTATCTTTTAAAATTTGACGATTTGCTGCATTTAAAAAAAAAAAAATGCAAAGCTCCTTTAAATTGAATGGCTTTGGTTACTGGACTGTTGCTTGGTCAAAACAAGCATATTGGAGCTTGTACAACGGGTATTTTCATCAGTTTTGACAGATTCTTTAGTGTATTATGGATAGACTCATTCATAACGTCAAGAATCCTGAACAGACATGGGTGTCATATTAACCAACCCAGTCACCTATCGTGTTTGCTGCATGTACTGATGTGGAAATTTGACCTATTTTTCAGTTTTATCAGTGGATTGTATTTGGCTGTGAATTGAACTTCAAAGTCTATATCGGGCTTGTTTTTTTTCAGATAAATCGTCACAATTCCTCGGTCTGCAACACCATCTGGGCCCCAGACGCCATGCGGATGCACACACACACACACACACACACACACACACACACACACACACACACACACACACACACACACACACACACAGTTCAGGAGTGCTTCATTGTGGATGTGCAGTGACATGTTTGTCAACAATAAGGGAGATTGGACGAGTAGAAAACGAAATGAATGAAGAAGTTGGGCCTGAAAAAGAGCAAGAAGTGGCACAGTGACAAATTTCTTGTGGAGCACTTGCGTTAGGAAGATGATCCCTGTTGTGTAACCTAGCACTTGAGGCATGGTGGAGATGGATGAAGGACGAGGCTGTGTGTGTGTGTGTGTGTGTGTGTGTGTGTGTGTGTGTGTGTGTGTGTGTGTGTGTGTGAGGATATTTAAGTGTTTCCACATCCTCGTTGCGTTGTGAGCAGCTTAAAGCTTCTTTGTGAGGGGCGATGGCACATCATTTTAGGTCATAACCAATGCTGTTGGGTAGAGAGGCTTATGTCCTTTGAAGAGACTTTCTTTAAGGATTAAACAAAAGTCAAATAAATAAACACCCAAAGGTCAAGAGTTTATGAGCTTTGTTGCAAGGCTGGCTTGAAGCTCATGTAGTTGTTTGAGCTGTTGAGAGGCAGCAGTACTGACACATGCTGCGTAAACCTGGTCATCTGACTGTCTCATCTTCAGTCAATGTTTCTGTGTGTTTAGGTAATTGTAGTGCTCAGGTAAGCTATTGAAAATGCCACATCCACTTTGAACTGTACATGTAGTAGATACAAAAAAAAAAGATGCTTGTAATCCGTATCATAGTCCCTCCAGGGTTCCGCTGAGGTTGTTTTGTGATTGTTGCGATTAAAAAGGCTTGATTTTGTAGTTGCTTTAAAAAGAAATATTTATGTTTATTTGCAGTAAATTTGCAGCAATTGGCAAACATTGCAATTGTTTTATTACCTAATAATAATATAAAAAACATCTATACACTCCATATGATAACAAGCCTGCAGCACATCAGATACAGATTTTTGCTTTACTGAATATAAAGAAAAAAGAAAAAGCTGTTGTAACAATGTTGTAACAAAACAGCCTGCAGGCTGTGTATTACTAAATCCAACACATATTGTATGATTAAACTGATGCAGGGAAGTGCTGTAATTGTAGCCTGGTTCCCATGATGAAACCAAATTCCCCATAAACCCCATCGCTTGACATGCAGTTTGTTGTGATGATGAGAGAAGTTGAAGAGCCTTGTCTTTTTGTTGATTGGGCATGTTTTGTTTGGAAAGACATTCTTTGTGTGTTATCCCTCCAGCAGCTTCTAGTGTGAACATTTATTGTGAAGAAATCTGGGGAATTTTGAAAAATGTTGAGCAGAGTTTCTATTGAGTACAACCAATAATGACCATTCAACCAGTCCCCACAATATCTGTGGAGATTGGTTGATTTAGCGTTATTTTTTTGAAATCTCAAGATTCTCCTGGAGCTGTCTTTGTTGTTTGTGTGCTTCTCCTTGCAAGGTACCTCCTAGATGCATCCTCCCTCGTGTCTCCTGCTCTGCAACAGATTAATCAGCAATAGTTATTAATGCTCGTAGGTTGCGGCCCTAACTGACTTTTTTTTTTTTACAACCCTGGAAAAAAACAAACGAAAGCTGGAGGAGATTAAACTAACGCAGAAGGGAGAAGGAAAGAATAGGGCAGACAGAGCAGCAGAGGACGCCGGGTGTTGGAGCGTGTCCAGTCGGTCAGTAAGCCAGGCCCATGCAGCAGACAACACCATGTCCAGGCAGTGTATGCAGCTTTGACTGGCCTATATGACCTCCCACCATCTTCTTTGGTCCGACCCATGTCAATACGGACACACACACACACAAACACACACACACACACACACACACACACACACACACACACACACACACACACACACACACAGTCCTGAGCGGCCCCAGCCATGTTACCACATGACAATAGCTAATGAAGCGTGGCAGCCAGCTACACTAGCAAACTAGCCAGCCTGCCCTGCCTGTCTGGCTTCCTGGCCTCCATTATCCTCCACCATACCCCCACCCCTCTCATGTCTGAAAGGAAACCAGGGATTACCTTTACTTTCTCTCCTGCCAGTTTCTTTCTTCTTTTATTTGTCCTCCAGTCTCCATTTGGGACAGATGGAGAAGAAGACACCTCATGCAGGCATCTCTCCTGTCCCTCTGAGGGCTGTAGGTGATGTAGCAATGGTAAATAAAAGTGTCTGTGTTGTCAAAACGGACCTGAAAGTTTCAGGGCTTGTAAACTAGTTTAACCTGCTGAGCTGTGTCCCCACACAACAACTCTGGGAATGTCTACTCTGTTTAATGTAATCCTGTGTGATTAATCAGTAAAAGGAATCGCGGAGTCAAACATCCAGCAGCCAGGAACAAGACGCCTCACAAGCAGTTTGTCCATCGCCATGGCGATACCCCCAAGGAATGGTCATGTGAATCGGGACTCAGGCAGCTGATCTGCGAAGAATGTCTGAGCGGGGTTGTGGTATTGCCATGTGTACTATGGGGTCATAGGTCACACGGTAGTGACAGTGTACAGATGAAAAATCCATACAGTGTGGGATCATTCTGTTATTGTGGTGCGATGAAACTGAAATCACCTTTTGATTACAGAAGCTACTTTTCAGAATCGATATTCATTGTTTACCGAGGCAACAAGCACCTATGCTACGACAACACTTCAAGAGCACAATCCTTTCTACATTTCATTATGTTCAACACTTATATAAAAGCACATTTTCTCACTTTCAGCACGACTGCATTCCTCTGTGAAAACATTCAAATGGTTTTGGCTGAAGCTCGGAGCAAATTACTTCAAGAAGTATGTAGTTCATTGTGAAATTTTGCCATTGAATCCACATGACAATCGGCAAGAATTTTTACCATTTTAACTGGTCTGACTTTCTGTTGCTCTCTAGATTGTGTGTGTGTGTGTGTGTGTGTGTGTGTGTGTGTGTGTCCAGTCCCTGTTGACTCTGTATGTTTACATATTCAGCATTCCAGCCTTTCCTCCAGGGCTTTAAGTGGTCTTTTCAAATCACTCACTCTCTCCTCTTTCCTATCATTTCACCACGTCGCCATCTCCTTCTTTTATTCTCTCCTCTTATCTATTCCTCTTTTTTTTTTTAACGGCCAGATCTTCTGTCATCTGGTGTGGGTTCCATTTGGGAGGGTTTTTTGTTTCTCTGTTGGAACCGGATCTCACGCTGTCCTCCTCTTATAATTATTGTATTGGTCGGGTTCTTTGCTGTTGTGCCTGTTGCTACGAGGTCTTTGCAAAAGAGCCAAAAACATCAAGTAAATGTGAGCTGCGTGTACCATAGCTAACAGATAAAATGATAATACATTTGTTAGTTCTCGGCTGAACTTGGTTACCTTCGACTACACACATTTCCTCTTTGGAAACAAACGTGCTCTGGCCGTTTCTATAACCATAAATTGGTATTTTTGCATTGTTGGTATCCGAGGGATACTGATTGGTTCCAATAAGCAGTTAATATATTGTACTATCATGATGCAACATGCAGGACTTTGCTGAAGATAAACACAAGAGTGTAAGAACACAACATTCTTCTAGTGATGGCCTCTCTTACTGTGAAATGTCTTCAGCTGCAGTGTAGATGGTTAGCATGCAGCTAGGGCCTTTCTCTCTCATTAGTTCACAGCTATCTGCCATCAGCATATTACCCTTCCTGGAGTCTACTGCTAAGACACTGTAAGTTATACTCAGCAGAAAGAGGGAAGAGACAAAGGAGATGAGGGGGCTGGTTGGGATTTTTACGGGGGGGGGGGGGGGCAGAGGAACGATGATAGCCCTGGGAGAGAGATGATCCCACAGAGGAACCGAGGGACTGATGATAAAGCCGGAGTGAGAATGCAAAGAGAAGGAGAAAGACCGCGATAGAGACAGAGAGCAAGGAACAGGAAGGGACAGCAGAAAGCTCAGGAGAGAGCATCAGACGGACAAAGATAAAAAAAAAAAAAAAAAAAGCTGAAGGGGAGGAAGGAGAGGCGATGAAAAGTGAGGGAAGATGGAGGGAGAAGATAGATGGCTCTCTGCAGACTTGCGCAGTGTGTTGGGTAATGCTAGGTCACCGGGGGACTAATCTCTACTGATGCTGCAGCGTTGGAGCAGCGGAATGATAATGGCCTGTTTGTGTTTGTTTGTGCGGCTTTGCATATGCATGTGTGTGAAAAGATAACATGTTTTCATCTGAAGGTAGCACTTTTTTTTTTTTTTCCCCCTTTTGTCTCCTGCTGTCCTCAAACCTACACACACACACACACACACACACACACACACACACACACACACACACACACACACACACACACATACATATAGACATGTACATATTCACACACATTACCCCACTTTAAAGCCCTATGCCCTGTAGGACTGAGTCACCCGTCTGCTGCATAACTGCAAACAGTATCATCTGTTGTGTCTGAGAACACTGCTCAGCTGTTGTGGCTCTTCCTGCAGCATGGTCATGGGTGTGTGTGTGTGTTGTTGTTTTTTTCAGCCCTGAGCGGGTGGGGTTTATTGAGCTCTGAGACTTCCAACACGCTCTGCTCACAAGCAGGCCTTCTGTCACCGAGTTGGACATATGTGATTTGGCGGTAACATCCGATTTCAGCCCAGTTGTGTGCAGGGTTTGATAGTATTTTACTCAACCCAAGTACAGTATCAATCAGACCCACTTATCAAGTCTGGATCCCTTAAATCTCATGAAGTTTAGTTTTCATTATTTTCAAGGAACAAACGTTATCAATACACAGAGGTCAAACATTTAGTTTCTAGCATATCTGTGATCAGCTGTTGTCCGATGAGAAGCCAGAAAGGCTCCAGTTTCTGTTGGTAGCTACCGAATGAATCAACATTAAGCTGCAGATTAGTGACTGATATTGATTGTTCTGACTCTCTAAATAATAGCTGAAACACAGTATACAAACTTGTACACCTGATTTTTCAGAAACTGCTTGATTGAAATTGTGGAGGTCTTGTTTCACAGCAACGAGCCGAATGACTCCAAATGCGCGGGTTGCTGTGGTAACGATGTACATGGAGCGATGCGGGTCATGCGGCTTTTCAACACGGAAGCACCACAAATGGAGGTCCACCGTACAAAGAATCCAATCCGGTCACATCCGATCTCGACTTGACAAAAAAAACTGATTTGGGCTGGCAGTTTGAACAAGACCTTCCTGCCCTGGACCGGTCATCACGACCCAACCCTGGTGGTGTCTATTCCTGTTGGTGCTGACACACACCGAAGGGCTCAGCGTGCCAATCATGATATGGGTGCGTTATGAATTCTGTCTTCCCCTGTTATCTGGACAGTGTATGGATACAGCAGTCCCTATAACAATATGCAAGGTCTGCTAATATATGAGAATAATATAATAGTAAGGGACGACAACAGAGCTCTTGTCAATAAATGATAAACTAAGACAACTGAAAATGTGGATAAAGTCACATGGTGTCTCTACAATATGAGTGCGAAACGATTAGTCAATTCATCAGTTGGGTAATTAACAGGAAATTAACGAACAACAATTTTGAGCAGTTGAAAATAACTTATTTGAGTAAATTGCCGCGTTTTCACTGAAAATCTTTTGTGTTGTAAATTGTCGCTCCGACAAATCAAGCAGTTTGAACATTTAACCTCTGCTTGTGCTATCTGTAGCAGATCTAAATGATGGAAGGACAATCAACACACTGGAAGCCCCAGATTTACTCTGTCCTGAGCTGACAGCAATATGTAAAGCTCTGACTCCAGACACACTGCTGTGCTAATGAGCTCACATTCAGCTCATATTATAAAGTATTTTTGGCAACATTGTTGTCTCGAAGCTTAATTAACATCGGAGAGTGGTCAGAGTGTATATTTATTTGTTGTAATGGCGGTGCAGATGGAGACGTGTTAATGGGTTGCTGGTGTTGTATTTCTAATCTGTATATGACATGTTGTGTGTGTCTGTACGAGGTTGCGTTTAACGTAGATGCAGCTGCACCTACAGCACGTTACAGCATATTTGTATGCATTAGTGCCGCGTGCACACTCCAAATACAAATGGGCTTTGAGACGGGGCTTTGGCAGCCGGGTGTCACAGCTACATGTCACTTCTGCTGGAATTCGGGGCTGGGCTCATCGTGTCCCGCGAGTCCACAGCAGAGAGCGGGAGCTGTGTTCCCCGGCCGGCCATCCGTACCTCTTTTTCCCGTCCCATGGAGTTAAGCTCGAGTCCGGCCACGAAGAAGAGATGGGGTCTGGCTTTGTGTGCGCTCCGCTTGCGCCACAGGGCCCTCCGACTCAGGTAGAAAATATATGAAAAGATGGACATAAAATGTCAAAGGGGTGCTGGATTGACAAGGCTGGCAAGCAGGGTGCAAGACAGTGCGCGAGTTCAAGATTTAAACTGCTATGTTTCAGGATTCCAGATCGTCCCATTGAGATTTTTGACTCGATCTGTGCAGAGCGGAAAAGAATAGAAGGTGGCAAAGGCCGGCTGGATTGACAGGATTAATAGGCAAAATCATTATTTTCATGTACGGAGTGGTTCCGGGGCTGTGGTGATTTTTGCTTTAGCATTGCTTTTTGGACCGGGAAGTCCAAAAGTCCAAATTGTTATTTTCCTAAACACAAATAGAAAGGCAAAGATGATGACTGCGTAGAGATCGGGAGCTGTGCACTGGTACTAGACTGACAGGGGAAATAACTAATTGGCAGGATTTGCATGTACTGTATTTACTGATAAGGACAAGAGCAATGGCACTTTTATTTGGAAAGATTTTATATTATTTTTTGAGCTGCAACAACTGTCATTATGTTGGTATGATGTTAATCTACAAGTTTGACAAATATATTCATTATTTCAGTCATTTCTTGAGCAAAAAAAACAAACATATTCTGCTCTTCAAATATGAGGATTGGCTGATTTTCTCTGTTTTATATCTGAGTCATTTTGGGATTTTACAATGATACGTTGCACAAAACCAAGAATTTGAAGACATCTTGGACTCTGAACATAATGTTTTCAACTTTTTTTTTTTCACATTGCTTAGACCAGACAATTAACTGATAAATCAAGAGGATAAATGGTAAATTCATTGATAATGAAGTCCAGATTTCAAACATGCACAATTTGATCTTGACCTTGATTCATCAGTCTTTGTTTGTTTGTACTAAATTCATGTGTTAAAGGACAACTTGATATTGTTTTTTCCCCCCCAATAAATAGTTTTGAAGCACACCTTTCCAGATGGATATAAACAGTATTCTGAACACTGAATAAGTTCTCTTACAAAATGTCAATGTTTTTCAGCATTTCAGCTCTGCCCAGCTATGTTGAATCATGTTTGTATTCACATTCCTGGAGCTGATTAACTTGAATTTCATGAGTTGAAGACCGCAACCAGGCTTGGATATGTCATGTCAGAGAGAGTGTGATGATCACTGGTATTTATGAGACATCCTTTTGATGTTAATTTGTGAATCTGTTAGAGACAAAACACTTCAAACAAACACCTCTCGACAAACCATTGTAATTAATCCACCATGATATCTGTTCCATTTGCATGGAATAAGATTAAAAAAAAAAGAGGAAGACAAATTCAAGGGGAGACCTCTGTAATTTGAAGTGACAGGGATTTTGGACAACAAGAATAGTGACTTGGAAAACACCAAGGAAAACGCCTGTCCACATTAAACCACAAAATAAGACAAACAAAATAAGCTCTTTTATTGTGCTCCTCATTGGATTCACAGGCCTACAGTGGGTATGGAAAGTATTCAGACCCCTTTAAATTTTTCACTCTTTGTTCCATTGCAGCCATTTGCTAAAATCAAAAAAGTTTTTCTTTTTTAATAAATTTGCACAAATTTCTCCATTTCTGTTTTTTTCTGTCAAGATGGGGTGCTGAGTGTACATTAATGAGAAATAAAATGAACTTTTTTGATTTTAGCAAATGGCTGCAATGAAACAAAGAGTGAAAAATGTAAAGGGGTCTGAATACTTTCCGTACCCACTGTATATTGCATATAATATTGTTGTTCTAAAGCACAGCTATTTATACAGTACAGATGACTTAATTAAATGCTTTTGATAGGCAGTGTTTAATATAAAGGACTTCGAGCTTGCTTCTGAAAACTCATAACGTTGTGTCACTTTTCCGGATTATTCTTACCCAGAACGAGACGGGGCCTCTGCTCTAAATGAAGCCAACATGAGAGCGGTGAGCTGGCTGTCGCAGCATCGTCAATATCAGATGAAGTCAGAATTTAATCTTGCTATTGTTAAGGCAAACTAAAACATTCATATAGACACCTGAATATAAAGAGATGACGGGACGCTTGACACTAAAAGTTCTCATGTCGTCTAAACAAACCTTTTTCACGACACTCTGACTTCTCGCAGTGTGTAAAGCACAGGTATAATTAATGACCTTAACGATGGCTCCTCATCGTGTGACCCAGTGAGCTACGCCACTTCACCTTTGTTCATGTTGTCATTGCCAAAACGTTTGCTGTTACAGACGCCTTTTTGCCTTTTTTTTTTTTTTTTTTTTTTTTTTAAACGTCATTTGATTTCTTGTTTGAGACTTGAGATTCAGAGTTTATTCTTTGCCTCGGAAACGATAACTGACAAAACAACGAGGTTCAACTAGTCCAGTAGCTGTTCTGGAGCCTACGATCTAAGGACGTGGTCTTCCTCCGCTGGTGACGTTTGACGTGAATGAAAAAAAAAAGAAGATAGTTGACAGGAGCATCACAGGCGGCCCGTTTGCCTGCGCTGTGTTTGATTATCAGTTTACATACATGCACATAGTTTCATGTGAGGCTCTCTCTTGCTGCGGGCGGATGCAACCTCCACAATAAGGGTCTTTGTGGCTGGCTGATGTATAAATACAGAATACAGTGAATCATTGCACTGTAGACAGCGGGGAGTGCAAAGTGTAAAGTGCAAAGATACAGCAGATGTGGTTGGACGTTTCTATACCGAGCAGAGGAAACTCTGACCGCCGGACTGGTGGCTTTTTGCAAGCACATTATGAACACAAGTGTATTCTGCGAAAAGAAAAATACAAATGTCATCGTCCTGGTGTGCACATGCATCTTTGTGTGTTCAGGAGATATAAATGTGCTGGCTCCGCTGGGTTTGCAGCCATGTCGCTTGACTCCCGCTGGTTTTGTGTGTACCAGCGGACGTACGTATGCCTCCCCCACCAGCCATGCAGAGCAGTCTTCCTGGTTTCCAATGCAAATTCTATTCTGACGTTTATTCTGCAGTCACAGATGTGTCTCTCACTGCTGCTAGTTTATTTTAGTGCACTAACATCACCATTTTTATGTATACTATAGGGCTGTATATAGATTTTTCCTCATTGGCTTTTGTTGGATCCTTGTGTGTTTGCATTTGTGCCTGCGTGTGTGTGTGTGTGTGTGTGTGTGTGTGTGTACATTATGCATCATGTGTCTACTGTAGAGTTCAGTCAATTTAATGCCGTGCGTGTTCTTGTATCAATCGGCTGCCTGCCTGTGGGGATTTTCACCAACAATCAATTCAGTCTGTAAATCGGTGTGACGATTTAGCCGCCAGCCTCGCAGTCCGAGTTTTTATTTATAGGAAGCTACAGTGTTCAGGTTAAACAACAGCAGTCCCATTCTGTAACCAAATTATGGCTTACATCTAAAGTTATCACCACATAGCTGATGCGTTCACCCGGTGGGTCATAGTGAGTGAACATGTAGCAGTTCAGTGTTTTGTGTCACAACATCTTGACAGGATGTTTGGCTGTGAATGAAACGTCCATGTATTGCTGTAAAATGTGGAAAGTTTTCCCTGATCCAGCACCGTCATACTGCGGATCACGGTCCTGGATGTCTGTCAGAAAGAATCTAAATCATTTTATCACACAATTCATGAAGTCCGTTTGGAAAAAAACGAATGTTGGAAATATAGGATTGTTGTCAAAGTTGCCACAAGTGACCGGAAGCTGTTGTCTGTGCTCCTACAGTCGTGATGCATTGTTTTTGTATGGATGTTATTTATTTGTCTTTGATATCCATCGATGCTATTACACAACTGCTGTCTTAATTCCTTGCTTCTGCTTGAGGCTATCATCTTTCAGGCTACATTAGCCACTGCTAGCATAACACAACGCATCTCGAGTGACTCGACTCTCAGTGGTCATGCTGCTTGCCAAATTTTCAGATTTGAAGCAGAGCGTAGAGTGAAAAACGGTAAACATGTCTGGTTTGGTTGCGTCCCCTTTCAGGAACACGGTGCTAATTGGAGGAATGCTTTTTTTTTTTTTTTTTTTAAATGGTTGATGGGCTCCTTCTTTTGTGTCTAGTCTGAGCTCGTAAAAATCCCTCTCAAGCCAAAATAAAAGTTCCAGACGAGGGCAGGAGCCTCCAAATATTTTCGAACGGGCGACCGGTGGTATGAAAGTGGATCCGGCAAAGCCGTAATGTGAAGCTAAGAGATTGTGATGTGGGGGCAGCGCAGCCGGTGACGTCAGGCTGCGTCTTGAAAATAGCGGCGAGATGTTAGTTCGGCACACAGACAGATCCTCCGGAGGAGAGAAGAGAATGAGTCAGCTGTTCTTGCCGACACCGGCCGAGGTGGAGAGAGTGAAAGATGAACGATGAATCAATCAGAGGTAGAGACTCCACCGTTGGAATGGATAAGCAGAGCTGAAGGACACCCGCGGTCTGAAACCCACGCCTTAACGTTGAGAGTGCAGGACGATGCTCTTGTTGCTAAGGAATACCTGTTACCTTGGTGATAATGAGATATGTTAAAACGATGAGTCATCAAGTTTGAACTGGAATGCGGTCAACTGCTCTGTGTGGCTTCTCGCTGGTCGGAGGTGTGTCGGCGATGATCTGTGACTCTTTCATTAACAGCAGGGCGCATCGCTGATGTAAAGACACAGGAGGCGCGCGGAGGAAGTAATGAAACCCAATCAATGAAAAGGGAGGATGGTTCAGAGAAAACGGCAATTGATATCATTCTTGTCTCGTGTATTGGATCATCCCACAGAAATGGTTTCAATTAAACTGCAGAACAGATATGTAATAGTGAGTTACAGGGGAATTCCACTCAGTCCTTCTTTGGATTTTAACAAAGAATATGCGTATGAAAATTCTGTATATTTTTCATGATGTTTGGAGAGGTCCAAGAAGTATGCAGAGCAAGTAACACTACACCAGTGTAGTAATGCTCACTGTTTAAGTAAAAGTCCTGCATTCAAAATTGTATTTCAAAATTATGAGCATCAGAATGATCAAAAGTATGGCTCCATTGCATTATGATTATTGATGCATTAATGTGTACATCTCTTTAATGTTCCAGCTGTTGGAGCTGATTTTAACTTCATGCTTAATCTATAATAATATATCGCAATTTAGTTGCTGATATTTTGTATTAATAATCCGAATCTGTGCAGTAACTGGTGATTCGAGGCGGTGAGACAAACGTAATGGAATAAAAAGTACAACACACACCCCTGAAATGTGGAATAGAAGTATAAAATAGCTTAAAATTTAAATAAGTAAAATACAACATCTCAAAATTGTACTTCACTGCGCCTGTTATGTTAATGTTGCTTTCCAACACACTCGACACGCAAACTGAAAAGAAAATCCATCGATGCGACTCAACAATCCTCAGAACTAGTTAACCTAAAGCCGTTAAAAGCCGAGCGAGGACGTACAGCGTCAGAGGAATTCAGCAACACAGACAGCATTGTTGTACTAATGCGTCATCTGCGGAGGTCAACGCAAACCTTTCAAATGGGAACACAACAATACAAACGCACAGCTCGAATGTAGAAAGGCGAGCGGACTCCTCAGATGCATCCTCAGACAGCAGAGACGAGTTTTATTCTGGTGATGAGGGAACCTCCGTGAATGCAGCCGACTCGGTGCTCAAACCGAAGACTCGACAGCAGACTGGACGGCCGAGACCGGATCTGCACGGTCAAAGTCTGACCTTTTTTTTTTTTTTTTTTTTTTTTAGTGAGGTGCAGCAACACTGCATTGTTCAAGATTGAACGGTGCTTTCTAAACAATTTGTCTTGTCGTCAACCAGCGTTTTGTTTTGGCAATTCCAACAAATATGAATTCCTGTTTAATCTTCGATTGTTTCATTCAAATAAGTTGTTGAGCACCAAACAGGTCCACATTTTCACCAAAAATGTCTTCTCTCCAACCCCATTAATCATCTCTTGAGCCCCCAGATTTACCTTGTGACTCTTTGGTGGGGCCCAGACCTTAGGTTGAGAAACACTAAACTGAGGATTTTTAAATACTCAGAATAACATTGGATTGTGGCTGAGAGCCAAAGAAATCGCGGCATTGTTGCTTTTGGTCTTTTCGTGGGATTTGCAGACATTAAAATATAGAAAATATTGGCCGCCTTATCATTTAAACCCGGAAATACCGTTTGTGTATTTCTACATTGCCGATGTATAGTGGGGACATTGTTCTTTAATTCACCGACTGTTCACAGACCGTCAGCCAGAGTTCTGCTGGGATGAAGCGAAGGGCACAAAGTGTGAAGCTGAACACACTAAATTGTAATGCTGACGGAGGATTCTTGTAATAGTGGCCACAGAGCTGTATTGACATCAAAATTAATGTTTGTTTTGAGTGTAAATCTAGAAATTGTTTTACCTCGACACTGATAACATTGTTAGTGCTGGCCTGTCAAGTCAGCAGTTTACAACAACAAATGTGTTTGAACCACATCTACAAAGTATTGTGAAAAAAAAATTGCTTTATGATTGGTCAAGAATGGAGTCTTAAGTGGCGTCTCAGTTTCCACCTCCTCCCTGTGGATTTTATCAAATGAAATCACTGTATGTCTGTGTTCTTGTTGGGCTTTCTCCGCATCCCTCTGCACAGCGCAGCATTACTGCGGTCGTGATGAGCTTCTGCACACTGCGTGACAGAACTGGTTTTCAGGTGTGAATGATGGGGCTTGAACATGTGCCGTCAACACTAACCTTTCAAGTCAGGTCAGGGCAACGCAGAGTTTGAACTTACCGCATCGTACGTGCACATGAGCACTTTTACACTGGAAGAAAAAAAAAATGTTTAGTAATTCTTTTGTGAGCTAATTGTCAGATGAAACACGTCGGACCCAGAAAAGCACGCTGGCCTGTTGAAGATGTAACATTTGGCGCTACGGATGCCATTGCGGGGCGTGACAGTGGAAAGGCTGAGACTGGAAACGGGGTGTGTGTGTGTGTGTGTGTGTGTGTGTGTGTGTCTGTGTCTGTGTGTGTGAGTGAGATCAGATGTCCGCATACACACTTGTGAGGGTGCAAAGAAGCAGTCTGGGCATGTCCACACACATTACAAGATGTTGAGGGACGCCGGAGGAGGCACATTCTGCACTTCTTTACCTCCGCAGCACGGAGTTATGAGCTGAAAGAGTCCTGCCTCGACCTGTGCTCTACGTCACATGTACGAGGAGATCTCTCGCCGTTTCAGACTGAGAAGCAACTCTGTTAAATGGAGAGTTACTGCAGGAAGTGCTCAACCCTCAACACAAAAATACTCGTCCACGGTTCATAGCTGCTTCTCACACATTGCGTCGAGGCAACGTGATCGCACGCACACGAACACAAACTCCTCCGTCATCCTGTGATCGTCCCGTCCGAAGTCTGCTTTGTGTTCATTGTGTCCCACCGGTCCCCGGAGGAGCGAGTGGCACGCTGCAATGAGGAAAATGACTATGATCACCTGTTAGAGTCGTGGTCGTAAACCTTTTATGGTGCCGTGGGACACGCATGCACAGAAATTAAAGGGACCTGGCTCAGAAATGAGATGGCTTTTCTTAATGTTCGATAGCTTTTGTTCTTTGGTCTTCTTTTGGTCTAATTTTTTATTATAGCTATTTTTCCTATTTAAACCCAGTTAATTTGCTTTTTCATCATTTCATGTTAACCATTTGCGCATTACATAGATAATCTAGTAACTCATACTGTGTACAAAGCCAAAGGGAAAAAAATATATAAAAAAATACTTCCATGTACTTAAAATATGAAAAACAATTGTCCTAAAGTGATAAGAAAGTTATGAGCCTGAAGTTAATCCTGATGGAGGGATTCATTCCTTTTATATGCAATCAGCCAAATCAATGTTTGTGGATCAACAATTACAGCAAAAGCAATTTCTGTTTTTAATCTTCCAAACGAAAGCATTTCGCACATACGTAGAGATATATCTTTTTTAAAACATAAAAACTGGATTAAAAATTCGGTATAAACCCAGAATATAATTGAAGTGACGAGGGCTACAAATACAGAAGCTCCCGTTGAACGGTGAGGTAGAGTCACTGGTTGAGGAGGAAATTGGTTCTCCTGGTGTGCAAATTAGTGCCAAGTAGTGGAGTAAATTGATTAATGCACCTTTTAACCGGTGGGGGGAACTAATCACAGCTCTTTGGTTGGCATGAAGCACTGCTGGATCTTACTGTCACATTTTACTGCAAGCCCCTGCTTTCAAGTGGCAGTTTAGTTTACAGCAGAGATTTGAATGAATTAGATGTAACATGCAGCAGGAACACACACGGACGGAGACGCGTGTTTGAGGGTAATGACCTTCGGTTGTGTTTTGGTGTTGGCAGACGAGCGTGTTGATGCTTTCACGTCGAACGCTGCTGTTTTCCACTTGCTCAGCAGCGATTCTGTCTCCACCTGTTTTTCAGTGTAATTTACAGTTCATGTATCAGTGTGGATACGGTTATGCTTTACGCTTTTTTTTTTTTTTTTTTTTTTCTGCGTGTCTCTGGTCTGAGCAGCCTCCTTCGGTGGTTAGGCTGTTTTTTTTTTCCTCGTGTGTTTTTCTCTGTTTGTGTCTCCATTTTGTTCTGACTGGTCTCTCTGCTTGTCAACCTACTTCTCTCTTTCCACCTCTGTTTCTCTCTCTCTGTTTACTCCATTTGTCTCCTGAACTCATTTTTTTCCCGTCTGTCTCTCGTCTGTCTCTCTCGATCAGTTTCTTAACTGCATAATGTGTTTGCCTGTCTGTCTCCCTGCTCCTTCTGTCCCCGTCTGTTTTGGCTGTTGGTTTCATCTGATTAGGCTCCTCTCTGACTTCTGCTTTCTTCCCACCTCTCTGATTCAGGTTCTTCCCTGCCTGGTTTATCTTCATCTCTGCTTCTTTCTATCACTTCTCTGTCTCTTCTTCCTCTCGGTTCCTTTTTATTCTGTGACCGTCTCTCCTCTGCCCGTCTTTCAGACTGTGGCGTCTGAGCTATCTTAATGTTTTTACTGCTCGGCTCGGGTCCAGGAACTTATGGGGGGGCTAAGTGTTCGTACAGCCAATGGCAAGATGAGCCGTATAAAAGCACTGAGCTTATAGATGTGATGTATGACACCCTACGTGACTGCTTTGGTGAAGAACTCGCATCCTACTGCAAGGACACAGCCCTTGACTGCTTGTGTGTGTGTGTGTGTGTGTGTGTGTGTGTGTGTGTGTGTGTGTGTGTGTGAGAGAGAGAGAGTTGTAAAATAGCAATGGAATCTCAATGCCAAGTTATCTGCCACCTTTAGCTGCTCCATTGTGTGTGTGTGTGTGTGTGTGTGTGTGTGTGTTGGCCTTGCCACCACATTAACTCTTTAAGTCCCAGATCTCCACCAACTCCGCCGCCTTAGAGCCTCCCCTCCCTGCCCCCCCTCTGCTCTGCAGTTGCCATGGCAACGCACCAAGAGGCTCCATCATGTGTCTGCGCCTGTGATCGCAATTTTAGAACAGCTCACAGGCTCTGGCTTTGTGTGTTTATGTTGTTGTTGTTGTTGTTTTCCATCTTAATTTAGCTTTTGATCATGTTGCCAGTTCTGTGAGGTGATGTTGGGCACAAAGTGTTTGTTGACCTCTCTTAGCCTCTCGTTTGTGGTCTATTTCAGTCTTACAGAGACATCATTGAAACACGGAGTTCTCTCGAGATGAAGGTTCGATTGAGCCACGATAAGGAAAATGTCAGATTGAAGATGTCAGCCTTTTTCCTTGTAATGAATCTGAGAGCTACGGTGTATCCTTTTATCATTCAAGCTCATTACATATTGCTTTACAGAACAATTCATTTATGTATTCTTACCTATATCACTCTATTTATATTACAGGCTTTAACTCTGACTCAACTAAACAAAATCATAATTTAGCATTGGAAAATTTATAATAAAGATCTCTGCTTGCCTTGACAGCGCTTGGTAGTTTCAGCTCTTTGTTTAGCTGTGCAGCTGTTGCCTTTACTGTCATGTTCTCACAGTGTTGTGTTTTTTGGCTATGGGCAGCAGCTTTCAGAGAGAAAGCTCTAAAAACACACTACCTGCCCAGCACCACACGACAAAGTGGAGCATTCAGCAGCTGAAGAGCCAGTTATTTCCCTCAGGAGTTGCTGGAGGCTAAAAACAGAGAGTGAATGTTGGACTTGGATTCATCAGGTGGCCAGAAACGTGACTCCAAATGAATGCTAATTTTCTGTATCTGCTTGATGTGTAAATAAGCAACAGTTTGATTTGATGGTGTTTTATTTTTGCGCGTGTTTATGTTGGACTACATTGAGCTCTCGGGGCCCACCATAGTAGCGCACTGTGTGCTAATTATACTGTAATAGAAGACGGGGCACAAAATGTGGTTCGTTTAAAAAGCCATACGATTGTTTGCAAAGACTTGAAACGAACAGCAGAGGTTGGCGCTGAGAGTTTGGTGGGACCGGCCCCAAAACAGAACCGTCACAGGCATGTTCCCAAAACCTCCACAAATAGCCGTGTGTGCCGTGGCAGCGGCCTGAAGCAAAACGCAGACCCCCCCCCCCCGCCCGCCCGCCCGCCCGATCAATCATTGTGCGTCGCCCTGGACGAGAGTACCAGCTGAATGCTCAAAATGTAGCCCGGCCAGGAGAAAGAGTCAGCCTGTGCTCTGCAGCCTATTTAGCGCTTTCCCTCTCCAGGGTTCAGTTCCGCTTTAGACAAGTGAGAGGAAGTGGAACAAGGTTGTTAACTGAAAGGACTGACTGTGGAAATAGACCCTGAAAAACAAACTTTGTCTGATCTATTGATTGTTTTTACTCAGTACTACATTTTTCTAGGATTGAGAATAGCTCCTTTTTATTTCTGCCGGATTTTTTTTGTTTTTGTTGGATGGAATCCATGTTTTCTGCTGATTCATGTCTGAGGTGTTTGGTGGGCGTGGATCGGTTCAACCTGACTGTCTCCGAGCTGTAAAAATAATATCGGTCCATCAGCCCACTGCCGTGATGTTTTGATAATCCAGTATTATTCTTTATGGTCACTCTGCATTATAACAAATGCCTCATAAAGATCTTATAATCTCTACTGACAACAAGTTGAATCTTAATAAAATTGATCATTTATGTGAATAAATACAAACTATTGTTAAAAACATAGTATATGACCATTTTTTGTTGTTGTTGTCTTTATTCTTTTATTTTGAAAACTCGGACATTAGAGCATTATTAGATATGAATATGTAGTAATTGTCACATGATTCATTTTGCCTGCATGAACTATGCCTCAACATGATCATGAAGACGTCTTGTTTTTTCTCTATTGTCAGTCGGAGGTTTTTCTTCCTGATGGGGAGATGCGGGGTTGTAGGAGGAATACGTTTCTTGTTGTTTTGTTTGTTTTTTGACCACTTGTTTGTCCACTTGCATGAAACACGAATACATATTTTGTTTGTTGCAGTGTTGGAAATTCAAAAAGTATTTGGAGCGCACTCCCACTGTCTAAAAACTTGGAGCATTTACAACATTTTGGGTACACCTTTAAAAATCAGGAGCCTCTTTTAGTGCATAAAGTTGCTGCATCCAGTAATCAGTAACTTGTGCCAGCAGGAGTAAACAAAAGACACGGTTGATGTTCCAAAGAAAACTATGCTAATATCCTTACGTGTATAAAATACCATCTGCATGTCTTGGAGACAGGCAGGAGACGGTTCTATTTAAACTTTCATTTTGATAGCCTTCTGAAATGTCAAATGCACAAGTTGATAGATGAGTTAAAAACGTCATCAGTGCAGGTGCCTGATGTCGTTAACACAGTTACATAAGTACGTCGTACAACGCTGCCGTTTGTGTGGGTGCGTCACAGACAGAAATGACAATGAAATGAAATGAATGGAAATAAAATGATGGCTTAATGTCAGATTAGTGTAAATATAATTAATATTTCACAACTTTGGGGAAAATTTTAGCTCCTTGATCACAGTTTTTAGGAGCATTCTGAGATTTTGCTGGTTTGTTGGCTTTTATTGTTGTGCTGCAAGTTCTTGTTTTAATTTAGATTGTTTTCTTCTTTCCTCGCTTTGACCACAACTCGGTTACTTTTTATTGCTTCTGAGTTTGTCCCTCTTTTAATCCCACTTCTATTGATTAAATGAGAGTTTCTGTTGACGGGACCTTGTTCTTTATTTGTTCAACAACACTTGCAGTTAATGGTCATGCCAGCTGCAGCTCTTTGATTATTTATTCCAAACATAGACATACAATATGACACTTCCTGAGCCTGTCGGTGTCTTCTGAACGCCAAATATTAAAGCTTTTACGAACTCGGCACTGATGTCAGTCAGCGACACACACTTCAAGTGATGACATTTCTACGTATGAAAATGTCACAAGTTTATTATTTTGACATTAGTCATCTGCACTTAAAGCTCAGTCCACAGCTGCACCTTCTCTGAGTCACAGCTAGAAGCACCAAAAGAACGTGAAGGTAAAATGAATGCCAGTCCAAAATGTGCCAACTCGTGTCCCTCTGTTGTGTTCACAGGCCTGAGACCCAGCAGAAAGCCCCGGTGAGCGCCCCTCCTCCCCCGCCGCCCCCTCCACCTCCCCCTGAGCCGGCAGGGCCCCCGGAGCCGGAGGAGGAGATCCTGGGCTCCGACGATGAGGAGCAGGAGGACCCCGCGGACTACTGCAAAGGTCGGAGCGGCACACAAAACAGACACGCGCACACATGCTGAATTCATCTGTCCCAGCCCATTACTTCCACTCGCTGCGTCTGTCGCACAGAGCTCCACAGTGGACGGTCTGTCCCGCGCTGTCTCTTCTCCCCGTTTCTGTCTCTATCTGCTCCTCTTCCTCCCTCAGGTCTCCCTCCGTCCTGAAGGGATTTGCAGCAGCGTTGGTCGGTGCAGCCGTTAGTGTGTCACAAGAGCTTCAAGGTTGTTTGGTTGTTGGCAGAATGAAGCAACAGCCTAGTTTCCTGTTTAGTGATGAAGGCATTCATTACAACACAATAATTAGGAAAATTACACTTCACTTTTCGTTTCATATTTATAGGACACAATAGTGCAACACGTTTTTAATGTTTTGTTTTGCTGTAATCAGTGTACCAGGATGTGTTTTGGTCAAACGCCATTACCATCACAAAGAGAAGTTGTTTTTCAGGTGGCTCGTATCTGATGATGAAAATGTTTTGGAAGAAGTGCGGCCGAACTGTCAGATCTCACTTCAGTGAGATGAAAGAGCAAAAGAAAAGGGAAAAGATCACATCTCTCTTCACTTTTCATGGGCTCTTTGTTAAAAAGAAGGGATTCTCTTCATGTATCGGCTTTTTTATTTCATTTTTTATTAAAAAAAAAAAAAAAGTTATGATACACTTTGTAACCCTTTTGGGAAATGTGCATATATATAGTTTATTATTGGTATAGTTTTCTGTGTGCTACTACTACATGATGTTACCTAAAACTTAACTTTTGGAATCCAAGTGATCAGAAGCCATTTTCACAGATTCATAAGGTTGGAAAGGTTCAAATGTAGCTTTTTTTTTTTTTATTTTTTTTTATTTTACTTGCATATTTGTTTCTCTGAAAATAAGTGCTGTTACTGATCCTGTTAAAATTCATCACAGTTAGAATCATGAGGCTCTGCTTCTGATACTCAGCAATAAAGGCACAATGTAAAACATGTACAGACCTTATCTGCAACGCTGATACACTTTACAAACACAAAGAAACAACAATACCATTTTGGAAATATTGAAACAAAAAGTGCAACAAGGAAAAAAAAGGAGAAGGTGAAAACTACATTCCTGCAATAATTAAGATAAAACTTCTCTAAGACTGTTCCAGCAAAAACCTGAGCATTATTCTTGAAGGTAGACTGCATTTGTCTTAGCTAGCTGTACCTAATAAACTGGCAACCGACTAGATTCCTTCAACTCTTTTTAGTTAAATAATTTCATGTCACAGGTCTAAGAAAATTTCTGTTTTGTCTCCTCACATTATAACTCTGGAGTTTCACTCGATGCTACCTGCCTCTGTCATGTTTTTACTTTGCTTTCCTGCTGCTTCCCAGTTTCAATAATCCACAACACTCCCCTGTCTCATATGCTGTCTGTTTAACCTCCTTCCCTCTGTGCTGCTGCTCCACCTCACATTCTTACTCACTAATGGATTTCATGTCATCGCCTAGTTTTCACTTCCAGCCGCCTGTAACCTTCAGCGTCTCCGTTTATGTCTCTCAGGAGGGTACCATCCGGTGAAGATCGGGGATTTGTTCAACGGGAGGTACCATGTGATCAGGAAGTTGGGGTGGGGCCACTTCTCCACCGTATGGCTGTGCTGGGACATACAGTGAGTCACACGCACGCGCACACACACACACACACACACACACACACACACACACACTACAGTATAGTACAGTATAGGCTTTCAGATTCTGCTTGACGTTTCTTTCATGCATACAGACACTGACGATGCACAAACATATCCTGACCCCAAAACAGCACTCACACTCAATACAACCTGACACACACACACACACACACACACACACACACACACACGTAGAGGCTCCTCTTGCAGTCCTTCACTTCACCTTGCTCCCACACGCACGCATCATATAAACCGCACGACACACCACACATGCATTTGGATGACGGGATCTGGCACGTCACCACGACGACAGCTGCAACTAACACCACCCTGCGCGGGCACCGAAGCCGTCCATTTGCACTGCAATGTTGTTTGCTGTTTTCACGTGGCAACCAGGGTGCACGGATGACCGTATCATCAACCCAGTGTCACCTTTCACTAACTCGTGCACACAAACTCATTTACTCATGTCTCCGGTGTTAATTACACTAATGGTGGTCATAAACTAGTGCGTTGGAGTTGGGTTACTGTATGCACACAATCAGTGACAAACGCTGGCCCTGGGTTATCTTCACTGTGTCACTATGAAGACTTGTGTTGTCTTGTCTCATAACTCATAACATGCATGAATTAATGTCAGAGCAATACGTATTGTTATTTTAATCTCTCTCTTGTTGTTTTGTTTTCCTTTTGCTCCCTTTTTTCCTCCATTTTTGTTGGTCTTAACTGTTTTGCTAGATTTGAATTGCTCACTAGATGATTTTTATGCATTGCTATTCTGTTAAGTTGAAATACTTTTTCATGTTTGTTCTCTATGTCCGTCTGTTGTTTTGCACTAGATAAAAAAGTGCATGTTTTGAAAAGATGATCCTATTAATTTTTCAAAAAAGCAAAATGTAAAGGATTCTTTGTTTCAGTCTACAGCGAGCAAACGATAACATTTTTTTAATAATCTTGATTCTTATCATTTTTTTTTTTAAACTTAATTCATTTCAATATTCATCTGAATTTCCCTGATTTCTTCTAATTCTTTGTTTGGTGTGACCAATAGTCCAAAACACAAAAATATGTATTTTACAGTGATATGAATGTAATTTATACCCATGTATTAATGTTTGATTAATCAGCTAATTATTTCTGCATACCCAGCATTGCAAATCCTTTTTTAAGAGCCACCAAACAGAGCCCGCGAGGAAATAATGTTACACCTGCACCCTGCTGTAAAAGTGACAGACAGGGCTATTATGTAATAATAAATATGCATCACGATGACAGTTAATTATAAAGTGTATGTGTGGGCTGTTTGAGGACAAAGAGGTGTGTCAGTCCTGCACCATTTAAACATGTTAAGATTGTTTCTTTGTGATAAAATGCCACACGGCTCATACATATGCGTTTCCAGTGGCAGAGTGGGCAGTGTGAACGACAGCCAGCAAACTGAGGCTGTCGTTTGCTAGTTAATACCGGTTCACGTGGTGATTCCTATTTTCATATCTCTCGCAGGGCCACATTAATCAGCATTGCTGGCTTTAACAACCTGTCTGTGTGTGAGTCAGTTTAAAATGATGTATCTCTCTCTGTGTGTGTGTGTGTGTGTGTGTCATTACAGAGTGAAGAACTTTGTGGCGATGAAAGTGGTGAAGAGCGCTCAGCATTACACAGAGACGGCCCTCGATGAGATCAAACTGCTGCGATGTGTGAGAATCTGATTTGTTTGACATTTTGGTGTTCGGGAAACATCTTTCTTTTGTTTCTTTCTTTTCTTACCTTTTCCTCATCATACCTCTCTGCTCTGGATTTATCCATCTCCATCTTTCCCTTTATCTCTACTCCAAATATCCCTCATTTCCTCTTCTTCCTTCCCTTCCTTCCTTCCTTCCTTCCTTCCTTTCCTGCATCCTCACCTCCTCTCTTTGCCACCTCATGTTTCCCCTTCTCTGTCTCTCTGTTAACAAGAAACACTAAAGACACACTGGTCATTTATCTTGCATGGTGGCTGCAGAGGACAGTCATCTTAAAATCAATTTTTCAGCATCTTTATCTCCCACGTCCATCTCTGCTGTCCTCTCTCTTTCCTCCTCTCTTTTCCTCTTCCTCAGTATTTTTCTCTCTTTCCTCTACTCTCTTCTTCGGTCATCTCATTCCCTCTTTCCTCCGCTTCTTTATCTCTTTTTTGTCCTTTTTTCTTCAGTATTCTTTGTTTTTTATCCTTTCTTCATCCTATCATTGTCCGTCCTTCCTCCAGCCATGTCTACTATTTCTCATTGTTATTCTCGTCCTCCAGGTGAGAGAGAGTGACCCCGGCGACCCCAACAAGGACATGGTGGTTCAGCTGATAGACGACTTCAAGATCTCTGGAGTCAACGGCATACGTATCCTGATCAGAGCGTGTGTGTGTGTGTGTGTGTGTGTGTGTGTGTGGTGTGTGTATTTGTATGTGTGGGTGAGAGAGATATGATCATATGAGTCCTTGACTCCCCCATCCTAGATGTGTGTATGGTGTTTGAGGTGCTGGGTCACCACCTGCTGAAGTGGATTATTAAATCCAACTATCAAGGTCTGCCGCTACCATGTGTTAAGAGCATCATCAAACAGGTAAGGACACACACAGACCAACTTTGTGTAGATTTAGCACCTGACCACTGCAATCCAGCATTTGTAAAACTACACAGAATTCTCCAAGAGGAAAAGTAAGGTGACAACTTTAATAGATATTTGTTCTAAACGGGTGAACGCTACCGCAATTTACTATTTTACCTTTGGCTTGTTTTAACTATATTTACTCATGAGGGGTTTTGATTTTTGGTTGACACCGTATATTTACTACTGTATTATTGTGGTGAAGCCTTGTGGATTCTACAAGGAACAAAAAAAAAGTCATAATACTCGAGATAAATCCATTCATGCTACTCCCACATATTCCAGCATAATAAATGATACTCTGTGTGATGATGATGATGATTGTAAATGTATGATTGTGAGTGCATCTTTCTCTCCAGACCTTGTTCATAGCACAGATTTTGAATTGTCATCAAAGGAAGAACACAGATGTAATTGATAATTGCTTGATCGTTAACATTATAAATGTCTGCAGTACATTTCTGAGCTGGTTCCAGGTTTAACGCTTGATGGAACTGAGCCATTGTTGTTGAAAGTTGCTTTACATTTTTCTGTCCGGACCACTGTGTGGACAAAGATAGTACTTTTCATTCATCTTACTAATATATTGACAATTCCAGAAGTCATTTCACATTACTATTTAATTTATACAAATTGATTTGAGGGCATCAAAAATTCTCTTAATTAGAAGAAACAAGCAGCAGCGACAGCTACGTAGTTCACAGTATTCGTCCTCCTCAGTGAAGTGGCATTGCTTTACTATCCTCTCACTAGGCAAAAAAGAAGCTTGTGTATCATGAAACATGTATATGTGTATTGTAGTTTGGAGATTATAGTATTTCTACCCATAATTCCGTTGGTGGTGGAGGTTAAGAAAAGTATTTAACTTGTATCCGAGATACAACTTGCAAGAGGTGACTGTGACAGTCTGGGTGAAAAGAGCAAGAGAGGACAAGGAAATAAAGAAATATAATATATAAATGCACACGCAGTACCGAAGCCAGTTAATATAAGCGCTGTCATGCATTTGTTCACACTTCAGTATCGCTGCTGTTCTGAGACGCGGGACTTGGAGGCCTTTTCCCCTCGGCCACCTGATCGGCACGGGAAGTTGCTGAGCCATTTCAGCCACTGCCAGCCGCCCGTCTCTCGAAAGCTGGGCTGAAGATGAGTAGAAATGAAATCAGACTGTTCCCCGCTTCAGTCTCAAAGCCTCCAGACAGAAAACAAATGAAAGGAACAGTGAAACAAAAACATCAACAGTCTCTCCTCTCTGCCCTGAGTGAATGACAAGCATGAGAAGAAGAATGGTTCATTTGGTTCGGAGACTGAGAGAAGGAATGAAAGACGGGGACAGAGATGGGGGTCTGGGCAGCGTGTTTACATTTTCCGAGTGCGTAAACGTGCCTAAACAAGAAGGACGAGCACGTGTTTTGGTGATTAAATGCGCGCCTGTTTATCTGAATGTGTTTGCAGGTTCTGCAGGGTCTGGACTACCTCCACACAAAGTGTAAAATCATCCATACGGACATCAAGCCGGAGAACATCCTGATGTGTGTGGATGACGTCTTTGTCAGGCGTATGGCCATGGAGGCCACCGAATGGCAGAAAGCTGGAGCTCCACCGCCGTCCGGATCTGCAGGTACAGACACAAACATCCTGTATCTGAAAGGAGATAGCTCTGGTAAATTTCTTATATTTTTTTAAATATTTGTATTTACTATATAGAATAGCTACTGTACACACAATATGCTGTTAGCTTAGTTTAATGCTATCTCTGGAAAAACAGGGTTAAATGTGTCAAAACCCTTTACCCTCTGAACTTGTTTTTAACGTGTACTTTTTTCATTTCAGATGGAATAAATGAGGCATAATGTGTTAATTAGTGGGCTTTAGAGGGGCTGCCGGTGTATTTCTGCCTTGTTTACAGTCTTAATCCCGAAGTAAATCTAAGCAGCTGCTAGCTTTATATATACTTCTCCGAGATGAGAGAATTGTCAGTCTTCTTACTTAACTCTAACAAGAAAGCCAATAAAGGTATTTCTCCAAAAAAATTCACTATTTCTTTATGCTGAGGATTTTTTTTCCAAACTTTGCTACCATATTCTCATTTATTTAAGTTGATAAACTAAAAGGAAAAATGTGAGAATAATAAAAAAAAAAGTTTGTGAAGTACAGTCTCAGTTTGGCAGCAGCATAGTTCCACAAAAACCCAGCACGCAGTGAAGTCCGTTAGTTTAGTGTATTAATTTCTTAATCTTAATTTAGATCTCACATAAAAGGTGACACCTGCAATAAGTGTTGCAGGAAAACAGCTCATATTCCTGATTTCAAATTGTCATATGCAACAAATACAATGAATCGTATTCCATGAAAAACCTAATCCAAAAGATAATGTTTAATATTGAGGTGCTCGTTGCACAAAAAGGATTCACAAAGAAGCCTTTTGTGCCTCCTCAGACACATTTCTTGCTTTTATTTTATCCACTGAAAAAAAAAAAACCATCAAGCTCTTAAAAAAATTGTCTTGATGAACTCAACATGAACCTTGTCTCCTTGCTGGACCCCCCCATCTCCAATGAGCTGTCAATAGCTGGCATCAGCCAATAGAGTCTTTCTGAGCCTCAGGGTAACCAATTATATAGCTTACATCTCGACACGTGTGAAGTCGGGCTCAAAACCATCAACTGTCAACACAAAGGGGGCTCAGTGTTGACAAAATGAGTCTGTGATTAGGGACACAAAAGTAAATAAATCTTTTATTGAGATTAACGTAAGTGCCGAAATGCTTTATGCGATATCCATTTGCGAATATGTTTGGAAATGGGCAGGACTTGTACCTACCACTCTTAACATTAACGCTTAAAAGTTTTATTGACTCGGGAGCAGAAGGCGTGGGAAGAATCATTTCCCAACCTCACCTGCAGATGCTCTATGTATCAGCTCTTAAAAAGAGAGTACGTCCAAAAAACCCTCTCCTACTGAATGATCGCTGATCTGCTACCTCAGTTGTGTGACGTATTGGTGTCGGTGCAACTTTGGAGCCTCTGATTGTTGCCGTTTTTCTTTCTGTCTGTCAGTTAGCACAGCCCCCCAGCTCAAACCAGTGAGTGCAACAGATGTGAGTATGAAATGAGAGAAATGCACACACACACACACACACACACACACACACACAAACATACACAAACACACAACACACAAACAAAGAGCGAAAAGCAAGATAAATACATGCATACAGCATTTTACAGTATCAGGGTTGTTTGGCACAACTGTTAGAGACACAGAGAAGGTCCCGAATGCACCACAATATTAACAAGCAATACTCTAATGTCAAATTGATCGATTTTCACCTACAAACATTAGTCTTCCTGTCAAATCATTTACCCTTCTTAATTAATATGCCTCATGCTCAGTTTGTTTAATTAATCTTAACTAGCTAGGATAACAGGAATTCCCAGGCTTCTAAGAATACCATACAGATGCTGTTCTGTCCTGTGTATCTCCAGGAAATCCAAAACAACGGTTTGAGCTTTATTATGATGCATTTTTTCATCTAATCCAACGTGGTTTGAAATGCTTTATTTTAGCTGAATGCACTTGAAACCGTGGTTCATAATATGTTGTATTTCTCAGCAAGCACAAACCTTACTGAATCCTGATTGGCGCGTGGAAGAATGTAGTTTCACCTTTTTCAGTGAGAAGAGCACAAACCAAAGCAGAAATTCTCATTAAATAACGAGAAGGGTTGAAACGTTGTCAGAAAACCCAATCACCTCGCAAAAAAAGTGGTTTTTCGAAGGAGGAGAATTTTCGCAACCTATTTTGTGAACACTTTATCCCTCTGTTGAGGTAAAAGATTCACAATAACCAAATTTTGAGAGATGTACTATTTAAAATGTACTCACCGTCAATACAGAGGAAGTGTTAGTGGACATTACTAAAAAAATCACAACCACCATTCAAACAAGTATCCAAAATCCTTGAATACATCCTGTTTATTTGTGTTTTCGGCTTCCATGTGACTCTCCCTCTCCTGTGCTTTTTTGTTTTGTCCCAGGTGGGAAAGATCTCCAAGAACAAGAAGAAGAAGCTGAAGAAGAAGCAGAAGCGGCAAGCCGAACTACTGGAAAGGCGGATGTTGGAGATCGAAGCCCTGGAGAGAGAGGCCGAGAAAAAAGAAGAAAGAGCCAAAGAGGGGGGAGAGAAAGAGGCACTTGAACACAACCTGCCTTCGCTGCAGCCGCCGCTGCTGCCGCCGCCGCCGCCGGGCCCCAGCATGGCCCTGGGAGAGAGCGACGATGACGATGATGAAGAGGACGATGGGGAGGACGAGGAGGAGGAGGGAGGAGAGAGGGAGAGGCCCATCAGGTTGACCAATCATACATGTGAGTGATGTGATCCCGATTTGTTGATAAATCTGGGTTGCTTTAGTAAAAACAAGTGCAGTCTGGTTGTCTGCAGGAATGTTGTGTGAGTGATCGTGGGTTGATACACGGCCAGACGGTGATTAGTGGAATTAGGAGCAGCTGTACCAGGCTGATACTGGCGTGGTAATAGGAGGTGTCTGGAGGTGGGCAGTGGAGGATTCACGCCCTCCAGACACAGAACAAAACAAAACGCACATGACGGACGAAAACAAATACGAGGAACAACATTGTTGTGAGACATAATTTCCTCGATATTATAATTTGAGAGATTTTTTAGAGGTTTAAAAAAATAAAACTTCCTCCCCAAGTCAAATGAATAATGACACTGAAAATCAAATGGCAACTGACAATCAGGCCAGATGAAAACATCCGGTATTTCAAAAGGAAAAAACTGGAGAAAACAGAATTTTCATCTCATTCCTCTCATATATTTTAGGACCTTGTTCCGATCCCTAGGTTGGGAATCAATAAATGGCCGAATATGTCAAACTCAAAATGTTGTTTATCTAGCTGGCTAGAAGCTGGGCATTATGTTGCACACATTTATCATAGCTACTTCTGACATATTTGGTAGTTTTTCAGTTTCTAACTCAAATTTGAAATTATGCCTCGTTTGCCCAATACTTGGGACCCACTGATGGACCTCCATCAGCACTATTAAAGACACCAATGCTATATTCTTACTGGACTTCAAGTCAAGACAACACAGTACAAACAAACCCAAATTTCAGTTGGCCACTTTATCAGCTTACAGCTTCTTGACATTTCCTGTCACGTCTAGTTTACTTTTTTTTAAGTGGTGTAATGTGTTCATACAGGCCGTTTTTTTTTTTTTCTTCTGCAGCCTGATGGTTTATTCTCTCAACATGTTGGTTGTTAATTCCTGTGAAATGCACTGTTAGGGGAAGGTGTGCAACATATTCAGTTGAACTAGTACATTTTACTGTATTCAGGTTGCCAGCAGCTAGACGGGGATTTTTCTAAAGCACAGCTCTTACAGATCTGCATCAGGAGTGAATGTGTGAGTGTGTGTGTGCAGGATTGTGCGGTCTGAATGAATAGGATGTGAATTGGCTCCAACCACTTGGCCCACGCTAGTCCCACGGTGTATGAGAGGCTAGGCTGATTCACAAAAAAAGAAAAGATACAAAAAAAAAAGAAAAAGAAAAAAACCAACGTCTTTCTCCGTCTCCTTCCTCCACCCTCTGTCTCTGCACCTTCTGTCTCTTTCATACTCACATTCTCGCGTTTACCTCCTTCTCGCCGCTCTATTCTCTTTTCATGCTCTTCTTCTCTCTGCCTACGCTGTCTTTGATTGCGCTTACTGTCGATCTCCTTCCCACCCACTTCCTGTCCTGACTGGTTTTTTTTCTCTCTCCTCGTCGTGTTAGGTGCAGCGCCTCCCCAGGAGCAGAGTGAGGTGCCCAACATCACCAATGATGATCCCGATGAGGAGGGAGAAGAAGGAGGAGAAGAAGAAGAAGGAGAAGAAGAAGAAGAAGAAGATGAAGATGATGAAGATGATGAAGAAGAAGATGAAGAAGAAGAAGATGAAGATGAAGAAGAAGAAGAAGCTACACCTGTCACTGAAAAAGAGACCCCTATTCCCCCCACCTCAGAGGAAGGTAATGGAGATCCAACACAAGCAGAGGTAGAGCAAGAGGACGGGGAGGAGGAGGAAGAGGAGGGATTGAAAGGGACAGAGGAGGAGAAAGAGGCAGAGGTGGAGGAGAAGGCAGAGGAAGAGGAGGAGGAAGAGGAAGAGGATAAAGAGACTGAGACGGAGGAGAATGAGACAGAGCAGCCAAAGAGCGAGAGCAAAACAGAGCAGGATGCAGTGGTAGAAGAAGAGCACTCAAAGGAGCAGGAAGGGGAGGAGGACGAGGACGAGGAGGAGGAGGAGGAGGAGGAAGATGATGATGATGATGATGATGATGATGATGATGATGACACGACCACTGACCTCCTCACGGACAACACTTCCCCCATCAAACCCCACAACAACAATACCAATTTGGCCAAAACCAATTCGGCCAAAACCAATGGCCACGTTTTGTTGGGGTCTGAGGGACTAAAGCCGAACCCTGGCACGCCTCCGCCTCCTTCGCCCACGCCTGAGCCTCTCCTCTGCCCTCTGGTGGAGTCCGAGCTCAGCTACACAGACAGGGACAACTCTCTCAGCTCTGGTTATGAGCTGTATAACGGCGAAGTAGGCAGGCCAGGGCTGACCAACGGCTCCAGCGAGCGGCATCGGTGCACATTGCCCATATTCCCCGACCTGCCCCTGGATCCTCTGCCAGGAAACCCCATACCTGTTGGGACAGCAGACATTGGAGCAGGGCCGTCACCCAATAGCCCCACAGCAGACCGCAGTCGTACCGTGTCATCCTCAAGCACGGGAGACACGCCCAAAGGTGAGACGTGGTTATATCCAGAATGTGCTGATTTTGCACAAAATGATTAAATCATTACAGAGTTACAAACTCATGAGATCCATGATGCAGTGTTCAATATGTAAGAGATGATACAAGTAAAGTTGCACACACCATGACTGTAATAGAGCTTAGATGTAAGGACCACCCAATGCAGGTATGACAACAGTAACTTTCCAACAAAATGTCCCATGTAATCATATAAAAAAATATCACTATCTGTTAACTATTTCTGCTTTAAACATCATAAAACACTTATCAGCCATAACTTTAAAACGACTCCCAGTCATGATAATAGTAGTAATAATACATTTTATTTACTGAGCAATTCTCAGGGTACTCAAATATGCTTTACATGAGTGTACATTTATTTATATATTTATACAGAAATAAAGATATCAAAGGAATGTACGATGTAGAGCGGATACTGCAAAGATCTTTTCATCTGCAGTAATCCACTTCCTTTCATATTGACACATTTTATTCCAACCTTTTCTGTGGTCTTTGCTGAAAAGATCGTTTTAACCTACATGTTCATCAGAATTAAAAAAAAATTTAAAAAAAGTTCAGAGCTAATTTAGATGTTAACTGATCTGGATAACATGAATAGCCATCAGTGTGTTTGGATTTTCTACTTTTATACATTTCAGCTGGATGGTATTATAATACCGTAACACTCATTACTACATTTCAGTGTCCAAATACCTCCTCTGGCTATTATTTCTGACTCAGCATCGCTATTACTCATCTACCTACAGCTTTCATTTCAGTGTCATTAACTTGGACTCCAACTTTCTAGCTCGAGGGTTACTTCAATGAACACATCTCCAAAGCTTAATAATTACTTTTAAAGAATACAATTTTGGAAATAATTGCACAGTAAGTAAAAAGATGCACTCCCCTCTACTTCAGGTCTAGTTGAATAGTTGAATAACAGTCAAAATATGGGTTGTGATACTTGTGGTGGGTGCTCATGTGACATGGT
The DNA here is from genome assembly GCF_022577435.1 of Embiotoca jacksoni. Classification (NCBI taxonomy): domain Eukaryota; kingdom Metazoa; phylum Chordata; class Actinopteri; family Embiotocidae; genus Embiotoca; species Embiotoca jacksoni. The sequence continues at coordinate 9,083,439 of NW_027185381.1, read as the reverse complement.
ATGATTTCCTCAGGGATGCTTGCCGAGGACAAGAATACGTTTCCCATATTTGGACTCCTTGTTGAAACTTCTGAAGTGACCCTAGTTTATAATAAATGTCTATTGGTACATTAAAGTGTGTAAACTCTTCTTGTCTCTACTTACTGTACGTGTTAACCTTATACCATCCCGCTCTGCCCCCATCCACAGTCAGGGCCAGAGCTGCAGACCTCCTGATCAACCCACTGGACCCTCGCAACGCTGACTCCATCCGAGTCAAAATCGCTGATCTCGGAAATGCCTGCTGGGTGGTAAGACACGATATCTGTGAACTGATGTGTCCTGACTTGAAGCATTTTTTTAATACACAAAGGGTGAAGCGTTTTGACATAAAAAAAAAAAATAAAAAAAAGTCCTGATGGGATTTTGCTGCAACCAATAGCTCACACCGAAGCAGCATCACAGGCTCACTGACATTAAAACTCCAGACAAATGTGGTCCTACTAGTTTGTAAAGCACAGTTGTCATGTTTCCAATAAATAATAGTTTCATATAGATGATAGTTTTGTACCATTAGAATTCCAAATTTGTCTGGGAGGTTTAGTTGCTGTGGGTTTCACAGCTTTTTAGGTCAAGATATTTTAATAAGGAATAAGGAGAAGAGGAGAAGAAGAAGCATAACGTTAAACACTGAATTCCCTTAAGAGGTGGAATTACACTGTTGCCTTCAGTGGGGTTTATTTTTGTGCAGCAGAAATGATCAGAGACTACACTGCACAGAGCGGTCATTGAGAAGTGTTAATTTGACACTAAAAGCCACACAATGATGACACTCATTTAAAAATACTGATGAGGTTATAACAAAGTTCCACTTTAAAAGACTACAGATAAACAGAACTTGATGAGATGAAAACATTTGTGAGTGTTGTCTCAGCTTGATTAATAAAAAAAAAAAAGAAAGATAAAACAGACTGGGTATTAGTTGTATTTGTATAATGACAAACACACAAACTTTCAGAGAGCCATTCTCTCCTCTTCTTTCCTCTCCTCTCCTCAACAGCACAAGCATTTTACAGAGGACATCCAGACGAGACAGTACCGTTCCATCGAAGTCCTGATAGGAGCCGGTTACAGTACTCCTGCTGACATCTGGAGTACTGCCTGCATGGTGAGCAGAACATATCCACATATACAGGACTTTACAGGCATAATGCACTTCCATCTAAATTATACACAGGAATACTGTCTGCGCCCAGTGTCAGACTGCTCATTTTGTTCTCTTGCAGGCATTTGAGCTGGCCACCGGAGATTACCTGTTTGAGCCCCACTCTGGAGAGGACTACTCTCGTGATGAGGGTGAGTATGTATACGCTATCTTTATGATCGTACATGCACAATTTGTATTTCTAAATGTGTAAACACGGTCAGCCTCTACAGTTCTTTACGAACATTTTCTATTCAAATAACCAGGATTGAGGAAAAAAGTGGAGTGGAAAAGCAAAGTGTCTTAAATGTTTGATAATTAATCGGCTTCACAGTTTTTCTCCATTCTTTGGGTGCATTGCTGCCAAGTTGTATTCATTGATGTTCATTACAACTTCAAATGTATTCACTTTACATTTAATAATACGGTTTCCTTAACTTTCTACCAACACTGACAGTACTCACATTTTCTTTAAAAAATAGTTTGTAAATATTATTTTCAGTTTTGTTTAGCACCACAAAATGATGGCAGATAAATTTGATTTGATGTTTTTCTGCCCGGTGCCCAGAAAAAAAAAAGGTCATTTTCTTTTCATTTTTGTCTGCTATTTTCTTTATAGATGGCAGCATTTGATTTTGTTGATTGCACTGAATGATCTGTTTTGAGAACGCAACACATTTAAGTATGCATTTGTCATAAAGGCCTCTCGCCTATTTTAAACCTTTGTTCTTTCTGACAATATGTCCAATCAATGGAGAAAAACTGCAAGAAAAACAAGCAGATTGTATTTTAAGTGCATACCCCCCTAACCCACCCCCCACCCCCACCCCCCAGAGTGAGCTTAGTTTAAAGTGTAGCCATCCCTCTCCCCAAATCCTCCTATCCACTGTCAAACTGTAAATCCTGTCCTTTAAATCTGTTGCTCTGCCTCCACCCATCTTCACCCAACTGTTCACTTCAACCTGAATTATCCACGTTCTGGACACACAGAATTAGTTCACAACGCTCCTGTTATCGTGCTCGAGATCGAGACTTTTATTATATAACATAACAAACTAAACCGCTGACGGTAACTTAAACCTAAGAGCTACGTTAGCCGGTTACCCGGTGACTATATGTGTATCATCTATACGTATTCAGGTCACATGTTACTCCATCCATGTAGACTCCAGCCATTGATCTTAATATTTCTACTTGGTTTACATTTTTGAAAAAAGCCAACACATTCCCGGCCCGTGAGCCCTCATCCTCACCTCGCTCCCGTGATCACGTCATCTCTGCTGCTCTTTGATCTCACTCAGCTCATTGTGTTATTTCCGTCATTGCGTGTGACACACAGTTAACATCCTGATCTACAGAGAGGCACCTTTGATCGCCCACCATCGAGGCCACATTGAAAATCCTGCTCGTTCACTTCTGAATCGGAACACGCGTCACTTTTATTCATTTCATTTCCTCACCTCTGCTGTGGAGGCGCAGCTCACTAACACGGGTTTTCTCCTTTACTATCTGTGACTGTCTCTTTTTTTCCTTCCTCTTCCCTCTCTTCTTATCCCTCCCTTGCACCTCCTGTGGTATTTTATACCCCTCACTTCCTGTCCCTGTTTCTGTTGTATTACCCATAATGCACCCTCTTTTTTTTTTAAACAATTTTCTTCCATTTCATCTCTCTTTCAATTCATTCTCTTCTCTCCGGCTTCCATCTCTTTCTGTCTTTATTTCCTCTTCCTCCTATTCGGCATCCCTCCCCCTCCCCCTCCCCTCCCCTCCCCCCCTCCCCCTCCCGCCCACCCTCCTCTCTCCTCCGTAGACCACATAGCCCACATCATAGAGCTGCTGGGCTGTATTCCGAGGCACTTTGCGCTCTCCGGAAAATATTCCCGGGAGTTCTTCAACAGAAGAGGTAGCGCTGGCCAGCGGAGCTGGTGGGACTGAGACACACGGATGTCTGACGGGGACAAAAAAACGGACACGAGCAGACCGCTTTAAAAAAGTGTTGATTTGAGTTTGGCGAAGGGTGACGCAAAACAGTGGGAACAATCCTGCCTGCATTGGTCCTCCAGTCTGAGAGTGTGTCCGTGCAGTACCCGAAGGCAGCGGTGTGTGTCAGCACCACGCAGCCAGTGTATGTGCGTGTTGACGTGTGTGCATGCTTGTAATGCTGAACCGTGCCTGTCCCCTCTGTGATGTATGTGGTGGTGGGCAGACCACATCGCTCTGATCATGGAGCTCCTTGGGAAGGTCCCACGCAAAGTGGTCGCTGCCGGGAAGTACAGCCGAGAGTTTTTCTCCAAGAAAGGTAAACGACACCGTGGTTAGTGGCCGGTTCGGGGGAGAGTAGGCCCTCGTCCTGACGGATACTTGTAGTGTGTGAGGAGTTCAGCAGTGGTAACGAAACCTGGATCAAGTCATGGTTAGTGCTGTAAACTTTGCACTTCTTGTTGTGCGTTAAGGCAGGTTCAGGTAAGTTGTCAGTCATTTAATAATTAATTGTCGGGCGGACCGATGATTCCCTAATGTTCACAAAAACATTGATTTTTGTATTGTATTCTAATAATATCACAATTTATTCAGGGTTAACTTTTCTGTCTCCCATGAGCATACATCTTAGAAAAACATTTTTTTTTTATCGATTTTTAACTAAATCCTGTTAATGAATCAAAGCATAAAAATGAACAAAATAATCCATTTTAAAGATATCGTTACCTAATCATCAATAGACTTCAAATGTGACTATTCTTTATCGTGACATGCTTTTATCTATAATTATTTCCACGTTAGCGCCTATATCTACTAAATTGGCATTGAAATACTATGCTACGGTTGTCTTAATCTTACCTTAATATTTCTTAAATAATTAGACAATGTATTGTCTTAATACAGACAGAACAAAGCAGCTTGTAGTTGTTGATTTTGTGACGTACAGTCCGGAGGTGCAGGGCTGTTTGTTTGAGTGCCCGATCACACGTCCCAGGTGTGATCGGGCAAAAGCGTACACATTGGCGAGTCGCGTCTCGTTTCTAAGGATGGGAAAGGATTGTTTCTACGACGGCAAATTAACATACAATAGTCAATAGTGTGTATTCACCATCACTTTAATTTAATAAAGTCAACAATATAATCCTCCCATTTTCAACAGTGGTTTTGTCCAATATTTGGCACAACATTTTCCTGCAAATGTTTCAGAATAAAATCCCTGGTCTACTGAAACACTGGAGGGCTTTTAATTTGAAACAGACACAGCAAGTGCAGCGTTTGTATTGAGAGTGTCATGCACAATGTTGAACAGGGCTAACAGGGGTCGATTAAGAAGACTGCAAACATTAGATTTCCTCACTTGGAGGAAAAAAAGACCGTCGTTCGTTCTGGTTCCCTCCAGCAGCTCTACATCGATGCCCAAAAGACAAACAATGCATTTTTAATCACTACATTTTATATATCAAACATTAGGATTATTAAGGTACATATTTGTAGCGAGCAAAAGTCAGCACAAACGGCAGTATTTAAAAGTAACGGCGACAGTAAAGTCCCACTACCAGCCTGTACTGCAAGGCTTCAGCTTGGTGTCATACACCGCGTGGTTCTGCTCATCTATGAGCCTGGTAAGTGTACAGATCTGTGTTTGATACAGCTGATAACCCTTTGCACTCTCTCATTTATTCTCTTTCTAGCTTCTCTCAATCTCCTTTCCTTTCTGCTCATATATTCCTCATAGTGTGTCGTGAAACCTGAATATTCCTCCTTTGATGTCGTCTCTGTCTGAGGTCTGAGCCTGCACTGGATGTCTCAATGTCCTGCCTCATATCTCCTGGCGCTCTGTTAATCTGGTCTGACTTTCTCGCTCCGTCTCTCTGGGCCTCCGCTGTCTGCCACGCGGCCGGCGGATGCACAGTGCAGTCGAGCGCCTTTGTCACCTTGTTGCCTTCATGCGCACTGATTTGTATTGAACTTTTGGGAAACGGATACATTGACCCAACACCTTGGAAAATAAAATCAGTCATTCATTCATTCTTAAGTTTGCGGGAATGAATGAATGACCTAAAGATAATTAGTAGTCAGAAATTGCATTTCAACTAAATTTCTTGTGCAATGTGAGGGAATTCTTTCCATTCCCCCATCTTGTGCTCTTCACTCAGTGCAGAGGAGAGAGAGGTTACCATGGCAGCCGGGATTTGAACTGGACCTCCGGTCTTGATGGCTCCCATCATTAATTCTCCCACACTTTCTTTCTTCTCTGTCAGACCAGTACGCCCGGCCAACCGTTTCCCTCCTCTCCTGAATAATGAACACCTTCCTCTCCTTGTCCACTTCCATTACCTCTCTGTCTATTTCTGTCCATCTCTTACCTTCTGCTCTTTGTGTATTTCAGCCAAGACTGCAGGTTTTCACTCCGACCCTACAGCTCCTCACTGCTTACCAAACCCTCGAACAGAGAGAGGTGAAGTAATTAGTGAAGTCAGCTGCTGTTTGGACCATGAGAGTCATGGACTCCATAGTGGTTAAAAGGCCGGTTCACCCAAATACCCAAAAAGAAAAGTACCATTTTACTGTTCGATCCATAAAATTCAGCACCAACATCTTTAAAAAAAAAACAAAAAAAAAACATCCCAACAACTCTACAGTAGAGTCGAGGTTCATAGTACGTCACCTAAACTATAAAGTATAGATAAATGCAGCAATATCAGCTCCAATGGTAACAACAGAAAAAAGAACCGCCTTAAGTTATATTCGAAGACGTCTCTTCTGTTGTTGTTGTTGTTGTTGTGTGTGCGTAACAATCACCTTGTTAGATTCTGAGAAATCAAACAATGTTATTAATGAAAATAAAGTCATTAACGCTCCAAAAAAATAAAACAAAGAAGTGCTGAATGTTTAGCTAATTACATAGTGGTGATAAACCTGTCATCAGTATCCTATTACTAATGCGTTCACTGACGCTGTCCTCTACATAACAGTATATTGTCTGCTTCGTAAAAGAATGGACTACCTACATACTGTTTTTTTTTTTTTTTTTTTAAATTACTGTGAATGTATGTATATATTTTTGGATTATTCAGAGTAACAGGCATTGTTCTCAAAAATGAATGTTGCTGCTGAATTGTCAAGATTTCAAAGCTGCGAGTACCACAAATGAAATTTTGTTCAACTCCACTGTATCTGGGTGGAGGCCGAGATCCGAGACAGAAAGACTAAAACTCTCATGGCTAAACGGCGCTATATGTAGTTCAAGAATAAGGCTGCTGATGTTTTATGGTTTTCATATTATCAGGAAATCCCAGGAGAAGCTCAAAACCACCAATACCACGGCCATTTCTTTCAGGACTTTCTGACTCCCCGCTTGTTCCTAAACTGGTGACGTGTTCTTTTAAAGGCGAACAAAAGTATATCAAACGGTAGTAAACGCGATACTGAAATTTCAGCTGCGGATTCATACGAATTTGGTGCTCTCGTGAGTATTGAGGCAGCAGGGTGGTGAATGTGGGATTGGATCAAAATAAACAAAAGGCTCGAATGTTAATAGTATTAAAGGAACATGCCAATTCACTCAGAAATGTTTTGTTCTTTTTCTTGGGATTTGATGAAAACAAGAAAAAAAAAATAAATAAATATATATATATATGTATATATATACATATATATATATGTATATATATATATATCTCACCAGTCTCATTCTTTTAAGTTAAAGAATGTTTTTTTTCCAGAATGTGTGTGGACCGACCCTTTCCGATTGCTGCCCTTTGCCTTCCTCACACCCTCCCGTACCGTCACTGACTCTGCTCTATGTGGCCCCCTGCAGGTGAGCTGCGGCACATCACCAAGCTGAAGCCGTGGTCCCTGTTCGACGTGCTGGTGGAAAAGTACGGCTGGTTGCACGAAGACGCCGGCCACTTCACGCACTTCCTTCTGCCCATGCTGGAGATGGTGCCCGAGAAGAGAGCCTCGGCCGGCGAATGCCTCAACCACCCCTGGCTCAACTCGTAGCCACAAACTCTGATCAAACGTCCTCCTCCTCTTGTACCCCCCCCCTCCCCCCAGCCCCCCCCCCCCCTACCCCGCCCCCCCCCAACAGTTAGCCCGAACATCACCCTCTGGCGGCAGCCTGTGGAACTGCAAAGTGGAGAGAAGGTGAAGACGAAAATCAGAGACGAGAAAGACTTCCTTCCTGTCCCATCTCACACACATCCATCACATGCTCACATGACGAGGCTCAACTCGCACACATTTGTTCCCAAAAGGAATGTAAAGACAAGCCCGTGGAGATAACGTGACATAGCAGCCGTGTCTTCCGAAACATTTCCCGAAAAGAAGCGGATCATTCCAGGATGGATGCGGCCCCACGTTGGAGAAGGGAGGTCGGGCTTCGTCCGGAGGAAATGTTGCTTTCTTCTTCTCTTCTGCCGTCAAGATGTCAGCCAGCCTCTTGCGCCCGCCCGCCTGTCTCCTCCCGACTCTTCAGTTTAACTTGTTCGAAGCCGTCGCGGGGCCGCCGACGGCCGCTGATCATTTCGGCGACGGGAAGGGAAAGTTCAACGGGCGGCCTTGCTTGCAGCGCCGACGGCCCACGACGGCTCCGTCTGCCGTGACCTTTCCACGGCGAGGGCCTCAAAGACAGACGAGTGCGCGAGTCACTGTGAGAGAATGAGTGTTATGTGCCTGCGCTCAAGATCTGCCCACGCAGACCCGTTCTCCTCTCTTCCCAGCCCACCTTTCCCTCCTTTAACCTTGGAAGAAGCACCCACCTCGGACTAAAAGTTTACACCCCGATTTCTTCCAAGAATCCAGTCTTAAAAAGCTGTTGTCACCTGCTTGGTTCCCCTCATCGCCCCCTCCTAAATGAGCTCCGTGCTCCTGCCTGGGGGGGAGCCACCGCAGGGAACCGGAGGGCAGCCAGTCCTCCAGGGGGCACCACACGGACGGGGACAGACGGGGGGGAAAAGTGCGGATGAGCAACAAAAAAAAAATAAAATAAAAGAACAAAAAAGAACAAAAATACTACCAGGCGAAGACGGAGGAGGACTGCCTGGTCTCTAAAGACTATTTTTAAAATGCATGGAGAGACTGATGGATCAGCATGAAGGGATACGACAAACGAACGATGGATGCTCTTGTTTTGTTTGTGCATTTCGCTGGTTTCTTTCCTGTTTCATCACATCTCTTGGACATTGTGTTAGAGAGAATTACGTTAGGATACTTTGGTGCCCCCCCCCCTCCCTTCTGATGAAGATCCCCCCTCTCCCCCCTTTCTTCTCCGTTAACCTTTGACATTCCTAAATCTTGATCCTCTGCCATCATTCCTGACTTCTACTCCCGAGGACAGTTCTGTTGATTCCTACGGTGGCACGTTTACCGGATCTGATTGGTACTCCTCCCACCTTTTTTTGTCCTGTAGAAGAAGAACCCTTTTATCCCCGAGCTTCTCCAGAAAGGGGATGATCACACGGAGGTTGCACTTGTCTTTGTAGATGTCCTTCAGGGATTTGAAACCTTTGTACATAGAACTGAGATTTGGCAACGCAGATAAGCGACCGTGGACAAAGATTCAACACACAAGCATCATTCCAAAAAAAAACAAAAAAACAAACAAACAAACAAACCCGGAAGCTGTTGTTGGCAGAACTTGACTTCCTCTGATATAGTGCGAGGGGCAAGCTGCTGGAGCTCAACCCTGGAGGAAAGCTCAGACTGAACTGTGCCACCTGGTGGCTGAATGAGAGTACTGCATCGCCACACATTGCTGCTGCTCTCGGTGCCAACGCTCCAAGACTTTCCACTATCTCTCCACTTTATCTCTATTTCTGTCACACACACACACACTTATACACACACACACACACACACAAACAGAACTCGCATCATCACAATTAGTCCAGTTGCCTATTTTTCGCAATAAATGAAAAAAAAAAAGATGAGTATAAGTAAATGGTGAGATATTTTTAAAAACTATTTAATTCATTAAAAAAAATAGGAAAAAAAAAAAAGAAAACAACTTTTCTCTGGTTGTTGTGACCGTGACAGAATCTCGTCTTATACTGAGGTGATTGTGTTTGTCTATTAGAGATGTTTTTATTTCTTTTGTCATTACTATTATTATTAATTATTATTATTGAAAGATTTTTTTACACAGTTGTCACCTCTCCCCTCCCTCCTTACTTGAACAGTGCTGCTCTCTCTGCGCTCTTGATGGTGATGAAAAAAAAAAAAAAAAAAAAATCAACAGTTTTGCAATAAAAGGGTATGTGATGAGTTTTTTTTTTTTTTTCTTCGCACCAAAACCTCCTGATCTCACTCTTTCAGCCATGCTGACTGTTCTTCCTGATGACATTGACAGAATCGCGTCTTGTCCGTGTTTTTCATTGACAGATTTAATAAAATTGTAAATTAATGGACGCCGTGCCCTTGATGTAGTGCATTTCCTGCTTTGAAGTCTCCCTTTTAAAAGGCTCAGGGAAACAAAAATTCAGCAGAAAAAGTCGGCAGCGGCAGCAAAGGAAAGAATAAGATCCGTTAGCGTGGATTCCCTTTTTTTTTTTTTTATTGATATGAATAATTCATGGGGTTCCCACTGTTTTGATGGAAGTTAAAACAGGAGGGTCAGTCGTCGGTACAATCAGCCAAGCAGCTTCACACTGTTGGTGTACAAGAACAAACGTTACAGTACATCGGGATTCACCCAAGCAAATATGGTCCATCAGACAACACTATCTAATACGCAATGAAAGACATCCTGAGATCTATCATGGTAATTAAAAAGCAAAAATATGCTTTTGAGTCCCGACTAAGGATTCTAGCTGTATTTTGTATTTACAACTTAAATCGCTACGAATGGTCTCCGACGCCTCGTGCGACTCATCCGTGAGCACTCGGTGAACTAAGAGGGGGTTGCTGGTTGTAAAGTAGTCCTTCATTCGAGGTTTATTTCAGCGGGTTGAAATTACTCGCGAGACAGCGGGCGGCGTAATTCAAGAGCACGAGCGATGAATGTGGAACGACCCACCGACGTGTAAACCGCGACGGGGTGTTTGTGGCGTGGAATCTTTTCGCCGCGAGGACGCGCATCTGCAGGTGAAGTTGTGCGCGATCCATCGTGCTTCAGTGCATCAGAGCAGCGAGGCACAGTTCTTCAGCAGCAGGGGTTTGGCCAGATCCAGGATGTCCAGGTTGGGATCGAGTGACCTGCCCAGACCCTCCAGCACCATGATGGCCAACACGATGGACACAAAGTTGCTCTCCAGCTTGACCTGGAAAAACGATCGGCGACAACATGAATGAGCAATCTCGTTAGGTTGAGGCGTATACAAGCGCTGAACCAGGAACCTTCCTTCCTGTAGCTGACATTACAGACGAGTACATTGCTTCCTGCATAAGACGGAAACACTTCTGACGCAGCACGGCAAATACCGCAATTCATTTCACAGGTCAGATGGAAAGGACGTTTGTCTACCTGCGATTCCTTGAATGAATTCATTTTCAAAGCGTGGATCAGCCGTCTGCAAAGCATCCACGTCGAACGAACCACAGTACGGGGATTTCTCCGACATTAAACTTCAGGTTTAAAAACTGACAACATAACGCGACAGGAATTTATTTTTGGGGCAATTTTACTTGAGGGAAAAACCGGTCGGCACCACGGCAACAGCAACAGCTCTGTCAGAACTGCCTGTTGTGATTAACTGAGACACCACAGATCACAAGTGTGTGTGGTTTTTTTTTTTTCCTGGTTGCCCTTGATGAGTGTGACGTGGTAATATTTTACCTTGTGTTTGATGAGCAGACCAAAGACTCTGGAGAGCAAGTCAGCCACTTGGATCTACAAACGAAACAAACAAAAAACACGTAATCGGCGACCGCTATTTCTCAAAGTCACTGATGACTTTCACCAGACAATAAGAGACGACGACATTATGAACACCTTCAGCTGACGGATTACTATTTATCAAAGTCCAGAGAGTCCCGTCGGTGTTATACTGCTGGCTTGTGTTCATGTTCCACTTTGAACCCGAGCCTTTACGCAGCTTGTGTACTTCAATGGTCTCTCCTAAGAATGGTCGGCCCTTTACGAAGCACCGGAAACCACTACGAGGGTCCGTATTAGACCGAGGCAAATTTGTTGGAAGTTGCACATTATAGTCCTTCACCATAAGAATAGGGAAGCAAACGGTGTTTATTGAGCGATAAGCGCAGTGCAAGGGAGGAGAAAAGAAACACCGATCAATTGTATTATAATAAATGATCACATGAGGAGGACCAAATTGAAAATGCATTATTTTTTTCTGACGGCCTCTTCTACTGAACGTAGTAACACGACGATCACGGCCTCAACGGGGACGATTATCATGTGAAGCTACAAATCGGATGCAATTTAAAAAAAAAAAAAAGAAGAAGCCCGACCGCTGGTTTGTACCTTTCCCAGAGCGAGCGGGCTGCTGAGGGCGTGATCCACCAGCTCCGCCATCTCCTTCTTAAACTGCGGCACGTCTTGGCACTCGTTCGCTCGGGCGTGATTCAAAATCAACTCGGCCACTCGCTCGCCCTAAAAAAAAACAAAAAAAACAACGAGGAGCAAAGTCAAAGTTAGTCAAAGCTGAAGATTACGTTCGCTTCTTTTGGGATTTAAAGGCTGATGGTGATTTGCTGTGGACATGTGGACATTTTAAACGCGCGTTAAGCAGGTTTGACACGTTCTGCTACGTTTCTGCGAAGCGACGCCTTTTCGTGACGTTTCTTAATTTCCACACATATTTATTAGTCCTGAAATTCATGATCTGGTAAAAAAAAAAAAAAAAGCCTGTAACAACCGACTTCCTACTTTTAATCAAAACTTCTAAACAAAAACAGCGTTTCAGTCCGTTTCCAGCTGAGCGACAACTCAACCAAACTCAAATTTCAACGTGTTTCATCCGCACGAATGAAAACGCGACGAATGGTTTCACACGAATCAAATCGAGCGATCCAGACCGTTCCCTGAAAAACAAACGGAAGTAACTTTATTGCCGTTGAGAGGTTCAAAAAGTCCACCGGGCTATCGCTTCATCACGCCTCCGACGCACAAACGTCACGTGCGCGCCTCTGCTGTCCTCACCTGACGCAGCACCACGGCCGTGAAGACGGCCTTGAAGTTGGCCAGGTCGTAGTCGCCGAGCTGGACCACGATGCCGGCGTCCAGCAGCACCAGCTGGAAAGGGCTCGGGTCCGGTCTGACGCTGACCACCACCGTGTCCCACAAGTCCGTGAGGGTGGTCTTCCCGCGACGCTCCCCCGGGACGCCGGCTTCGTCACCGGGCCCGGCAGCGGAGCCCCGGGACTGGACCAGGATGTTGCCGGGATGAAGGTCCCCGTGGACGAAGTTATCCACGAAGATCTGAAGTGCGCACGGGACCGTGGAGATAAGTGGACGAAGTTATGAAGTAGAGGGAGAAAAAATATATATATATACATATATACATATATAATCACGGAATAACATCCAGTCAGACGGAGACATGTCTTCAAAACATATACAATAACATAAACAATCAAAACCTCCTTTCATAAACGTCGACTACCGTCACTGGTGATTACGTCGCTCACCATTTTCAGCAGGGTGTCGACTCCCATCCTGGCTATTCTCTGCTTCACCTCTTCGGGAATGTCAGAGCTCAGGAAGTTGGAGATGGGCTCACTCTCCTGAAGGGAAGGCAGAATATCAAAAGAAGTCGCGGCTTCATTTCCATGTTTCAGAAAGACGTCAGTTCAACCGGCAGAAATGACGAGCGCTTTGAAATGGAGCGCGTCTTTGTTTTGCCGAAGAGGACGACGCCTCGGCGGTTCTAGGTCGGCGTGCTCACTTCAAAGGTCTCCACCAAGACGGCCCTGGTGACGAACGGTCGCAACGGAGTTGGGAACTTGACGTAGTCGACGTCGAGGAAATTCTCCCGGAAACGCTCGATGTTCTTGGCCTCGAACCGGAGATCGATCTGAAACACACGTCCGGTCGGTTCACTGGAATTAGAAAGCGTGTCCTCCTCCTCCTCCTCCTCCTGCGGAGGTCGTACCGTTCCGCGATACGGTACGACCTCTCAAAACGGAGTCACACCATCGTTTTCAGATGCGGTTTAAACGCGGGAGTCCGGACGTTCGTACGGTACCTGTTTGGTCATGAGCTTCTCAAACTCCCCGATTATCTCACAAACGCTGAGCCATTTGAGTCCGGGCAGGCGGTGCAGCAGCCAGCTGCCGGCTTTCATCAGCAGCAGGTCCATCTCCACCTGCCTCCTGACGCCTGGATGAACCACCTAAAACACGCCAGGAAACATACAGAAACATACAGAAACGTACAGGTCGATCACAGCGGGCTCCCTCAACCGCGCGGGGTCGACGAGGGGCGAGACAATCTCGGCTGACCTTGATAGCCACGGGTATCAGGCGCTCCGTATCATGCCGACCGTCCGGATGAGTTCCCTCCTCGTGGCCCTCCTCCTCTTTGCTCCCTCTCCAGAGCTGCCGCAGAGTCCCGGTCACGCCTCCGAGGCCGGGGATCTCCCAGGCTTCCAGCAGGTCCTCTTTCTCCATCTCCTCCACCAGCGACCGGAAAGCCGGATCCTCCACCCGGTCCGCCCTGGCCCAGCCTCGGTACACCTGAGCGATGCACCCCGAGCCCACCGGCTCTTTACTCTGGAACGTTAAAATCCTCCTCCAGTCCTCCCCGAAGGCCCTGCGGAGAGACTGCTTGGTGTGGGCCCAGGAGTGAGGCCGCACCCGGACGTGGAGCCGAGAGAAGCGCTCGCAAAACCGCTGAGGGAACACGTCTCGCCTGGTGCTGGCCCACTGCCCCAGCTTGATGAAAGTGGGACCGGAGGACTCGGTCACCCACAGCAGGGCGTCCAGCCAGTGAGACGCCCAGCGGCCAGACAGCAGAGCCAGGGGGGACAAGAGAAGAAGGGGACCGAATTTGAGGAACAGAACCAAAGCGCGGAGGCCGAGGCGGAGGAAAAAGAGGACTTTGTGTACTTGGACTTTGGCTAGAGACTTCCTGCCAGAGGACCGGGACGGAAGAGTCGCCTCCTGGCACCGGGCCGCGCGCGACGAAGCGCCGACTGCACCCAAACACAGCAGCGTCACTCTGGGCACGCGGGTTAAAACCTGCCCTCTTTGGGCTGAACGTGTCCCGGCGGTCCGGACGAGCCCGATTCTGGTGAAGAAGCCCGCTTTCCGTAAAGAGGACCTCAGGTTGACGAGGACTCCTCTTGCTCCGCGGACCATCGCGGTCATCGCGGAACCGGCTGTCGGCTCCGTCCCGGAGGCGAAGCGCTCCGCACGCGCTCGGCTCGTGCTGCAAAACAGCCTTTTTTGTTGTTGTTGTTGTTGTTGTTGTTGTTGTTGCAAAAATCACCAGTCGAGGACACGAGCCATCCTCTCCGCGTGGACATCGGCAGCTTTATGGCGGAGATTTACACCACCTGGACAGAAAGACGCGAACTGCAGCAACGCTTACGTCAAAGTAGCTTCAACAACATTTGGGTATTTATTTATTTTTTTATCGACCATTTTGAAGCTTTACCTTCACGTGGGCTCCCCGGTCGTTATTGTAGTTTCCTGCAGACGCGAGGTAACTGTCACTTCTCTTCCAGTTGTTGACTAACGGGATCTTTCATGGTTCAGCTGGCGTTGCTGGAACCAAACGAGAAGGTCCAAACACCGCGAATGACAGCCTGCTTCCGGGAGTGATGTGACGCCGACGGGGGGGGGGTGTCACGTGACTTCGTCTTAAAGGCACGCGTGTAAATTGAACAACTTGTAAAAAAAAAAAACTTTTTAACGATTGGATATTAATCAATAACGTAGCGGACGTTTCGTGTCTACGCCTCTTCCGCTCACAGAGTGTTTTTTTTTTTTTGTGTGTGTTTTTTTTTGGTCTTACTTTGCGTTTTTTTGTGTAAGTAAAAGTAAAAAAATGTTTTGTTAAATTAATTTACCAGCTTTTGGATCAAATGAACCAACAAGCGAAGTTTGTTTAAACAGCGTTTCTTACAACAAGGTATGTCCAAAGCTTCTTTTATTATTATTATTATTATTATTATTATTTATTTTACCAAATCAATAACAGACATTAACACGAGTTCAAGTCACTGCAAAGACGCTAACTGGTCCAAAGATGGAGACATGTCACACGTTGTTCACACTGTTTGTCGGTCAGTTGAGAGTCCCAATGACCTCTGGGAACTTTAGATTGTGTTTAATTTGTGGAAATTTAACAGAACAAATGAATCTATATCAAGGAAACAGTCGTCAGAGGAAGTCGAGTAGATTTACTACATTAAGAAACCAAATATATTCAGCTTACAGAAAACAAAACAAAGGGAGGAAGGCTTTCTGTAACATGAGAAATGTTTGGCATTAACAGGTAAAACAAATTAACAAAGACAAGTTTTTTTGTATGTAACTGTCAATAAATTATAGGACCCACAGTGTAAACAGAGTTTACAGTATGTGGTCTGGACGATAATGAAGGCAGCATTAAAACATACTTTCTGGTATGATAATCTGTGTTTCCCTGAACAAACGTCCCAAGAGATCACTTCAGAGCTGATTTATTATTTTTCCTTTGGTATTAGTATGGCTGGCAAAACCAGTTTCTGGGTCATAAAGGAAAGGAGGAGACGGGGGAACAAAAACACACTCTGGGTGTGATTTCATTGTCATTTCCTCTGCTTTAAATAACAGGTCGTGCAAACAGCTTTCTATGCACCGTCAAGGACTGAGAAGTTGTTTGGGCCATGTTCCCTGTCCCGGTGAAAGTCCCCTGGACGGTGGGCTCAGTGGGCTCAGTGGGCTCCCAGGATCCCAGCTGTAGGTCTGATAGAGTACCCAGCAACACAATAAGGTGGGCTAAACGCCAAACAGATGTTGCTGGCCTCCACCTCCCTCCCAATGTTCCCCCCACAGCTATTGACAGACAAGCCAAGGCTTTTTAGATCTCTCTTGCATTTCAAAGGCGAGGTCAGGGTCGAGGCTCGGAGGTCAGCGGGATAGTTGCTCTGCTGAGGTGATGCTGTTCGACGCTCAATGAAATGTCTGTCGGAGTGCAGCCCTCGCGTGTTTTTGTGTGTTTTACAGTTCTGACTCTGAATGACCTCACATCATTCAACCAGAGTAAGATTATGTTCCCATACTGCAGGACAACATCAGGAATGCCTCTACAGTCAATAACATTAGGTTGTTTTTTTTTTTGTAGATCTTGTTAAACTTCTTTTATTTGTTGCATGTATACACATGTATGTTGGGCATAAACTATTGTCTATAAAGCTATAAGTGATAAACTATAGTTGTCTCAAAAACATATAGATCACACACAGCTACTTTATGAAATTACATAAGATTGTAGTTATATTCATAATATGGTGCGTCTATTCCCATTAAGGCTGCAATTAATGCTTATTATCGATTAATCCAAAGATTTGTTTCTGGATTAACTGTGTAACTGGTTTAAAAATATCAAAACGTAGTGAAATATATCCATCTGGGTTCCTTAAAGCTTAAAGGTGACAGTTTTGACTGACTACATGTGTCGGGCCTGCCGTCCAAAAAAAAGAGACATTTTTTTTTGCTGATGCGGAGCAAAGAAATTCAGCAAATCTTCCTGAATGACAAGCCTGAACTAGTTTGGCATTTTATCTTAAAAGACTTAAAACAATCCTGAAACTAGTTTGTAGTTAATTATCTGACGAATCATTTCAACGCTAATCTTCATATATAGTCTGTATCTCTTCATTGCTGCTGCTGTTCATCACAGTACTTTTACTATACTTAAATCTAACATGTCACATTAGTGAGTGAACTCATTAATCAAATGGAAATGTCCAAATCTACAGGGCTTCATTCAATACCCGTATTTCTTTAAATAGGAAAAGGAGAATGCAAGTTTTGAGTCCTTTCTGTCTCTGCAAGTTTTAATTAATGAACTTCCCAAAGAGCGCCTGTGGGGTTGGACAGGTTAGTTGTTAATCGCAGTGGTCATCAGTATGCATGTCTAGTCTTGTTTCCTGCTCTCTCACTTTCTTGTTCTGCTCTCTCCAACAGGATCATTGAGTCACTCCGGGCCTGATGGCGAGCTCGACTCCCCACTTTGTGTCTCCTGACTGACGAGAGGTGACTATCAACTCAAACACTGTCAAACCTTTTTCTGCGTAAAGTCTCACCACGCACAGTATTTAAAACACTACTCATACCTGTGCACTACTTGTGGTTGTTGTTGTTGCTGCTGCTGCTGTTTGCCACATGTGAACAAAACAAAACCACGAACAAGATGAAATAGATGAACATTTTATCCCCTCATTGAGAGCCCTTGGGCTCCTTTAATTGGCTCCCAGAGGAGGTTTTTATTTATGTATTCAGTTGCTCTCAGCTTTGCCCCTTCCTGCTCCATTCCTCCAATTTCTTTTTTTTTTTTTTTTTTTTTTCTGAGCAGGACACTCGGTTTCCCCAGCAACCAGGGCTCCAATCGCAGGCCAGCTGCAGATTAGTTCAGCAGTGGGGGGTTTAGGTGGGTGGGAGGGGATGTGGAGGGAGGGGAGGGGGGGGGGGTGATGATGGAAAATGGAGAGGGAGGAGAGAAAGAGAGCGAAGGAGGGAGGGAGGGAGGAGGGGAGGGGGGTGGCGGCCTGAGGGGAAGGAGGAGTGGGAAAAGTTTGAGAAGGGGAGAGAGACAGAGAAGGAGTCAGTGTCACTGAGAGATAGGAGGCTGAGTGAGTGTTTGAGAGCTAAAAGTGGAGAAGGAGCTGTAAACATTTTAGCCCGGAGGCCGGACGAGAGGAGGGATTTCCTCTGACTGTGACTTTTTTCAAACTTTTTTCAGAGGTGCACCCTGTGTCTTCGCTCTGTGTGTGGGAGGTACAGGCAGGAGCAATGCACAGTGAGAGAAGTCAGAGGCAGGGGTAGGGGAGTACAAACCGAGAGAGAGAGAGAGAGAGAGAGAGAGAGAGAGAGAGAGAGAGAGAGAGGGAGGAAAAAAAAGGGCTACCACTCTGAAGCAAAGGAACCATGCAAGTGGATGCTATCTTCTGCAGGGTCAGGTTTCGCAAAATGAGAAACTCCTCCAAGTGCACTTCAACAGGGCTCACCCTGCTCAGAAAGGTAATGTCATTTCAAAGTTTCTTTATTTTCTCACTAACAAAGTGAGAGAGAACGTTTTCTGTACAGCCTGTTGTGCACATGGTGATTTTTTTTTATTTTTATTTTTTTTTTTTTAATGAATCAGTTGAATCGGTGTAGTTTGTTCAGACTGAAAGACTCAATGCCATGCAAGTAGCTTTCTCACATTCTCTGCAGTCTTAAATACACGCTTGTGCCCGACTTTGAGCGTGTCAGCATGCATCCGTTTGTCCATGTACACAATGTATGTCTCTGCTCGTGTAAAGCAGTACGGATGGTGCATGTTAGGATGTGGTTTTGTCCGTGTTTATTTAAGCCATATTTTATTCTGGACTGCTCTGGCTCCACTTAAAGTATGCTGAGTGTTGCTCAAGTAGCGAGTCTGAACCGAGTCCATTACAGCTGCCCACAAAACAGTCTTCTGTACCTCACTGAGTTCTCTGAGCACACATGCATGCTCGCCGGTTGTCAGCACTCAGCGGCCTCTTTAAAATGAAAACAATGTGCAGATAGATGGTCTGGGGACAATTTGGATAAGGGATGGAGAGTACGATAAAATCATCACATTCCTGACTGGCTTGTTGAGAAAAGAGAGAGAAAAGAGAGAGGAGAGAGAGAGAGAGAGAAGAGAGAGAGAAAAGAGAGAGAGAAGACAGAGAGAGAGAAGAGAGAGAGGAGAGAGTGAGAGAGAGAAGAGAGAGAGAAAAGAGAGAGAGAAGACAGAGAGAGAGAAGAGAGAGAGGAGAGAGAGAGAGGAGAGAGAGAGAGAGAAGAGAGAGAGGAGAGAGAGAGAGAGGAGAGAGAGAAGAGAGAGAGGAGAGAGAGAGAAGAGAAGAGAGAGAGAAAAGAGAGAGAGAGAAGAGAGAGAGAGGAGAAGAGAGAGAAGAGAGAGAAGAGAGAGAGGAGAGAGAAAAGAGAGAGAAAAGAGAGAGAGAGAGAGAGAGAGGAGAGAGAGAAAAGAGAGAGAGAGAAGAGAGAGGAGAGAGAGAGAAGAGAGAGGAGAGAGAGAGAGAAGAGAGAGAGGAGAGAGAGGAGAGAGAGAGGAGAGAGAGAAAAAGAGAGAGAAGAGAGAGAGAGGAGAGAGAGGAGAGAGAGAGAAGAGAGAGAGAAGAGAGAGAGAGAAAAGAGAGAGAGGAGAGAGAGAGGAGAGAGAGAGAGAGAAGAGAGAGAGGAGAGAGAGAGAAGAGAGAGAGAAAAGAGAGAGAGGAGAGAGAGAGGAGAGAGAGAGAAGAGAGAGAGGAGAGGAGAGAGAGAAGAGAGAGAGGAGAGAGAGAAGAGAGAGAGAAAAGAGAGAGAAAAGAGAGAGCGAGAAGAGAGAGAGGAGAGAGGAGAGAGAGAGGAGAGAGAGAGGAGAGAGAGAAAAGAGGAGAGCGAGAAGAGAGAGAGGAGAGCGAGAGAGAAGAGAGAGAGGAGAGAGAGAGGAGAGAGAGGAGAGAGAGAAGAGAGAGAAAAGAGAGAGAGGAGAGAGAGAGGAGAGAGAGAGGATAAGTGAGATGATCATTCTTCAGTGAACAAAGACACCTCTTCATGCGTTGCCTGTATTGTTGTGAGGAGGCAGGCTGAGGGGGAAACCTCCCCCGGGAGGAGAGGGGAGTTCAGCTTCAGGTGGCTCCAGAAAGTTATCGTCCCAACGACCTGAAATATCATTTTGTATGCAGATGATCTGACATCACTGACACTGCTGTTGGGTTAAAATGCCTTTACACCCGAGATGTTGCAACATGATCTCCACCGCTTCACAAATGATCAAATGCGCGTCTGTTAGTGAAGTCGTTCGACGACACCTGCTGCCTCGACACCCTGGTGATACATCTTGCGCCGCCATCGGCAGTAATTGCTGTTGTTTTTGGAATAATACTTCTAAGCTGGGCTCTTAGCACGTTAAACAGCCACGGAAAACAGCAGCGCATCCAGGATCGATCCTCCTGGATGGAGGAACGGTTGAAAAACACAACACAATGTTGACCACACTGTTTGAGTGTCAGATGACGACAGGAAATCCCAAAAGGCAGAACCGCCTATTAACAAAGTCACCAACAAAATATAAAGAGACCAATTTGGTTAATTACTGTATAAATGTTTTCATCGTAAACAAACGTGATTTTTGTTCATATTTCTCAACACAGTGCCGTCTTAAAAACCTACCAAACATCTTGAATGCATTTCAGGACCCATAAAACATTTACAATGGTTTAATAGTTGGGAAATAATGTAAAACTTGCGAGACTAACTTCTTTTTTTTTTTTTTTTTTTCTCAATTGCTGCATTACTTTACTACCACCATCTGGCTTTATGCAGAATTCATAGAATCTGAAGCATGGACAGTATTTTTCCGTCTTCCCTTCCTTTTGACAAACATGGTTTGTTTTTGAGGTAAAAGACGATTAGCAACCGATGTGTGAAGTTTTTTTTTTTTTTTCAGCTGATGCAGAAGTGTGTCCCTAAACTCAGAACAAATACGTCCTAATTTCATGATTTTACTTGTGGCATGCACATACAAAATAAAAAACAACAACTGCTCTGTAAGTGCCACCAGTGGTTAAATACTCCATAAAGCGCCTTTAAGTTTCCGACGCATCGTTTGCATGCATGTGTCCATGTCCTGTAAGCAGCGACCCATCAGATGCTTTCCAATCAGCCAACATTACAATGGCTTCCCTCAGACCTTTCACAGTAGCTGGACGATCATTTAAACCCAACAACTAAATCCACGCAACACGCAACATCGGACCATTTGATTTAATATAGTTGACCGGAGGAGCGGCCGAGGTGTTCTTCACTTTCTGTACTTGAATTTTCTTAGTGGGATAAATAAACAGCTTTCGCACAGCTTCACTGAGCACAAATCCACATTCCTCTACCGTGTCTCCTGTTTCTGTCTGTTGTGGCGTTGTATTTACTTAACTGGGTAAGGCAGGGAGTTAATTGAATTGAGACCGGCTGAGAGAAGGTTTATAGAGTTGGAGATAAAGAGACGGGGACGGTCTGTCTGGCTGGTCAGCAAGGTTATAATAAGTGGGCTGCAGGTCTTGTCCTGTGAAGCCTGTGTGTGTGTGTGTGTGTGTGTGTGTGTGTGTGTGTGTGTGTGTGTGTGTGTGTGTGTTACTAGTGTTGCTATCACAGTGGTCTGGCAGATTTTACATCCTCGGGGTCGAAGGCTAACTGTGCGCATGACCGCTGTGCGAGAGAAGGAGCGCTGCCGTGGAAAAGCAGGTATTAGTGACTTTGTATTCATCGCTCACGCTCAAAGCCTCAGTCTCCCTCTGTGATTCATTTTGCTCTCAGACAAACACTCATTCATTCTCTGCACATTTTCTCCGTTTTTTTTTTTTTTTCCCCCCTCATGGCTGACTGGACTAGTTTTCAGTTCTTCAAACCAAAATATTGACGCACTCATATTCGTGGTATTCTCACTCACTGCCCATTTATCTAATACCTCTCTGTGACTCATTATTTCCTGCAAACCCACTTACACAACCACACTTCAACATATCAACACATGCAACACACGAAGTCTTGAATCCGCTCAGTGGAGGTTAAGAGCATGTTTCGTCAGTATGTTTGCTTTGTATGGGGGAGAAAATACTCTGAAAACTGATGTTCCAGATGTTCAGGTCTCGTGACAAGTCTGTCATCTCTCACAAACTGAATCAGCTTGTTTTTTTTTTCTTTTTTTTTTCTTGGAAGAAACACTAAAATGGAGAAGTCAGTTTTGAATGATTGGTACGAGTCTCGAGAGTACAAATTCATCCAAAGAGCAGTGTTTAGCTTTACATTGACGTGTTATAAACGAAGTATTATATTAAATTTTTTCTCGCAGACACATTTTTCATACACTTTTTACAAACTTGTCAAATAGCGGTGGGAACATTTAAGAAGCCTGTGTGTGTGTTTATGTACTGTAGTTTCAGTGGGTATAAACTTGTATGTGCATTCTTGCAGGGTGTCAGTGTGTGTGTGTGTGTGTGTGTGTGTGTGTGTGTGTGTGTGTGTGTGTGTTAGCCCATTGACATCTGTCGTCTCTATTGTTTTCTGCTCAGAAAAAGTGACAGCAGGGCTTTAGGAGGTTACAGCCCGTCCACCCCTCCTCTTAAAGGAACTACCCTTTTGACAGGCACTCTGCAGGGCGGCCCGCAACTTAAAGATCCCACCGGGCCAATCTCCTGCCCTGCCAGAGCTGCTGTTTGTTACCACGGTGACATACTTTGAAAGAATGTGTCCTGTGGTGATGGTCAAAGAATTCCTCTTGTTTCCAAGTTATGGTGCAGGGTATTGTCTGTGATGTTGTTGGATGGTCATGGGTTCAGTCAAGATCAAAAAACAACCCCCTCCACACACACACACACACACACACACACACACACACACACACACACACACACGGATGCATTGGTAAATGCTTACCATCTTTAGACACCCCGTAACCCTGTCCTTGAAAGAGTCCAGACCAACACACACACACACATGCATGCATGGACAATGTATACCATCCCACTGGCAGCTGGCCATATATTTTTAATTAAAGGCACCCTTAACCCTGAAACACACACACATGCACACACTCTTTCTCCAACCTCTCGCTTTGCAAGCTGTTACTCTGTCTGTCAGTTTCACTCTGCTGAAGTTCCTGAGTTGTATTAAATAGAAATTGGACCATGGCTTGAGGGAAAATGGTTGCTGCGACTCTAATTGGGACATTTTAACAGGACACGGCAGGCTGAAATTTCTATTATGCCGTGTTGTTTACACAGACTACAGTGCAGAATGTGAATCCTGAGCAGAGTTCAGGCAGGAGACGTGGGCATAGACAGAAGCAGATACAGCTTGATGGCAGGGAGTTAAATGTGGGCTTGGAGAATCATCACGGGAAACCAAATGCTGATGAGCACCCTCCAAAACCCCAGTGTTGTCAGCTTGGTGTGGCTTTGCAGCTTGTACCCATTGGCAGCGTGTGGCATGGACTCGAACACACGCACACACACGCACGCGCACGCACACGCACACACACACACACACAAACAAACAAACAAATAAATACTTTCAGTAAAGCAGACAGAGAAATGTAGACCAGAACAGACACATGGATCCAGACACGTGTCCACACACAATGACTGAAATACACTACTTGCACATGAACATGCATTTATTGTTTGCTTAACATCCCCTGCTTGGAAAAAAAAAAAAGAACTTGTCGGTGAAGAAGACCGCCGCCTGGAAAGGAATGTGTCCATCTGGGTTCAAAGTGTAATTCTAATGTGACTGGACAGCTCATTGATTCAGGCGGCCGTGTTACGACGAGCAGTCCAAACAAAATGGGAAAAGGTTTCTGTGTGCTTTGTTACTTTGGTGTGACGGAAAAGACGTAAGAGCAATGACCTTCAAATCATTCAAGGACTCTCAGCTTTCTCTTCTCTTCTCTTCTCTTCTCTTCTCTTCTCTTCTCTTCTCTTCTCTTCTCTTCTCTTCTCTTCTCTTCTCTTCTCTTCTCTTCTCTTCTCTTCTCTTCTCTTCTCTCTCTTCTCTTCTCTTCCCTCCGACGTGGCTGAGAATGAGAAGAATGTTGTTTACCTGTCAATTTAGGGATCCACTCCATAATGACAATTAAAGCAATAGTGCTCTGCAGGTCCATCCAAGTGTAACAACTTAATGAGTAGATACTCCAGACACAGTGCAGACACAGAGGAGCTTTGATCAGATCTAAACACTGTCTTGTTAGTTTCTAGAGCAGGGAGAGTAGTAGTTTTTCTTTGTCTGTCTCCAGTTTAATTATGGTTTTGACAATCAAATTCTTTATTACACTGCTATATATAGTGCCAAATCGCTGAAACTTCTGTCTATATTAAGTAAGTCATTCATGACTCTGAATAAATGTTTAGAAATGCGAAGTTATGAAACTATACCTTTTTGCATAACCTGTTTCTCCTTGTTATATTGTTCACTGTCTCTGATTTAATGCTGAAATATAAATCAGCTGAACAACAGGAAGGCTTGTTATAAGCAGCTTCAAATGTTCAGTGACTTCAGTCAATGAAGCATTAGTCTGTCAACAAAGTCAACAAAGGTGTTCACACAGAAGAATTTATTAACTACTTAAAACTCAAACTGCAAAGCATATTTTTCACGTGTTGAGTACAATTTGTCCCGAGGTTCCTGAGAAGCTGACGATGGAAACGCAAATCGTACATCTATTTGGTTTGGCTTGCTTCACCGGTGTTAAACACCCTTCTCTATTTCACTCAGTTTTTCATCCACTGGCGGTTATTGGCCCAGGCCCACGGCTGTCGGCTAAGGGGTGTGTGGAGGTCAAAAACGTCGGCTCCGACTGTGGAGCTTACACTCCGGAAGAGCACTTTCCCAAGCTCTCGCCTTGTGCGGCTCCCCCGGGGATCGGCTGGCGAATTATAAAAATCTGTTTCTGTGCAGGCCTGCAGGGGAGCAGGGATGGGCCGGGGGAGCTCTGGTGGGAATTCTCAAGTGGAACCCTTAAAATATGAAACGGGGGGGAAAAAAAAAAAACAGGAAGGAGAGGGTTTTGACATTGGAGCTCAGCTCAGAGACTGCGCCTTGGAAGAGAAACTGGATCTGGGGCTCAGAGAATAATGTTAGTGCGCTGATGAAGCCAGGTTATTGTTGAAAGCACATTCACTGGGTCTGAGCCTGTTTCGAGAGGAAAGGTTTTACCATTAGGCTCGAAATGCCACATTCTGTGTCAGCACCGTATAATGTCAGATAGCTGTAAATACTGCTCACCGTCTTTTTTTTTTTTTTTTTTTTTTTTTTTTCATGAATGATGGTGTATAAAAGTGACACTTCCTCACATGTCTGTAAAACTCAGGCACTTTGGGTGTTGTTAACAGCAGAGACAGGTATTGTCTGAGGTGTGAGACGTGCTGTGGCCGTCTCCTATATTTAAGGGCTCGGTGAAACAAAATACAGCCGCGGTTGCAGACTGCAGAAGGTCTGCGTGTCTATCACCTGCCATATTACTCGTGGATGTTAATAAATTACCTCATCCACTGAAATTCATCACCACCTGCCAAATAGCAAGGCTCATTGCCAAGAAGAGCTCCATGGCTTCTTTTGTGTGACGAGCTTTCCTGTTAATGGTCTTATTCACTCTGTCAGAGATGATTTATTCTTGCTTCAATCACGGCCCTCCGACCGCAGGTGCATCGAGGCCAGGGTCTTGTTTCTTACCACAGGATGAGCCCTTGAAGTTCACCAATTTGTCTTTAACAAATCAGCTTTTTCCTTCTTTTGGGAGGAATGTAGCTGGGTATGAAATTTAGAATAGCTTTATTGTCCAATACATAAACAGGAATAAGTAAAAAAGCTCGCATAGACGAACAACACACACTGGTGGCTCTGTGAGGCTGCGCTCTGACATGTTGAGATCCTTCACTCGATAAGTCAAAATTCGTATCTGCTGGGAGTGCTAGGAAAAGTCAGGGGGGGGCATTAAGTCTTATAGCCTTAAGAGAAGATGGATATCTATCAAAATATTTTAGCCATCCATCCAATAGCTGCGGAGATATTTCTCTCTGGGCCAAAATGTTGAACAAACCGAGCGACCGATGAGCCGTGCTGCTGGAATGGCTGAAGGATTATAAATAGAAACAATAGATTGCAAGCTATGCAAGAAGCAATAATATATAAAGTATTTAAAGATAATTGATGCATCTTAAAATCCCTCTGTTGGCATTGATTAAACCTCCGAGAACTCTTCTTCTTTCATTAAAATTACATACAGAAGTTTTTTTTTTCCTTTGTGCCGTAAAATGACTGAGATGTACCTCTACACCTTTGTCTGTCTATGAATATGCAAATAGTTCTCGCCTCTATCTGCACCCACTCATCCCCTTTTTGCTTGCATCTCAAGCTGGAAGCTCAATGATATGGAAAGTTGACTGGAGTAGGTTTCTTAGATATGTGATGTATGAAACACTGGCTGTCTTTAG
The DNA here is from genome assembly GCF_022577435.1 of Embiotoca jacksoni. NCBI lineage: Eukaryota > Metazoa > Chordata > Actinopteri > Embiotocidae > Embiotoca > Embiotoca jacksoni. Next base: position 9,057,168 of record NW_027185381.1, on the reverse strand, counting down.
TCTTTGCGTTTAAGACTCTCAGACCGTCACAGCAGTTCCAAAGTGGAAATGCTCAGCCATTTGCTGCTTATTTTGCTCATAATATAATTATAATAATAATAATGATAACTTTATTTATATAGCACCTTTAAAAACAGAGTTTACAAAGTGCTCTACAGAGAAGCAAAGCATAGTCATACATAACGTCAATACCGGTAAACATTTAAGAAAACAGGAGGCAAAAAAGACCATACCATAAAGGTAATGAATACAACAACAAATGTGTGCTGTACCTATAAACATCCAGTGGGAGTTGTTAACAGGGTTAAAAACTTGACAAATCTGGATTAAATAAAAACAATATCTTCTATATCTCAAAGAAGTTGATTCTTGGTCAGGTCTAAAGTTCCAATATTGTCCAAGCAAACCAGTTACAATATTTACAGTATTTCACCCAGCCAGGTCTAAAGGCATTACTGTATTTACTTGTCTCAAATGGGCACCATTGAAGGTACAGCTTGAAGATTGATGCTATACTGATTAATAAAATACTATCTATTAGACACTTTCTTGGTTGCACGAGGTCAAAGTGTGAACAGTAGTTGTGTCAACAATGGAGACCCTTTTTCTTTCTGACCAGTGCACACCTGACCAGTCACTGTGCAAAGCTGATGCAACTGTCAGACTAACTTTTACAGGAAGTTATGAACATTTTCCTGCCCTGATCACAACAATTAAAATGTGGCTTTAATTTCTGTTGGGTGATCTAAGAAGCACTTTTATCTAAGCAAACTGAGACCTTCAGTAAGAAGAATTTCTTCGAGTTTGGCTGGAGCTGCAGTGGTATTTCAGCTGTAAAGGTACCAAATGTAGATTTCTGGATTGGACAGAAGCAGTGTTAGATGTTATATGTGGGCCAAAGTGCGAGCTGTTTAAAAGTGGGCCATGGGATGAGTTGGCGTAGCCCTCGGTCTGTGGAGCGAGCGGGGTAATTGGGAGCAGACTGGGGATGAGTCAGGAGCTCTGCTGATGAGAGCTTTCTGTCTGTGGGGAGGGAGCTGGACGACAGATGCTCCACCTCTGCAAGAAAAAGAAACACGACACCCTCTCCCAGATGGGGGGGGGGGGGGGGGGGGGGATATGGGGATTTGTTTTCTCTGCCTCCAAGACAGATTCATCCTTCTCCACTTCTTTTTCTCTTCTCACTGGGAGGATCTTGTCTCTTTCTCTGTTCGCAAAGCTTCTCTTCACTTCATGGACAAGCCTCTTAGTTGGTGATAGGTAAATTGTTGAGATGAAAGAATTAATTTATTCTTCAATTTTCCACGAGGTCAGTCGAGGACTTCTCTGCACTTAAAAGCTCCATTTGAATTTCAGCTTTCATTTCACAGTGTTGAAGCCTTTCCCTCCAACCACTCCAAAACAAGGGCCTATCACATTTAAATCTTTAGTGCATCATTAGCTTGAAAGCTGCACCATTTGCAGTCAGTGAAATGTGGAATGGAAACTCCAAAGGAAAGGGAGGCCTTTCCCATTGAAAGCCTGTGGTTCAGCGCTTAAGGAACGGTCATTTGTAAACTCTTGACAGGTGGAGCGAGTGCGAAGGACTTTTAGAAGGATTTTGCTGAGTTTGTGTGGAGTTTTCCTTCCGTTTGTTGCCATTTTTTGACCTTGCGGTAGTCAGAGCTGTCACATTTATCAGCAACAAACTCAAGTTCTTACTGTACAGAGTGAAGACGTAAGCAAGAAAACTCGCCCGAACAACTAATTTCAGGAGGTTGGCCTTACTCTCACTTCCTCCAGGTCACATCACACTTTGTATCTGTTTGTCTGCACCAAGACAAACAAGAAAATAACTACTCATTTCATGTAGAAGAAGCCTCCTAAATGGTGTTGCAGTCTGTCCCGTGGTCGTGCCCGTGCACCATAATTACATCCGTCGTGGCTTCCTTTGTGACCCCAGTCATAATTACAATTTGTTTATACATTTTCTGAGGTAGTATTCTGGATCGTACTTCCAGCTCCCAGCGGGATAGACTGCAGACACCCGGGCCGTCAGGAGTCCCTGTTAAAAACGACAACCACAATAACAAGAACTGTTATATGTGTGGCATTAGAACTACAACAATGGATAACTGCATTATATTTAGACTGGGCTGATAAGCAAAAAACATGCAGGGAGAAATTAATTGTTTGTGGTATCCCCCTTTAGTTCCTGTCTGGTTCTGTGGCTAACCCAGTTTCAATGCTGTCTCACATCCATCCTCCTCGTACAATGGAGGGAGAGGGGAGGGTGGAGGGCCGAGGGGACACAGCACAACGGGGCAGGAGGATTGTCAATGGGTTTGGACAGCACGTTGGGCAGTGAGGTGGCTTGTACATGCACTGCACTGCATGTGTGTGTGTTAACTTCCAGGCTTGTAACACTTTCATACATACACAGACCCACGTAGTCATAGAGCTGGCCTGTTTGGCTCAATTCCAAGGCCTTGCTATGAAATCAGTTTGGGAAAGCAGCAGGGGCCCTGAACAGGACACAAAGACAGAAACACAGAGTGGGAGACTGCAGAGACACGATAAGATTCCAGTCTTTATTTGCCCACCGCTCTCCTCCTCTTTCTCACTATACATTCTTTCCTTTTCCATCAAACCTTCCTCCCCTACTTGTGCAGGAGCCTGGAAGAACCTTTCCAAAGCCTCTGAGGTCAAGACAGCATGTCAGTCACTTTGAAGTCCCCTTATGTTTCAAACTAAACACCCCATGACAACCGTACTGTGCTCAAAATAAATAAACAATCTCTGCTCCAGATTGGCAGAATATAAGACAAACTACAGTTAAGTGTGAAAGAGAATGAGAGGCAAAAGATTCAGTTCCTTCCTTCCTTCCTTCCTTGACTGCCTGCTCTATCATACTTCTCTTTTCGCAACTCCAAGACTAAGTGGGAATGAAAGAAAGAGAATGAAAGGGTGAAATAAGAGTGAAGGACCGGGAGGAAAAAAAAAGCAGGCAAGTTTGCCATTCCAGAAAGAGCTGGCTGAATGTGCAGTGGTGCGGTAAATTGATTGCAGGCAAGGGTTTGGCACATGTTATACTGAACCACAGCTTGAAGGGGAGAGGGTCCCCAGCTCAGCCTGGGTGCAGAAACAAGGAGAAAGAAATCAATATTCGTTTCTTCTTCACTTTAATTCACATTTTGAGCTATCGTGTTTTCTCTATTTACTTGAAAACCCAACTCGTATGATGATGGGTGGTCTATGGACGTCTGCTCTTTGGTTGCTTTCTGTATTTAGTGTAACTCCAAGTCCTGATAACTGTGAAAGGCAGCGTGAGCTATCAGTGACTTTGCCCTTTTTTGGTATTTTGAAATGACAGAGAGAAAATCAGTTTGGGGAAGAACAAGCGAGGGCTGATGATGTCATGATGTTAGCTGTTCCTGCAGGGCTGGATGGAGGGGAGGATGACATCTTTATGAGAAGCAGCTGGAGGGAAGAGGCAGACAGGCAGGCCTCCAGAGCACCATAACAGCAGCAAACCCACAGCTCGCTGACAGCAGCCAAGAGGTCTGATATAGCGAATTATGAAACACTGACAACACCACCTGCATATAGTGTGATGGAGCTAATGCTATGCCACCAGCAAAACTTTGTCACATTATCACGAAACATTAACACTTGAGATAATATTTGGAGCATGACATCATCTATTAAGCTATGACTCAAAAAGGCCAATTGACCATATCACTGTCTGCGCTGATACTGTTCAGACCTGCTTTGCATTACATAGCAAAGAGCACGAGAAAGAGAAATTTAACATTTAAAATGACTGATGATGACGGAGTACACACAACTACTGATGACTAATAGTTGTCACTGCACAAGATAGCTCATAACTAACTCAGCTTGAGGACCGGTTCATTGTGGAAAAGTGTGGCTGCGTTTGCGTGTCTTTGTGTGTGTGATCACTGCCATTGAATGAGTCCAGGCAGATTCTGCGGGCTACCTCTGGGAATCCAACATTGTGCGAGTTCAAAATGAAAAACCTAGTCAGGTCAAGGGTCACCTATGAAAGGCCTGCGTGTGGATCGAGTTGAGTAATATGTGAGCTTGCTAACATATAATACACAAGTATTTTGGAGTCCGTGTGACCTGTCCTGTGGGGAGAAGGGTCCAACTGCAGCGTTAAGTCTGGGGACAACATCTTGTCTGACGGTTGGACAGTGCATTTATTTGAGCTTGACCTGGCTGTGATCACCTATAACAGGCGCTGAGAGAGGATCATTTGTTTTGGCGCATGTATAGCATGGCCTCCACACTTTTGGTAAAAGTAGCATTGATTTCTCTTCATTTTTATCTGTTCAGTATCCTTGTTTTCTAGTGGCTGCAAAAGTCCTCCAGCAGACTGACTTTTCTTGCTATAGATCTATTGGACTTGCTCCCATACAGTAAACTGTTGATTCCCTCTCTCCTCTTTTCACTTTACTTTACATTTTTAAAATAGGTGCTGCTAGTCAATAACTGAGGTACTAGTTATTACAGCAACACAGCAGCATGCTTCAACCGTTAAGCCTAAAAACTAAACAACATCCTTCTCTCTGTGGTACATGTGAGCGCATGTTTGTAAGCATCTGTCCATGTCCCGATAGCCAGTGTCCATCCCTTGATAGAAATCTCCTGCAGGGTTTGTTATATAACTGATGCTTGGCTCTGATGCCCTGTCGCCCCCCCCCCCCCCCCCCCCCCCCCCCCCCCCCCCCGCTGCATGCTGTTATCTCTATCTACTGAAGTCTTTAGGTATTTAGGACTGCGTGCTGTTCAGTGAGCATGAACTCTTTTTTCATCGGTGGCCAGGACTGTTGGTCCCACATGAAATCTATTTGTTTATTGATTTTTATCTCAAGATCATTATAAATAATTACTGTAGAAGAGTCAACAGGTGATTCCAGGAATAGAAGATACCAACAACAAAAACATCTCTTTGAAGCAGAAATATCAAACAAGCAAATAATTTCCATTCCGTGAAACGCTCCTCTGCCGCTCTAGTTGCCGATGAACAATAGCACTTCCATTTCCTCTGCAGCGGCGCGTACGGCCTGTCGCACCTCACAGGACAGTGTCTAAATGGGCTCTTTTGGGTCGCAGTTTCCCGGTGATGTTTTTATTGGCCTCAGCAGATGGCTTCCCTCAATCTTGGCATTGTTATGGTGGCCATCTTGTTCCGGGGGTCACTCTTAACAATAGTTGCTTGTGGCTGTAGGAGACAAAAGCCTTTGCTGCCTGCCGAAAAGAGTTTCCTCAGTAACCGAACGCAGTAAAACCAGCAAATGCTGTCAAATTTACTGCTTTTACAAGATGTGAATACACTACTGCTTGTCAGGTTCAGGCGAGTGCTGGTAAGCACTGTCCTGCATGTATGAGTCAAGTTTGAGATGTGTTCAAGTCCAGTAAGTCAGAATTGTGGGAAAATACCAAATTACCTTTTATTGCACTGGAAATTCCACCAAGAAGCACTTCTTGTTTTGGCCTTCGGGCAGCAAACAATGAAGTGGGACAGCCTAAAAGCCTGTAATGTTTTCACAGTGCAACAGTATACTTTTATTATTCCTTGCAATATCCATTTTCCTCTTTAGTTTTGACAACCCCCGTCTCCCCAAACCCCGTCTCTACTGCTCCTTTTATTCATATCTCCCATCTTTCCTCTGCCCCTCTGACATGCAACTCAGAAAACATTTTAACCGTAGAAGTTTTACGGTTTAATTACGGTAAAACTAGAAGGCTCTATACATTCTTTTTAATCCCCCTTGCCCACCCTCCTTTCCATGCAGGATTTCTGTTCTTCATTTCTGTGTTAGGTTTTAGGAAGGAGAAAATCATCAGGAGGGGGAGGAAGAAAAAGGAAAAAAAAAAAAAAAAAAAAAAATCGGTTGATGTTTCCCCTCAAACATGTGACCCCCGTTCGGCTCACAGCTGAAAATAATTTGGGTCTACAGGCCAGTGGATGGCTGACGCAAACCTTCTTCTTCCTCCTCCTCCTTTCTCATCTCTCTTGGGGGCTCGGCCTCGGACCGAGGAGGGGGGAGCTAAAGACAAAGAAATGAATGGCTTGAGCTGTGAGCAAAACTAGAAGCTAAAAGATGACATGTACTTGTAGTCTTCTTCTTGTCAGACGAGACCACAACTTTTCCTTAGTGTCCATTTGTACTCTGGAAGAGAAAAACATACAAGACCGGAGTCATCCCAAAACACTGGACCCAGAGGGCCAATCATGTCATTAGCTTGGGGAGTTCAGCTGTTTATCATAATTTCTTTTACGTAATTTACTGATACTTTTTTTTTTAATGGCTATTCTACGTCACCGCCAGTTTGGACAACAATTCGTGGAATTTGGCTGAATGAGGCCCACATTCCCTACATAGTCGGGGGTCAAGGAAGAGAAGTGTCAGGGTTAGCTAATGGAGGTTTATAGGGAGAGGGATAGAGGGGGAGTTGGGCCAAGCAGTGCTCAGGAAATGTTTAACGGCCTGCGAATACCCTAAAGTATCCTCGCACATCTGGTAGAAGTCACACTCACAAATCCATGTGTTGGTCTGGCATATGGACTCTTTGGCAGGATGTGCAGGTCCATGTAGGTGTGTTTTTATATGGGGTTTGGTGTTTGAGTATGCAGCAGGGTGGCAAAGCATGCATTAGTGTCTCTGTGAATTTTCTATAGGATAAATGTATGAATATAACCCTGACCTATCCCTCTCTGTTGTGTTAACTACATCTTTGCCAGACAGAGGCCACGGCCTTTTGCTCCATGCCAGGCCTGCACCAGTGTTTATAGGCCAAGTCATGAGCACTGTGCACCAGCGGCTCTAATTCAATGTTTCATATGTACTGGTCTTGCTACGCTCCAAGTGGATCTGGTTTAATTTATACTCTGACAAATGGACAAGTAATAATTTAAAATTAGTTGACACTCACCTTGGCTCTACTCGTCCCCAAAGGTAAACATGTAGCTGGAAGATACACGACAAATTGAGAGAGCTATTTTCTGCAATGAAAGCAGAATTTGAAGAGAAGACCAGAACTGCAAAAACAAAAACTGTGTTCGCGGTACTTTGACTGGAAAATACTCAAAAAAAATATCTTCTGGAAAGTGCAAAAAGACAAAACTCAAAGGATAACCTAAAAAGTTAAACTGAGTACCCCTCTCTTGATGCCACCGATGTTTTCCTTATGTGGCTTAATTGTATTACAGTGCGGAGCTTTTAGTATTTTCCATACGTTTACCCACAATGCCACTGGGTGATGGGAGCTAAAGTGTGTTTATGCCCGTTGGCTAGCTGCTCCAGCTTTGTTTTCAGCTGTATCCTCCAATTACTTACCATGTAGGGAATGGCAGTCTGGTGGGATGCCATGCGACCTGTGAGGTCCGCTTCGTTCAGGAATGAATTTCAGTAACCACAGAAATACGGGGTTTGTTTGAGCCATTTGGTAGTTTACATTCACACACTACGACTCCTTGAGGTAGTTCATCTTTTGACTCAACCCTCATTTGTCAGTCTATATGTCTGCTATTTTTGTGTATCATCTCCATATATTTAGAAAAGAATACAAGCTGAAATATTTCAAACTTTGCCCTGTAACACTTTTGGCTTGGCTGCTTTGCCGTTGCATTCACGTGTTTAAACAAGCTTTCATCCTAACAGTGTACTCACCCCATTATACAAATATATTCTACTAAGTGACTGTCTTTTTTTTTTTTTTGTCTGTCTGTGCAGGATGCCAGCTGCTAGCACCATGACCGGTGGGAGGGCCCTGCTGCTCTGTACAAACACTGACAACTGTATCTACCAATCAGTCAACGGGTACGTGCCTCAAAAGCCAATGCGTGAATTCACGATGAATTGTGATCTTTTGATGTATAAATGAGGAATATAACAGTGTCGAGGCTTCTTCCTGAGGCCACCTGAGTGGACCTGACAAGCTTGCCCGAGGCACGATTGAATTTTTTTTCTCATAGTCATCATAAACTTCTGAAATGGTCTTAAGCAAGCTGGAGACGCCCCTTTCCATTAAGGTCAACAGTATAACAATAGCAGGTTAAGAGAGCAGAACGGGGCAGGGTTGGCCATCTGGCATCTGGATACTGTTACTGCCCCCCTGCTGCCGCTGTCTCAGCCCTCCATGACCACTCTCTAAGGTCCCTTCTGTCATCCTTGCAATATTCATTAGTACCATTTAGATTATAATTAAGGGATTTTGGTTTGTGCCAATAGGAGGGATTATCTAGTGGGGCATTTCAAAGTCTGTTATTTGGAGGGTCTGCCATGTCAATAACCTTCGCTCAAAAGCTAAATACATTTCTCCTGAGGGGATTGCCAAAAGTTGATGTGCAGGAATATTTCTGTCCATCTCAGACTCTTTCATTTATCTGCTTGTCATGTGTTAGCTGAGCTGCTCAGAGACGCTTTGTGCCTTTGTACCCCTTCCCTGCCTTTCAATGACCCACATCCTTTTTCCTCCATGTATCTGTGCCCATGGGTGAAAGACAGGATTTCTCTAACGTGCATTTTTTAGTTAGAAATACTCACTTTTTTTTTTTTTTTTTATTACTCTGTCTATCTTTACCACAACAGGTGTTATTCAAGTCGAAGAAGAAAAACTCTCTTGATTTCCTCCTGCATCTCCTCCACTTTTTCTGTAACTCCATCACTCGAGCCATCTGCCTATTCCTATACTTGGCTTTACTAGGCTTTTTGTGTTTGACCTAGTTTTTTCCTTCTGTTGCTTCATGCTTAATAAAAACTGCTGTTTCACCCGAGGGACACGGAGGGAGAAAGAAAAGGGGGAGGAAGAGAAGGGGCCACGCTAATAAAACCAAGAGCAATTTGGAAGAGAATTATTTCGTTTCCTCGGTGGCCTTAGTTACAACATCAAGTTTCTTTCTGTTCTCTAAAGATCTTTCAGGAAAGTTGAACCAGTAATTCCCCCATGACATTTCCTCTTGATTGCATCGGTTGGTTTTCACATCCAGCAATGTCATCAGAAGTCACCCAGCAAGGCCGTGTTTCCTCTGTTTGTTGGAAATTCAATCATTTGATGAATGGGCTTTGGGACAAAACTCAGTTTTGTGGGTCAGGAGTAGAAAAGAAAAGATGCACGTCTACACTTTGCCCTCTCCCCTCATTTGTGTATACTTCAATCTCCTCTCCAGAAATAGCTGAGCATAGCTTGTAAACGTTGACCCCCAAACCTAGAGTTCAAACAGTCATGAACCCAGTAACGTTGAAGGAGTGACTCACAGCTGAAACAGAGGCACAAAGCAGACCCCTCGGATCTTTTGACAAGAACTCTTGTTTACCCCATAAAACAAACATCCATTTGAGCGTAATTGTAAGCACTCGCATTACGTGGCCAATTTTAAGAGCCACGGTGAGCATTATTTTTCGCTATGTACACTGATGGCAGCAACTGACATTTCTATGAAATTAATTGCACTATAAATATTGAGAGTTGACAACAGTGTAATGTCCTTTCCCCGTTTGTTTTTTTTATCGACATGGTTAGCACTGCCCCCTTAACGAGAGAAGACTGTTCGCATGTTTTGTTTGTCTCTGCGTTTACTTTTGTTCCTTCCTCACAACCTGTGTACATCTTGTGACCTTTTTTTTTTTTTTTTTTTTTATCTTGAAAGCTACCCAAACAACTTACTGCAAAAAAAAAAAAAAAAAAAAAAAAAAAAGACCTCCAAAAATGCTACAATATCTTAATTCAGAATTGCTTAAATAAACTTTTTTCAAGGTACAGTAACTGGCCAGGGTTTGTAAAATATGTATCTATAGTAAGGTTTTCTTTTACTCCTGGGTTAACTAAAACATTTAACCTTCTGGTATCAAATCCTTTTTTACCAGTTTTAAAGGAAGATTATTATAAGCACTATTTTACTTTTAAGAAATCTTGTATAAGTAACTCTTGCTTCCCCCATCAGCAGGTTGCTTAATACTACATTTTTGTGTTAAAAGATTTTCAACATGTGAGTATTGTATTTTATGATTTGTATCAGGATACAGAACCACGTGTTCACATTCTTTTCTTTTGTTTTATAACATTTTTCAATATAAAATGTATATTTTAAGAAGCATCTTGTAAACCTGTGGGTGTATGACAGTAAAAATGATTATTCATTCATTCATTTATTACCTCATTCCTCTAGTGTACATAATATTTTCTTTGTTTGTGATGCAGGTGTTCATTTTTCCGTGTGTGTTTCTGTTCTAGGCTCCAGTGCTGTGGCTTGAAGGTCGGGGAGGCTCCGTCGTCTGCGGTGCCCCAGCCCCAAGAGGTGTGCAGGTCACCAGGGGACAGAGACCAAAGGGGCACCGCTGTGTCCATCAAGCGTCCCCTCTCCCCTCTTCTCAGCCTGAGCGACAGCCCAGGGCCCCCTGACACCATGCTGGCTCACAGGAGAGCCACCACCACCTCTGACACGCGGACTCCCAACATGGAGAACGGGCTGTGTGGCAAGCTGAACCACAACAAGAGCCCAGCAGGAGCCAAGACAGCAAGCATCCGTGATAAGATATCACAATGGGAGGGCAAAAAGGAGTCTGCCCCCCCAACTCTTACAGGGACATGTCCACTAAGTGCAACACAGAAGGAAGTGGAGACAGTGAGGAAAAAGGAACCCAAAGCTGCAGAGGTCCAAAGGACAGACAGCAAGAGGTTTGTCAGCTGGGAGAGACAAGACTCAGGGAAGGAGAATGTTGGAAAGCTGGGGGATTCAAGGCCCAAATCTCCAGAAGGCCTGACGAACAAAGACAGAGAAGTGATGCTCGAGAGGGGGTTTCGGGCTTCCAAGCCAACAGAACAACCCCAAGACAAGAAGACTGTTTTAACTCATGTTAAGAAACTGGAGAAGGCCACAAAGGAGGTTCCTGACAGGCCTTCACTGGCATTTCCAGGGAATTACTTCTGCCCTCCTTCAAAGGAGGAACTGGAGGAAACAGAAAAGAGGGCCAATGAGCCCATTTTTGGGACTTTTGATGTGGCTCGACCCGGTGGGTCACGGAGGAGGAGGGAGGGGGATTCAGAGAACGTATATAGTGAGCCAGGTGCTCCATCTATAAACCCTCTACCTAAACCTCAAAGAACCTTCCAGCACCACACACCACCCACCACCCCAGTTTCAGGGCCATGCTCTGGAAAGGGGAAGAGGAACTTGCCTCCTTTGCCCTCCATTCCTCCTCCACCCTTGCCCACATGCCCACCCCCAGGAGTTTGCAGGAGACCGTGGGCTGCAAAAGCACGCGACAGTAGCAACAGGTAAGAAGAAATGACGACAAATATGGGCAACCATTACTAGTTTGAACTCTCTGTCTAGTGGCAGACTTCTAGACCTTTAGTGAAGCTTGAGAAGTGCTGAAAAGACATTTAAAGTGCCTCAACTCCAAAGCAACATTTTCAGAAATATATAGTTTAATGATCTGTTATGAAATCAGGATTAACCAGCGATGGTTCGGGGTACAGCTCTTCTAACCTTTCCCCCAACACCACCGGCCAAACACTGAGGTGCACAACATCTCTCCCACATCTGCTGTAAATCAAAACCACCAGTGACCTCATGCTGTATCTAAATATCCCTCAAAATGAGCTCATTGGTTGGATCTGAGGAATGTACTCGACTCATTCCTCCTTCCAGAACTCAACTGGAAGGAGAGAACAACATAAAGAGTGGTGTCAAAGAGGCCCTTTGCTTTTTCAAGAGTTTTAGACTTGACGGTAGAAGCGATGTGTAAGACCTTCAGCTGTCACAAATGAGTCGTCAGGAATTCACTGTGCAGAGTTTGAATTTTCAAATGTAACATTCTGCATTGTTGCCTAAAATCTGCTCCAGAATCTGAAACACCTATTCGGCCATGAACAATTAACATGTTGAAAGTTTTACTTAGTTGTTCTTGAATTCAGATGTTTCCAATCAAATATACAGGGGTCTGTAGGGTAACGGAAAAAATGTGAACTCTGCAATATTGGAGCACATCTATTGTTCACTTTCTCCAGTGGTCTGAATTCTTGTTTGGAGCTTGGCTTGGATCCATTACATTCCATACCATATGTGGAAGCTCTGTTCAAGTGTGCTGTGTCAAGCCCTTTGTTTGGTCAGGCTGTCTCCCTCTGGAGGGAGCATTTTTGTTTCTTCGTCCTGTGTGTTCACAAATACCCAGAGTTACCAATTTATTAGATACACCTAGCTTCGTCCAATGCTGTCCAGCAGCCCTGCAATAAAAGCCACTGTTTAAAGGATTGTAATGTTTGGTTCTTGCTACAACAGAGGTGGTGATCCGTCCATTGATGTTGCTTAACTTTATTTGATGTATCAGAAACAATGCACAAATGTTTAACATTACTATGATGTCCATGTGCCAGGTTCCGTCAAATGGCTAGTTTACAAATGCAATTTAAAGACAAATACAGACATCCAGATAACAAGAGAAAGCTTGAAGGAAAGCATGTTATGTTGTTATATTATAGTATGTTATGAAGTTGCAACAATTCAATCCTGCAACACTACACAGAAGAAAACTCAGTATGTAAGCTTCTAAAAGGTGAGATTAATGGCAGGGCTTTTGTATTGCATTGCCTTGTTTGCAGGAAGCTTTACTAATAACGTGGCAGCTTAGTGGGAACGCAAACCCTGGATGTTCTTGTTACTTTATTCTACTGGGCTTTTTTCTTTGGTAATAATCGAACACAGATGTGTTCATTTAAATGTTGCAAGTATCAAATGGTAACATCAGTTTTGCTGCTTGACATTTTAATCGTTTTTTTTAAGTATCAACATGACAGCAATCTCTTCCTGTTTCTTTGTATTGGGGGTGAAACTTTGCTGAATCGTTGTGCTGCTGTGTCCACCAGGAAGTCTTACGAATTTGAGGATCTGCTACAGTCTTCTACAGAAAGCTGCCGGGTGGACTGGTACGCCCAGTCTAGACTGGGCCTAACACGCACTTTATCAGAAGAGAATGTCTACGAGGACATAATAGGTAACTAATGCATATCGCTCCTATGTTGTTCCTCAACCAACTGGAACCTGAGAAATCAGGTTTCTAACATGTGATTTCAAATTGTTACAATATTAACTTTGAGTGAAGAAGTGCACTTTAGCTTTAATGTTGTCCTACAACTGTATTTTCTGTGTCCTAAATACGCTGCATGACCCTCGAGTTTCAGTTCTTTAATGTTGTCAGTTCTTTAATGTTTCAGTTCTTTAATGTTGTCCTACAACTGTATTTCCTGTGTCCTATATAAGCTGCATGACCCTCGAGTTTCAGTTCTTGTATCCACGGGTGTCACAGAGTTCAGTACCCGAGTTGAGGAGGAGGACAAACTGTCCTACCGCTGCTCTGTTTTTTCTGCCCCACTTTTAATTTAGAGCCATGCTGCTTCAACTTTTATTAAAAAATTATACGTAGAAACCTGAACTACGTTCCTACCTTATTGTCTGCACTGTTATGCCAACCCCACCTAGAGCCTGTTTAATTTCATAACGTACAATAGTGGCGTTGTGTGAGCGTGTACCGAAGCTGAGGTTGGTTCCTGTGATTGTCAGTGCAGCAGGGGGCATGTGAAGGGCTCAGAGTCATGGCACATTACTGGCAATGGCTTCAGTGTGTGTTTGATTTTCATCGGGAGACTGGTGTGTAATGAGTGCTGCTTGCTGGCAACAATCGAATTAAGTGTAATTATATTTGAGTGATGCCACAACTTATTTTGGATCTGTTTATAGTTTCCTCCTTTCATACAGTAGTATTGTTCATTAACATACTCAGACACTGTTCACCAAACACTAACCAGCATCCCATGGGTAAAAGAAATCAAATTTACTGTCGTTGTGCGCTCACAAAACAGCTCAGGGAGGGAGAGCTATAGATAGTGTGGTGAATGGTTGGGATGTCCTCAAAGTCCCACAAACCTCACATAAACACGCTTTAAACACATAATCCACATGCCTGTCAGTGTTAGAGGAGTGTGAGGCTAACTCACATGTGTATAGCTGACAGCACACACAGACACGCACACGCACACACTGTAGAGATTAGTGTGACATCAGCCAGCAATGTGAAAAACAGTATACTGGTCCCTTGTTTTCTTTGGAGGGAGAAGGAGCAGAGAACTGAACGTCCCTCTTCATTCGCCTACTCATACAGATCACATCTGGTGGATGGATTGATAGAGCAGAGGAGAGATAGAGAGACAGACAAAGAGAGGAAGAGGCACAGGTTTTTAGAAAACTACCTTGCACCATATATGCAGGGGGGGGGGGGGACTACATTTAGCTTTCGTGCAAACATCTTATCACAGCGAAATATGAGCTAGGGGAAGCAAACTACTACCTCTCTGCACATCTGGAGTTGGAATCATCTGGCAAAACAAACATGATTGATATGGAAAGAATACTTATCTGCTCCCTGGAAAGAGCAGGTTATTATGGTTGTTACGTAAACCGGCAGACAGTGATTTGTTGAAACAAACATGTTTTTTCTTCTGAAGATCCTCCATCCAAGGAAAACCCCTATGAAGATATAGAGCTGGAGAGAAGTTGCTTGGGAAGCAAATGTGTTTCACCTGCCTCCTCATCTCCGGTCCCCGACACAGCAACAAAGGTAGCTGATCACCAATACATCACTATAAAGACAAACTGAAGCAGCTCTATACTAAAATAATGTGTTTGTCTCTACCAGCTCTCTTCCAAACCTGGTTTCTTCAGACAGAACTCAGAACGACGAAGCTTTAAGGTCCCGGAGCTACGAAAGACCAACAGAGACACTGGCATCTCCTCACCGTCCCGCATCAGCCCCCCCTCAACACCCAGCAGCCCCGACGACACCCCCAGTCTCTCCGGAGACCCTTACAATCGCAGACGGAGGAAAATCCCCAAGGTACGGAGGTCTGAGAGGCCTCTCACAGAGTTCTGTGATTTATGGTCCAACATGCAGCTCAGGGAGGTTCGGAGCCGGTCCACTCAGGCTGACATCTGGGGATGAGTAAGGCAGAGGAACATTTCTGATGGATATTTCCTGTGGGAAGTGTGCAGAGAGGAAGGCCACACTGAAGCTGTATTGTAATGAATAGGAACCTGGCAGGTTTTGTTTATTAAAGATTGACATTTCTTTTACCTGAACTCCTCCAGATGGTGCTGAAA
Organism: Embiotoca jacksoni; assembly: GCF_022577435.1. Lineage (NCBI taxonomy): Eukaryota > Metazoa > Chordata > Actinopteri > Embiotocidae > Embiotoca > Embiotoca jacksoni. The sequence continues at coordinate 9,042,005 of NW_027185381.1, read as the reverse complement.
ATCAACGGTATCTTCGAGGCACGGAGAGGGAAGAAACGCATGAAGAGGGTGTCTCAGTCGACTGAGTCCAGCTCAGGGAGAGGTGAGGCGTCACGTATAACAGCACATCATAAAGCTTTTGTTTGTTTTTTACCCATCAACTCTGGATTTAGTGAAAGAAAGTCAACACTCACTAGTTGCACCTTTTTAAGCAGTAAATAAGGGCTATGCCTGTCGTCTGTTGTTAGCAGGATATCTCAAACATTTGGTAATTTATTTCTATCAAATCTGACAAAGGGGTAGAGAAGAGGCACAAGTGTTTAGTTTCTAGTGTGTCAACAGATTCAGGTGTAGATCCTGGTTTTGAATTTCGGGAATTGCTTTAAGGCCTTTTTTTTTTTTTTTTTAACATCGGGACAATCTTTCTCTGACATTTTTACTTCTCTCTTCTGTTCAATGATCGTCTGGCACTATGTGTAATATTTCATGCAAATCTTGATAGACGACCCCCTGAAGGGAAAATATGTAGGGAGAGAAAAATCTGGCAAATCACAGACAACATGTGAAAGACATATAATACTAACACACAAAACCATCTAAGAACATTAGTGTAGCTCATGTCTGCCCAGCCACTACGCCGAAAGGAACTTTCTTTTCTGTCAACACTCTACACGCTGCAGACGCTTTTCATCATGCTACCTTTTCCATGGCCCATAGTTTGACCACCAAGACTTTGTACTGTATGTTCACCCTTACAGAAAAAACACACAGGTTGTCCATGTTTTCCACATGGGACAATTGTGATCACATGTGTACCACATGTTGCAATATATAATAACATGGGAAAATATGTGGATGGGTTTTCACATGGGCATCTACATGGGCTTCACACATTGCACCATTAAAATGTTCCAAAACCATGCTTCCTATGGGCTAAATATATGTTTCACATGTTGCACAATCACGTGTATGTGGTCACATGTATTTGTACATGTGAAATGTATAATGTGTTTTTTCCGTAAGTCCATGCAGCCTCAGTACCTCGTCATGTGAATCCATTTAGTTTCATGGCCAAGGCAACATTTCTGTGTCGGCTGAGACTGACCCATGTTTCAGAGGCCTGGGTGTTTTCGTGTGCGAGTGGCTACGGTTGGAATGAAAGCAATGACAGCAATTTCCATGTGCCTGAGTTTCCTGTGTTATTTGCAGTCTCATCACACTCTGCTTTTCTTTTTCACTCTCTCTTTCCTTTTGTTTAGTGACAGATGAGAACAGTGAGTCGGAAAGTGACACGGAAGAGAAACTTAAAGGTGAGAGCACACAATCAATACTCGTACACACAGTAACTACATAGTGCATGTCTAGCAGTACACGTATGAAATAGTTGTGTATCTGTGTAATGTAATAATTGAAAAGTAAGCACATTAGGGACGTGTACAAAAACTGATTCAAATCACAGTTTTCCTTTTTTTCATCGTTGCAGCAGATTATAAACATCTGAAATGCACACAGATGGAACTGTAGATTGCGTTACTTATTTGCTTGTGTCTACATATGTGCATGGACATGGATGTATTCACATGAAATGTGTTTCTCCGTCCCTCAGCTCACAGCCAGCGGCTGGTGTCGGTCCAGTCCATGTTGAGGCAGGCGGGGCGGTACCGGACCTTGGAGAAGGATTTGATGGAGTTGCAGGAGAGGAAACTCTTTGAGTATTTTATAGTTGTTGCGCTCCACAAGACCAAAGCCGGAGTTCCTTACCTGCCGGAAGTCACACAGCAGTTTCCTCTCAAGGTAAAAGAGGATAGCAATGTTACCGAAGCCAAATGAGAAGAAATAAAAAAATTCTGCAAAGGAAGCATCATTGTGAGTTGTTTTTTTTTACCCAAATAGATCTCTGTTCTTTTACCTGACCAATAGTATAATACAACCTGTATACACCAGTTCGTAAGCACATGGAAGCTCTTGTCAGGGAAAAGAAACGTCACAGGAAACTGTAAATTCTACATTTATGGGAACATAAACACCAGTTTTTTTTAAATATAAAAAAAGCCAAGGAAAAAGGTAGCGTTTCTTTTTTTATAGTGTTGTAATTTTGTAGTACACAACTTGGTGTGATGTAAAACATCTAGACTTCTGATTATCTTATTATCTTATCAAGGCCATTTGTTCAAGTCTCACTTACTAAAAAGAGTAATAGTGTAGTCTCAGTATGAGTGATGTTTTTTTAGGAAGAGGTACACTTTATTTTTCTGTGTATCTCAGGATTCTAATCTGGAAACTGTGCTTGCGAAACTGTCAGACTTTAATAGTGTGACCCTTCCAGCAGTGTTAAATATGTGAAATAAATTTGTTTCCACTTGTTTTTTCTTTTGTCATCCAGCTCGAGAGGAGCTTTAAGTTCATGCGGGAGACCGAGGACCAGCTGAAGGTCATCCCTCAGTTCTGCTTCCCCGACGCCAAGGACTGGGCGCCTGTCGACAACTTTCCCAGGTCAGTCCAAGTCTGTCTGCTGCCGTGGCACACAGGAACAAAGTGAAGCGAAACTAAACAGCGACACAGGTATTTCCCAGCAGAGTGGTAATAGCTCAGCTGTTTTCCTTGCTAATAACCACCTGGTAGTGAGGAAACTGAAAGAAAGAAAATGACCTAATGGCTTGTAAATATGACTATTCTTTCATTAACTACAAGGCACTGAAAATGACAAATTCATACAAGGAGAAACGGTGGATTTAGCACCTTACACCTGGCTTGTTATTACAAAATCCCCTTTCGTTGTATACTGCTGTGTTACCCAATACCGCCTCTCAACGCCTGCATTGTTCCAAGAAGTGATGATGTGTGTCCTCATGATGATGGCTAATAATTAGCTGGAGAAAAATGCCTGAAGGGTGAGGGGCCAGCAAACACACACCTGCAACAAACTGTCTGACACTCTCCCCTGTCAAGAAGGTCAATGAATACCTGTCGGGTAGAAGTTAGGAGGTTTTGTGTGGGTATTTCCAGAGTAAGCCTGTCCTGAGGGTCTTTCCTCATACAAAGTCAGGTTTTGTTTGCAAAAGTTCAGCCCTGAATGAAATTTTCTGAACTCCATGTAACAGTTTTAAATAGTTTCCAGATTGTGAATGATCTTTTTTTTCTTCTCTTTCACACATCCCCAGTGAGACATTCTCATTCGTTTTGACTGGAGAAGATGGAAGTAGGCGGTTTGGATACTGCCGGCGTTTACTGGTATGCTCTAAAAAACGCTACTGCCCCCGGTCACAAGCATCCTCTAATTCACTTTAATAACGTTAATCCCTCATTATAAATTTGTTCATCCAATTCCTTCTGCTCCTGTTAACCTCCCGACATATTTTCTTGAATTTGCTTGAAAATACTATTCCGATTTTTCTCCTGAATGTACTTGCAAAGTCTCTGCAAAACAAAGGCTTTGATTTGCTCCACTGCTCTAATCCTCCTAGTTGTAGTTGGGTGAGCAGTCTTGTGTTCTGACTTTCTGTCTGTCTTTTTCTCTCTGGCCGCTCTCAGCCCAGCGGTAAAGGCCGAAGGCTCCCGGAGGTCTACTGTATCGTCAGTCGCCTCGGATGCTTCGACCTCTTCTCCAAGGTACACATAGTGACTTGAGCATAGTTAAAAATGCGCAAACTATTTTCAGATCTATCACTTGCAGTTCTATTACTTCTATCACATTCATTGGAACTGCAAGTTTCACACAAACTCTTACATACAACCTCAACTCCACCAAAAAAATACCACCCCCGGAGCCCACAGAGCCCCCCACCTCCTCCCGCTACCCGGGTCCACTTCCCCACAGAGCCCTGCAGTCTTGGATCCAGCGCAGCAGCACAGCTGAAATGCAGCTGATGTGGTTACCGCAGTGGAAAAGGCTCCCTGTAATGAGCCTTGATTTATCTGCATGTTGACCTCTGTAAATATCTGCAGTGTGCATATATCACTGCCAAAGTTGGATCTGTGAGGATACATACATTATCATAAATGAAGGGTTTTCTAAATACGTGTTTTCTTCAGATCTTCTCCACAAATGTTTAACACTATACAGATGTGTGCACAGTATGTTGGTCGAGGAGTAAACATCGCTGATTCTGGCTGATAGTCGTTTCTTGTATTGACTATGTTTGGCTGTTCACTCTGCAACACGGTCAGAATGAATGAGTTGGGGATAATCATATCCAGTGTGGTTGACCAAAACCAAAGGAGGCATCACATAGAGTTACCTCACTCTGGATTAATTTACAACAGAGTATGCATCCGATGCCAGTTTAACTGTTAATTTACAGATAGAAGTTACTGTAATCTCAGTGAGACTTTTACCTGGTTAAATAAGGGGAAATGCAAAATTCTATAATAAAATAAATAAACATTTTACACTGATGTTGACATGTGTATATATATAAATCATGTTTATTCCACTTCAATTCAGAAGCAAATCTGAACCTCAATCGTACCATTCTGCATAAACAGTGCTTCAGTTTTAGTACGTCAAGTACACTTTGTGGCTTATACTCTGGTACTTTTACTTTATTATTTTCAATACTAAGTCAAACTTTTTGTATTGTTACTCAAGAACAACAACATTTTCACATGTTTTACAATATTTTACATATTTCACGCCTATCACCCCGCCTAAGTTAGAAATATTTTAAAGTACGCATTTTTTTGGTGTATTCAAAGGATTACATTTGAGCCGGGGTTGTCAGTGAGGGGTAGAAAGACCAACACAGTACATCCAGTATGCATATTTGTGATTACTGGTATTTAAATTACAGAGTTTCCTTCTCTGCCTTTTTTCCAGATCCTGGATGAAGTGGAAAAGAGGAGGGCTATCTCTCCTGCTCTGGTGCAGCCTTTTATGAGAGGCATCATGGAGGCTCCCTTCCCCGCTCCAGGAAGGACTATCACTGTCAAAAACTTCCTACCTGGCTCTGGGACAGAGGTGAGATGATGATGGTGGAAAACAGGATTTGCATAAAAACACTGTCACCCAAATCTTGGCAGCAAAACCAACACGTTTTAGAAAATAATATAAATTAGTGCATTAATGTCTTTGCATACCCGTGTATTATGTACATGGCATCTAATAGTCTTTTTGTTTTTGTTTGTGTCCTTCTCTCTGTCTTTCCTGCAGGTGATAGAGCTGTGTCGACCGTCAGACTCCCGTCTGGAACACGTGGACTTCGAATGTCTCTTCTCCTCCTTGAGCCTCCGTCTCCTCCTGCGAGTGTTTGCCTCTCTGCTGCTGGAGCGCAGGGTCATCTTCACTGCTGACAAACTCAGGTTGGCTCCAGCAAAATATCGCCACAAAGCACGATGCTTCATTTGATTTCCGAACCAAAGACCGCATGTTCAATCTTTGCAACAAACCTCAGCGAGGTGGAGTCATGAGAGGGATTTAATTAATTTGTTTCATAAATCTTCGTCTATAAAATGAATGGAGGCGGGGCAATGATGCTGTAAAGAGTAAAGAGTTTGGAGGATGTAACCTCAAGTCGACAGGCATTCTGAGGAACAGAAGATCTCGACCGAGCGAGAGGAAGGAATGCTGTTATGTTATACAGTCGTCTGGGGAACAATCAGTTCTTCTCTGGAAAACTGTCATGGATGCCAGAGAGAAGGAGTTAGGCTTCAAAGCGTGACTGCAGAGCTCACGCGCGTGCACAGTGACGTCCTCACGCCAACGCAGTTCACTCAGATCTTTAACTCTTAAACCATTATCACAGCAATTAGATGCCCCCAAAAGTTTTTAGTTTTAGTTTTAGTTTTTTTTTAGCTGTGCTACACCTGGTTCAACATGTGGGATGAGTCATTCTAAACTGATTTAGTCAAGAAACACAGTGAGGGAAACAATACAGAAACAGAAACAGAAACAATACAATATGCAGCTCTCAGAGTTTAGTGTATTTTCCCTTTTGTACTCCTGTAACATGGTTTATGTGGTAGCATTGGAAGCATTTCTCACCAGAGCTCATAAACAGAGCTGTTGCACTCCCTCCACCATTCAGTGGAAATTTGACCTCGCTAGTCAACGTTTTAATGAATTAACTGTGAGCAGATGCACACCCGGGACAGATTAAAACAACAGTGTGAGTGCTGCCGCTGTGCAGTTTTTACAAGTGTTACATCACCTGAAACATTCCTCTCAGATTGACAACAGGTTTGTTGGGGCAAAAACAAATTCACTTTTCACTTTATGTTCCTCTTTAATAAATGTGTGGCAGGAGAGGTTGTTTTTTTCGGGGGAGCAAGTTAGCACCATCTGCTGGTAGAAATTTAGGCAGAGCTGTCTTTCAAAGAGATATTTGTGGCATATTTTCCTATTTCTGTGAATATAATTGAGATAGTTCACATTTCTGTGTCCAGCACATTTGAATCAAAGAAGTATGCATCATCATTATGTATTATCATCTGTGTCTTGACCTGTGCTACATGTTTAACACAGCCAAATGCAGTAGGTGGTTGTAAAGTAACAGTAGCAGTATTTCCCAGTACATTACTGGGTATTAATAGTGATAATAATGTCGTGTGATGTGCAGCTGTGCATGTGCTGGATTAAATAGAATAGACTGTACACTGAATCTACAGTATGTAGAGATGTGTTATGTAACAGGACAGCGGTATGAAATGACAAAATACTACTAAGATAATTAATAATATTAAGTTTAAAAAGCTCCCTCTTACCCGCGGAAGCAGAAGTTGTTCTTTTAGCACCCTTTCTGAAGCTTTTATTTCATCTTCATTAGATGAAGTTTTCCAGTTCTCATGGGATTATATATTTTAATTTTCCTCAGACATAATTTCTCATCCATGTTGAGTTAAATACTGAGATTAAAAATGCATTCAAAGAACACTGCTTCAAAGGTCCATAAAGAACTTTCAGTGGTTCAAAACTACCTCTGATGGTTTATTTGAATAATAATAAAGTCCACTATTACAGTATCTGCAGGGTATTCTTTTGTAGTGTAATACTTGACACAGTTTCTTAAAGGGTTTTTCATTGAAAGATTGTTTTTCTACCGTACTGTATTATTAGAATTAGAAGTGGTTAATAAATAGTTTCCATTTTGATATAACTATGATCTTCTCTGTCTCTCTTTCCACAGCACATTGTCTCAGTGCTGTCATGCAGTCGTGGCTCTGCTCTATCCCTTCACCTGGCAGCACACATACATCCCCGTGCTCCCACCATCCATGTTGGATATAGTCTGCACCCCAACTCCCTTTATAGTGGGCCTCCTCTCCAGCTCTCTACCTCGACTCAAAGAGCTGCCCATCGAAGAGGTAACAGAAGATTTTTTTTTTTCTTTCTTTTGTGATAGGCAGTAAGCTGTGGTGCCCTTGACTCTGGGCCTTTCCTCCACTGAACAATAGCTCCAGGAAATGACATCACTCTGTCTCTCTATGCTCAGGTCCTGGTGGTCGACCTCGGCAACAGCCGCTTCCTACGGCAGGTAGGAACTATAGCAACATGGAGAGCACACAGAAGTTTTCGTTGTTAAACTCTATGACACGCGTAGTAACTCCACCAGATGTGTGGACACAATATGTTAATTCACTGCTGTATGTTGACTGTATTTACATCTGGCTTTTTGCTATCCTCCACAGCTGGATGATGAGGACTCCATTCTTCCTCACAAGCTGCAGGCTGCACTCGAACATGTGTTGGACAAGAGGAGGGAGCTGGCCTGTGAGAAAGGAGATCTGCCCAATGGTGACTCAGCACATTTTCTGCTGCTTATGTTTTGATGTATTATTTACAAGATATCTACTGTTTTATCTCGTTTAAGAACACTTCTAATAAGAAGAATCCCTGACTCCTCGCCGCATTAATTGTTGTTGCGTTTTTTTTTAAATAACATCAGCAGTTTTTCAGCTGTCTTAAAGCTCTGGTTTAGATGGCATTGAAGCCCTCTTACCATTCTAAAGTGTTCAGAGTATTTCCAAATATAACTTATTCCTTTTTCTGCGATGTAAATTTCCAATAATCATTGAACACATCCCTAATGATAGCTGCCAAATGCTTTCAATAATAATAAAAAAAATATGACATTTGAGACACCTTTGACTTATCACGGAGCAACTTGATCATAGTTCGGTAGTACATTGAAACATTTCTCAGTGAAAACTTTCCTGGGCAATTCTATTATATTCCAGGAATTTTGTAAGTAACTGGAGAGCTACATGCTACTATTTCACATTTGTCCTAATTAATGCGCCTTTACTGAAGTCTACTTATACTAAAGGGGCATTCAAGTGTGATGAAGCAGATAATGTGATTGCGCAAAAATGTGTAGCAATACACTTGTGCAACATAACATTGCTGCCTCTCTGGTGTGGTCACAAAGACGGCAAAATAGATTTTGGTCACCAAAAAAGAAAGTGTGTCCTTGGAAAAACCTTGATGAGATAATGAATCCTTCTGATAATTCCTTTGCAGATCATTACTGCATTGGTCATTCTGTTACGTAAGCCCGTAAATATCATATCATTAAATTTTTTCCCCTTCTTTCTCTGTGGTTTTCTCTCCTCTTCGTCCTCCCAGACTCCAGCTCTCTCAGCACGGTGGTGTCGGAGGCCTTCGTGCGTTTCTTCGTGGAGATGGTGGGTCACTACTCCCTCTTCATGGGTGGAGCGGAGCGGGACGATGAGGCTGTCTCCTCCCCCGCGTTGCCCAGCCCCTCTTCGTCGTCCTCTTCCTCCTCCTCCTCCTCCTCATTTCAGCGCGACGCCTTTCGCAAAGCGGTCACTTCCAAGAGCTTGAGAAGGTTTCTGGAGGTGTTCATGGAGATGCAGATGTTTACCGGTTTCATCCAGGAGAGGGAGCTGCGCAGGCAGGGACTTAGAGGTATTGAGATTGGACTGGGTGTCACAGTATAATTTAGAATTGATCAAATAGACATACTAGTAGAATAGATTTACCTTCTGTATGATTCAAAAGTACTCTTTCTGCAATTTTTTTACCTTTTAAAACCCTGTTGAAATTAAATTAAAATTTTTGCTCAGCGACTGTGAACAATTATCTCTTTTCAAGACAATAGAGTTTCTACAAAGTTTTCTCATAAGCCTAGAAAAAATATTATACCATTTAACACGTGCTAATATATTTTATTACTCTTCGGTATCTTCTAACACTATGAAACTGTATAGATATTAATTTTCTCTCGAGATCTTAACCCTATAATCTGGTCTTAATCTGCTGTTGAACTTAGTTCACAGTAGTTGTGATGGAGCTTTTATTATTCACAAAACTCATTATTTACACAACTTTTTTTGGACGAGAAGTTGACATTGTTTTGAAAAATTGGAAAGTAAGTTCCAATGGTCATGAGGATTGCGTGTTGTGGTCAAAAGCTCCAGAACAAGCAGGTAAACTGATGTTGTTTTGTCAACTGCTGTTTCCAAGTTCAAGAATGAACTGTGAAGTTCAATGATGTCATGATTATTTTTTATAATTTACGTTGATCCACCTTAAACATGGGATCTCTATATAAATGGAATAAATATGAATGAATAAATAAGTTGCAGTAAAAGCACAAGAATCAATACATCAATATCTACTCTGCATTAGTTAAATGTTACTCCAGCAGAGGTCATTAACACCTTTAAAACGTCTGACTTTCTCATTTGTTCTTTTGTGTCCAGGTCTCTTTGAGATTAGAGCACAAGAGTATCTGGATTTGTTGCCTGGGAGCGAACAAAGAGGAGTCAACAAGTTCCTCAAGGGTTTAGGTGAGAGTTACCGCACAGCCTCAGTCAATCAGCTGTTTCAGCTGATCAATTCATAAACTCTAAAAACTTCAATTTTTATGGAAACACATTTTTCTCGAATAAACATGTCTTGATGTAGATCTGTTGATCGTTTCAGGAAACAAGATGAAATTCCTTTCCAAGAAATGAGACTTGAAGTCCAGCTGTCAGCAGTGAAAGCAGGACACAGAAGAAGAGGCGCTCCCTGGACGTGGAGAACGTGTAGATGGAGACGTGTCTTCACAACGAAGGAGGACCTCTGAAGTGAACTGGACTCATAGTTTGTGAACACGAGGGAATCTGGGGACGTTAGGGTTTAGCTCTCCGCTTCATTAGCCTCTCATTCCATTGGTGTTGTGAAGGCTTTACTCAGCTCGGACCAAAACTCCCCTCCAACTCGATAAAGCAACGTCCAACAGTATCAGATTACAGCGTGTTACTGTACAGCACAGTGTAAATGTTTTAGGAACAGTGTTCTTGCTCTCTAACTTGGCCTGTAAATCTGTGAGGAGAAGGGTCAGTTTTGTACAATAATTTCCTATACATTCCAAGTATTTTCTATAGAAGCTTTTATAAATACAATAGTACAACTTCTTCGTCGACAGGAGGCTCTTAAGTTAATTTATATTCCTTTCTTAGACAAACTTAATCTCTTTTTAAATTTCTTTCAAATGAGTGCAAAGGAATCTCCTGTAGTGTTTAATACGCTTTATTTAACAGAGTCTAGTGCAGACTGTTTGTAGACCACTTTGGGTTGTCGGGGATATGTACCACTGTTTTAAGTACTTTTATTGGAAACAGAATGAGACGGAGGAAAATGTCAGGATGAGAGGGAAATCAATGTGAACATGTCTCTCACTTGGGTTTCAGTCGAGGACGTCGGGAAGGAACGGGAGGGATGATGTGTATCTTAGGCCAATCAGTATCAACGTGTTTCACAAAGCAACTAGAGCTGCCTGAAACCTGATTGAGAATGCAATGAAACTTCATAAATAAAGTGATTTGATGTAGACCAATGAATTCTCTTTTATCAAACAATAATCTATTTGTGTTATTTGTCCAGCTCTACTGGTTTAATGTATCATTTTCAGCTTATAATGTAACGTCACTTCTAGCAAACTTAATGTTATAAGTTGCCGTGTAGTGGTTTTAGACACCAAATAATCAGGATTTAAACCTCCGCCATTCAGCAAACAAACCTCTATAATTTAACAGAAGTAGTTTCATATTATATATGTACATAGGTTTGGGTTTAGTATTGTTAAACAACAAGTATTTACAACAACAAACAGTCAAAAAAGGAATTAAATTGTAAATCCATGAAATGAGATCCGTGTAGTGGATGAATAGAATAGTGTTGGAGATCTTAAAATAGAAATAGAAAATACTGGAAGAACAACGTGACATAAGCAACTTCTAGCAACAACATTAGACAGACTTGTATTCTATGTTTAAAGGGACATTTGCATTGTTTTACATTCTCTCTGCTTTCTGTTCTTTCTGTGCCTCCATCCTGTTCCCACTCAGTTCATTCACTGCCTAACAGGACAATCATTTTATTCAACAGGACCGGTTCTATTTAACTTCTATTGATTGATTCTATTTGAGCACGACTATTTTGTATTAGAGCAAAATCACTATAATAATATATAACCAAGGTAAAATCCCAGGTTACAGCATCAGCTTTCGTAAAAACAAAATGTGCGTGGATCTTGCATATTTAAGGTACACTTGGTAATACCCGCAGTATCCAGTAGGGGGCTCTGTTCCCCAGTTCATGTTTCTCTGCAACACGTTGCCTTACAGAGTCCAAAGTTCAGAATTACATTTCAGATAATTAGGCCTCCAGACCTTTAATGAGTTGCACAACAGGCCCAATTCCAACAATATGTATCGCCTCTGTCTGCCCGCAGGAGAGTAAAAGAAAAATGACAAGTGAAAAGTGGAACTGGAAAGTAAGGTTACAGCTGGCATCTCCCCCAAAATGTCTCAAGAGTCTTTACTTTGTCAGTTCTTTTGCATCAAATACATTTACATCTCCGTAGCTACTTAAACACAAACTAAAAGTATGTGATTAGATTCTCGCGTATTTAAGATTGTGTGTATATGACATGAAAACACAAAGGAACATTCACAATAGACTATAATATATCAGAGTTAAAGGTACAGTGGTAGAAACAAGGTGGATAAAATATTAACTTTAATTGTTCAACAAGGCCTTTAAGGCAATATTGTTTTTTTTGCTTTTTTTTATGAGATGCCAAAAAGTAGACCCTATAATCTACATTTTACACATTTAATATCTGGGCCAAAGTTGCACAGTGTTTCCTTTAAAGTTAGTTTTAATCAAGTAAACTTTCTTACCACAAGAAAAAAAACAAAAAAAACAAACAAAAAAAAGTATAGTGTCACATCCTCTTCATTATGAAGAAGTGATTTTATCTTGATTTCCTCTGAACTCCCGCCCCTTTCATTTGCTTTCCTTTTCTTTTCAGAGCCCTCCTCCTCCTCCTCTTCCTCTCCTCCTTTTCGTCATTACGTGTTGACCGGTCAGCCCTCCCCCTCCCCTCCCCTCCCCTCTCCCCCCTCCCCCTTCCCTCCCTATGGTCTTTTTCTCTGGCTTTTTCCAGGCTTCATGTCATACCACGGCTAATTCCTGAAATTCCTGCCCTCCTCTCGCTTCAAACAAGCAGCTCCAGGAAGGAGACGAGGCAGCAGAAAACAAACAAAGAAGAAAAAAAAGAAAGAAAATAAATCCTCAAGGAGTCACTTTTTAAAAAAAAAAATTGTATTATTTAAAGAGGAAAAAAAACAAAAAAAACAAAAATATTGCTGTACCTACCTGCCTGCCAGACGAGTTTCACCAGGTAAGTCAATATACGAGTGTTGTTGTTGTTGTTGTTTTTTTTCTGAAAGAGTCATGTTCATATTTGAACAACCCGACTGCGTCCTTGTATAAATGTGAAGTCCGCGTTTCACCGCCTCCTCTCTGAATCACTCCTCACTCAGTGTCGGAGATAACATTCCTCAAATGTCTCGCATTTCTCCGCTCAGATTCTGACGTTTCTCCTTTTAATTCCCGCAGAGGAGCGCGGAGAGTGAGCGGGACTTCCTGACTGCTCCGCAGCCGGAACCGTTTCTGCGCTCAGAGGGAATCACGTCACAGCCGCGCGGTCAAACATCAGCGCCTGTTCGGGTAAACTTTTACATTCAAACAGTCCACATATTAACTCGTAGGATTTCATTTTTATTCTCTCCCCCCCCCCCCCCCCCCCCCCCACCCCGTCTTTCAACAAGTGTGAGTACACTGCAAATGGTCTGAATTGTTATTATTAGTATTTTTTTTTTTTTTTAAAGGTAATTAAAACACGTGCGATTGAGTGACGTATGGTGTCATCCCTGGCAAACTATGTCGAGTGAAATATTATAAGCGAAAACAAATTACTCGGCAAGCAGGCAGAGGTTTAACCTGTTATTATATATTATTCTAATACTGATGCATTCATGATCTAAGAGGCTGCCGAGGTGGAGCTGCCTCTTGCTGTTTCATATCATTTACCAACATGCCTTTAAAATCTTTAGATGAACTTGTGAGTGCAGCTGTCCTATAATTGGAGAGCAGTGAAAGGTTTATTTGCGTCTGAAATATAGTTGGGTAAATATATAGAGAAGCATCAGGCGGAAGCAAGAATGTAAATGAATGTACTTAATTTTCACTAACACAAAAATATATAGCATCAAAATGTACTTCAAGAATTTAACGTTATTCCCTAAACCTTCCTTACCATTATATTATTATACTGTACATATTGTAGTATGGGATTATTGTTGGTATTTGTGCAATTCTTTTTTTGATTACAATTCTAGCGGATTGAGTTGGTGTCTGCGGTCATGTAGTTGAATGCATCATATTTTGTAGGCTGATTAGATGATTGGTTTTCAGACTCTTAGTCTGCAAGGTGATTGTAACTAAGAAAGAAAAACAACAAGCACTTCAGAAGTGAATTTAAGTGGCTACAGCACAGAAGAAAAATGGCATTCTTTACTTCACACAGCTGGATGTCATATCATTGCTGTACATGGTCTCTGCTCTGCTGTGGTTTTTGAGAAATGTGCTGCAGTTTTATTGTACTGTACTCGAGTATTCACATTTTGCACCACTTTATGTACACTGCTGCATTACAGAGGTAATTATGTTCTTTTTACTTCATTTAGTTGAGCTATGATTTACTTCGCAGATACAAAACTAACAATCATCCAATAAAACATGCCGTTTATTGAACTGATAAGAAGCGTGGAGAGTAGTTAGACTGAGCTTCATCTCACACGACTACATTTCAATCTTTTACTTCCACCATAACGCTCAGCAACAGTAAATCATAGATAGAAACATATTAGTCAGGGGCCATTGTTATTGAGTAAGACTCTGGCTGCAGGACCTTTACTTGAAACAAGTAGCTTTTGTAAAAGATTTGAATGCCAGCAGTGGAAATGAGACGGAAGCGCTGCAGCAGCAGGGAGTGTGTGGGAAGTTACACGAATAGCATGAGTCTAATATAGCTCATGCAGGTGTCTCCAGGAGCGGGATTAGAAAGTTAACCTTGAGTAAAACTTGTAAGTATCGTACCGGTCCTTTTGATTCAGCCGTATCTTTTAATGGCTGCCTAGAAATGAACAAGTTATTTCATAATTGCCAGACTGGTGCGATAGTCCTGCTCTGTGAAACACCCCAAGGACAGCTCACAAGGAAACACAAAGTAACTTGAAAGTACAGTTGCAACAAAAGATTATTTCTGTCAGCAATTGATTTAATAGTTTTCTCAATTAATGGGGTCAACTGTGGGAAAAATACCCATCACAAGTTTGTAAAGCTGAGGTGTATTCATATTCGTATTCGTATTTATATTTGCACGTTTCGTACATTCAGCAGTCCAAAAGTGTAAGACAATAAATTTACTACGAAAGAAAATCTGCAAATATTTACATTTTAAAAAGCTGGAACAAATCATTTTTGGCAGTTTAGCTTCCAAATAAGATTATCCAAACACATGCAGAGTAGTTTTCTTTCAATTGATTTTTTTTCCTTTCAGCTTTACCTAGTATATACTTTTTAATCTTGTGATCACATAATATTCAACTTTATCAAATGTGCCTCTTAAAATGATAAGAAATATTCAAAATGACGTATTTTTTTTAGTGATTTTGTAAATACTGTATGTCAGTGTGTGACAGACTTTGTATTGTACTGTGTATTTCAATAAATTTTCTCTTGACTGCAGGCTTGAAAAGGCAGAGCGAGTGTGTGTGTGTGTATTTTCGATCAGGGTCCGAGATAACTGGAAGACCTGCGTGTGTGTGTGTGTGTGTCTCATGGTGTCCCGTGGGACAGCTGAGAGGAGTGTGTTTTCCAGAGGAGCAACAGGTGGAATGGAGCGGAGTGACAGTGTGACGGCAGGCTGAAAAACACACCTGTCAGAGCCTCCTCTGAAGTGTCAGGCAGAGCAGTTTGAGGTTTTTTTTTTTTTTTTTCCAGGCCTCGGCCCCTTTTGTTTTCAAGGTTCACTGTTGTCTCAGACAGATGAATTATATTGTAATGTGAACTCTGAGGTTGAGTGTGTGGTGGGGCCCCGGGGGTGGATGTGTTTGTGTGGGTGAATGAGTGGAACCAGAGGGGAGCTAAAAGCTATGTAAAGGTGTGTGTGAGCCAGAAGAGAAATGGGTGTTTCATCCTTGTTTGGAGAGTCAGACTGTATGCGTGTTTGAGTTGCCTTGAGACAGGTCCTCTCCTCAGTGGAGGAGTTTTACTTTTTTTTTTTTTTTTCCGCTGTGCTCATCCCACATAGCGATCATTCCTCCTCCGCTCGCACGAGAAAAAAAGGAATAATGCCTCAGATATGAGCCTTGTAGAACAAAGACTTTCTGCACCTCCCTCCCATCCCTCTCTAGCGAGAGCACTCAGCACCCGCTGCTCTGTGCTGTGTGTGACTGTGTTGTCCATTGATTACAGCCAGTCTCATGGATCTTTATGTTTGGATTATCTGGGACTGATCTGTAGAGCCTGTTCTCTTTTATTTATTTATTTTTTTATTTCTCTAACTCTTCCCCTGTTGACCTTCAGAGAGGACAGAGGGTGAGTCTCAGGCAGTTGGAGCTGTGGGATGATGAAAAGTTCAGAGTCTTGACTACCAGCTTCATGTTCAAGCTGCTGCACACGCTTACATCTGCTGTTTGTTCCTACTAACTGTTGTCCGCTCAACTTTAAGAGCGTAACATACTGTGGTATTAGTGTGACTAGTTTGTTTACATTATCTACTAGTTATACTCACAGTCTAGCCTTCTAGCCAGCATGTGGTTGTATGTCAAAGAGCCAATATTTTTGACATAATATACAAATTGCCGCTGGTATAAGGTTTAGAGGCTGCATTTCTATATATTTGATCCTCGTTTTTTGTAATTTAAACCTGCTATAACAGATTTTTTTTGGCCACTTAAACATGACACTGACATATTATCATTGTTGAAAGTTGATATGTTGAACTTGGCAAACAGTTTACACTCCCTATTTACACTCCCAGAGGCCACCAAGTCATTTTGGCATCTAAATCTTGAGTTGAGTGTCTGGCCACTCAATGAGTCAAATATTCCCTCTTGGAGCTCTGTGTTTGGTCTTTACTAAAAACAAAACGGAGTCAATCATGTTCTCTATCTGTCATTTGGTGCCTGGGATATTAGAGCGTTCTTGCTGGAACAGCTGCCAGCTGGAAACTGCAGCGAGGCTGAACCACAGCAGTGGAAGTTGTAAAACACTGAGCGGAGAGACGCTGAAGGGAACTGTGGAGTCAAGTGATAACGCTGTGGTTTGTCACTGCAAGTGAAAGGCGGCCAATTAATCAATAAGATAATCAGCAGATTAATTGATAGTAAAAATAATTGTTGTTGGCTGCCCTACAGTCATGCTGTGTAGCAGAGTTATTAAAGTATCGTCTGGTATTTTCCAGTATCTGAAAATGTTTCAGAAGCAGGTGTTTTCTCTCTACATTGCCATATGAACATAAATCTAACATCTCAAAAGGAAAACCCTCTGTTTTGTGTGTGTGTGTGTGTGTGTGTGTGTGTGTGTGTGTGTGTTTGTGTGTGTGTGTGTTTGTGTGTGTATTCAGTGTGTGAAGCTTGGAGGCTCCCGCTGGTGCAGCCCAGTGGGACTCGGTGCCAGAGAACACGTGCCCTCAGCAAAAACCCGACAAAACAAACCCGTCGGTCGCCACGGGCTCTCACTGCGACTTTATTTCCATCACATAGCCTGATCCCATACCGCTGCCTTATTCTCAAAATGCTTCCTGCCTTTACATTCCCGGCCTGATTAGTGGAGATTGGGACCACTTGAGTACACACACACACACACACACACACACACACACACACACACACTCACACTCTCACATATAATCCTACGCTCCATGAGTGGTAGCAGGTACTGAAGCTTTCTGGATATCGACACACATTTTATTTATTTTTTTTAGCTGCAGTGTTGCTTTGGGCTGAATGCCAACACGATCACTGTAACAATAGCTGCTGTTTAACAGCTATAATGTTTGCCATGTTCACCATCTTACTTACAGCATCTTTGCTTGCTAACATTTAAACACAACTCAGTTCTGTGAGTGTTTGGCCATAAATCAAAGTGATGGGACAAATTTAGACCTGATGGTTTCACCGGATGAAAAGTAAGGATCCCCTAAGTTATACATTTTCATCCTGAAAGAAGAGAACTAAATTTCATCACCTAATAGATGTTGAAGCCTTTTTCACCAAAACCACCCAAGATTGAAGGGATTCCCAAAATCATCAGGAACAATGACTGACTGTCTTTGCGATGTTTTGAGCCCCTTCATTAAATAATTGGTGATACAAATTTAAGTGGTGGAAATCATGCCTGACCACCAATCTCCACATGAAGCCGCCCTGCCGGCCCACCTGGCTGGTTCTGGCCCAGGTCAAAGGTGAACAGAGGCTCAGCTACCTGCAGCCTTCTGTGGGCTTTTCCTCTGTTTTAATATTTAGATTTGTGTGTGTGTGTGTGTGTGTGTGTGTGTGTGTGTGTGTGTGTGTGTGTGTGTGTGTGTGTGTGTGCAGCTCTTTATTCAAGCGTGTGTTTTTCTTTTCTCATAATTTGTCGCCATGAGTGTGTTTGTGTTCATTGGTCAGTGTGTGTGCGGTTGTATTTAAGGGGTGGGGGTCAGTCGGGGGTGACGTGGCCCCCTGACCGTAGCACCAGCTGGGGGATTATCCCGTTGAGCAGATCCAGGGAAGAGGGGCCATGCTGGGGTTGGATGAGGGGCTGGATGGGTGAGGGAGGGACGGAGGGAGAGGGAGTTGTTGGATGGGGGAGTAGGTTGGGTTGGGGAGGGGGTTGTTTTAAGGCATGGCTTAGGTTAATTAACCTCCTGGACACTTTGAGAGGCACAGGGCCGCACACTAATGGTTTATGGCCGCCACAAATCTTCCAGGGGCGTCCGGAGGCCCCGAGCCGGAGCTGCAGCTTGTTTGGGATCAGTTACACCAACAGGACAAACGTCAAAATGTTCCTTTCGTCCAGAAAGGTTTTGTTTTGTTGCGATTCTTAGCAAAGCCATTAGCTCACTGTTGAGTAGCGGGTCGGCTCGTGATCAAGATTAGGCCTTACTGGAATGTGTGCCAGAAATAATTTTGAAGATATTTAAGTAGTTTCAGTTGTTACGTGTGTGATTATATTCTGAAAAGTTCGGTTACAAAAGAAAGGAGGGAAAATTTTACCCAACATTGTTTTTAAATTTGTCAAATGATCCAAGTGCTTCTGCAATTAGATTTTTAAAAAAAACTATTTTTTGAAGTCATCTTACCGTTTCCTAACTGATTTAAAATATGTACATAAACTATATTAAGGCAGAATTAAAGGTGCTCTGTTTCAATTAAAGTTTCACTTTTTATGCAGAAGTTTTGCCCGATAGAGCTTCACACCCTCACGAGAGAAGATCTGTTAACTACCTGATTATGATAATCATGATATGATAATGTGACACTTTCAGTTTGGTGATGCTTCACATGTTTCCTTTGGTGTTATCCAGAATTCAAAGGTCAGACTGTTATTTACACATTATTTACCACATTATTGAGAATAATGATGTATTTATTAAATCTTTGAAACCAGGGGATTTTGGGCATTTTTGCTTGATAAAGGACTTAAAGTTTGACCAAATCATCTGTCAGTGAACAAATAGTTGTATTATTCAACTGTTTAGTGCACTTACTGAAAATGTTGCCCAGGGATTGTTATTGACTGTATTTTAAGAGATTTTATCAGAAAAATTGGTTCAAAAATGACATTTAGAATGAATTTGAATGAAAATATTTTTATATTAATGACATTCAGGGTTTAATTTAATTTTAAATACTCATTTCAAAAGCCAGGCCCTAACTGTAACCACTCTCATGTGGGGGAAACACTTGAAGTGGAGTCATATGTATTAATCACCCTTCAGAAAACTAATATATACCTACAGTATCTTTGTGTCCATGTAAATTTTAATTCTACTTTTACTGTTTCTGACTGTCTGGTAGTGTTTTCTTAAGTGTATTTCATCTCTGTTCATCTTTACGTGGACATCTGTATGTACAAACGTGTGTGTGAGGGACAGAAAGAGATGTGGAGGGAGGCCGACCGGCCGGACGCTTCACAGGAAGCGTCGTGGAGCATCAGGCGGCTCAAAGGAAGCGTGGGGGTGGTGCACCGGACTGGCTGGAGGATCTTACTCATACCCCACAACACTTTGAATCACTCACCATATCACCGTGATCTCTTCTCAACCTCATAATTTTGATCCCTGTACTCTCTCCACATGTAACACACACACACACACTCATGTTTGGGACTATGACTGACGTCATTGTCACTGCTTTTCTCTCTGTTGCCCTAAATGGACATGGAGGTCTCACACTGGCAGGAAAACAGTCCAGGACAAACAAAAACCTGTGTTTGTGTTGACTCATGAGTTTTGCGAGCTCTTTCTTCACTGCGTCCCTCCATTGTGCCCGCTGTCCCTTCTTCTCCTGCACGTTTGTCGAGAGGAAGAGGTGGAGCCCACGTCTGTCTCATTCTCTCCACCCAAATATATAAGCACTGTGTGCACATCCTAAACAAATTGGTGTGCAGAGAAAACAGGATGTCAATCTGTTGCAAGGCAAACGTCCCCATTCTGTCACCCTCCTTTGGATACACTCCTGTTTTTTTTCTGTCATAAAGAATCAGTGGAATGACAAGTTGATCCTTTTAATTACTCTGCTGGTTATTGCAATAGTCCTCCACCCTAAACAATGCACAAACACATTAATTAGGATTTTAATAACAAAGTCAGTTATAGCACTGATGAAGAAATGGGCACCCTAAAAAGCCCCCCGGCCTTAATATCCTGGTATGATGCTCCTTGGCCTGAGTGTTTGAGTGTGTCTGCGGGCGCTGATCCAACTTTAATGTGTCTCCTCATTTGTGGACTTCAGGGCCCTCCTGTAACACCCCCCCCCCCCTCCAACACCAGGTGCCTCTCAGTTATTTGTTTTCATGTTGACACTAACCTAATGAATGATCTGAGAAACTTTGTGGCAAGTCAGGGTTAGCAGATATTGAGCTGATGTGATCCTGGACTCTGGTCACCATTCATAGCTGGCTGAATGTAGCAGCGAGGTTTTCTAACCAACCTACAGTTGATGAACTCATGTGCTCACTGACATTTAGTCTACAGACCAGTTTAAGGATGAAAACTTTACTCCGATTTTGGTAACTTTCATATTAACATTTAATATAAAGTTATACAGTTAATACACCGACCTTATGAGACGCTGTCCGACACCGTCAACTCAAAAAGTAGTGGCCAGTCTATAAGGCTAAGCAGGATTACATAATTCATGTATGTAATAATATCCTAAGGAAGTATAAGTCATGTCTCTGTGCCCAGATTTGTCAGAGTTAAGAAGTTGTAACTAAGCTGAGGGTTTGAAAGTACCTTCAATACCCCCGTGAGACACATTACTGGGCAAAATTACTACAACTAACACCCCCTGCAACTTCCAACCCCAACAGCAAGTCATTGAACAATGGACGAATAATAGAAAAATATGAACAGCCATTTTTCTCCTTTCTTTATTTTTAACTTCTGTTTTAAAAATTGTTATATACATGAAGTTTCCTTGGGTGCTTAACTTTTTTTTTTTTTTTTAAAGTATTTTTGCCAAATACACACAATAAGAAAGTGATTAACATGTCAGAACATGATGCAAATAGACTTTATATTTACTGTTTATAACAGTAGATCATATTGAACAATTACAAGCATACTCAGTATGTCAGTACAAAAAAAACAACCTTTGGTTTGATTGTCAATGTTTTACTTTTGTTGTTCATTTAAAACAATGAAGTTGTTTTAAACTTCATTTTCATTTCAGTTTAAGAAACCTATACAGACAAATTCACAATTGTTCTGATTGTTTTCCCTAGATAGATCTAGATTTGAAAAACGTTCTCCTGCCAGAGCACCATGTCAATTATATCCCTGTCTTTCTTTCTATCTTTCTTGTCCTGCCACATCTAGACCCATCATTGTCATCTTCATCACCCCTGTGGATTTCATACAGCTCTGCAGCTCTGCTCCCTGCATCAACCTCCCTCCCCTTCCACCCCCATCCACCACTGAACCCCGACCCTCCAGCCCTCGCTCTGTGGTCCCCTCTCCGTCGTCCCACCACGTCTGCGGAGTGGGTGCCGGCTCCCTCCCCCAGGGGTGGGAGTGAGGAGCTGGGCGACGGACTCGACAAACCCCTGGAGAATGATGCAGAGGGGGTCTGGAGCCCCGACATCGAGCAGAGCTTCCAGGAGGCCCTGGCCATCTACCCGCCCTGTGGCCGCAGGAAGATCATCCTCTCTGATGAGGGCAAGATGTACGGTACGCCCATCTCTGTTGTCATACTCTCTGTGTACCTTTTTCTCTATGAAGGACATGATGAAGTTCACACGCACAGCAGGAAGTGCTTGTCTAAAATCCTTCTCTGTAATGTGTGAATGTCAGATTCAGTTCAAACCAAAAATTCCTAATCTGTGTTCTGTTCTGTAACAAATCTGCTAAAATACGGGACAGCTGCAAGTCCAACATAGTCTTTGACTTTCACACCTAAGTTTAAGTCACATTACTTTACTACACATATGCAGCACATTAACACTTCAATTTGCTGATATTACAAATCCATGTGACAGCCCCCCCCCCCCCCCCCCCCCCCACACACACACACACACACACACACACCTGGCGTGAGAGGTCCATTTGGCAGACCAGAGCAAAAAAATAGTTTTTTTTAGGTGGATTTGAGTGAAAAAAAAGTGACAGGCTATGAAACAACTGTGAACCTCTTCTAATACAAACACAGTTGTATGTTGTAGGACACAAACAGACAAATACTCACAGCCACACACTTCTTACTTTGAAATGTTCTTAATACGGTCTGACAATGTGTTTCACATACTCTATCTCACACTCACACGCACACGCGTGTTCATGTTGCACATCACTCCTGCTTCCTGTGTAGCTGTCAGCTCCACTTCATCCCATAATGCCGACTATGATGGCATGATATGTCAGGAACAAGTGCACACGCTCTGATCACTCATTCTTCTAGACGTACTAAATACAGAATCAGTTTGTTCAGATTTAGCTGAGAATGAGAAGACGTTTAGAAAACCCCAAAAAAGCAAAGCTGCAGTTCTATATTGAAGATCCACAACAATGACAACGGTCACTTCCTACACACAGTACGCTGTCAGTGATTCACCTGCGTAGATGCTAAATTTGTGCGTTTTTGCCTCAAGACATCTATCAGAAATGTAACTGTGATTTCCACACTAGAGTCGAACCATCTCGAGCTGTTTTATTCTGCTTTCATTCAATCCTAAAATAAAAATGTGAGGTTTGTCGCAGCAACAGAAACTGTAGTGTAGAGCTTGATCTCTGTGGATGTCATTTCCAAACAGGCGTTGGGAAGGTGAGGCGACATTCCTCTCCAACATTTTGCTGAAAGATGTTTGGTGACAGATGGTTTTGGCCGCAGTGTGTCCTCCTGCCTGGCTGTTTGATAGTGGATCCGGTCGGTGGAAAACAGAGTAGACGGAGGTAGTGGCGCTTTCAGACAGTCTCTGTCATCGACTCGTTTTGTCACTGTGCCAGACAGCTCCTTTAACTGTTAGCTTAGCCTAGCATAGCTTAGCCACCTATTGAGGTCATGGCCATCCTCTGATCAACACTTAAACCCTTATAAAGCCTGTAATAATAGATGGAAGGGGGAGCGGAGGAGAGAGGGGCAGGTGTCTTATTCTGTGCCACATAGAGTGGGGGTGGAAGGGTGTGTGTGTGTGTGGGGGGGGGGGGGGGGGGTGCTGCTGGATAGGCAGAGGAGGAGGAGGGTTTTTTTTGACGAGGAAGGCACTGAGGTACCCCTTCCTCCCTGTGGGGGTCAGGGGCAGGTGATGCCCGCCAGGGAGCACGTCGGCTTGCCAGGAATGGCATGCACGCTTGGGAGCCCGGGGGTTCAAGGCAGCTTGGCTGTAACCCTAAACCAGAATAGACGTTTACCCTTTGAGTGCCTGGAGGGGAGGAGGGTGGTGTGGGGGGGGTGGGGTGGGGACAAATAAACACCAAGGTGGGCCGTGGTGTCTTGCATGGCCCGGAGGCCCAGCAGAACTCTCTCACACCTGTCCCCACTGTTCATATATCTACACTACATATGTGTTTGAGAGTGAGAAAGCGAGCGGTTGCGTTTTTGTTACCTTCTCTGTTCCCTGCTGTGATTTACTGCCGTCGTATCTCTTTGTCTCTCTTTGTCCTTTATGAACGACAGCCTCTCTCTCTGTCAATCTCTCCGTTGGTCTCTCCGCCTTTTCAGTTCGCCTCCAGCTGCTCTCTGAGTTCAACCTGACAACCCTGTGGCAAATCCAGATTTATGACTTGAGAAATGAGGCAGGACTGAGTCCGAGCATGGCCCACTTTGCCCCCATTGCCCCTCAACAGCCAGAGCAGCCCTTCCCTTACGGTCCTTATGGCCCTGGTAGCCCCCCCCCCCCCTTTTATCACCATCGCTGAGGTCACCAGTGGCCAACAACTCAAGTCATTCAAGCAACTACAATCAATGCAAAGACACTTTGAAGGTCTTTAGTGTTGTTAATGTTGTTAAAGCGCTGATGGGTGGTCTTAAATCTGGTAGCCAAATCAAATACTAGCTGAGAATATCCTTAAAGGCATACATCAAATTGTAAAGCGATGACTTGATGATTTTAGAAATGTTATTTAGTCTTCCTGCTGAGGCTAAATATGGACACACAGACAAAACAAACGGAGCAAAAAAATGGTCTGTTGGCTAAGAGCAACATAGTCTGAATTTTAGGTTGAATTCCCCTCGAAGGACCGAATGCCATTCTTTGCTAAACAATATGATATTGAGTCTCAAGCCTGCGAAACAGAAGGAATGTGTTCGGATCACCTTCTACATTGTAAATTCCTAAATTGAATGGAATGTTTTCGACCCTATATTCTGCGTATAATCACCACATTTCTTTCCCATAATGCTGTGCATCTCGCTGGCCCTCGCGCCCATTACTCAACAGACCTATTAGCTCGCTTATTAGAGACGGTGTCACGGATATGGAGGCAGTTTATGTGCTCCAGCAGTAATTCGACATGCATCTGCCAAGGAAAACATTTCCTGCCTTGTGTGGCTCTCGGCGAGAGACGTGCCCTGTGGTCTGACCGAAGGCCCCGCGTTGCATTCGTGGAGAAAAAGTCCTAGACTTGTACCGATGTGCTGACAGCTTTCGCTAGAAAGAATGTGTTCCTGGAAATATGATTATCTTCCCTATTTATTTGCTGCCATACATCTGCCACATCAATTTATGGGCTGCTTTTGCAATTATAATTGTTTTATTTTATGATGTCTTTTATTTAGCAGCATTAACTCTTGCATCACTCCGTGCTCTGTGCAGCTGTCTGGTTTCGTCACACTGGATTTCCTAACATCTGTGTGAGGAGCACTTTTCTCACA
The DNA here is from genome assembly GCF_022577435.1 of Embiotoca jacksoni. Lineage (NCBI taxonomy): Eukaryota > Metazoa > Chordata > Actinopteri > Embiotocidae > Embiotoca > Embiotoca jacksoni. The sequence continues at coordinate 9,017,150 of NW_027185381.1, read as the reverse complement.
TTTTGATACGTCTTCCTTCCTGTGGAAGAAAAAAAACGAAACAATTTGCCCATGTTGGTGAAGTGGATGAAGTCAGCAAAGCTGCCCTCAGTAGTGGCATATTTTTCAGAACAAAGAATACCCACACAATGAATCATGCTCCCACTGAGCTCGGCTTGTGCAACATGTGAGCCCATTGTCAGGCCATGTAAATATGTTTTTGCCTCGAGTCATTCTCATTAAGATCCTGATGTAAAGGTCAGCGGAAAGCAGCAGCGAGTCTTCACCCAGGTCCAAACTTTGGCAGTAAAGTGAGAGATTCACCAGCGACCTTGACCTCTTGACCTTTGAAGAAGCCTGTGGCGTCTGTGTTTCCCCTGTTGTTTCCCTCCTTAACAATACCTCAGTTCGCTGCTTGAAGAAGTACTTAATGGCATTTAAATATTATGTTTAACGAGGGATGGAGGGTAACACTGAAATTCTGAAACATCTCCAATGTTGATATAAAGTTGTCAGAGAGATGTTAACTGCAATGAACTGTCTTCCATTATTAAGTATTTCATACGCATGAGCAGTGGTGGAAGAAGTATTCAGGTCCTTAACTGAAGTCCAGCCTTCTATTATCTGTGCACATTATTGTGATGTGCTGCATTTGTGCCCAACAGAACAGTCTCCAAACTTTTTGATCGCACAACATCGAACAACAACCTATACTCTAAGCTTCTAATTTACAATTTGCTAAAATCATTCATCCCAAAAAAATAGCTAATATATTAATTATTGATTATCAACTGATGCCTTTATATCTGTATATATACATTCTATATATAGAATTGCATACATCATGAAAAATAGCTGACTCTGCTTTTACCGCAGTGTCGGTGAATGAGGTAAATAGATAGAGATAGATAGATAGTTACTTTATTATTCCCGCGAGGGGAAATCTGCTGTTTATCCCTGATCCTGTATCATTGTCTCAACAGTATCTGGAAATGTATGTTGACCTTTCTGTTGGTTGATTGAAAATGTTGAAACAGGTTGTTTTATAGTAACACATGCTTTGAATCTCTTGTAAGAGACTTTTCTATATGAGTGGTTTGTGTGACACCGGAGGGGGACACACAAGATGTGCTGTTTTTAGGGGACAGTTCCCGGGTGGTGGAGGGTTTCAAATGAGCAGGAATAGTAACCCTTTAGCCTTGACTCTGAACTTCAGGCTCTCATGAGGATTTGATGCTCGCTGGAGGATTTTTCGAGGAAACCCCCTGCTGATGATGAACTTCTGGAATTGGGACTCTCCCTCCATCTCCGACACTCTCTTTCTGCCTCACAGTGTAACTAATAGGACACGGTGACAGCCGTGTAACAGGCATTAGATCTGCAAGGTGGAAGGTAGAAGGATGTAACTACCCCCGCATAAATCTCTGCAACTGTGGAGACACTTGTGGCAGGTTGTGTTCATATAACATGACATCTAGATTTACTCCTCTGCTAGATTTATGATACTTTTGTCAGAAATCATGAACAAACTTCAGATTCTTTAAGTATGGGCGAGGGAGCTATAGACCCTTTGACAGCTAATCAGACAGTAACTCACAGAAACATGATCATGAATAAACAGGAAGAGGCCAAGAAACACTCTGTTAATAATTTGGTTTATTATATTGCAAGTACTTTATACTTAAGAAATCATCAAGAATAACCAACCTCTAAAATAAATGTAATAAAAATAAATTAATTTGTGGATTCTGCATGAATTTAAAAACACTGAATTTGATTAATTTGAACTAAATACATTTTCTTTGATACATAAACACACCGTTTAAGAGTTATCAAGTAAAATGGAGTAAATGCTTAAAATAGTTTCAAAGACTTTGGTTTGGGTATTAGAAGAAAACCCTTACATGAAAACTGAAAATGTCGTAGTGAAATAATTAAGTGTGTAATTAAAGCACCGGCCTGGAAGTCTCAATGTCTTAATGTCTACACATACAGTATCCTGTCATGATGAGGGCATTTCCCTCACGAACATGATGCTGATCACATTTGATATGAGGGGAATGAACTTATATTTATCTGTTGTCAAAAATGCAAACTCAGGACATGAACCAAATATCTTTGCAGTCCATGACTGTGATGCTAGTTATAGTTTTGAGTGCTCACGTTTTTCTGTATTAATCTAATTCTTGACTTATTGCTGGAGTCGAGGTCATTTCAGAGCTGAGTGAGCCGCATCCAGGGGAAATAACACCCAGCCAAGACATTCCTGCAGCCTAAATGTGACCTTTGTTTTCCTGACCTGACAGTCGGCCATATATGATGTGGAGAAAAATTTTACGGCTGGCAGATGTGTCTACAGAGAGGACGGGAGTTTGTGTACAGTTACACTTAAATATGACGCAACACAATGTAGTCTAAGGACAGTTAATACGATATTGTTTCCACAGACATAATCACAATTCAAGGCTAATTTCTAAATAGATTTTAACAGGATTGTCCACAAGAGTTAATGTGCAGCAGGTTGTTGTTGTGCCCATGCAAACAGGACATGGGTTAATGTCAGAGCAGCAGATGCAGGACCCGGTGCGGACCAGTCAGTATAGAGGAATGTCAGGAATGCAAAGAGAGAGAGAGATCTCAGACCAGGCCAGTGATGACCGCAGTCCTGCTGGGGAAGGGCAGATTTATGACCAGCCAGGGGTTGACTGTGGAAGGGACACTGTAGGCCTCCTTCACGAACAATTTTTGTAAACCTTTCAGGATCATTTTGATGCATTGAATTGTCCCAAGTCTGGAAAATGCTCTTCTGTTTATGTGTGAAAGGAAATGTTCATGGAAGTCCTCCAGGAATGTTTGTGTAGCTTTTTTTCTTTTGTGTATATTTGGGCTCTGATGTTAACTTGTCCAGTTCAAGTCCAGTATGGAATTTCAAACCCTCCTCCGGACAGGAAGTTGGAGAAATTGATCATATTGTGTGATGGGCAGGGCAGCACAACAGCTGTTGATATTTGGGAGTTGTGTGCCTCTCTGTGTCCTCATAATATGGCTTCCTGTGTATTTCTGCAGGACATTTACAGGTATCCCTCTTCACAGAAGTATAATTACTTGTTTTGGCTTGAATGAGCTGAATACATTTTGTTGTATGGCTGAACAATTCGGTGCGGTGCCAATACCGATTCAGCCTGTGCATCAACTCAGCTGTATGATGTAAACCAGTGGGCTCTCAAACTGTTCAGACCCTGCATCACTATGTACAAAACCAAACTTTCCACTTCCCAGTGCAGACACAAAACATTATTTTTTTTTTTATATAAAATACTAATCACTTATTTAACCATGCAATAGCCTAAAAAAAAAAAAAAAAAAAAAAAAAAAAAAAAGGCTAATCAGCATAAGGCAACTGTATCAAAGTCAAAGAACACATTTACATCTCTTGTATGGCGCCAGTCAGTGACTCCTTTTCAGCATATGAAGGTCCGTCTGACCTCAGGTACAGCGTTGACACTTGCCTCTAGATGTTTTTGGGACCTCATAGCTATTTCAAAATGCCACTACTTCTGTTTGCTAAAATCAATGACTGACGAGACAGAATCCGACTGCATTAACGCTTCGTGGCAAAGCACTGGCAAACTTAAACTCTTAAACATTTAAAGGATTTTTGACAATTTTGAAAAACAAAAATCATATGTAATTGTTGTGTGGTAAGAAGCACTAGGCGGTATGAATACCATAGTTTAGAAATCACTGATGTAAACTAATCCATGTTAAAGTCACTTTAAAGTTTCATTCAATCACTTAAGACCACATGATCTGTTTTTAGTGCCACAGCCTCACAGAACCTTCAAGTGAGTGGTACAGATTTTCAATTTGGGAAAATTAAAGCACTGTTATAACTCAATATTTGTATTCAAGTACTCATATTTGCTGAGTTGACGAATCAAATTTGGTATCTGAAGATAGAAACGTTGATCACTGTGCCCCTAGTTTGATGACTTAAGCACTTCTGCGGCTTTTTTTTAGAAAGTTTTATGCTACCAACAAATTACACATCGAACTTGTTTGCCATTTAATATGTGCTGTCAACAGTTAACAGATGTCATAACAGATGTTTTGTAATGACGGTCCATGAGTGAAATACTCTTCAGGTTTGTTACTTTTGGTTGTAATACAAATTGGCAGTGAGGTCTGTTCTAACTTACACTTGCTCCTGGGCATATTGTGATGATGTCATTATTCATTCACACCTTAATATTTTATTATAAAGTTGCAAATCCCAGCAGTGTATGTTGAACTCTGGAAAACCCTGACTGTGCTTCTACTGCGGCACTTTTCATGGCATGAAGAACTTTTTCCAGAATCATATTCCCCCCAGACGTGTCTCTGACTGTAGGCGCTGTGATAAACAACATCAGACTGCGGACCAGCGGCTGATGGTATAATGTTCCTGACTTTCCTGCAGCCTCTGCTGGCAGAAGTTGTCGGTCGGTGCTACTCCCATTGGATATCATGATCTCATCGCTGTGTGACTGAGTCGCCCCTCTGATCTCATGGGTGTGTTGGAGGGTATTTTTGATGAGGCCCTTCACTGTCTCGCTAGGAGTGGCTTCTGATACCAGGTCATGAGGCAAGACGTCTTTGACAGCTCCTTAATGAAGTTTTTTGATTTCCAAAGTACATACCTGACTAATTTTGAAGTGTTTACCGTCATGTTAATAAAACAGATAGAGCACTTTTTTAATTCGTTAATACTGAGATGAAATCTGATGGTGCGTTCATAAGCTACCGGGAAGTTGGAAGTTCTGGCCTCCGAGTGGGAGAAATCACCTGAAAACCTGTTGAACTGGGAATTTCTAGGAAAGTTGGAGGTTTTTTGAGAGCTCCGAGAAGTAGGTCTGACGTCATTCGGCATGGCAGCGTTTGTGCTAAAAGGAAGATATATACTCGTTCAGTGCAAAAATAAGTCACTTCATGGTTAATTTAGGTCATACTAGTTGGAGCTGGGTGTTGTACAGAGTATCTGCAAAAAAAACCAACATGAAATGTAGTGTACAAATAATGCTGACTGCATTTTGTCCCTTTTGTGGGGCTGCCTTCTTGCCTCTTTGTTGTTGTCATGTGAACGCTCTCAACTGGGAAGTCGGACGTTACTGAACCAGAACTTCCTCACTTCCCAGCTGCCTATACACCATATGTTTAATTTTACTATTGAATATAATAACAGAATACATCCTACCTGTCAGAAATTTACATTTCTAATTTCAATGTCTCTGACTTGCGGTCGACATGGTACTTAACAAGTTGATAAGTTTGGCAACAACTTTGGTCGAAGAGAGTTTTGCAAATCCAAAACACAAGTTTAGAAGAGTGTAACAAAAAAAACAACCCAAGATGGTCTGTTTTTCTGAATTCCTGCAAAGAAGTTGTATTCATCTGTGGAGACATGCTCACAGAGCTGTGTCTGCTACTCTGAAAATTCCTTTTGGATACGCAGCGTACATCTTACTGTACACTGAGTGAAGATAAATTGCTTGGAACGGGAAGACCTTGCTGCTGTAATGTGAGGAACTCAATTCATGCAACTTAATGTTCATTTGAGGTCAAGTACTGTAAGGACTTCGACAAAGCTCTCTGTTCGTCTTTTCAAGACTTTGATTGGGAGGAAATGTGGAACACTTTCTTAATCCCTGTGGAATTAAAGAAATATGCATTTAGGGGCTCAAACAATCGGTCGGCGAGTGCACCTCCTGATAAACACTAAACGGTTGAGGAGTTACAGTCCTGAAAGGAAAATAAGATTGAATGAATGCCGCAACTGGGGCTGAAGTGTGTGTGCCAGTGTATGTATATATCTATGTGTGCGGCTGTGTGTATAAACTGGAGTGCACAGCATTTCAGAGCAGGGTTTAGTTCACAAAAGCCTCACACAAAGACAGTCCTACCGCTGGGTAATACTGTATGTGTGTACACACTTCATGTGTGTGTGTTCCAGGGGCCTTTATGCCGAATAATAACGACCAATTTTCCTGCTTCTTCCTCTCCAAACCAGCTGATTTATTCAGATTCATGTGACTAAACCTAACAAAACCACAGTGCCACATTAGAAAACATCCTCAATGCTCAAAGAGATGATGTTGTCAGATCAGAAAACACGTGTGTGTGTGTGTGTGTGTGTGTGTGTGTGTGTGTGTGTGTGTGTGTGTGTGTGTGTGTGTGTGTGTGTGTGTTGTTCTGCGGGGCACGGAAAAGCAACTTTTTGTTGTTGTTTATTTGTGGTCAAGCTGATGTTATTACAGGCTGCTTTGGAACCCAGTATTTTTGGCTGTATGGAGGTTTGGGTCTCATTCTTTCCAAAGTCTTTGCTAGTAGACTTGTGCGCCCTTTAGGGAGTCGCAGGTGAAGCCCGTCTAAACAGCTCTGTCAGATGTAGAGAGACAATATGAGTTTAGGTTATTCATAGAGATCCGAATGAATAATTCATGTTTATTGTATCTTGGATCTAATCTTGGCTCCTGTAATCAAGCTATTATTCCTAATCAATCTTAACTCTGTACACGTCAAAGTAATTACTGGAAATGCAGTAAGATCACTAAGAAGTCTGACGGGGAAACTAAAGCAGGCTGTAAAATTACCAAATACTGTCAGCGGTAAACATCCATCACACCTTTCTGACAAACATTCTGGTTATACTTTTACCTACAAGTAATGCACACATAATTGTACTACGTGGTGAGGTTTTATTATCAGAATTTTTTACTTTACCTCGGTATGAAATACTTAAAAAAACAAACAAAACGTTTGGTTTGTTATTAACCTGTTCTGCTTGTGTTGTTTTTTCTGTCTGTCTCCATGTTATTGTGTTGCTGTGTTTTCAGATTGCAGTAATTACACTGAGTACAATGGATATGATGGTGCAAACAATAAAACCCAGTCCCAAGTTGTGATAAAGGGAATTATCCTCCTTACCCTCCGTCCAAACAGCTTATTGTATAATTACATTACATTACACTTTCTAGAGGCACACGTCTGGTTTAAAGTTGCTCATTTCGAGACCTAGCAGCAAAACTCTAAGACGTTCCTGTAATGACTTGAAGCAACAAAACACAGATGCCTTCAAAAAGCATTAAGTTGAAAGTCGTGTCTGAGCAAGCTGTGAGATCTAGACTGACCGGTTCACATGAAATAAAAACGGTGTTTTGGATTCCGCGCAAAATCTGATCACTTTTATTGGCTGACAAAATGTCTGACGGGGTTTCAAACCTGGCTTCAGGTTTCCTCATTTCACCATTTGGTGTCACCTGATTGGCCGGTTTGTGGAGCGTTGGGAGGTCTGACCCAAGCATCGCCATGTGAGGGGAAAAGCTGACGGGTTTGTACCAGGTTGTGTGTCATGACTGATCTGTGTGTTAATTCACATGGAGATGTGGTGCCAAGGAAAAATGACCGTGTTTAAGAGGTGGTGCAAAGTCTAGCAAACTGTATGACTTTGTGTGTGTGTGTGTGTGTGTGTGTGTGTGCGCGCGCGCGCGCGCGGGGCCCGATGTGGGTGAATGAGAGGTCATTTTGAGTGTGAGAGTTGTGATTCTCTCTGTAACTGATCCTGTGTGTGTGTGTTTGTCCTCTTTTCTTGATACTTTAGTTTATTAAATATCAGAAAATAATGAACAGTGCTTTTCAAATCATAAAATTCCTTGTTTTTTTCCCACCAATAGTCCAAAAAGTAAAGATATTTAATTTACAGTGAATACTCACACCTGTGAAGATGCAGCCAGTGAATATTGAATTTTTGCTCAATAAATGACAATAATTTGTGCTCTCAGATTGATCTTTTGTCAATCCACTGAACAATAATTTATCAATTGTCTCAGCATTACTGTAACGTCATATGTAGTGTTAATTTGTGTGTGCACTTCATTACGTTGCATGGCAGCAGCACAGAGACACTCAAGTTATACTATTTCTTGTAAAACCTTCATTCACAACTGTTTCTCACATTTTAGCCGTTAAACTTGACGTCTAGTTTGGAGGAAGAAGGCGAACGAAATCACACGACCTTTGCCCTCCGCACCAACTGGAGACTTTGGATGGTGATGGGGGAGTGGGGTGGAACAAGCTCAAAATTTACTGCGGGCGTAAAAGCATATTCCATAAACATTGACACACACACCAGCTGCCTTACGGCCTCCCCAGACTGGCCTCTGGTCACTGGCTTGCGTCGTGTCTGTACGGTCTGAGGATCGCATGGCTGCAGCCTCCACCTGCTCCACCAATGTGACCTGTCTGTCAGCAGCGGCCGCGCACAGACACGCACACACTGTGGGGATATGAGCTCAGTGTACACTGAGGGGGTCAGCCTGAGACTGATGCACGCTCTCACACAGACAGAGGTACTGTATATACTTAGTGAGATACTTGCAGCTTTCGGCGTTGACGCACTTGACAGCCTCGACGCTTGCTTTGGACACGTGTGTTTACACACTAATCTATACGTGCATGTGTTGAAATACTTGCATATATGTGCACACTCAGATGTGAATTCTGCTATTTATACACAACTATTAAAAATGTGCACAGAAATGTACATTTCTGCACTCTTCCCTCCCGTACTGTCTACCATTCTACTATTCAATATCTTCAAGTCACACCACCCATTATCTATACCCATTTTATTCTGAACAGGGTCACGGGGAAGGGGGGGGGGACATCCTGGACAGTCCCAACACATATAGACAGACAGAAACAAAAACAATTTACATTTACACCTCAGGGCAATTTGTAGAACCCTAAATTACCCTGACATGCCAGAGTATCCAAGCAGGACATGCAAACCCCACACAGAAAGGCCCCCCTGGCCGGGATCGAACCCGAGATCCCCTCGCTGTGAGGTGACAGTGCTAACCACTGTGCCGCCACAAGAAGAATTTTTAAAAAAAGTGTACAACTAAGGAACGTCCATTTAAACGTCTGTTTTCCCTATTTCTTTCTTTCCTTCCTTTAACTTATTTTACATGTTAACTGTATACAGTGACACAAGTGGAAGCTTCAGTGTTTGATGTTACTGTGTGCCTCATTCAAGTCTGTCTTAAAGGAATTTGAAGGAAACTTTCATATAAAATGTAATTTCAATGTGATTTAAATAATAATGAGCTTAAAGGTGGTTGAAATGTGGCTGAAATTTCTAAAATATATCCAATAACTAAAGTAAAATTCAATTTCTCTTGCCCGTTTCAGGACGAAATGAGTTGATTGCACGCTACATCAAACTTCGCACGGGGAAGACGCGGACCAGGAAGCAGGTCAGTTCTCTGAAAATGCCATTTGTATCAGCCCCTATTTTAGAACCCCTCTACAAAGTCCACTCCTGTTGAGTGATGCCCCAACACCCTGTGTAGCGTCCCCCCACCCCACCCCAGCCAAACCCTCAATCCCCCTCTTTGGAGGGCTGGAGATGACGATAGATTTAGGGCCAGGGCCCAATGCACAGATGCTATAGGATCATGTGTCGGTGTTGTTTCTTCACCACCTCGTGGGTCTGGGGCTTGTTAGATGGGCAGAGGAGCTGGGGAATACAGTGATCTGGATGGGAGACTGAGGTGGGACAGCGAGGGATTTGGAACTCTATCCTCACTACGGTATCTGATATGGAAGAACTGATGTATGGAGCAGTGATGGATGTGGAGAGAAAGGGTCGCTGCTAAGTCATCTGGCAGAGTTGGTGTGGGAATGAGATGAGATGAGTGGAGATGGGAGGAGAAGGAGGGGCAATGACAGATCAGAGATGGATAGAGAGCCAAGTTTAAGGTGTAGAGGGACACCTGCTGGTTCATCTACAGTAAACTGACTGACTACTGTGTTGTAGTACACTATGATAGAAAGTTTCTCTGACAGAGACTGAAAATATGGATGAAATTATATTTATTATTAAAAAAAACAAGTTCATGTTTGAGCTTAGCAAAACATCCAATCTGGAAAAATCTCAGAGAAATGAGGTACGCCACAGGCAAGTTGCTCCACAGACTAACATTTATGGTGGAGAAGGAAATTGGAGCATCAAGAAATCCACGCACACACATGCAGTGCTTCACTGTGTTGTGTTGTTTGTTGTCCATGTGTTCCAGGTGTCTAGTCACATCCAGGTTTTAGCCCGGCGGAAGGCCAGGGAGATCCAGGTGAAGCTGAAGGTACGCTACGTGAGTCAACCTCTCTGCTTTTTTATATTCTTCGAAATGCTTTGGAAGATTTAACATGAAGTAAAGTGAAAATGTACTTTTTTAAATCCCAATGTGTCTGAATTGTTAAACAGCTTTGCTCTGTGCTTTCCGCCAGAGAAAAAAAATAATCATAGACGAGTTAAATGTGTGAGTAGCATGTTGTATTTTCTCATTTTATTAGAGATGGGCTTATGCAGGTTTTCAAATGTAATCAGACCAATGTGCCTACAGTCAGTTGTTTGTAATTATCATGATTTCAATCAAGTTGAGCAGCAACATGTGAAAAGAAGGTGAGAACATTGTTGCTCTGTGTTATTCCCTCTTGTAATGAAACTTCATATTTTGTTTAAGGTATTTCTACATGCATGGACCCCGCACTGCCATGTATTCACATTCCATTAACACAACTGGCTATTTTAATTGCACCCTCTAATTCACGCTAGTTTTAAATGGGACGCTGACACGTTTTGATGAAATGTGGACATATTTCACGAAGCCCGGGGCTTGCTGTGCGTGATTATGAATAACATGAACCAAATGCAATTTTCAGGACACAAATTAATCCCTGCATTATTCCTTCCAGGTATTACATTTGAAGAGTACCACAAATAAAAGTTTTCCTGTGCGGTACGCTGTGAGACCTTACACATCTCTGTCCCTCTAGTACTTTCTCAGTTTACATTTCCCATCCGCATGCTCGCAGTCCGAGAAGGCAACAGGACTCTCCCTTACCTTGGACGGTAGCCACGAGGGTTCAGCTGGCAGGCCTCTGCACCGGTCACAGGGTTGGCCCCTGTGACAGGCTTTTTTAAATACGTCTTTGGTGTAACTGAGATCCCTACCACATGTACCCCCCATATTTCAGCTATGCCCTTGTGTTAGCCAGTTCTGAGAGGAAGAATGCACCGTGTGGCCTTGCCCATTTGGGCTGGGTGGCAAGTGCTTGTAGTCCTCTGTGGGGTGGAAACTGCTGAAGGAGTGGATTCAAAAACAAGAGCTGTATCACTTTACAGTGCAGCAAGCAGTATCGAAAAGTTTGCATCTAACCGCCTGCATTTAGCAGTTTTGATATGATTGTGATAAGTATTTTTAACATATCACCCCACTGCCTGCCTTGACTTCCAGAATGACCTCCAACAGAAGCTTGTTGTCATCACCGGCTTGCCCCAGCCAAAGCAATAAACTTAACTCTTGACCCAAAGGCCCTTGACTGTAATATCACCTTCTCTTCAGCTCTCCACCTGGCAGGGATTCACTGATGATGCAAGCCGGCCTCAGCCTTTCATTTCCCCTTTTAGGGCTCGGCTTGCGTTAGTGGTAAAGTGGGGTGCTGACTTAAATGGAGTCTGATGAGTGCTCTCCATTTGCGCTGCTGTCTCTTTTATCTTACTCGCACTCTCTGTCCCGTCTCTATAGGACCAGGCAGCCAAAGACAAGGCTCTGCAGAGTATGGCCACCATGTCCTCAGCACAGATCATCTCACCCACAGCCTTCCAGAACAAGATGGCTCTCCAGGGCCTGTCTAGACCGGCTTACCCCACGACTGGTGGGGTGAGTCTCTGACCAGTGTCCCTTACATCATCCTATTCATACTAAAGCCTGAGCAGAGATCATATCTGTCGACAAAATACCTGTGTTTAATGCAAGTATTTTCATCACCTTATATAGACTGATACATGCCCATCATAACCCTGGATGCTGGTTCATTTTATCTTGTGACGGTTTTGACTTTTTGTAAATTTAGTTTGTCTGAATTTTACATATGAGACAGCTTTCATTATCAATTTAGCTTCATTTAGATTTATGAAACTGCAGTTTTGCTACAGAAATTTGACCCGTTTACAATTTTTCTGATTAAATTACTTATGTCATTTTATTTATTCAGTGTTTGTGTACTACATATTGTATAAATTAATAATATAAAATAATTTGTTTCTATTACATTTTTCATACAACATGTTCAAGTTTGATTTCTTTTTTTGTTTAACTCCTCTCAGCTCAGGCTTCCATTTTGAATGCAAAATAACACAGTTGTGTTACATTTTCTTTCATGGTGGAATTATTAAATATACTTTGCACTCTTCTGCTTTCCCAGTTTTGGCACGGGGCTCTTCCAGGACAGCCAGGAGGCCATGAAGAGTAAGCAGCCACTTCTTTCTTTCTACTCTCCAGCGCTGTCCATCAGTAATTTCTCTTGTGATCAGCTTAATAACCATCAGATAAATTTCAGTCAGGGAATGAATCTGAGAACAAATTAAAAAAACACATCAGTGCAATTATAAAGTAAAGTCCTCAGCTGTCTGACATTCGGCATACCACTCTGCCCCCTGCGTCCTCAGAGGTCAGGCGGTCCAATTAGTATATGAGATGGGGTCATGAGGCCGAGACGGTGCATAACATGCCTCTCCCTCTCTTGTCTGTCTCTTCTCTCCAGCATTAAGCCCTTCTCCCAGCAGAGTTATGCCATGCAAGCGTCCGGCCCGGCCTCCATAACAGGTGGGTGCTCTTTCTCTACTCGGCTGTGTTGACAGAAGGCCGTCATGTCAGCAAAGTGATGAGACAACCAAGCTCATCATGAAGAGCCGGCACAAAACTCAGAGAAATAGTTGTAATTTCTTTTCTGCATTTTCAAGTTTGACATTGTCCCACTCAAACAACACATTTACACACCCACTGCCCTCTCCTCCGCAGGTTATGAAAGCACAGCAGGGCTGTCCATGTCTCCCGGTGCCCCCTCTTGGCAGGGCAGAAGTATTGCCAGCTCCAAGCTGCGAATGCTGGAGTTCTCCGCCTTCCTGGAGCAACCTCAGGATCCAGAGACTGTAAGTAGAGTGGAGACAAGCGTGCTCGTACATCAGCGATTTAGTGGGGTTCATTGTTGTTGGGTGTGTTGAATCAAAATCTGCACCCTGCACACTGTCAGTCACTTGTGCACACTTTATTAACAGTATTTCAGTCCTCAGATCTTGATTGGAAAAGATGCCATTTTACCAGATTTCTTCTATTAAATCTGTTCTAACGAGAGTACAACTACACTGACATTGTTAATTGTTTGAAATAAAACAGATGAAGAAAAGTAGTTTTGATCAATGATTCAGAGATTCAAAACTTGAACTCTTATACACAGACATAATGAAATGGTAGCCAATGAAGATGTTATCAACAAGTAGCACTCTGTAAACAAATTCAAAGGAAATACATGCATCTCTAATGTTTTAAAGAAGCCTGGATATTGTGGTTTAAAACTTGAAATGTTGGTGTTTTTTGTGTTGTAAGGGTGTGATCGTAATTGTCTAAGATAATGGGATAAACCCTATTAACACATTAAGAATAAACACAACAGCGCGTCACATAGTCATGTATGTTTTAAGTGGGGGGAAAAGGGTGGAACCCTTGAGACAGGTGATGGGATATTACAAGAAATATGATGAAATGGGGTAGCAGGCTGAATATAACAGATGTCCCGGAGTGTATCCAACACACACACACACACACACACACACACACACACACACACACACACACACACACACACACACACACACACACACACACACACACACTTTGTGTTAATGGCAGTTCAACAATTTGGCCATTTGCCATTTTTTTCTCTGATCATCTCCTGATATGCGCTTTTGTTTCTCCAGTTCAACAAGCACCTGTTTGTGCACATTGGCCAGTCCAACCCGAGCTACAGCGACCCCTATCTGGAGTCAGTGGACATCAGGCAGATCTACGACAAGTTCCCAGAGAAGAAGGGGGGCCTAAAAGATCTGTTTGACAAAGGGCCGCACAATGCCTTCTTCCTCGTCAAATTCTGGGTAAAACATGTTGCTGTTTTTTTAATTTACTTTAGAGAAGCTTCCCTCCAAGTTCAATCCAACCATTTCCATTTAATTAGAAATGATACACCACTCATGTCATTTAAAACCCTTTTTAAATGCATTATGTAAATCTCAAGTCTGATATTCTGTGTGTGTGATATATTTCATACATCATCATATAATCCTCCCCAAGTCCTGAAGGTGAAGTGAGAGTACAGTGAATACTCTTGTAATGTTTTGTTGCACCTGTTGGCTGTTAATGGCCTAGCAGTGTTAACTGTGTTGAGATAGCTTAAGTGTCGGAGTTAAGGGAACTTAAGTGCGATTTAGGGCCAGAATGAATGGAAAGTCATTGCTCCCATGACCTGATTGGTGGTTTATATGCCAGCAAAGAGGGGCATTGCCGCGCAGCATGCGTTCGCCGTGGGTATATTTGTATATTTCTGTGATGTGAGCGTGTGTGACAGCAGCCTTGGGGAGAGTGGCAGGCCTAATCTTTCACTTGGAGAAATGTGATCCCAGACACCTGTCTCTGCACTATTAGACTGAGTCCAACCCTCATGTCCCCCCCTATATTCTTATTTATAGATAAGCCCTCACAAAAACACATACACACACACATACACATACAGACAACCACGCACCGAGAGTGATAAGAGAGTAAAGCACAATGACAAAGTCAACATAAGATAGAGACAGATGGAGGAGAGTGTGGGGTGTCCATCGGAAAGTGGAGGAAAATCCGAGTGGAGGACGTGAAAACGAGCACGCAGAGAGAGAGAGAGAGAGAGACAGACAAGTGTAATCGGACACGTTCACTTTGTTCATCTCTCTGATCTGACCACGTCGCTTCCCCTCAGGACAAGACCTTTGGTATTTGTATCATGCGCACCACATGAACGGTTACGAACCCGCCCTCTTGTCACTCCACCTCAGGACACCTCGCTCAACACATATGTCAATTAAATAAACACCTCTTTGAAAGGACTTTAACTTTAAAGTAACTTAATCACAAACGTCATGAGGAGGTCAACTCAACTGTGGACAAACTCTTTACCAGGATGACCGAGTTAGTAAGAATCTATGACATATTCAATTATTTTGCTGCTCCAATAGGTGGAGGGATGACATCAGGTTTAAGCTTGACTTAAGTGAGTGTGTGTACATGTATGTATATTTTAAGTAGAATGAATGAATAAAGTGCTCATCATGCTCTGTTGTTAGATATATGCTTACTGTAGTTCCAGTATCAGAGTCATCCATGTAGCACAGACCTGAGGTGTCCTGCAATACATCAATACCTGCCACAGCAGAGACAAACTAATGTTGGGCAGCAGGCTCCATTTTTCCAATGACGTTTAGGCTAAAAATCCGCCAGGTATGGCGATCTGAAATCAGAAATCTGCAGTATTGATGGTGGAGGCACACAATGCTGCCTCAGTGAACACTGATGTCAAACCATCATAAAGCATTGGTAAACAACAGACCAGTGTGACAAAGTGACTGCCATGATTCACTCAAAGATGCAATGTGCTGAGGCTATTGGTGACTTGCAAAGTGGACATGTAACTGCTGTGTTTTGGGACATCAAAGACTGTGAATGTCAAGTTCAAAGTGCCGCTTCGCGTCCTGCCACCAGATAGCTTTGTATGCA
Organism: Embiotoca jacksoni; assembly: GCF_022577435.1. Classification (NCBI taxonomy): domain Eukaryota; kingdom Metazoa; phylum Chordata; class Actinopteri; family Embiotocidae; genus Embiotoca; species Embiotoca jacksoni. Next base: position 9,001,485 of record NW_027185381.1, on the reverse strand, counting down.
AGGTATTAACCCTCTCACATGCTCGACGTCCACATTATTTATTGAAGAGAAATAAAGTACGCTGGTGAGTAGCACCATATTGAAAGTAGTCTTTCCCAGTCCTTGAGAAGAGCAGCTGGTCGGATCATGGCATTTGATTCAGGGGTGAGGGGAAGGACGGGATGAGTTCCTCTGCCGTATATCACAAAGAAAAAGAGAGCAAGGCAGCAATAAAGAGAGCAGGAGATAGAAATAGGACACAGACAGTGTGAACAAGAGATAGGGATGGCAGCACAAATGTTGGGTGGCATAAAACCAGCAAGTCATCAGTGAAATATTACTCTCTTGATTCATGTTGGAGCGTGGTGGAGGCAACAGTTATGACATATGCAACTCCTAGCAGGAGGAAAACGAGCTCATAACACTGCCCCCCCCCGGTCTGTTCATGTTATCACATCGCAAGGGAGTCCTCCAATTCTCAAGGCATCCATGACAAAACACAAAAATGCTACATAACAACTGGACATTTCAACACCCACACTGGAAAAAAAACAAAAAAAACCAGCAAAGATCCCCTTTGCTTCGAAAATAAGCAAAATGAAATCCTCGACACATCTGAAAACACGATAACCTTATTTACGCTTCAGTAAAAGATGGGATGAGCCTATTTGATGTTGCCACAGTAACACGGCCACATGGCAGGTCGTGTCTTGAGGGGGTGTGCTAAGGCGCAGGTTGGCATGGTGACGGTGACAGGCGGCTGACCCACCTCCAGAGCTATGGTATTCTAGATTGAATTTCTAGCGGACCGCACTGTGTCGGCCACTGGCCGCCCCGCTCCCCCCCTTCCCCACTTCCCTCCCCCTCACCCCCTCGGCGCCCGTGGCCCTGTCCTAACGGATTGTCTCACGCCTTTGAAGTGCAGGGGGAATCCGATTTGAGCTGGCTCTGCTAAATTGTTACACAGCCAGCCTGCCCACCGTGATCTAATCAGCCAATTGCACGCTGCTGATTGTAATTGGATGAATTCCCTCGCAGGCTGTTAGGGAAGCAGAGAATGGCGGTTCGGGGAGGGTCACTAGGCCCCAGGGATGAAGACAAATAGAGGAATTACATGAGCCGGAGATGAAGATGAACGGGGTGATGAAGAGATGAGAGGAGGCTGAGCGGTGTCTCAATAGCCCATTAGAAGACAAGAGCCCGACAGGGGAAAAGGTAAAACCGCCCAGCTGTCTGACAGAGAAGACGGCACCTCAGTCTGATCCACAATCTGATTATACTCTCCTCAGTTCAAACTTGATGGGTGCTTGGGACGGGTGAATCTGCCTCCTCCTGAGGATGAAGAAACTCGACTCTTGACTGCCTTTAAACTGAACTTGTGTTCTTTCACAGGAAGTCGAACACACCTACGTTTGAAATTCCAAAACGGTTATAGATTTAGTTTTTTCGCTGTTAATCATCATGTTTAGCAATAAAAATTAGTATAGAAATGTAAAAAGTAACTTGGGCGCTAAGCATGTCTCCAACATTTTTTTTAAATGGTAACGTTTGTCTTTTGAACTTGTGAAATTGTGATGAAAGAATGCACAGGTCCGGGACTCAGCAAATAGACACCCCTCATGTACGGAGTAAACACAAGGTCACTTGAATGCAGCACAGATCAACAGAATCTTTGATACACACTCATACGTACAAAGAGATAGACAGCATCTTGGGAATCTTGACCCTGGATTTGACAGGGTTATCCAAGGTAAACAAGAATCCGTCCGTTAGATACCACTTGGCTTTATTGAGAATCACTCTCAAGCTTCGCTGAGCCGCAACACCTTTGTTGACGTGTCTTTGTCAGCCTGACACACAAGTTCCTTCAGATCCGTATCTGAAAGCAGAGAAGTATGACCTGACATTTTGTTTGTAGATTATGGAGCAGCCACCGTATATCCTCCAGATTGTGGACACTCAGTGTTGCGCGCACATGTCTCCAGTTCAAAGGGGTAATGTTTGTATTGCCACATTCACCACCAGACTGAACTAACCCTGGTTCCTAGACAGGTGTCTACTTATGTGTGGTTGATCCCGACATGGTGTGTGTTTCTTTCTTCCAGGCGGACCTCAGTGTCAACCTGCAGGATGACAGCAGCTTCTTTTATGGCGTGTCCAGCCAGTACGAGAGCTCTGAGAACATGATTATCACCTCATCTACCAAGGTCTGCTCCTTTGGCAAACAGGTGGTGGAAAAGGTTGAGGTAAGACACTGGTATACTGGAAGTCACACATTTCTCCAGCATTTATCATGAGATATTACTGGGTTTTATGTTGCGTGTCTCATATATTGTAACACCAAATTTTCCTACCCCTCTCGGTTGCACCTTTCTCAGCCTATGCACCAAGGTGTCCACTGAGCACACGGGCTGGAAATGTTTTATAGGCTTCCTCTGACTGTTGTTTTAGGGTCCCAGAGAGCACGGCATTAGAGTTCTTATCAAGCGGATGTGGCTGACTTCCTGAATGAATGGCCCGGAGTAATGCACTCCTCACTTCAGAATATTTACGACCCAAAGAGAACAAGATCTTTTTAAATTAGATTTTGTAAGAATTGTGTATGAAGAAAAGTCTTTTTGCACCAGTAAACATCATGTAATCTGCAACTGGAGCCAAAGCCACCGTGCCAAACTCATCTCATGCCAGTCACAAATGACAAACAGCTCTTGCATTTATTGTGAGAAATATTTCATTTATGTTTAAATCTCAGTCAATGGAAAAGTATACTTCTCTGTTGACAAGATGTGACAAGCGAACTTGAATTAATTGAACCCAATCGAAACAAAGGTAACTAAAAGACAGTGTTCTTGATATAAGGGTAGATTTTTGGTTTGAAGTTGCTATCAGCAAATGTATATTTCATTTTCAATAAGTGATGGACATTATTAATAAAAAGATGTGCACAGTATTACATAGTATTTATTTGCTGGATTTTAATGCAGTAAATAGTATCCAATGGTTTCAATTTATATATTTTTGCTTTACATTTTGCGTAAAATCGAATGCTTCGTGATCGCAGGGGTCTCATAATTATCAACAGTAAATGATACATATGTTGCTGCAATTCAAGAAGTTTGCATCACTGATTGAATGATCGAGGAGCGATATTTCAACATTTCGGGGTCATGACCACATAAAAAAACCACGATTATCACCCCGAGGAGTGAATAACTGCTTCTGCTGGAGATGGATTCCAGTCAGTTACCGCTGATCTGTGGTCAGGAAATTGACGTGATTCACAAATCTCCCCAGCATGACGAACTGTTATGTTTCCCGTTAAGTGTACACAATAGTCGCCCTGCCCCCTCCTGCCGCTGATGGATTGTACAATATAAACACATACACACACTTCCCTAGGTAGAGCCATCTGCCTCGGTAGGCCACATAATGATACTTAATGGCTTCATCATTTGATTACGGCCGTCATAAGAAATATGTTTATTGTCAAATCTGGCATGCCATATGCTGCATTTCGTATATTATATTACTCGCATTACACCTTATCACATAGATGTTCATATCCAACGCATCCATTTGAGTTTCAGTGGAATACGTACGCTCGTGTTTGTTACACCAGATTTCACGTTTAACCCTTTAATGCGTTTTTAATTCCCTTTCAGTGTGATGTATGTCCTCTGACATTAGATTGCGCGCTCACTGTATGTTTCTGTTTTATCCAGACGGAGTATGCTCGCTTTGAGAACGGGCGCTACGTGTTTCGGATCCACCGTTCCCCGTTATGTGAATACATGATCAACTTCATCCACAAGCTTAAACACCTGCCGGAGAAGTACATGATGAACAGCGTACTGGAAAACTTCACTATCCTACAGGTACAACCCAGGAATCAGGGATTTATCGTGGCTTATATGTGTATAGTGGAGCTGGGGATTTAATAGTTTCCGTCCCACTGCGTGCATGTTAATCCTCTCGTGTTGTATACGGCAATGTAGTCTGGTATTTTGTTTAATATTAAAGGAATAGTTTATTTATTTTGTTGGATTTTTGAGCATTTAGTGGCAGACTTGGAACATAATATTCACAATTGTGTTTTCATTCTTGTATTATCGCCTGAAACGAAGAATCGTTGTATTTTCATTACCTTAAAATGAGTCATTCGTATTTACATAGGCAGCGGGTCCATTTCCATGGAGGCTGCCATGTTGCACCGCCATGTTTGTACAGTCGCCCAGAAGGAACAAACCAAACACTGGCTCTAGAAAGGGGCCTTTTGTGAGTTTCACGACCACTGTAGATTATCTTACACACTTGGACGGAGAGGGCGAGGCAAAAGGGGGGGGGGGGGGTTTCAGTTGGTTGCACTCTTCAGCCTCACCACTAGATGCCACCAAATCTAGCACACTTTAAATGAGAAGATCGCCACAACCAGTCTTATCTGTCTACTGGAGATGAAGCTGGCAGCAAGGTACATTAGCTGAGCACAAAAGCTCGGGGGAATTCGTTCATATCGCATCATCCGGACTGATAAGCAGCAGAGTAAGACGAGGAAAAGTTCATATCAACCGGTAACTAGAAATACAGAGTCAAGAGGTATGAGTTTCTGACAGGGACGATCTCGCTCACCTGTTGAGAAGAACCACAGAATTGAGTAATGTAAACTGGTTGACCTGTATGGGGGGGGGGGGAATCACGCAGTTTACTTTCCAGATGTTATCGAACGAAATGGATCAAATTCTGATAGTGAAACAATTCATTTCGCGAAGGTTATGATGCGCACAACAATCGATCCACCGTTTTTACAGCCGCACCAGTAGACAGAGTAGGACAAGGCGGAGCCGAGGACGTCAGCACGTGTCCACAGTGTTTTTGTAATTACTGTCACTGGCAGAAGGGGGAGGCAAAGTTGCGCGCTGCAGGTTTAGAATGAATTCGATACGAGTTACTGTCTGTATACAATTTTTTTTACATTGAAATGCACCGATTGTCCTTCATTCATGTCGTTCCATTCATAACACGCAGGGCCACATGGATGTTCAACATGCGGGAGGGAACTTTCTTTCAATTTCAAAGTGCTATTTGCTGTTGTCGTCATAACGGGCGTGAAACAGGAAAACTGTGGTTTTTCAATAAATTAGTTTAAGCTGTGATATTTCCATTGATCAACTCTCACCACAGCTGGTATCATTTTTTTCACTGCCTACGAACAACATTTTTTTTACGGTTTCTTGCAGAGTTAAACCATTTATTCCATTCTGCTGCAAGTTGGACTTTTCTGAATGAGCCGGTGTGCTCCTCAGAGAACGGACACGCAGAGGAAAGTGAATAGAGTGGAGTGTATTGCCATAGTAACCAAGAGGTCCTCCACAACACACTTCAAAGAAATTTTGTGTTCCTTCCACTGGCAGCTGCATTCCTACAGTACTAGCCGAGGGACAATGACCATATTGAGCCCACACTGACGACTACATGGCAGCATGTCATTAGGTTTCTCAATGGGCTGATTTAACTCAAATTAAACTCGGATCGCTCATAAACATATTTGAACACACATGTAGACAACAGACATGTGCACACACAGATTCCACAATGCAAGTCTGAGCACAATGGATCCATGTGCCTCCTGTGACAAGTGATTCATTCACTACAACACAATTGAGCCTCATGAATGGCTGAAGTTGTGCTTCAGGCTTGTTGCACGGTCACATTCCTCTGGCTGTGTTTTAGATAAACATTAGCCTTCTATATATTAATATATAGAATAACAAAACAGTTTGACCTACGGGATTGTGTGTTATTCATCATTAGAAATGTGTTAATTTATCCGGACTTTATTGTATCAGTATTATATTATCATGTACATAGATATGTTTCATAAAGGCCAGTATGGTCATATACTGTACATACTCTATGAGTGAGTATGCCAAAATGTTTAAGATTATAATAAACAGCAGAATAATGAGCCACTTACAGCTGTTATTACACTGTAATGAAATCAACACATTTTTTCCATTTAATAATTGTTGTTTATTTACATATAAATTGATTTTTAATGCATGTATTAACAAACTTCACAGTAATAATGCAGTGGCGGTGTAGCAGAAAGGTATGACCGTCAAAACCAAACACGGGTGTATAAGATAAACTTCAATTTTTAAACAACAATAAAATTCCATCGCACTAAAACAAATGTGGGTCAATTTTATGTTATTTGTGGGTTAAGATTTTTTTTGTATCATGACTGAAGAGGACTTTGTGTGTTTTGTCCACAGGTGGTGACTAACAGGGACACACTGGAGACCCTGCTGTGCATAGCCTACGTCTTTGAGGTGTCCACTAGCGATCACGGTGCGCAGCATCATATTTACAGGCTAGTCAAAGACTGACACAGTCACACACTTGGAACTCGCCAGCTCTTAGACCCGTTGTAGCACTCCAGTGATCAACAACACTAAACAATGGACTACTTCCTCCGCAAGCTTAAAGCTGAAACCATAAAAGTCGGTCCGGAGCACAGCGTGTGCTGTGTCAGCGTGTGCAGGAACACTACGACTGCTGAAGGAGGAGGTGGATTTAGGACTGTGGAAGCTGAAACTGTGTGTGTTTGTGTGTGTGTGTGTGTGTCTGTGTGTGTGTGTGTGTGTGTGTGTGTGTGTGTGAAAAGTGGCAAAGAAGAAGAAAAAAGAGGAGGACCATGATACACTGTGGTCTCTATACCAAAGGAGCCAAACATAGCCAACAAGACCTGCATGAGAGAGTAGTCATTGGTGGTGTTTTTCATCTCATTTTTACTAGAGCTTGTTTTTCATTTAGATTCTTTTACACACGAGTGTGCAAGGGATGTTTGCTGCAAAGGAGTTTGGCTGCCTCAGGGTGCCATCTAGTGACTTAAATATATATAGCAATGGCAAAAAAAATAAATAAAATAAAAGTAGACCGAGAATCCCTCTTTTGCACATCCATAAAATATCACTGTTTTTGGTGCCAATGTTTTGTGTTATTTGAGTAATTAATTGTGTACAGTGCCACATTCATCTCTTCTTGTCAGAGTTATAGGTGGCTAAAATGATTTAAAAGAGCTATTGTATTCACTTTGTTTGATGTTCAATGTTAAATGTTTCTTGTATTGTCTTACTGTTTTTGATTGAAAACTATCCGACTACAAAAAAAAAAGGCACATAATAACACTGCTAACTTGAACCAGATTTGGATCTGTGAGCTGATCACAGAGGTCGTCTGTGTCTGTAACTCGCCCTGGAGTGTCAGATGGAAATACAAGTGTTTCTTACCCAAGTCCTCGCTCCTGCTGGGTTTTGTAATGGGTTCCTACTCAGTGCTACATGTGTTGTCAACCTAATGATATATATATATATTATCAAATGTGCAGGATTTTGTTTTCGATATACTCAAAGCTTTCATGCATCCTGACATCTTCAATGACCTTCTTACATCTTTTCAACATGGTTTTATATATCAGCCTCTCATTGAAATAATGGGAGGATGAGTTAGTTATATCATGCAGAATCATATTTATAGCAGTAGTTTCAATATTGGTTCCCAAAGGTGAACTCACACTGGATCATATTAACACTAAACCGTGGCAAGCAGGTTTTTTAATATGTTGTGTGCGCTTCACAATGGAAAGGTGACAAAAATAAATCTATTCAAAGATTTCAGTGTGCAAACTTAAATGGGCTTAGTTTGTGAGCGTGGTGTGGACTGTCACCGTATTGTCCCACAATGCACTGCACAAAGAACAGGAGGAGCTGATTGCAGCTGCAGAACATTACAACTAATTGCAGATGGCTGTGATGCAGCGCCAAGAAGACGTCAGGAAACAAAAAGGTATGTTTTTAATCTACAGCAGCAATTTATAACAATTACTAGTGTTGATTTATCTGTTGGTTATTTTATTTGGTGAATCATCAATTGTTAAATATTGTCAAAAAACAACAACAGACAACTAGATAGATAGATAGATAGATAGATACTTTATTAATCCCACAAGGGGATTTTTTTTTTTTTTTTTTTTTTTTAGCTGCAGCAGCATTATAGTTACAGGAAGCAATAAAACAACAGTAAAACAAAATGTAAAAATGCACAGTATATACAATAAAATAGAATAAAATAAATTGGTATAATTAAATTAAATTAAAACTAAACAATAGTGCAAGGATTTAAACAAACAAGAAAACAGACAGTTATTGTTGTGAGATTGATTTTGCCAGAGGTGAGTTATTGTACAGTCTTATTGCAGTGGGCAGGAATGATCTCCTGTATCAGGAATGATCTCCTGTATCGGTCCTTGTGACAGCGGAGCTGGAGGAGTCTATTGGAGAAAGTGCTCCTCTGTCCCTGCAGCAGGTGGTGGAGAGGGTGGTCAGGATTATCCAATATGGATAATAGTTTGTTCAGCGTCCTCCTCTCCACCACTTTTTTTCCAGACTGTCCAGTTTGTAGCCGATGATGGAGCCGGACTTCTTCACCAGTTTGTTAAGTCTGTTGGTGTCTCCGGCTCCAATGCTGCTCCCCCAGCAGACCACAGTGAAGTACAGTTCACTGGCCACAACAGATGGTAGAACATCTCCAACATCTCGCTGCACACATTGAACGATCGAAGTTTCCTCAAGAAAAAGAGTCGACTCATCCCCTTCTTGTAGACAGCGTTAATGTTGGTCTTCCAGTTCAGTCTGTTGTCGATGGAGACACCAGGTACTTGTACTCCTCAACCATGTCCACCTCCTCTCCCAGAACTCTCCGCGGTTGTGGAGCCGTCGCCTTCCTCCTGAAGTCAACCACCTTCTCTTTGGTCTTGGCCACGTTCAGGAGCAGGTGATTTCGGCCCTAACTAAGGGAACATCTTCAGATTTCTTGTTTTTGTGATTATCTATTTGCAAACCCAAGTGAAGTCGTAAAATGTTTGGCATTTTTACTTGATAAATGATGGCAATAATTAATCAATTATGAAAATGGTTCTTTTCTGTTAATCTACTCAATTACCTAATCATTTAAGATCCAATTTTTTCTCAGTAACAACATCTGTCTATCTTTTTGTAAAGATGTCATTCTGAATTCACAGTGTGATTGACATCCATTAACATCTATTAACATTAGTTGAAACCTTGATTTCTTGAGTGCAAAAATGTTGTAAACAGTGTAGCATGGACTTTAGACAGGGCTAATATTTAATGGTAGTGACTGTTGCCATCTGTTGGTGTTGAGACATCATTACAATTTTTTTTGTCCATCTCAACTTAGCAAATTCACATAATGAAACTTTTGGCATGGATTTAATACTCTGATACTGAGGCTTGCCATTTGACTTTATAAACATACATGCAAATGTTGCTCTGTTGCTTGGAGAGCAAATACATTTGTTGTTTCACTTTTTTGATGGACAGTGATAATATCCATTTTTAAGAGGTTAACTTATATGGAATCTACAATTTAAAAAAAAAAAAAATTGTGTGTCTACTAAACTGCTCACTACATTAATTCCTCAGTATCGGAGTACAGTATTTCTAAGGATTTGTTTCCCTTTAAGTTGCAGTCTATGTGCTCTGCACTCCTTGAGCTCTTTATTCCAAAAGGCACTTTCAACTCCCAGGTGTAAACTGAGAATGTGGCACTGTGATGGGAGAGACAAGCTCACAAAAGGTACAAGGCATGGAGGAAATCCCAAACCAGGGAGCAAAAGGCTTATTGTGATAATCCCATTTGAAGGAATTTCGGGAGATTGCTACAATTATGGCAATCCACTCTCTGATGTTTATCCTGGCTGAAAGCAACTTGTTTGGTTTGTCTGTTTTTCACCCTCCTTAATGGAGGAAAAAAAAACAACAAATTAGAGCAAGGTGCCACGTGGTGAAATAATAGCAGCACTGTGCAGATTCATCCAATCCCCCGCCAACAGAGAAACTCTCTGGGCGAAATCACGATTGTGTTGGACAGACGTTTAGCAGGTAATGAGACTTTAGTAAGACTGAAAATCCAGATAACAAAACTGTGGTGTTTTTTTTTTGTGCCAAAAAAGCTCCCATAAACCGACATGCAGGGGAGGGACAAAATAACAGGAAGACCTGTAATCCTATTTAAACCACTCCACAAACACAAGGCCACTGAATATATCGTATCAACTGCTGTTTCCAAGGTCATTATTTAACTTTCAAGCTGAACTTTTATGTTGAGATCGACGAGAAGTCAGAATAAATGGAAATGTATTTATTACCGTTGAAACTGGGGGTTTTTGCTAAGGGAGCCTATGTAGCCTAATTTATACAATTCAAAAATATTTGGAGGTGCAAAGGTGCGTTCTAAGTGTCGATGATCAATGTGTCCCGCAATTCACATTAGTTCTCGCAGCCAGCTGCGTTCTTCATCGACGCAACGAGCCGAGTGATCCACCGCTAAGAGTTGTATGAGGTTTTGGAGTTTGGTTTTGCCAAGTTTCGGTGACGAGGAGTTGAAGTGGCGGACAGGACCCCCCCCCCCCCGGGCGTTCCATCCCGTAAAGCCCTCGTCGACCCCCCCGGACCACCGTCTTGCGCGGGGGAGGAGACATTGAACTCCGGAGGGAGACGAATCCGGTACCCGGAGGCGCGGAGGGGGGGGACGGCCGAGCCGGACTGCCGCCACCGCGCTGAGACTAGAATTTACCGAGGGCTGTTTATAGGGGGTCGAGGGGGGACGGGTTGACGCCCGTCCCCCCTCGCCTTCGACCTCCACCCCTCTAAAACGCACCTTGCGGCCTGGTCTGGGGGTCGCTTTGCCATCGATCGGAAACCCCCGCGTTTCCGCGGTTGGTGCTGTCGCAGGTGTCCGCTGCCTTCGTCCCCCTAAGTGCAGACCGAAAATCGGGACGCTTGTGGTGAAGCGCTGGCCTGCCCCCAGGCAACGCACCCCCCCCTCCCCCCCTCCCACACACACACACACACACACACACACACACACACACAGTCTCAGAGCAAGGGAGAGTGCTAATTTTCTCAAGATTTCAAAGCCTAATTTATCATACTTGTCGGTGTTTTTATTTGTTCAGATGTGGATGGGTGTTATCACACATTCTTCTACGGTGTGATGAACTTAAAATTAATTTTCATTTTTACTTTACGCGCTCTTTAATTCTTGTAGATATGTTATATTTCATCATTTTATAGCCTACTCTGTATTTCATAATGTGTTTCTGTTCATGTGTTCAGCCCTGTGGAAATCAGACAGTTTATATAACTGTAGGACGTTTAAAATCTTAAACTACAGTTGATGCCATTGTGTGTGTGAGGTGGCCTCTTATAGTGTCCAGAAGGCTGAGAGATTGCACCGTGGCACAGCCTGGACACCTTACGCACGGCTGGGTCTCCACCTCCTCCAGGTGCGTAGCTGTGACACACCTGGAGACGCACCAGTAAAACCAGACCACCGGCTCCGCTTCATGTCTGTCATCTCCAACTGATCAGCCTCCCAAATATGTCGATGCCTCGTCCAGATTGTAATTTAACATGGTGTGATTCACTTTATGCGCAATGAACGTCGCATGGGGTTTGCTGACGGTTTTGAGTCTGGTGTGCCACACTGAGTCGAGGTGCTCACCGACCTCCTATTACAAAAACTGCTGGATTCGACGGTTCCCGGGTATTTTCATCGATATCGAGGAGTCTCAGAGGAGAGGGGCGCAGCTTTTGAAGTATTACCAAGAGGAGACCGCGCTGAAGTGCAGCCGCACGTGTTGCCTCACGAGAAACTGTGAGTTATTCTTTTTTATTCTCTAATTGAATCCATTTTTGTTCATCATGCCTGAGCCGCTGATCCTCTACTAATACATTCCGAACTGATTGATCATCTTCCCTTTTCTCTTAGTTTCCTGTAATCTGGCCATATTTCACTATGAAACTACTCATGAAAATGTGAACTGCTTCCATCTGCACTGTCCAACACTGGAGAGCTGCATTCTCAGTCACAGAGGCAACGTTGTTCTCTACAACATCACCAAGGGTAAGTCACTTAAGTTTCTTAGTGGTATATTTGTTAGTCATGTAGTCTGTTATTTTTATTTTTTTTAGAAAATGCAAACCAGCTATACATTCCCAGTAATTTGTTATGAATTTTACAAAATATCAGTGGTGGAAGATTTCAAGTCCTTTTACTTAAAGTACAAAAAAACACTGTGAAGATACTTCACTAAAAGTCTTGCATTCAAAAATTTTAAAAAGTAAAAGTATGAACTTATTATCAGCTAAATATAGCTACTTAAAGTGTTAAAAATAAAAGTACACACTCAGTACAGTAAATACTCCCGTCAGTGTTTTACTATTATATATCATGTTTTTTGATTAATATTACTGTTGACTTAATGTACATTTTACTGCTGTTATTTAGGTTTCTGCTTTTTTTTAGGCTACAATAACGAACATTCAATCCTTAAGTTTATCAGAAAATGTAAAAATGACCAAATTTGGAAATACATGGTTTTCACTAGTCAGAAAGGTAAAACTGTGATCTAAAAAGTTCAAAGTAACTAAAGCTGTCAGACAAATATAGTGAAGTAAAGAGTACAAGATGCCCCTCTGAGATTTAGTCGGGTAGAAGTTTGAAGTTGCATAAATGGAAACACTGAAGTACAAAACTTGCGTAAATGTTCTTAGTTACATATCATTACTGCAAAATAATATAGTAGAAAGTAACTCGTTGCATTTAAGGTATTTGTGCTTCATTTTCTGCTACTTTATACAAACTGCATGACATTTCAGAAGGCAATACTGTACTTCTGTTTTTAACATATATAATCTCTGTTTAGTTTGCAGATTCAGATTCTACATACAATTGATCATCCAATCAAATATGTATCAACTACTCAACCGTAGTTAAAATGATCACCAACAGTAAAATGCTACTTGCACACAAACACATAAGCCCTAATAATGATTCCAATAATGTAATATAATAATAATGTACAGTCTCTCACTGTTTTACACAAACTTATAACTTTTACTTCTGATACAATAAGTGCATTTTGATGCTGATTTTCTACTGTTTTATATGCACAACTTTTACTTGAGTGATGTTGTTAAGTTTAGTAAAGGAGCTGGATGCTACTGAGACCCATAGGACAAGTTAAAGCTGTATAATTTGTTACTTTTACGGACTTTTTAATTATAACGGAAATATTTATTTTAGAAAAGTAAAAATAACTGATTACTCACAGTAGTGGAAAGTAACCAAGTACTGTACTTAAGTACATTTTGGAGGTAGTATATTTGAGTATTTCCATTTGATGCTGCACTTCCACTCTACTATATTTCAGAGGGGAATATTGTACTTTACTCTATTTATCTGACAGCTTTATTTACTTTTAAGATGAAGATTTGACACAATGGATAATATAAAAAGCTTTTAAAATACAATACATTGTAAAAGATTAAACCAGTGGTTTCCAACCTGACATCTTAGAAAAATTTGTTTGGAGTTGAGTTGTAACAGTTTCACCAAACAGTGATTTAAAAAAAAAAAAAAAAAAAAAAAAAAGGCACATTGTTTCATTTCAATAAAATTTAAATTGACTGAATATCTCGGCAAAAATCTAATTTGAGAGAAAAAGTCCAAAAACTGAAAATGTATCAGAACTTTGTTTCATCTTCTTTCCTTCAGTATTCATCTGACAACCTCTCACACTGAAACCAGCTCCACCTGCTGCAGCTACGACAGTAACATACTGCTTACAGACATTATGCATCTAATGAAGACATATATAATAATATATCAGTCAGAGGGACCCAACCAGTAGTTTCCTTTAATACTTTAACTACATTTTGCTGCTGATATTTATGTACTTTTACTTAAGTGGGATTTTTTTCATGCAGGACTTGTAATGGAGAATTGGTACTTTTACTTAAGTACAGGAGGTGATTATTTCTTCCACCACTGATTATTAATAATTAAAATAATAGGATTTAACACAAATCTGGAAAGATAAACTAGATCAGCAAAAAGTAAAAAAAAAAACAACCTACTTTCACAGGAGACTGATGAATTTTTTTCATGTTTTAGGTGTGGATCCTGATCTGTTGGTGTTTGGAAAATACTTCACCTCTAACGTACGTGTGTTACCCCACCACTACAGCCGTGTCAACGCCTCAGAGCCGTTGCCCTCAGACAAGCGCCAGTTCATTCATCCACCTCCACCCGCTGCCCTGCCTCTCACTTCAGCACCCTCAGTTAAACCCCCCACTAAAGCAGGCGGAGTGCACACCACCACCGCAGCCGCCACCACCACCACCGCCGCCACCACCACCATTACAGCCGCCGCCACCGCAGCCTCCGCCACCACCGCAGACGCCGCCACCACCATCAGTGCAGACGCCACCACCACCACCACTGCAGCGCAGCAGAGCACCAGTCAACCCACAACAGCTTCCACAACTACAGCTGCCTCGCCTTCCACTGAAGAAACATCACCAGCTTCAGAAAACCATGAACAAACAGCCTCAGCCACCGCTGCCACTTCTCTTCAACCAAGCTTTACTACGCCTCCTTCATCCACCACCCTTGGCCTTTACAGCCCTGAGAGCCTTCCTGCCTTTTCAACAGCAACTCCACACCCCTCCACATCCACCCATCAACACACCACCACCACCACCCTCTCTCAGCTAGCCAACAGGCCCTCAACTTCCACAACTTTTTCTGGCGACATAGAAAGCAGCAAGCACTACCCCAATGACACCAAGGGCATCCTGGGGAGGAACCACACTGCAGGCAGTGAGGGAGACGGCGGAGAGGACACCCTGGCCGGGTTTGGACCTGGGTGGCATGTCGCGGCGCACACCCTGCTGGTTGCAGTGTCCATCTGCATCACAGTGCTGCTGAGCTGCTGCTGCTCTGTGCTGCTGGTGGTGAGCTGGAGAGGTCAGAGGAAGAGGATGGGACGCTACCGGACGTCATGGAGAGGGAAGAGAGGCTCCATGCGTCTGATTAAGTACGTGCTGGTCAGAGAGAGCTCCTGAAGTGGGGACAAGGAAAAAAACGTAACATGGATTTCTTGTGTCTTTTAAATTTTTAAAGGAATCATCGTGACGAATAGACATTGATGTTTGTATGATTATATTTTTATAAAATTATTTTCACATATGGGATTTAATTTTAAAGGTATGTTGCTTTGTATTGCCTTGTTGTAAGTAGATAGGGATGAGAAAATAGTCGGCGGGCAGAGGTGTTTTATGGCTTAGATGAAATTACGAAAAACATAGTTGTCATAGTTTTCTTTTCATTGTTTACGAAACGACTTTGGACACCAGAGCGGAAAGCAGCAATTTGCCTCAAGAAATCTAAGATGATGTCCTTTTGGCCGACCTACATTTTGGTGTACTTTAAACTGTTGTTGCTGCCAAACCTCAAAAACACTGGCCAGACATCTTCACCGATCTCAAGTGGGACGTCTCGGGCACTTCCAAGCAATTAGCGGCTACAAGTCAAGGGATGGTTCAATCAGATCATCAACATGTTGACGGACTGACTGGCAGCACATCTCCTCAGTGCGTTGGGTTGCCCCTGACCTTAAAGTGCACAGAGCTCACACCGAAACCCTTCACGGAGAGTGAAGTACTTTTAACCGACCTGCTGCTGAAAGCATCCTTTCACTAGGGTGCCGCTTCTCGACCTGGCGGCGACGAAAGTGGGGAGGGAGCGGACGTCGGTCTCGAGACAGATTGAATGGGGCTTTTATTTTGTAAAAGCTTTAATCATCGTGCACACAAACTCCAAGAAAAGACTCATTACAGCACACTTTTATTTTTGTATTAAAGATTGTATCATACCCCTGATATGACAGTAAATTTATCCTGGAAAATAAATACTACTAACTAGTCGAGGTTGTGATATCCTGATACAGTATCTACAGTGATCTCTTGGTTGTGTTACGGGTACATTGATGAAGTCCAAAAAAAAAAAAAAAGATATTTTCCTATCGCAGGTCCCTGCTGCTCTCCGTCACCGTTTTCATGTTACAGGTGTAGCACTTTCTTCACCGCCTCCTTGTACTGCAGCATGCTGTTCTCGTTTTCTCCTTCGTTCTTCAGCCTCGTGACTGAGTCCTTATACTCCTGCACCTCTCTTCTTCCCAGCAGCTGCTCTCGCTCCTCCTCTCCGTCTTCCTCTCCTGCCACTTTCAAGCGTAGCAGCGTATCCAAGATATTCTTTTGAGACTGGCTGTTGTCCCAGCTGTACTCCTCCATGTCTGCCACGGTCTTCTCGGCCTCCCAGGCCTCTGTTTTCTGAAGAATGACAAAAAAAAAAAACAGACCCAGACGGAAGATTTACCCAAACTCGCTGAAAACAAAAGTCCATCAGAGACTGATTTTAATTACAGCTATTGAGTCACTCTTAACTACAAACACTGCAAACTTAGCTGAGTTTTTTTCTGCCGGGTAGAAACAAAAAAACACAACGGGTCAACATTATCTTTCTGTGATGGCAACAGATGTCAAATATGGGGGGCTCTCGGTCACCCCTCGCCCCTTCTTTGATGCTCCTCTCACAGAGATAGTATTTCTCCATATGTAGCTCTCTGTCCGCTGCCTGTCTGGCTGTCATCACGCTCCCTGGAGAACAATACGAGTCACTGTGCAGCAGCTTAAAGCGGGGCAGCGGCAGAGCCTCAGTTCTGCTGCTTGCCAGGTGTTTGACGTTAATGACCATCATTACCGCTATACATATCTGATCCGCATAACATCCTGCCTGGATCGGGTCCACGTCCGAGCGAGTGAAGAGCACTAGATACTTCAGAAAAGAGTGGGAGCTTCCTTTTGAAATGATGGAAGACCAGAACATTTTCTGCAGTGTCGCTCAAACAGGACGTACCTGCTTCGCACACCGAGGCGGCAGCATTTTAATACAGTGTGCAGCATGAAAATACAAAGTGGTGACAGGAGTGCCATCGTGTGTCGTTACAGCCATCACTGAATAGTCCGGTCAACACGCACTGTATTTGATAACCTGCCTGAAGACAAATGGCCACCTGCTTTCCACAGTTTATGTGCCGAGATAGGACAGGTGTTGGGCATGAGGGCACAAAAGCAGGCCGAGTGCCTCTCAGTGGTAAACGCCTCTCTATGTTGGAGGCAGCTTTGAGCCGTCGGCCCCGGCGCTGGCCTAGATTAGCACACACTGGAATTAGCGGGCCAGGTCCGTCTCCCCGAGTGGGGAGATAAAATCACCTCAGTGGCTGCTAACAATTGGCGTCTTTGTGGGCTTGCGTTACAACCTGATCACTACGCCACTCTCACAGCTTCCACAAGCCTGCTGGACAAGCACTGTGCCTTCCATTGTGTGTCCAAAAGGGCAGTGGACACTGTTCTGCTTCCTGGCTCGAACACCTTTCCTCCACTAAGACTTTTATTTTTTTCCTAATGTGGCTAAGCCATGACGGGAAAAGCTCTTAAAGGCGGGGGTTGTACAATAGCAGGGGAGTCATTTTCTTTTTTTGTGTTTGGCTGCAAATGTATGCGAGCGGTGCCTGGACTAATGATGTGGTGGCAGACTTCTCTGATGTGGCATGGCTGGCTTAATGTGAATGAGTATAAGGGTCAACACCTGATAGGGGAGTCTGTTTACCCCTCATCTGTGGGGAAATGTCAACTGGACAATGCTGCTGTTTGCCATCCTTCTGTCCATTCAACTCTGATACCTCCCTAATGGACTTAGTCGCTCAGAACGCCGAGCAAGACGGACAAGAAGTCCCCTGGTAAAAGGTGCTGTGCCGTGTTGCTGCTTGTGCGTAAATGTCACAGAGGACACAGATGAGGGAATAACAATTCTTTTTCTACTTCCTGTAAATTAAATTACAAATATTTCTACTAAATTATGCAAATGCAGGGTCTTTCCAATGACACCAGCTTGTAAAATGGGGCTTTATTTATCCTTATATTAAACGTTCATGGTCTATAAGCAGCATTGTTAGCAGTTTAACACTCAGATCAACAGATACAAACAAAAATATGAGAAAAAAGTTGTTCATTTGAAACCAATTCAAATCTGGAAGCTTAAACATATAAAACTGGTCATAAATACATGAATCAATACACATGCATTATTTAGAATCATGTATTTCATAAAATGTGCTCTTTTTAGTTAATTTCTTTGATTACAGTGGCTTTACGCTGATACACAAGTGATTTACACCACGTAATGCATCAAGTAAGAACCCTGCAGTTAATGCAGGCGCTTTGCTTCTTTTTGTATACCGCACTGTGCGGTGCACGAGATAAGGCATCATGGGTAAACATGCTGAAAGTGACAGTGGGTCACAGTAGGTGCAAATTATACCAGAGAGCAGCTGGCCTTTTAATGAATAGATGCTTGTTGAAAGAAGACCAAAGGTCAGAACACAAACAGAGAGGCTGAAGTGGACAGAAAGGCACAAAGTATCCAGCTGACAGCAGGTAGAGCAGTTCAGGAGTAAAGTACGGGCGCAAGATGGAGCTTTGGATGACCTAGATAATGAGACTTATGTTATTTCTTGCACTATTGTTTAGTTAGTTAATTCAATATTATTCTATTTTATTGTATATATTGTGCATGTTTATACCTAATTTTTTTTTTTTTTACTGTTATTTGTATTGCTTTACTTGTATCTTGTAGCTTCTTGGTTGTGTTTATGAAAGAGCTACCGTATTTTTCCTTTGCCAATCACTTGAATTAATGTATCAGTCTGCTTGAGCTGGTTTAGTTGATGTAGCAAAGAGGAGAAAAACATATCCAACTCACCCAAGACTCGTGGTACAGAACAGTCAGCAGGTACATGGCATAGTCGTAGTTCTGCTGTCTCAGTGGGCAGCTGGTCGAGGAGGAAGAAGAGGAGGAGGAGGAGGAGGAGAAAACAAATGTAAAGAGGTTTAAAGCCATTTCTTTCATTTTCTTTCCTCTCTGTGTTTCCAGGAAGCAGCATTTACCTGTCAGTCATGATGGTGAGGATATCCGTATCTCTGCAGTATCTCTCCCCAACAAGTTTGAGCATTTTCTTGCGTGCATGGTCATCCAGGTTCAAAGTAGACAGCTTTACCTTTGAGGGCAGTGACACAATTAGATTACCACATTAAAAAGTTGATGTACTTCCACACAAAACTACACAAATAGATTAAGACAAATGTGGCGTCAATATGCACCATATCTCCAGCCTCCATAGGTTTAGGAATAATACAGTCTAAATTTAGAACAATGTTTGTTTTCTGACCTATAGAAAGCTTTGACTTGGTGATTAAACTACTCCACTTTTTACAGATGAAATCACAGTGTTTATGCTGCGGCCCTCAAATCACCTCTAAGCCCCTTGGAGATGATAGACAGAAAACAAAGATTATTCCTTGATTACATTGTTTTTCGTGGCTCTGACCTCTATTATTTTTGACAATAGAACATAAGATGCATTTCCAGATAATACAAGCTACATGTGTATTACACTGAGGTCACTAGGTATTGGCTATACAAACGTGTCCAGAGACGGTAGAGTGGTAAAGTCTTTTGTGTCTGGAATCAGTTGTCCAGTCTGAATCAAACTCTGCTGCAGCTTTTGTTTCCAGGATTTTCCTCAGTCTCCATCACTACTTTCCCTCTGACTAAATAAACAAGAAAATAACTAAAGGCCACCCTGCTGCATATGTTCATCATTTCAAATTTTGATTCAATTTCTTTTTGACTTTAGGAGCTTAGTCCACTTGTTCTAGATTTGGATTTGAACTGTGTGAGATTTGCTCTCCAATCTATTTTCCCGCCTAATCCACCTGGATTAATGTCTAATTCCTACCTTGTTGATATAATCTAAGGCAATGTGTCAGAGCAGCAGATGGCTGGTGATTCGTGGCAAAAAAAAATAAATAACACATTTCTGCCTGGGAATTAGAGCCGGCCGATACAGACCAAATATCGTGATGTTTTTGGCCAAATACTTCGATATCCATATTGTGACGATACTGTAGGGTTGATTATTGATACCTTTACAAAATATTTACACAATGACATTTTGGATAAGTAATTATCAATAATGCGGATGTAATGCTTTAGTGGGTAGAAGGAAATAAAATAATGGTTAGAAAACTGTAATGCAGCCTTTAAAAGCAGGGAAAGACCACACTTAGACCATATTACAATATCAAAAATCTAAGATGATATCTAGTCTCTTATCATGAGATTGATTTATTATCCCGATATATATAAAACATTTAGTGCAAATGACCTGGACTGTGGCGCCATGACCTTTTGGTTCTCCACCATGACAACATGCACATTCAAAACACAAGTTTCTCGCCCTCAACAACCCAATCGAAGCTCCCCACCACCCCGACTTGCAGGTTTTGGCTCACTGATACTTCTTTCTGTTCCCAAAAAATTTGACAAGATTTAGGTCTACGTTGAACTCACAAATGCGCAAATACCAGTGGTCACAAAAATGCATGTTACTCAGGTGCTGACGTTGATTGAAGTATATAACTTGCAAAAAGTTATAGCTTCCTTCGTGCAGGTAACGATGTGTTTATGAGGGTTTTGCAGAGCAGAACAGTCTAATTGTTCAGATGTAAAACAACACAGGCAGGACAGAATATAATAAAACGGAAAAAGAGCAGCTTTCTTTGGCAAAGTTCAGATAGATGAGAGACTTTTCAGCAAGCAAGGAAAACCATGTGGGAAAATCGTATATCGATGGTGGTAGGGGAGGATTAAGAGGAATATTAAAATATTTAAGCAAATATGTTTTACTTTTTTCTGTCAAAAGAAATGACAAATTACTAAAGTAAAAAAAATGCATTTCCAAAAAAACTAAGAACTTAAATTAACACAAGAATAATAACAGAGCCTCAGTGCATGCAGTAAAATAAATGTGTAGGACTAATCTCTATGTAGACTTTGTAACATACTTTCTTTAGTTTGAGGTCACGGGACAAATGACTGTCTCTAGATAAGTCACAGAAACATGATGTCAGCTGGCGATTATGCACCCATGTAAATCTTTAATCTCATTTTCTACAGTGCATCCAGAAAGTATTCACAGCGCTTCACTTTTTCCACATTGTTGTTACATCCTTATTCCAAAATGGATTAAATCAAAAAATGTCCTCAAAATTCTACACACAATACCCCATATTGATAACGTGAAAACAGTTTTTTTGAAATTTTTGCAAATCTATTAAAAACAAAAAAATCACACGTACATAAGTATTCACAGCCTTTGCCATGACACTCAAAATTGAGCTCAGGTGCTTCCTGTTTCCACTGATCATCCTTGAGATGTTTCTACAACTTGATTGGAGTCCTGGCCACTCCAATCAGCACTCCTGCTTGGTGGAGTGCTGCAGAGATGGTTGTCCTTCTGGAAGGTTCTCCTCTCTTCACAGAGCAACGTTGGAGCTCTGTCAGAGTGACCATCGGGTTCTTGGTCACCTCCCTGACTAAGGTCCTTCTCCCCCGGTCGCTCAATTTGGCCGGGCGGCCAACTCTAGGAAGAGTCCTGGTGGTTCCAAACTTCTTCCATTTACAGATGATGGAGGCCACTGTGCTCATTGGGACCTTCAATGCTGCAGACATTTGTCTGTACCCTTCCCAGATCTGTGTCTCGATACAATCCTGTCTCAGAGGTCTACAGACAATTCCTTGGACTTCATGGCTTGGTTTGTGCTCTGACATGCACTGTCCACTGTGGGACCTTATATAGACGGTGTGTGTCTTTCCAAATCATGTCCAATCAACTGAATTTACTACAGGTGGACTCCAATCAAGTTGTAGAAACATCTCAAGGATGATCAGTGGAAACAGGATGCACCTGAACTCAATTTTGAGTGTCATGGCAAAGGCTGTGAATACTTATGTACGTGTGATTTTTTTTTTTTTTTTAATAGATTTGCATCTGCATTTCTAAAAAAAAAAAAACTTTTTTCACTTTAACATTATGGGGTATTGTGTGTAGAATTTTGAGAAAAAAATGAATTTAATCCATTTTGGAATAAGGCTGTAATATAACAATGTGGAAAAAGTGAAGCGCTGTGAATACTTTCCGGATGCACTGTATGTCAGGGTTCTCCACACTACGTGTTCTATATATTAGGATCAAGACCTCTTCAGAGGAACTGTAAAGATAAAAATGGGTTAGCGGGGAAACTCACTTTAAGATGAACAATACGAGCTGAAGGGTTTCTGACAGAAAGGCCGGCAGACACGTAGTCTGTGCTTTCTACTTTAATGGGGGAGTGCTCGTCACATTTGGCATCAGAGTCCAAGGCTGAGGGCCACTCCGTACAGAAAGCTGAAAAGAGAGACATTTTTACATATGTCAAAAAAGTCTATATGTTTTTAAAAGTAAATGATATGAATATGCTGCTAAACAACACCACAAAAAAGGGGAAAGCTTTTGTCATGAACCTACGTTTGAGAGCTTCACAGTGTTTCTTGATGGCTGCTGGTGTCAAATGCAGAAAGTTTGGGATCTGAAACAGAAAATGAGAGCAAGTGATAACGTAATCGTTCTAATGCATGCGATGTCAAATGTTTTCTATCACAATTTATGGGGAGACAACCACGTTCCACTTTCTAGATTAAGTAAAATGTTCAGATACTAATGTAGAAAGCTGGGACATGTGGATGTCTGGAGGAGCAAGAATCCAAACAGTAAATGATTTCTTTACTCCCCAGAGTGAGCTTCAAAGAATACCCAACTTGAAGTTTCTGCCAATGACTGAGACATTCACCTCTAGTTATGGGACTGACCGTGAAGCCTTAATGACAAAGTTCATTACAACACAGCTTAGTTTATATTTAGATACAAATGTTTCTACAGAAACATCCATCCATTATCTATATCCGCTTTAATCCTGAACAGGGTCCCTACAGAAACATCACACTTATATTATGGGAGTATGCACTATCTTGAGGGCTGAATCATCTGATTTGCAAGCACCAAGATAAGAATGAGGGAAACTAAACGGGAAGAATGAAAAAGTTTAGAACAACATCACAAACCTGAAAGACTGCAGGGTTTAAGAGATTTTAAGGCACTTTACGGTTTACCAATCAAAGACATATATATGTTACATGGTAACAGTGCAAGTAGATTATTAGCGTTTAGACTGAGAAAGCATCGAACATTACATTTAGAAGTGAATATTAAATCTAGGCCTCAATTATAGTAATCCTCTTTCTAAACTGGATGAGACTGCTTAAACCTTTGCTGGATTATTTATGTGAAAATAGACACTTGCTCTGATGACAATGCTCTGGCATCATTTAAAAAAAAATATGAAACTGAGTGACAGAACTGACGTCAGGCAAGCCAATTAATGAGTGTGACATGCAAAGTGATAACTTCCTCATTAATATAACAATAAAAGTCCCTGACCTGATGGGTACATTAATGCCTTTTATAAAAGCTTTAAAGAGTTAATACCCCTCCCTCCTACTAAAAGCATCATTATGCTCTTCAATCCGGCACAATGGCCTGCTCATAGACAGGCGACTAGAGTGGTAATACACAAAGAGGGGAAAAAGAGCAAGGTTTATCTTTTTATTGTGGCACAACTGGCTTCTTTTGTTTCGTCACATCTTTATAGAAACAGACTCTGGTCGTAAAAATGTGTGTTTTTCTGCCCAAAAAGAAAAGAAAAAGAATCAAGGATGAAGGCGACAAAGACATGGTAGTTTACTCTAATTCAGTGACTCGTTTAACTGTCTTTTTGGTGGCAATAAATTGACATGGGTACAGTTCCACAGATTTGTGATGCTCGGTGTCAAATGCACCTGTTAAATCTTTCCTACACAAAGAAGAGCACAATTGTTTATCACCTAGTTAAGAAAGGATCTCCTGTGGTATTAAATCAGAAACTTGTGCATTCCTTCTCGGACCATTTTATGTTACCTTGAAAGAGAAAACAACACTATCATCCCATACAAATGTGTGCGTCTTGAAAGCAAATGTTGGAGTGTAATTGTACAAATTACTTAACTTTTGAACTTGGTCATTTGAATGTGACCTGCGTATATTACAGCCATTTTAGCTAAAAAAAAAAAATAAATAAAAAAAAACCAAGGTTATGACTGGAATTATACATCCTGACCAAATAGTATATCATAGTTGTTGTTGTTTTTTACCACTAACACTCCCAAAGATCCAAAAGTAGTCCATGTGGATATACTTCCAGAAAGCTTTGGAAGGACTAAAATTTATTTGCTACATTTGGATCCAAAAAGTCTGGGAACTGCCTGAGATGGAGTCAATAACATGCATTAAGACTTCAAATATGGCTGTATGTATATATATATATATATAGGTGTGTAAAAATAGAATCCTGTAATAGCCCCAATAATAACGTTACTTATTTTTACAGTCTCCTCTTTTATACACTCCCTTGTTCCCCCAAATTTGCCCATTTTTCTTCTTTTAGGTTTTTCTATTAGTCATATATTCGTTTGTGATAGATACACATAAACATGTTCTAATGTATGAAGCCAGGGAGCAGAAAATGAATAACAATAGAAGGGTAAAAATGGGAAACTAATAGTACTAAATGAGAATGTGCAGCAGGTAAAGTAATATTGAAATCTGTGTTTGTATCAAACACAGAATTTTGATGATGCCCCAGAAAAAAAATATCCAGTCAGAAAACGTTGGTTGAAACAGCATGCCAAACAAAGTGGAACACAAAATCCTCTTTATCCTTTGAGTAAAGGATGTTATGTAAGACATACAATTATATAAAATATTCCATACGCACATCAAAACAAACTTCTCATAGGTCACTTTCACTTTAGTGGTATGTGATTGGACAAAAGAATATCTGTGAGTTATGATTAAAAAAGAAAAAAAAGACATTTTCAAGCCTGGAGCCTGAGTGAGGGATGCCCAGAAGTTGAGCCCCTCACGGCAGACAGAGAATGAAATCAATATCGTCAGGCTGCACGGCAGAGTTCCAGCTGTGACGGGTGAAAGTAGTGGATCTGCAAGTGGCTCAAATCCAGATGGAGCAGCTGGTGTCTGGACATAATCCGGGCACAGAGAGCCAGAGAGCCATGCAGCAGAGCACTAGCACTGCATTGGTACTGAGAGAACACTGGCCAGATACAATTAACTCAAAGAGTCATGACAAAGATGAAGATATAGAAAGATAATGAAGTGGAGCGCATGCAGATACACAACACAGTCAGCTGGATGCTACTTAACAGTCTATATAAGATATTACAGTTGTTCAACCATGTGCAAATACCTCTTCAGCTTCACACAGAACCATTTATTGACCTTTATTAATCTAAGTTGTACATATTCATCATTCCATCCAAGGAGTCCTTTTTATGGCGCAGTCTCATACACGTAATGAGGTCTGACCTTGATTAGCTCCAAGTTGCCCTTCTTCTCTGGAGGAACACCTCCCTTCACAGGGTAGCCCATCCTCACTGGGAGGGGGATGGAGCTCGGTCTGAAGGGCGCAGCTGCAGGATAAACTGCCGTCCAGTCCTGAGCCACTGGCATCTTCTCCGTCCTGGGCTCCCCTGCCTGATGCCCCGAACACAGAGGGCAAAAGAAACGTTATCATTAGGAAGCTGCGAGACAAACATTGCTTTTTTGTTGTTGTTGTTGTTGTTGGTGGTGTAGTTGTAGTAGAGCTACTACGACTCATTTGCCAGTCGTGTTTAATTCGAAAATGTATGCACCTTGTTATGTTCAGCATCGCAAAATACACATAAAAGCTGCACACTTACCGGTCTTTTGGGTTTTCTGACAAAGGATCTTCTACCGCCTCTGTCTGGAAGGCCTAAAATTAACAGTAGTTCAAGCACAGTCACACATACACACACTTTATTTTATGATAAAAATAAATAAATAAATAAATAAATATCCTAAAATAAACACCAGAGCAGAATGTAATGCTGATAACACTGCCGTCTGCAGACACAGGTCACTTCAACCATGACATTGTATTTATCATAATTACTTTGAGATCATTTCCTGATATTTAACAGATGAGACTATGTCTGTACATATGATGTATGACGGGTGTATTTAGTGGTGTGGTATTTAGTGCCTATTTTTTAATGCTTTCTGTACTGTATATATATATATATACACAATTTGAAATAAACTAATGTAATTGATCAGTTAGAATAATCTGTCATAAAACTACTTACTATTGTTACATTACCATGAGGTCTTTTTTAAGCGACCGTGCCAATCCTCACCTTGTTCCAGCTTTTGCTGCCTGATATATATTTATTTATTGCCCCCCCCCCTGGAGTTAGTTACTAAAATGTAGGTCCTCGCTGCACGAGGACGTCCCCGTCCAGATTAGCAGGACGTCCCTGTCCAGACAGGAGGACGTCCCCGTCCAGATTAGCAGGACGTCCCCGTCCAGACAGGAGGACTTTGACGAGCTCAGCGTGCAGCTGCAGTTCCGAATCACCGTGAACAACGACAGTGAAACTCACCTTTATTCCCAGAAGAGGAGTTTCCAGACGAAGCCGTCGCGTAGGTGACTCTGCTCGCTGCATTTTTAAGTCCAAGACCCGGAACATGTCCACGACCTAGGGACAGAAACGCTTTGCTAGTGCTTGACGCCATTTTCTTTTCTTTTTCTTTTTTTTTTTGTTTTACCGTGGGATACGGACAGCAGCGAGGGACAATTTTGCGAAATGATTTAAATCGCTGAGAGTTCAGTGCCTCCTGCAGATGGACGAAAGTGAAGAATCTGTTATTGAGGTGAAAGTAATGCTTTAAAAAACAAACAAAAAAATGCTGCCTTATTAAAGAATGAAATGAAACATGAATGGCAATGACAGTCCGATGTATTTGTTTACTCTCTGACATGTGCGTGATCAGTAAGCGCGCGACCATCCACGCGTGTGACCGGCGGCTGCCCCTCGGCCAGCTGCTGCGTTATGAAACATTCACGTATCCTCGTAAAATCTTTATTCCTGTGGAGCCGGTCGGAAAAGTTGCCTGTAAACAATACCCAATGCTACCGTAACTGTGAGCTTAAGCAAGGCGTTGTTTGGGTTTGAACACACTTAAAGCTGTCATTGTACTTTAACATACCAAGTTCACTACTTTTGAAGGCGTGGTGGTCATTTTTTTTTGTCGTATGTGTAAATAGCTATAGCGACAGGAAATGGCATCGACCGGGCCCAGGTGCCTGTGAGGTTAAGTTTGCATTGTCTTATTTCTTGTGTGGTGGATGGCTGAAAGCCAGCTGTGCAAAAACAAGACCGGTGATACGAGACGGGACTGTAAATAACGTTCATTTTCTCTGTTTACTTTCACTCCTGAGTGCATTAGAAGACAACTGTTGCACGTTTGTACAGTGCAAAGCTTCATACTCATCACTTAGAGGTCCTGTTGTTAAAATACAAATGTATAGACTCAGTGTGAGCTTCTCTTGGGAATTAACACCAAAGTTAATGGCCAGATGAACCTGACAGCAGGCCTCACCTGGTCCCTGGCACCAGGCCAATGCATCCCTGACTGTAAGCTGATTTAATGGACACATCTCTATTCACAAATATGAAATCAGGGGCTTTTGGGGCCCCTTGAAGTCTGTGGGAGCCACCTGCAGGGCTTTGCATGGTTGGGATTGTAACCTTGCCAAAGTGATGATGGACACAGCCCAAAAATATTATGTCCTGGAAATAAAACAAACATTTGCCTTAATAGACTGTTTGGTGAGAAACTGAATGTCAGCAAACCTTTGTTTGAAATGAAAAATACCATTTGGATGTTTCTGGTTTTGGGGCTGTTGTTTAGACATCACAAGGAGTTTTGAAGGCATCACTTTGGGTTCAGTGAATATAGGATGGATTTTGTTTTCACTTTTTTGTGACACATTATTGACTAAACAAGTAGGCCTATTTCATTAAAAGAGAACACAGGGTTAATTAGGATGTAAAGCAAATACTAATTGCAGCCTTACCACAATTTAAAAAAAAACCATCATATCAATAACATTATACATTGTAGGAGTGGAAATTAACCTATCATGCAACACATTATAATTTAAAAATGTTTTTACTGTAAGAAGTTTCACTTCTTCACATATATAGTAGTATTTATTTAATTTTTTTTTCAATCTTGGATCCTGATATAGTAGAAGATTGCCATGGTACCACTTTGTTGTTTGCTGACATTGTGATTTCCCCTAACCCGTGAACGCCCCAATTGTCCAGGCACAGGCAGCGATGCACTTCAAAGGGACAAGTCCTGCAGGCAGCAGCCGACTGTGGACTTGTGCTTTCACTGTTTTCGATGTTACATGTGTTATGAGCGCTGGGGGATCGTTTTTCTAATTCATTTAATCCAGTTAACGTGGGACTGGATCTTGTTTTCTTGTTTTCATAAACAGCAGAAAAGACGAACTTATTGCCCTGCTTCAGAGAGTTAATTACATTTGCCGCGGATAACAACTTGTTTTTGGAGTTTAAGGTAAGATTTTACACATTATTCTGATATACCATCTTGCTGTTTGATTATTGTAGTTGCAGGTAGCATTCAATTATGCAAATACTGACTTAATATTTGGTTGATTACGCAGCTTCATCAATCAGATCCCAACCTGTGCTCCTCTTTTTTGGACTGCTTACAGAAGTTCAGTTGAGCTGATAAAATGCGGGAAAAATGGGGTATTTATGGAGTGAAAAATGTTGTGTATTTTGACTGGCATCCTCTCATTTGATTTGAGTTATAGCTTCGCTCCCCCCCCCCCCCAGAGGTCGGTTCAGTTAGTGTAACGGAAAGGCACACAATACTCTGTAACTGTAGAGTCCCACAGCCGCCTTTGCATGTCTGACAGTTCATTGTGTGCCTCTTGACTGTGTAGTTTTTAAAGGTAGAAACTCTATCTAAAGGGAGACAGCAGCGCGTGTGGCTCCTGTCATCAGTCCATCCACAGATGAGGACAAATATGGACGGGGGTGGCTGCCTCCAATTAGCCTCCCTCGCTTGTCCTGAGACTTTTTCCGATCCTTTTAGGTAACATCCGGCCATCTATCGCTTTACCTGGCTCAGTTTCTTTAATTGTACATTAGGCAGCAATCACTAAATGGCTTTGATTTGGCAGATGGAAAGTGTTTTTGTCAAGTTGTCAGGCAGTTCAGATTAAGTTACAAGTTATTGCCACATGCAGACGTAATGGTTTTATACCAGAAAAGTATTTAGTTACTAGTTCACACCTCCTTCAGCAGGATGTGCACAGTACCTGCTTCTTAAGGTTAGGTTCTTTAGGTAAGACATGATTAGAGGCATCAATGCTAATGTTGACTTGGACTCATAATTTATTTACTTCATTGAACCTGTTTTAAATGTCAAATCTTGCTTTTTTAGAGGAGTGAAAAATTCAGGCTCAACATGATCATGGTTTCGGAGAGCGAGGTTGTTTTAGTGTTTTTCATGAAACAATGTGCATCTTTACGTGCTTGACTCTTATATTGATCTGACTGTGACTGTTAAAAGGAAAAAAAGTTGGGAGAAATGTTAAGGAGAAGCTCCAATACACGCGACTAACCACAGTTTGTATCCGTACAATTTTTGTCTGGTCGCACGTTGATGAATTTTATTGATGTTTTGTGTAAACCATCAGGGAAGGTAACACTGCAGCTTTAAATCTGTTGGGGGCTGGTAAACATCATGAGGTATTTTCTCTAAATGTAAGCAGACTACATGATGTGTATTTGTTTTATGGACAAATAGACAGGTTTAGATGTCCATGAAGGACAATCCAACAGGAGGCCGTGTTTACCGTAGAAAAATCCCCTGACAGATCCGGTGGAAATGAACTCGTCTGCTGACCTGTCACTGCCGCATACGATTCTGCTCTGTGACTCCTATGTCCCTGTTACGCTTCTATTATGTCCACAGGTCACAAGTCACGGTGTAATAGCCTCTAGCTATTTGCAAAAGTTCATAGAAATATTAATATGATTTATTAGGAACGGCAATCCTCTCTTTTTTCTTTCTCCTTCCAGCTCCAAAAACTTGGATCACTCATGGTGCTGTATCTTATGTATCTTGGAGCTAGAACTAGGAAAATTAGAGTTACACAATGAAAATCTCTATTCAGCATCTGTGCCCTCAGCCCAACAGGTCTCTGATCCACGTATGGCTGCCGTTCAAATGTAACATGGTAAAGGGAACCACATTTTGCATTTGCCAGATTCTTATCAGATGACGTTTTTAGTGCACCAATGTTTTTATGCTTTGCTCAAATGCCACGTGTTACAGTAGCAGATGATTATACGATATACAGTAGTGCAGCATAAACGGCAATTTCATTATTTTTTAGCATTAACCCTTTAAGCCTTAGAGGCCCCCAATTGGGGGCCAGGGAGAAGACTTAGCAAAACTATAATTAAAATATGGACATATATACAGATATGTACACATCTGAACAAATCTCACAAGTGTTCCCTTTATTATTAAAAATATTTCTTTTATATAATTTTTTATTGTGGTTGCAGACTCTTTATTATGGGTATGCAACTTTCCAGCAGAGGTCTAAAACATAGGTGTGTTTTTAAAAGGTTAAGACTGGTCAGATAAAGATAGCTGGTCGGTCCCAGTGACCAACCTTTTTCTATTTTTTTTTTTTACTACAAGTGAATTCAAACTGAAAAACGGTGTTGTAAAACAATTACAGTTAAATTCATGTTTAAAATATATATATATATATATAATAATTGTTTGTGTGAAAACAGAGTAACAGTACTTTACAGTGTCCAACTCTTGTATTTTTCATGGCAGATGGTAAAATAACCAGTGGCGTGCTAGTGGAGGGCAAGGCTTCTTTTCAGTCACACTATCTCCATGACTCATGTCACTTCTTCCACTGCAGGTATGGCCACACATGCAGCCCAGCAGAGAGAGCTCTTCTCTTCAGCAGGAAGCTAGCCATGCCTAGCTAGGTTCCTTATCCTGCTGAGCTTTGTTCCATCCACCTGAAGCTTGGTCAGAACCTCCAGGACTTTCCAGGACTTTGAAGTCCCCCCTCGACCCACCTCTGAACTGGACCATCCTGCGGGGCAGCATGGAGGAAAGACGGACACGCTCCTTTCACATGACATGCCATGTCCAACGCGACTATGGCAGCAGGATGGCGAGTTCCTTCATAACTTACAGGCCCAATGGATATGCCAGCACGAGCCTCGGCATGGACCAGGAGATGGACGCTGACCGTGCGGCCACAGACGGCACGACGACCAGCAGCGCAGCCCTGCGGGCCCCTGTGCCTGACAGAAGCCACTACTCTCCTGTTTCACTGGAACTGGACCCCACAGCGGTGAATAATGGATCAGGCATTCCCTGCTGTTCACCAGCGGATACAAAGGACCCAGCGCTGCAGATGATACAGAGCCAGCCCTCTGTCACCTCGGTCCAGCCATCTCTCCCTCGTTCAAGCTGGTTGCATCATCAAAAGAATTTCCAGAGCCCTTACATCAAGACTAGCATGCAGGGCGATGTTTACAACTTCCTAGAGAGACCTGCTGGATTGAAATGCTTCCTTTACCACTTTCTCGTGTGAGTACCCCTGTGGTTCTATGTATGCTGATTTCAGTACAGACTTCAGGTCAGTTTAGCAGCAGTGCAAAAATAATTAGACATCCTTACAGATGACCATGGAGGTTGTCAAGGTAGTATTCAGCTCACATGACTTAACTAAATTCAATAAAATAATTAAGAGTCCTCAAAAACACAATATCCCTGAACACAATGCAAAACTAAGTCTTTGGCACTTAAAACAAAAAACACAAACCTCCCTGAGATTTATCTGACATATACACACTTTGGGAATCTAAATAGGTCTTACTATGATAAAGCTTTACAGGTCAAGGTGTAAAAACTCATCTATCAGTACCACAAGCTGTTAAAAATTCAGTAAACAGACACGCTGAGTGCCTGACTTAAGCCACAAAGGTCTCAGTGCATTGTCTCTCCATTAGCTCCAGCCGCGCTCTCGTTAATTACATCTAGTGCTGCTCCTTCCAGTATTAGGTTCTGGCTCCCAGTAACAGAAGGAGAGGCTTGTGTGGCCTGCTGGCTGTCTGTGGTCGGTTTAAGAAAGTCCAACAGAAGCAGGTCAGTGTTAAGGCCAACCACACCTGATTAACTTGCTCTTTTCTGCTCCTCCATACTGTCAACAAATTGGCAACCTCATGCATGCATGAAATGTGTATATTACTGGTGGAAACCGTCTAATTCCCACTGACTCTTTAATTTGACCCCATTCAGATATCCTGGAAAATACATTTGATTAAATTAAATCAATAGCTGAAATGATATAAGAATGCACGTTACAAGCTTTTAAACTCTACTAATTAATTTGGCAAGCAGGTGATTAATATGTAAACAATTGTGAATACAACATTTTAATAATATTTAATAGAGGAAAATAATTCTCTTTGTGAAGATAAGTACGGTATAGCTTAACTATTTGCAAAATAACCCCCACAACTGTGAGACATCAAATTCATTAGCAAGGCATGCGAAGACCTTCGATGATCTCTGAAGTGTCCTGCAGTTTAGTCATTGTAAGCCCTGAGCCCAAGGATTTAGACCAGATTAGAGAAAAATAGAAATGGTGATAATAATAGAAGTTCAGTCGAAAGGCCTCCACTGGACTCTGTTTACATGCAGCTGAATCACACTCTGAGTCAAATAGAAGAGCTTTCTTTTTCTGTAAATGTAAATTTGCTCTTTCACCAGTAATTTGTCTCTTTCAAAATGTTGGGAAAATAATATACCAAACATATCATTCATTTATGAGAAGCTAATGTTGCAACTCTGGAACAGCAAAGAAGCAATCCCCCTTCAAAAATGGAAATCATTACTGGAATTTGACTTAAGTATTGAATAGACTGGGGGTGGGAAATATGATCTGAAAATAATATAACGGTGTACAAAGTGACAAAATACTGAATAAAACTGTAATTACTAAATATAATATAGAAATACAAAAGATAAAGTGTTGTACTTTTAGAGGTCAGCATAAACGTAAAAGTTTCCTTCAAATATTCTGTCAAAACTAAAATGGTTTGTCATGCATTTTATATATGAACGTGTGTGTGTGTGTGTGTGTGTGTGTGTGTGTGTGTGTGTGTGTGTGTGTGTTAAGTGTATATATATATATATATTTTTTATTCTATATTGTGATGATAAGCTTATGGGACTTTATGGTACTTGTGGATGAGCAACTTGAAGTCCAATCATGACATTTACATTTTTCTTGAAGATATGATGATTATTTAACATGTTGATATATAAAATCTATTTAACTCAAATCCATATCTACTCAATTAAAAGATAATAATAACAATATTTTCTTTTCGAAAAAGGTTCATTTGATCCATGCGTGTACGTTAATGACAGTTCGTATGCTACAAAGTGCTGTGTTTTAAAGCATTGTTCTGCTGTACTACACCTATACAACCACTTTATTTTTCCACTTTGTTGTGTATGGCGGGCGTACAGTGAAAACATTCTACTAAGGCACCCTTACATTGTAGCTCACTTTGAAAGGGTGTCACCAGTCCCGGCTTTGGGACATCAGTTAAGTAGCTGTAGCCTGAAATAGGTGTTTGGCCTGCTGTGCAACAACCTCTATGCTTTCACCTTCTGTGTTCTGTATTGCTTTAGCTCAGTTACCTTCAGATTACCTAATCATTTAAACTTAGTCTAGATTAAACACAAGAGGTACGCCTTCCACTTCTCAGCTCTGTATTAAATTGTGCTCAGAAAAATAGAATCAGTCTGTCTCATTAAAAAAAACCACCTTTGTCAAAGTTGAATAGAAACACTGCAAAGATTATTCTTACTGTACGTATGATTTTTTTTGTGCCCTGCGTTACTCAGAATCCTTCCCAGCAGTAATTGAGGCTCTACTGTTCTCCCTTAACAGAGGAGAGCGAACCTTAGCCTGCCCTTCATTTAATATTGAACCCCTTTGACTGATCCTGGCTGACACTCCTTTAAGTAACTCTTACTCGTCAATGGCTATCGCTGGTGGCTATCTATTCTCCTGGCCTCTTTAGAGATTGGCAGGGGAGCTGGAGGAATAAAGGACTGCATGCAGCACTCATGACAGCCCTAATAGGTCAGCTCTAATTGGTCTGCTCTACTTTATGATGACTTACACACAAAAAATACACACAGACACACACACACATGCACAGGTTACTGAAATCATTATTGCTTTAATTATACTGTAGCAAGGATGAGCAACATTTCAGCGCAGTCTTGCATGTAGACAAAGACATGCAAACATACGCATACACAGATGCGTAAATATGATTGGATTGCAAGATACAGTTTTAGCAAATGCGCAAACATTGGTTCACACAGGCTTTCATATCTATAAATGTACTCATCAATGGTCCATCTGGCTGTCTCCGAACATCTGTCCAATCAGCAGGTACTATAAAAGGATAACACACCATTTACAGGGCAGACATTTAATGCTGATAGAGGCACACCTCGAAATAATTTCAGATAGACGTTGCTAAAAGATGATATTTGACCTACTATTCAATATTCCTTTGATGTGAAGGCACCTGATAGTCACAAAACACTTAAAAGCCCGCAGCAACCGCATCCTCACAGTGCAGGAACGCGCACGCTCAGGGCGATGAACACAAGGAAAGCTGCTCCACCCATTGGAGTGACTGGACGGGCGTTAAAGGACTGTGCAGATCAGCTTTCCAAAGTCTTCACAAAGATCCTCAACCTGTCCCTTTCTCAATCCATCATCCCACCTCGCCTGAACTTCACTACGATCATCCCACTGCCGAAACAGTTCCGCCAGTAGCAGCCTCAATCACTACTGCCAGGTTGCACTCACACTGGTCATCATGAAGTGCTACCGTAACTAGCCTCCCACCCACCTCTGACTCAACAGTTTGTGTAAAGAGACAGCTGATCTACAACGTAGGCCACAGTTACAGCACTATATGTGGCATTGACCATCTTAAATGCCATGGCAGCCCTGTGAGACTGCTCTTTGTAGACTTTAATACCATCATTCCAAGCCGACTGGCCACCAAACTAAAGGACCTCAGTTTTTTCTATTCAGTCTTCCACTGGATCAGTGAAAAGAGACAGCATACAGGGATGAAGTCATGAAGGCGACAATGGGATATTCAGAGAATAAACTAGCTCTGATCATCTTCAAGATCAAGGAACTCGTTTTAGACTTCAGGAGGAAGAAATCTGATCTAGATCCTGTCCATATCAAATGGGGCTGTGTGGAATAGTTTTTGATTTCAGGTTCTTGGGTGTACACATACTGTAGCTGACGACCTCTCATGGACTATCAACATCATCGCAGTTGTAAAGAAGGCCCAGGAACAACTCTACTTTCTGAGGATCCTTAGAGACATTTAACTTGGCTGAGAAACAGCAGGTGTCCTGTGCAGAGCTGTTGCATCTCTGCATGGTTCACCAGCTGCTGCTCAGCAGACAGGAGGATGCTCCAGAGGGTCATTTCCCTCTTTAGGACATTTACAGCTCTTGTTACCTTAAACATCCTTAAACATCCTCAACAACACGTCTCACCTGGAAAAATTGCCTGCTTGAACCGGTGACCTCTGGATAACGCTACAGGTCAACCACACTCAAAGACAGTTGTTAATCTTAGAGACATTATTTGATAAAACTCTTCCCACTCTTGAACACTGTGTTCTTATACTTTGACCTCACCTTTTAGCATGCTGAATGTGCGTTGTTCTCAATTGCAATATTCTCAAGATTCAATACAATGCATGGAATACTTAATTGACTGTATATTCTATATATATATATAATAATATATTACTAATTTTATTTAAACACTGATATTTGTGTTATTGACTGATCTGTTTTTCTTTTCTTCCTTCTTCCTGAAATAGTCAGAATAAAACACCCTTGTGTTGTTTATGTAAAATATTGTAGTTGTTATTATTATTTTTTATTGATCTTTGTTACTATTTTACTATTCAGAGTCTCTTTCTTCCTTTCTTACTTACACAATCAAAGGACAGTAATCCAATTAATTGTACTTTGTTCAATGACAATAAAGGCATTCATTCATTCAGTCCAAAAATAGTTATTTTTCTTAAGAAGGTGCAAAACTCATTGGGAAAACAGATGGTCTCTTTTTCACACTTAAACTATAAATAATGGATAAACAAAAAAAAAATGGAAGTAATTAATCACACAAAATATTTCTTATTGACTCAGTGTGTGTCCTGCGACCAGTTTATATTGTATCCAACTAAAATAAAAAAAAATAAAAAACAGGTTCAACCATAAATATAGAAGAACATTTTCTATCAAAATTGAATCGAATATCCCATTTACTGAACAACAGCATTTTTTTTCCAATGTAAATAAATGTTTTTTTGATCCAGCTCCCTAGTAGACTGATAGACGTACGAACACATTAGCACATGCCACGCTAATGATGACAGAGTTAGTCAGAGTGGGCAGAAATCCCTTGGACTGGGAACAGCGTACGTGTCTGAATAGAGTCTTATGCAATGAGACTTGGAAGCACACAGAGAACCTCGGGCAATGATCCCCTTCATGTTTGGTCCACTCCCTCTGAGTCTTTTACATAACCGGAGGGAATAAACATGTATGTCCTCATGATTCCTAAATGCCCTTCTCAGATTGCAAGCAGATTACAAACATACACCTTGGTCCTCTTATCTACCTGCGTCTAACCGTTCAGGTTCTTACGTCATGTTGTGATGCAGAACATTTTAAGACTTTGAGCTAAAAAAATAGGACAGAGTGAGATCAACTTATTATACAAACATTTTATTCAAACTTTGGGGTCATTTTCATCTTCACATGACACTCAGTTTGCAGTGGAGAAAGAATGGCACCTGTTTGTCCTCGTGACAATCCAGTGGGCCAGATGTTGTTGGGAATACTTGGTTCTATTGTGTGTTTTTATATCTAAACAGATTATTGAAATGGATCTATTGAATCCCCCTCCATCTATGTTGAAAAGGCAGAAAGGGAACCCTTTGTTGGATATGTGCTTGCAAGAGATTACTGACTGCATGAGGTGAACTGTATGGGTCACTTCCATTTCAAACTATCAAATTGTGTGCACAGGCAAATATTTGGGAAAGCTGTTTTATTCTGCAGCTGAAAACTTTTTGCACAAAAAATACACAGTATCGTACCAATGTACTTTTCACAGCTCATACATTATGTTGTACCTCACTGTTTTCCTGACTGCATCCATAGCATTTCAATAATATCATTTAACTTGCAGTGTAAACTTTAATAAATCACCATTCGGTGCGTACAATTTAAGCTCTAAAAGATAAATTCAAATCTAAAATCGACAGCTATTTTTCAAGGATACATTTTGCATGCAACTGTTTGAAAACAAAAAGAACAACACATTCTGCAACTTGTATTATCTGGTGATATTCATTTTGTAGGTAATCAGAGAAAGTCTTTGCTTGCAATTATTATATATATATTTTTAATACCGTTATTTCGAAATCCCGAAATTACATTATTTCATTATCATTTATAAGATAAATTTCCTTTTTGGGACAGGGTTAGTTTATCACATTACCATGAGAAAACAAAAGACAGATTTCTTGTTTGCTGTGGTACTTGTGAGCCCATCTCACTGTACAACATTTCCACATGGCATATACACGTGTTGACTGTGATCCCAGATTTTTATCAACACAAATTAATGGCAAATTTAGCAGGATGCAATGTTTACTCAAATGTAAATGGTTCACACAGGTATGTCTGTTCTCTGCTTCAGTTGTTATGCCCCTAAATATCTTGAATTAATTTACTCCTGTTTAAAAACATTATTCAATCTAAAGCATTTTTTTGTATTTAATTCTCTTTCACATGACTAATTCACCTGCCTACATTTTAAAGAACTTAATCCACCCAACACTGAGGTAAACTTTGTGCCAGACAATTAGCATGACTATGTTGTCTTGGTCTTTCTTGAGCTGTTGTACAGCTAAAACAGGACTCCTTGGCTTTTCTTGTTACTGATGCTGAATCAGACACTTACGGGAAGTTACTGGTTATGAATGACACAGCGACTGTTGTTGGATGGCAACTATTTCTCTTTTCATTCATCGTGCCCTCCAGCCTGGACAGATATGTTTTTGATCTATTTTCAAACTATTTGATGGACAAGATGATGACTAAGCCAGGATGGAATATCCATGTTTGTTACATGTGTAATCCACCCTAAGCTCCGCCGTGGATTGACTGCGGAGGGGGGGTCGATAAAGAGGGTTGTGGAGGGCAGGTCTACCTCTGAGCAGGCTCTCTAGCAGTAATGGCCTGGACAGTTTACACGCTGTTGGCTTCAAGTTTGTGCTTGTTAAAGTCGCAAGTTCTTTTTTTTAATGTTACGCACAAGAAGCAGTCTCAGAACCCCAAAACTAAGAAAGTGTTTTATCTGTCGACCTTCTGGGGGTTAAATTAGCCGCAGTGGTGAACTGAGAATAATTGCAACAGTATAGGCACAGCATTACAAGCTTAAACTGACTATGGCAAAACGGCATTTTTCAATGTAAAAGTTGTCTTTCATAACAGCTTTCAAAACAAACTTGACAGGTAAGTGCAGGGCTAAATAAACAGCTAAAAAAAAACAGATTTGGAACTAAAGCTTATTGCAAATAGTGTTGGTAAATGCTAACAAGACGAATGTAGTTTTACAGTATCTCGGTTAAATATGAGGTGTTTGTCGTTTAGGATCCGTCACTGTAGTACCAACAGTACCTTTAGTTATGGACATAAAAAAAAACCAAAAAAAAACTAGAATATGTTAGCTTGAAAACTAGCCAGGTCTTTGGGTTTTTATTTGTGGCTGACACTTCAAGCAGGCTGTAAAAAAGTGTGGGATGAGTCTTGATGATATTTCTGTTTTTACATGTGAAATAATGACCATGGTTATTGGATTGCAATGCGAAGTAGATGTCAGGCCAGAGAGAGTGGTATTAGTTCATTCATAGAGTTAAATATTTTTAAAACTTCAGGAGAATTTATGAACTGGAATTCTACTGTTATTATACAGAATTCCACAAACGTGTTCGTCTGTTATTTCTGTGTGGGTCCCGGCCTCTGTTGGAACAGATGGAAATGAGATGGGTGATAAATTAGCAAGGCGGGCTTTGAAGAGGGGGAGGACTGAATGTCAATATTAGTAAATCAGAAGCTGAAATGGTGATTAAGGGACAGATCTCAAAGATGTGGCAGAAAGGATGGAACAAAGTAAAGGATGATATCTTTTTCAAAATAATATAGCATCAGTTTGAAGTGCAGGGTCTGGAGGACAAAATGACGAGAGTTATAACAAGATTAAGGACTCGTTAAACGGTTCTATTTGACGAGAACACATCAATTCAAAGAGTGACTATTATGAAGAGGTGGAAACAGTGAACCATATTTTATTGTATTGCCAGAAGTGTGATTAAGAGATAGAAACACTAAAGACTGCACTAAGCAGGTTGGGAGAGCAAATATCAGTAATAAAAAGAAAACTCCAGGTCACAGTTACAAGTGTTGGAAACTCCTTCGACAGTATTTCGGATCAACAACAATAATGAGCAGAATTTGTCTAACATTACTATCATTTATTTATTTTTGTTTTCAGTAGGTTCCTTTTTTATTTATTTAACTGTCTATTGTGGTTATTGTTTTCATGTTATGTCATTGTTTGTTAGATGTATTAAGAGGGTAGATCTTGAGTCAACACTCCAGATCAGCAGGTGGAGATAATGCACATGAAAGCTTTTTGCCAACCTTCAAACAAACCAGAAGAAGAAGACAAGTTTTCAAAAACATGGCTAACACTAGTATTTTGGCTTTTGCTGTGTGGAACGTGACACATTTGGCTGAAGATGAGAAGATGTTGGATCAAAAGCTGAAGTTATAATGACTAAGGATGTTGTAGAGGGAGTTTGTTGCTTGGATTTTCAGGGTAACTTGTTGCTAGCACTAAAAAAAATGCTGTTGAATTTGAATTATAATCTTTGCAGACACAACATGTAATCTGTCTGTGCCCTGCTTGTGAGATTTGTTGAATCTGTGTTTTGTTGCGGGGTAATGTTGGCCTTGCAGAATTATGAAAGCAGAATGCTGGTGAGTATGAGTAAAATTGCACCATGAGTAGCTTTGATTAGCATTTGAATGGCCCTGTTTGTTTTGAACATATGCCAGGTGATGTGGGTGTGTCCATCGTTTGATGGTGGAGGTAGTAACTTGCTTTGATGAGGAGCAAAGAGAGCCCTTTCAGGTTTCAAAGAGTCGTGTGCCACACAAAATTCCTGATTAGTTTTTGCTTTTGAGGGCAGTGTTGAGTGTGTGGGTGCAGGTAGAGAGGGTGCAAAACACCAGTTATTTGAGGGGATGTCTGCCAGGTGACCCAGTGACTTGTCTTTTGTTTCACATAGCCATGTAGAAAAATGGCTTGAAGCAAATGTAGGGATGTAACTCTGCTTACTGTGTCCATGCTCTACATCACAGCTGTCACTTTTTAGTTGCGGTTTGTAGGAGATCTACACAAACTGCAGTTAATGGACACCTAAGCTGATCATGGCTCTATAAAAAAAAAAAAAGAAAAGTGTCACGAGTCAAAAGTAGCTCAGCCTACACATGCAATTCTGATATGTGGGTTGTTAAATGATCTGGCCAGCTGCTCAAACCTTCGGAAGCAGTGCAGAGGTTTAGAAGTAGCTTCAAAAGTAAGTCAGTGTAGGCTTGAAGAATTGTGTTATCTGTCAGACAGTTCAGTCGATGTCTGATGGCATAACCTGATATCTGCTGCCGAGTTGAATTCGATTAAGAGGAGTTAAAGGGAAGACATAAATAGTCTGATTAGAGTATGGATGGAGGGAATACTCATCCAACCTTCAGCACACATTGTCTCTATTGGTGAATTATATTTAAACACAACCTGCCAATGATGGTCCACAAGCTAATTTCAGCATGCTGTAACTGCTGTTGTTTGGCTGGCTTCATTCATCATATGACTTCTTTCAGACTTATTGACCTATAGCCACAACGGCTCTCCTCTCCTCCATGTGTGTTTTGTATGTGCGTATAGTCCATGGAGTGGACACAGTGTAGAAAGTGTGTGTTTATGTGCTTTCTTCATTTTAGAAGCGTGACCATGTACCGTTGTTGTCAGCCACACTTCATCAATCACATTGTCCCAGCTGTCTGCATTCACGTAATGTCTCCTGTAAGCTTATATTGCCTTAGTTTCAGTGCTGATTTGTGAGGAGGGTTTGGTGTCGCTCTGTACTTATTTTAGTGAAGCTGGACAGATCTTCAGTCAATAAACCGCTAAAGCCCCAGCTGTTTTGTTTTAATCAGATCCCAGGGGTTTTGGCCTGGCTAAATAAGGTTGGCTAATGGTTGTGCGTGACCCAGTCCTGTCTGCAGCAGCCGTGTTAGTGCAGAAAACCTTGAAATATGACATTCGAAAAAAATGCTAAACCACCGTGTCCCGCTATCTGAAAACAGTCTAAGTATCAATGGGTTTGGTCGGGCTTTTCCTTAAGGCTGTGTGTTTTTGTAATGTTTTCTTTAATCTTATTTTAATATATTTTATGTGTCAGGAGTTGCTGTCACATTACAAGTCCCCTGTTGTTTTACATGTGTATGCCCTAAACCCAGAACTTTATTAGAGGAGTGCAAAAGGCTGCAAACTATCAACACCATGACTAAACAACTACTCACTGTAACTTTAAAATCTGATATTCATACTGACCTACATACATTCGGAACTTCTTGATGTTGTATTTTATACATCTCTAGTCTGAATCCACTGATATCGAGTACCTGCAGGGCTATTTCAGCAGACATTTTGACAGCTGATTTAACTGTAAGAACAGAAATGGATTGAACTTTATATGTTATCAATATGAAAACTTAAAGAAAAAACCTTGATCATAAAACAACTTTCCTTCCTTGTTTTTTAAGCCATAAAAGGTTTGTTATTATTCTTTTTTAAACTTTCATTTTCATTTATTGTTGTTGTTAATGCTATGGCTGCAGCCATGTGCTGGATGTATCCCTCCGCTGGTAAAGTATGAGGAAC
This sequence comes from Embiotoca jacksoni, assembly GCF_022577435.1. NCBI lineage: Eukaryota > Metazoa > Chordata > Actinopteri > Embiotocidae > Embiotoca > Embiotoca jacksoni. The sequence continues at coordinate 8,959,429 of NW_027185381.1, read as the reverse complement.
CCCAGGGATAATGCACCACACTGTTATCCCTCCAAAACAAAACAAATGTCATCACCCACGCGCTGAAGGTAGACAAACAGATTACATGACCTCATCAATGACCTCATCGATGACCTACATGACTATGACATCATATTCATGCTCATCCTAAGAAGATGATCTGATTTCAACACAAGGTAAATGGGTTTTGAGTTGACTTTACCTGCCCCGTGCTGACTTGTCCCTCTGTCTGGTCTACCTGCTCCCAAATGTCTGGTAATTCCGCTACCTGGATGCAGCAATGCAGCACAAATTGTTACTTCCATTGGCCAGTGGCTGCACATATGGTCAGTGAGATATTGAAATACATGACACAATGGCTCTTCAATTTCCCTGTCGGTAGACTGCATATGTGGTCTTTACACACCTTATATGATTAGAGTATTTAGTTTTTTACTTGGCTGTAGTATCTATGGCAGATCAGAGGATTTCACAACTGAGGGAATTTTGTTTTCATTGCTGAGGTGTTTTAAGAGCCAGTGCATTCAAAAAAAGTTCAACATATTAGTGGAGGACAAACAAATGATTTTACAGTTTAATTTGGTGGAAAAGTTCCTGATGGCCGTATCTTCAGAATTCAGATATGGTGGACATTATCATCAGATCTTTGCCATGTAAACAACACCAAAGAACTAATATAGAGGAGGTTAGGGGGGGCATGAGGATTAGCAGATAATAAGTACTGAGAGCTGTGTTGGCCCTGCACACTTATGCCAGTGCTTGGATGTTACTGTGGCTTATGGTTGATCTGTGAATGCATAAACAAGCTGATAATCAGAGTGAATGAAACCGCTAACAGCTTGTACAATAATTCAGTCGAGGCGACTGAGCTTCCCTTTGTGTTGTTTATATTACTGAAGATGTGTTGATTAGACAAAAAAAGTAAAGAATAAAACAGGATTATTTTGTTACATTTAAAAAAACATTTATCATTGATGTTTTAAGCATCCCCAAACTATAACAAGCAATGGGCTTGCTACTGAATGCAACATAAGCTTTTATTTCTAGCTTTTTATCTCAATTTACTTATTTCTTGAAATCTAAAATCAAAAAAGACTTCTTTTACAGCCTTGTGCTTAGTAATACAAATGGGTCCTACCACATTTGTGTGACCTCCCTTGTTCCTGTTAGACTTTACATGGTGGCCTGAGTTCTTTAGTGGAAAAAAAAATACCCACGTATCAGGGAGGATTGTCTTTTAGCCTAATTGTCATACACATCTTAAATCCTGCAGTCCCATATGTCGCGGACATTACTCCAAGGGCATGTCTACACATGGAATCTCATTGGCTACTCTTGTTTCCCAAGATGTGGCTGTCTGATGCAGACAATCCAGCCAACACAAAACATCTGTGCAGTTGTCTGGAGCAAAGAGAAGGACAAACTGAAATAGCACACTCAGTGCCAACCTGGGTTGAGTATCTGTGCCTCCCGTTGGTTATGGCATGTTAGAGGGGATGATGTCACCTCAGCTCATCCTGTGGATGATTGGCTTCCTTATAGGTCAAGGAGTGCCTCGTCTTTTTGCATCTTTTGAGCATTTGTGTTTAAAACAGAGTTCAAAGGAAGGTAGGAGGGAGGAGTAGATGATCCTTCATCACTCTATAAGCTTAAAGAAGGGATGACCTTTTAAGAAGAGCAACCTCGTACTTTTTTTCTTTAAAGGAACTGGATCACATACGTGTTCGATATAAAGGTGTGGCTCACATTGGTGTCTTATTCAGGTGTTTTAGGGGAAAATAAAGGAATCATCGGCTGACTTTCCGTTCCGTTTCCGTTATGTATATTTTGTTGTAAAATTCTATGCTACATGTATGTATAATAAAAAACAACTGACACTTGCATAACCTTTCCAGCATATGGCATGTAATCCAGCATCGTAATGCACCCACTGCGGTGTTATATAAATATATATATATTTTTAAGCGAGTTTGATTATGATGATGATGCACACAAACATTCCTACTATGTCATGGAAAAGCACTTAAAAGATTCGTTTCAAGGATTATTTCTGACATGGTAGAAATGCATAAAACTGACTCTGCTCTTAATCCCGTAGGGTCAGCAAGGACCGAGCAAAGCCAAGTCATGAACCTCTTTAAAAATTTAGTGAGGGAACAGTTAAGATGTAAACACATTTTTAATTAATCTAAATTGGAAAATGTCTCAAATGTCTAAGAGTGAAATTTATGGTCATCCTATGGAAAACTATAATCAAAACGTTTTAGGGAATTTTGAGTTTAATTTGGTGAAATAACAAAATATAATGTGAAGAAAATATAATTTTGAGGTACGACAAATAAAGAAAAGTAGAAATAAAGTAAAGAAATGTACAACTTAATACAAAAAAAAGGTATGTTATTAGTAGTGTTTTTCATTTTTTGGGTAAAAAAACCCCAATCAAATTTGTTTTAAGAATTATCATATATGGCCTATAATAGCAAAATATTTACATTCTTTCTATTTCAATTTACTTCCTCTTCTCACTCATTTTATTTTTCCTCAAGAGCTAAACAAAATAATGTATTCATTGATTAAATGATTGGTTTGGATACATTTTAAGAATCCATAACAAATTTAAATTTCAGAGCAAAAATACCAAGCAAATTAAATATGTCACCTTTGGCTCTGGGATGACAATGTTTACTTTGTCTGAGCAAGAAAATAATCTACAGATAAACACTAATAATCGTTAGTTGCAGCCCTTTGTCTCCTCAGTCTTTTCACTCCTTTGCTTTTTGCCTTCGCTGTCTCATGTTTACAAACTTCTCGCATGAAACCCATCTTCCCTCCATCTTCTCTCCATCCTCCACTCTGATGCCTTTTCTTCCTCCTCTGCCCTCATTTAGGCGGGCTGCTCGAGCATGTTCACCTCACAAGGCTATATTTGTAGACAATGTATGCACACTGACAGATGGACAGTTCCCTCACAATGTTTCACTGTTGCTATGGAGATGTTGGAAACATCCTGTCAGCTGTTAATACAAGCAGATTGATGACAAAAAGCAAAACAGAGGCAAAGTACCTTAAAGTTTGTACAACCAGTGGCTATTGCTCAACGGCTTGTTTCTTTTATTTTTTTGGAAACAATATAGTTATTTCACGTCTTTGTATAAATGTCTTATGTGTCAAGGTGGCAAATGACTGGTAATAAGCAGAAAAGGGTAACTAACAGTGTGACAGTTGTCACCCCTATAAACAGAGCTCCAGGTGGTTCCTTTTTAAATTAACAGTGGCCCTCTCTCAACTGAACCCAATGAGGAAAAGGAACCATGAGCACATTAACCTATTCAGCAACCAATTTCTAAATATTATGTGACTTTTGTAAGCTCAGTTTTTCACTCATTACTCCCAAATTCTCTGCAGTGACAAAATGATCTTTTTTTAAAAAAAATGCAGTGAGAGAAAAATGAAAATAATTAGAGAGATAAATTAAGATCAAATTCATAAAACGATTCTTATATTCACCAAGTATTGTTTTATTTTTTTCACTATGGGGACAGTGAGTGATATATGACAGCAGTGATGCCTGACTGAATACACTGTGTCCCTCTCTACAGCTTTGTCATGGTCCTGGTGTGTCTAATCTTCAGTGTCCTGTCCACTATAGAACAATATGCAGACTTTGCCAGTGGAACCCTCCTCTGGATGGTGAGTAAAATTGTATTGCACTGATTACACTTGTAACAAAAACTTGTCATCACTTCCACACAACCCCACATGTAATTTAAATCATAATCCATATTCATAAATCACTCATCTATCGTAGGCACAGTACAAGAGTGCTTAAATTAGAAAGGGTTGGTATTATTGCCGTAGTTCCACTGAGATTATTTTAACAGATTAACCCGTGTCTGGTTCAAAGACCTTGCACTGCCACACTAAGGCTGTCACGATCATGACATTTTTGTTGACGGGTTATTTTCATACAAATATATGCGATTGGCTATTTGTTTTTTCTGTTTATATAGTATAAGCTTAATCATAGTTTAATAATACACATAAACCTTATGATGAAGAAGTAGAGGAGAAATTTATTGGAACTAAAGATTGGAAAATATAAATATAAATACTTACTTTTAGGTTTTGTAAACAACAATCTCCATAAATAACAATTTAAATGCACAAAGTCTATTATTGAAGAATACAAATAAATTACTGACAATTACAGGTTCCAAAAATTAAAATAAGTAGTAATATACTGTAGTTACGCTAATTCTCCACTCATTTAACCATAACAGAAGCTAGAAGTGCAACGTGTTATTAAGAGTGTCAGTCAGACATCAAACAAGGAAAAATATGAAAATAGTGATGTAAATATAACATTTCTGATACATTCATCAAGCTTTTCTTACGCAAGTAAATGGAGATGATTATAACTGTTTTGCAAAATGATTGCAGTCTATTATGTAATAATTATGAAAGGCTAAACCCACACACATTTATCCTGGCTAAATGTACAGGATCTGTGCTGGGAATATGAGAAGTGACCAAAGTACAACATCAACAAGAATAATAAAAAGTTGAACACAAAGTTTGTTCATCAAGGTGCCATCACTACTATATTTAGATCATTTGTTGATGCTTCCTTGACAATTAAGACTTTTTTTTTTTTTTTTTTTTTTCAAAGAGTGACAATGAAAGAGCAATACTAATTCTAAATCAAGTTAAGCCACACTGCAGTGCCCTCCACTGTCCACATGATGGAGATATAAGATCTTGGCTGTGAGTGAGTCTACCCGCCATCATACAGTGCAGTGCAAAGATATAACAAAATTCAAAAAGACTTATCACTTTCAGTTATTGCAAACACCAGAATACACTCCTGCCAGCATGCTTTGCATTCATCCAAAGCCCTTTACAGTAGTAACATTTGTCTCTTTTATGGTGATGACACTTGTCATGTAGAATCATTTGGCTCCACACAGACTGCACTTGTTGATACTTGCTGGCAGATTCACTTCTCTTTTTTTAGGCTTATTAGGCTGTTAAGGCTGCTAAGTGATGCCATAAATCCAGGGCTTGCAACAGGCAGAGAAAATTATGGCTGCTGTTTGGAGACTCTACAAAGAGCTCGCATCATCTGTCTCTCACCAGCACACTGAACAGAAATACACAGCTACTGCGTACTCACACACTCATGCACTTACACAAAAGGCTGAGCTGACACACACTCACAAAACCACACACACACACACACACACACACACACACACACACACACACACACACACACACACACACACACACACACACACACACACACACACACACACACACACACAACACACACACACACACACACACAAACACAAATGTACCACCTCCTGAGTCCCGAGGCAGTCAGAGGACAGAGTGGACACTGTGTTCTGTAAACCTTTGGCCAGTGCTCTTTGAAGACCTACTATCCTGGTTATTCATTTATTTATCCTAAGAAAGAGCCAAATACTCTTTAGCATCATCTCCAACTCTCTCTCTCTCTCTCTATCCTTCCCTTCATCCCCCTGCACTTTTTTTAAAAATTTTTTTTCTGTTCCTTCCATTATAATAATAATAAAAAAAAACTGCAATTAGCGCCATAAATACAGAGAAGAAAAAAGTTCACCTAAATGACTGTTTGTCTTTCTTTTTTTATTGAACCCTGTTTATTTGTGCACTTGGCTGTGTTTGTGCATGCTTGTGAATAAATAATTGTCGAGGTTCAATATTAATTTTGAGATAAGATAATACCACATCTTTTTTGTTGTGTGCACATGTCAATTTATGGGAGTGTGTGTGTGTGTGTGTGTGAGGGGGCAGAGCTCTGAGAGTGGTGCCATGGTGGCATATGCTGGTGGTAGTAGCTATACTTATAAAGTTCAGGGTGAGCTAACATCACAAATCACGAGCTGCTTGTTTTTGATGGCACATGAGACATTCGTCCTTGAGGATATTTGCCCTTCAGGGCAGAGCTGCCAAAGTAAAGCTGGTCAGGCTGGTCAGGAGACACAGAAGCATACATGCACACACACAGACACACACACACACACACACACACACACACACACACACACACACACACACACACACACACACACACACACACATCACATAAATCTCTTCTTTTCAATTCTCTTTTTACTTTTTACCATTTGCCAAACAACTTACCTAAAAACTACTGACTAGATTGTCACAACAATGTGATGACACCTCATAATAATAACCCTACATGTATCACCTCTCAGTTCAAAATTCACCCCTGAATAGCACGTCCACGACAACGTCCCTTGACAATTAATGGTCTATTTCTCCCATTTTGTGGTCAGACAAGGATTGATTATAACGTTTTTGGACACCTGGAACATCTTTAGGGTATATTCACAAAAATAAATGTTTAAATTTAATGGAAACATTGTTGGAAGTCAGCACAGGCATTTACGGCAAATATAATCATAACGTTGAGTGACAGTTGTGGGAGCGGCAGCGCTGGCATGACACCTTATTCTAAATGTCTTAGTCGATTTGTTTATTGTAATTATGCCCATAAATCAACATTAATTTAACAACTGTGTGCTATTTTATAATATTAAAAATCCATGACCAAGACATGATATTCAAAACAGCAACAGCTAACTGCAAACTGGAAAAGAAAACTAAGGTAGTAGTTGATCAGATTTAATTATTGAGATGTAAAGGTTTTGTCATATGGCTACCGGAATATTCGTGACCTAATTATATAAATTAAAAGAAATAAAACATAATTTTGTAAAATCCTCATATCTGAGATGTTAAATATCTCAAAGGAAGCATATGCAATTTAAATTGCATTGATATCATCATTTGGAATCCAATATTGATAACAAGTCTATTGCCTTTGTTTGTGGACAATGCATGCCCCATGAAGCTAATATAAATTGATGTGTAATTAGTATAATGTGTGTGTGTGTGTGTGTGTGTGCACGCATACATGCACCCTCCTTGTAGATGAACCAATCCAATCACATTTTCATCTGATACGGTAAATCCCAAGCAGCTCACTGAATGAGCTCTGTCCTCGTCTGGGTTGACGAGATTAGCGACGCATGGACAGGCAGCTGTTTTCAGTAAACAAGTAGTTGCCAGTTTCAGATGCACAAAATCCCCCAACATCTGGGTGACCCATTTTAGGGAATTATTTGGACTAATCCGTTCAAATTCCCCAAATTCATATGTACCTTTTGACATTCAGATTTGATCCAGCTGTCATAATTACTAAACTCAATCAACCTGTGTTCTGTGTTGGTGCTGACTCAATGTTGGTAAAAATACATCAATCCAAAATAAACATTATGAAGCCCCCATTATGAGACTTTGTATATAGGATACAACTGCTAATAGTTCTTACCTTGTTTATCATTAATATATTACAGTATAGCTTGTATATTCCAGTAAACTGTAATGAATTGCTGTGCAGCTATAACCTCATCTGGTATCAACCTTAACCAGCAACAGACCCAGGGAACATAATCTGTTACTGTCCTTCACAAACAATGAGGCTACGGCTAGCTGGTCAAGTTCAACTGAAATAAATGTTATGGTTAGCTTGGTTCCAGACATCTGAATGCCTGCCCACATCTCACATTTGTTTGGTTTCACTGAATGAATGCAGTGAAACCAAAATGGTAATTCAGTCTGATTATCAGGCTATGGTATAGAGACTTGCTGAACCATTTCTGCCTCGTCTCTGTCAATTCTGCCTCTTTATCTTCCTCTCCCTTTTGTCTTTAACTGCATGACAGAAAATGAGCGATTCATGCAGACGAATACGGGGTGTAGAAATCCCAGGCCTGACGACTCAAGCGCAAAACCCCAAGCTGTAAACATTTACAGTTAATTAATGAAAATGGTCAAATTGAAAATTCAGAAGAGCAGGAAAAAAAACTCTATTTTGAGAGCGACACTTTTTTTTTTCTTTTTTTTTTTTTTCGGGCAGAGTAGTGTCTGGTGTGACTGACAGGTCATTGTTTTGGGGCCTTGTGGTGCTGTGTTATTGCTGCAGGGCTCCTGGTATTAAGTTTCATACAAGGGGCAGTCAGAGAGCAGCAAGTTCAAGCAACCCAACTCAATGAAATGGCCACCCACATGGCCATAGGTTCCAACAGACAGTATGGCGGCTAAATATTATGAATACTAGTCAGTGGGCAGGAAAATGATCTCCATCAGACAGAATGAATTCATTTACGGAGCCACACTTGTATGCACATAATGGCAAAGCAAATGCACAATTTCACAGAGTGCAACACAACTTTAAAGCACCAACAGATGTGCAGGTGCACATAACTAAAAATCAAGCCCCCATTGTGCAGCAGAAATATTTGTACATTTCTAACAACTTTAGCTAATCGTTTAACCCTTTTACCTGTTAGGAAGCAATGTGATGGCATTTCTTCCTGTGGCTTCAATCACTTAGCCATTGACCCCGTCTCAATGTGAGCTGTCATCAACCATGTTATCAACCTCCATCTTTCCTCCCGGGTGGCTGGGTGGTCTTGGTGCTCACAGACCACCTCAAAGTCTCTGTTTTTCTATCTCACACACCTGTCATTAACCACTCATATCATATTGTGAATGTTGCTGATTGATTATAATGGCTTTAATGCTTTTAAATTAGTATGAATGCAAGGCAGTGTGTTATCGATGATACCATATCTACTTCCACATCCTCTCGACCTGTATGTGTTTCACAGTGATTGTCTCTGTACCGATGGATCGCTGTAACCCTCACTCCGTGTTTTGCATTGTTCCCCACAGGAGATTGTGCTGGTGCTGTTCTTTGGCTCAGAGTATGTGGTCCGGCTGTGGTCGGCGGGCTGTCGCAGCAAATATGCAGGCATCAAAGGACGCCTCCGCTTTATCAGGAAGCCCATATCAATCATAGGTGCACCTGGCATTTCCCTTTGATCATATTTGAATACAACCAAAGTCATAAAGTGTTCTTGTAGATGAACAACTTAGATCATTCGAGCAAGGCTTTACTTTAGCACAATATTTAATTGAAACTGAACTAATTGCAGCCTTTATTTTGTCTTTCTTTCTGTCTGTCTGTCTTTATTTGTCTTTCTCCCAGATTTGATTGTGGTCATTGCCTCAATCATTGTGCTCGGTGTAGGGTCAAATGGCCAAGTGTTCGCCACGTCTGCCATCAGGTAGAGCAATGATTTTCTTCTGCGTTTTATTATTTATTCGTAGCTTGGATCAGAAGATAATGACACAGATGAGGTGGTTTTGCTGTGTTGCAGAGGCATCCGTTTCCTCCAAATCCTTCGCATGCTGCATGTGGATCGACAAGGAGGAACGTGGAGGCTGCTGGGATCTGTAGTATTCATTCATCGACAGGTGGGTTTAAAGCATCCCTGCTGATGCTGCTGATTAAGTGCTGTTATTTGTCACCAAGTATTTAAAAGCCCTGCAACTGGATCATATGTCAACTATTAACTGTCTACCAGTCGGTCTGTATGCTTAATATAATTTTCACACGTCATCCTCCTCAGTCGGCTGCAGTTTCTTCTATTGGGTGAATGCACCGGCCTTACCAGCGTTTATACAGCACAACAGACAAACTAGCTGCTGTAATCCTCACAACATTTACTGCTTATTACAACAAATCCAGTGTGCACACAAAATCCACAGCAGACCAGGCTTTATAAGGAGAAGAAAAGAGGTAGTCAAATTTGCTCCTACTTTTTTTTTTTTTCATTGTACTCTATTACACTTGTTTTAGCTCTTTCACACAATGAAGTCAGGGGATGTAATGTTCCCTTCTTAATCCCTGGAGTACACAGTGTTCTTTGGTTGCAGTCAAACGTGACATTCATGTCTCTTTGATGCAGAACTTATCAGAGAGGATTGCGTGCCGAGGCCACAGAAATGATTCCAAGTCGAGCCGAATGTGATTTGTTGCCATCTTCCTGTTGTCAGATGACCACTTTATCAAATGATATGCTCTGTTTAGTGGAAATACGTTGCATTGTGAAGAAGCTGCAGGAATGGATTACGCTAATCATGTTAGGGTGTCTGCTCACAGTCGTATTTGATTTCACTGTGATTTGGCTTAATTTAGCAATTTTTACATTTGCTCATAAGACTCCACTCAAGAGACATTTTAAATAATTGTTTCTACATTTGCTGTATTTTACCTACGAAAACAGTTAAAAATATGAAGATTACACATTGTACCTGTAGTTTTGTAAATGAAAGTGAATCCCGCTAACAAGGCTCTGTGGGCTTTGAAAGATTTTATTCACATGCTCTGACAATTGATGAACCAACATAACTTTGTGGGGTTGATCCTTTTAAAGATCAAACATGATAATGATGATATGTTAGGGTCAGACAAGTTTGACATTTTTCCTGCATCACAGCAGCTTCATTTGCAGCATCACAAAGACTTTGAACATTCACAAAAACACAAAATTACCCTTGTTAAACATTATAATCACAAAAACTCACGATCAAGTCACTTCAATGCACATTTGATCTGGGCTTAAATGCCATATTTAAATTTGAGGATGACTGGTGGATAAAAGAGTGCTTCAGTCTAACCTTATTGAATCTCAGAACCTTGTGTCTCTGGTTTGATGGTGATAATTTGTATTTACTGTTCAAGGCATGATGGGGATGAGGACAATTATTTGCCATCTTTAATATGTTACTATGATAGGCTTATTATGGAGTTTCTCGAGGGGTTGGCCTATGACATTTGAGCAGATTCCATTTTGATGGAGCAGTTTAGCATGGTACTACTCACATAAGTCAAGAACAGCAGAAGAATTTATCTCCTCACCCCAAAAGACCAAAGCTGACAAAGAAGATAAATTCTTTGCTTTGTCCACATGTAGACAATGTCACTATGGTCATTCCAGGATAACAGATAATCTATCATTACACCCAAATATTTATATGATAAGACCTGCTTGATTTTTACATTGTGGATATCAATAGGAACTTTATGAGACTCAGATGGTAAACAAAGTACAATTTGTTTCCACTGTATTGATCTCAAGAGCATTATAATCCGTCCATGTGGTGCAGCTCATGGCTGTCTGAGTTACTTCAAAGAGTTATTAAGACTGCGTCACCAGAGTACTTTCATATGTCTTGATTTGGTGTATTTTTGGTGCTATTGGTGGTATAAAAAGAAAGAAAATGGCTAGACTCACGCAGCACAACATTTGTCATGATTGCAGATGAAAGGGTTTTGTTTACCTTTACAATCTGAACTCTCTCAGTGAGAAAAGACCAATATATCAAATTCATTTCCCACCGGACTGTTTTAGACACCAACGTGTCTGCCAGAATTGTCTTAAAGGCTGATGAGAAGTCTAGAAAGGCAGCTCTTGCATGGGTATTGGGATTTTCTAAATGTTTAAAAATGATGTGAACCGCAGTGGCAACAGCGTCTTTAGTACCAAAAATTCCAGGTTCCCCTACAGGTACTCTACTGTACAGGTAAAAGGGACAATGGCTAAAAACTGTCTCACCCCCTGCCATGACAGAAGCATTGAAACACCAAACATACATTACAACAGGTCACATATAACTGAGTAAAATGCCACTTTCCACCTGACCTGGATCCTATGTGCACTCAGTGTAGTAGTCAACCACGACAACATTCACACCCTAGTTATCCTTCCTGCAGAGCAGAATGTGCTGGTCTCAACAGTGACTATTATTTCTTAGGCAAAGCCTGAGAGCATTCATAAAAGTCTAAATGTCAAGCCTAGCTTGTGCAAAATCACTCCTGGCATAGTGAGACTACAAGCTGGTCTCTTTATGAACGTGGGTAAAGACAAACCGACCTGTCATACATGTCATACAACACAGTAAGAGGAAGGCTGGCGTCAGTCAGCAGCAGCTCACCGGATGTCACTCACAGGTCATTGGAAACATTCATGTTGTTTAAGGTAATGCAGATATGTCTGTCCCCTGCCTGCCTCTCTAACACGCAGAAAATTCAGAGACTCAGGTATATTGTCAGAATACAAGATTTTTGCTGCCCTTCTAAAGCTATTTTTGAACCTTTTTACAGCATAAAATGTAGTTTTCCTTTAGTAAATGCAGGAAAAAACTGCAAAAACTTTCTTCAATTCAAAGTAAACATTTCAATTGAGGCAAAAAAAAAAAATCTGTGATGATAGCTATATTAGTGGGTCTGCTGCAACAGCCAAGCTGTAGCATGAGGGGCACAGTTGTTGTCAATTGGAGCTTTGTCAGAAACCCAAATAAAATAGGATCGTCTCTCTCCTCATAGTTTCATGTGGTCAATTTGTATTTTTCAGGAGCTCATCACCACCCTCTACATTGGCTTCCTGGGACTGATCTTTTCCTCCTACTTTGTCTACTTGGCGGAGAAGGATGCTGTAGATGAGGAGGGCAAGACGGACTTCTCCAGCTACGCTGATGCCCTGTGGTGGGGCGTGGTAAGACGGCTAAACCAGAACACATAAATACTTTATTTATAAGAAAGTCCCACACTTCTCTGTGTTTTCTCAATGCTGTTTTATTGCAATGCATATTTTACAGGGATCCTTGAATGCCACTTGAACTTTCAAACCTAGCTGACATACTTGAAAGGCTACATCACACTTACATCAAAAAACATTCTTCTCTCTAAAGAGCTGTGACAAATTAATGTTCACAATGCACTCTCAAATCTAAACTTGAAAATGGAGATGGGTGGCCACCCTGGTTCCACCACTTGTGAAACTCCTTGTGTTTTTACTCTGTGCATGCATGTGTTGCTGCAACACTTGACAGGCAGGTGTGTTGATGCTTTTCGTGCGTTGAGCTGGTTTTGCGCATTTCCCTCTGTGCGGCGGCTCCGGTTTCCCCAGCAGTTAATTAAACATTTGAATTGAAAGCGCAGAGTAATGAGAAACCTATGGCAGCCTTGTGCAGGGGATCAGCGCGCCACAAAGAGACGGTAATAAAGCATTCACCTCTGCGATCTTTGGCTCAAAGAACTTTTAGAGCACCAACATAAAGTGTCAGTTCCCTTAATTAAAACTTTAATTGTGGGATTACTACCTTTATGTAACAAGGGTTAGAGGGGTCACGTTGCTCCTCACTGCTCTATGGAAGCTCTTATTTGTGTTGCTCTGCTCACAATGCAGAGAAAACAATCACACTTAGGGATTTCCACCTTTTCTTTTGTTTTTCTGAGAGTGCAAACTTGAGAGTCATGATATGCCTTCACAGTTGAGGTTTATGAAATGCGATTGCGCTGATTGGAGTGTGCTAAACTCTCCCACAGTGTGTTCTTTCTCTTGCCACCGTTTCCACATTTGGATTTGCAGGTGCTCGGCAGGCTGGAGGACGAAGCCAGTGCCATGATTCATATCCCCCTTTCTCTCTCTCTCCCTCCCTCGTCTTCCCTGCTCCCTTTGTCTTTTTCCAGTTGCTGATTGTTGGGTAATGGCTTTCCTTATCCTAATCTCATTCAGGAAAAATAAGAGAAAAAAAGATAACGAGTGGTGCTAAATTTAGAATTTTGCTACCATTTAAATTGCACATATACAGTATATATGACATGCAGGTCATCATTTATGTAATATATACAGACATATATATATATATATATATATATATAAATGCATATTCAAGGATGAGGTCTGTGACCTTTGTGTAGACATGAAGAAGTTTTTGCACCACACTCTGCAGTCTGAATGAGAGAGGTGTTTTGAAGTAGACCATTCTACTCTGATGGTCAGGAGGACATTGTTTAGTCATCGGATTTGTGGATGAGGGATTAAATCCCCCACCACTCCGCCCACCCCCAGCACACACACACCCAGCTTTCCCGCCTCTCGTCCTTCTTCTTTCTTTTTTTTTACACTCAAAGCTTTTTAAAGTGTCTCACCTTACATCAGCCGCTTTGTGTTAGCGCACAGCAGCGGCTCATGCAGCGATACCCCATAGACGCCCACAGTGAGCCAAGTGTGCTCTGAATGTGTCAGAATTGGCTCGGCTTTCAGAGTGGGTGTACATGCAAATGCAAGAGGTATTTGTTTTCCCTCCTCACCCCAGCAAATTCCTACACTCACTGAAGGATTAGTGGTTGGGAATCTTATTCCCTTTGAGGAGCGAGAGCCTCAAATGCCCCAGCAGTTGCTGACGGTTGTGGAGCAAATCCAGAACGGCTGATGAACTTTGTCTTTATTGTCTTGCTCCCCTTATAGACTGCTGTGATAGCTGGGAGAGCTCTGCATTGACTAACATTTTCATTACAGTAGCAGTTCATTAAAAGTGAGAGGGAATTAGAAATCTCTGAATGAAGTTTTATTCAACATGAAATTGTAATGTAAATAGTAATTATTTACATTAATAATACATGCGCATCTATAAGGTTAAACTGGGGTAAAAGAGTTTCCCTTTACGTGGCTCACCTTGTCAATTATTCGTTTACCACTGACTCTCATGAGCACTTTTGTTTGCAGTCAGACTAAAGGACAAAGCACTAATATGATCAGAAACCTAAAAATCAGACACCCTGTGGTTCACTCTCAGGTCAGCTTTGATTTAGTTAAATTCACACTCAGCCTTACATATCCTGATCTTTTTTGCATCGGTAAAGGATTTTCTTTTTATTGAGTTGACATATGTCTGTCTATAGTGTGCTTAAGATATTTATTTGAGAGGAACTTCATCCACTCTCTGTTTCTAGGTGACGGTCACCACAATCGGCTATGGAGACAAAATTCCTCAAACATGGATTGGCAAGGCCATCGCCTCCTGCTTCAGTGTCTTCGCCATCTCCTTCTTTGCTCTACCTGCTGTAAATACAATTCTAATCTAAAGCATATTAAATTCATCATCAGTAAGGAAAGACTTTCTTTGATAAACTTTGTAAAATCTTTTTAGCCCTCACAACTTTTTTGGATCTTGCTTTTAATTTTCATTTAGGCATTGCTTTCTCTATTAGACTATCTCTATCCTTTTTTGGCATTACTATGCCAACGTATTGATAAATAACAAAAAAATAATAAAAAAAAAATGTGATTTTTGTGAGATTCTGCTTTAATCATCTCTACACAATATATTAAAAACGTACTGTCCTCCATCAGGGGATCCTGGGTTCAGGGTTTGCCCTGAAAGTCCAACAGAAGCAGCGACAGAAGCACTTCAACAGACAGATCCCTGCTGCAGCTTGTCTTATTCAGGTGAACTTTAGTTAAAATGCAACCTACTTTTTTAAATCCCTTTTGAAACTTTTTTTTTCTTTACAGTTCCTTTTTTAACATAATATTTGTACACTCTACAGCAAAAAACAATGCAAAGGCTCCATGACTAAGACAATATTAATTAATGTCAGTGCATGGACACAAGCTTTGTACAATACAAGGTGTACATTAAAAACAGGTCAGACACGTGAATGATTTAACAGTAGACTAATGTCCTCTATACCTCAGTTTGATACCGAGTTGTTACACCTGTTACACAAAGACAACCTAAATGTAAATATATCCCTTTCTAAGTCTAAAAACTATTTCTTCGGAAAATAAAGAAATATTTAGGCATAGAAAACATTAGAAAAACCTGTAAATATATATGTTTTCTGATATCAGATGACTGACTCTCGTATAAGCAAGTGAATAGTTTTAAATTCCTATTCCAAGTGATAGAAATGTTTCATTGACCAACACTTCTGCTGTTTGTTACAACCTCTGTTTCTCAGACACTTTGGAGATGCTACGCGGCGGAGAAACCAAACGGCTGTGCTGCTACATGGAAAATGTATGTCCTGACTCCAGAGGCTATTGCCGCAAGGGAATCTGACAACAGCAGCCCTAACATCCGGAAACTGAACACATCGGTAAACATCCAGTTTAACTTCAGTGCATGTAGTAATGTAAACTTCATCATAAGACCATGTATTTGCTCCTTTCTGGTTGCAGATATGTGTCTATTAAAGGACCATAGACATGTCGTATTTCTCATAAATGAGAAAAACATTTTAGCAATCATTTGAGAGTCTTTGCACCTGAGGTGATGAACATCAACAACTCCCCTTGTGAGGAGTGTTGTAGGAAAACAGCCGGTTGGTGAATTTGCATACATGTGGCCCACTCCCTTTTGTCCCCTTGTACAGTTCACCTTTCTTAACAATATTAGCTATATTGCACTGAGGCCATACAGAATCAACGGACAAGTGAGGTTCCCACAAACATAAACACACAATGCAAACAAAACACAAATACACACACACACACACACACACACACACACACACACACACACACACACACACACACACACACACACACACACACACACACAGCAGCCCCTCCTCCCCCCAAGGCCTGACTCCACCAGGATGACTCGAGGCCTTTGTCTCTGCCGGACAAAGACTCAGTCAGTTGAGATGATGTCACCACCGCCTTTCTCATGGGAGTAAACCTTTGTCTAGCAGAACAACAACAAAAAAAATCTTTGTGTAGCATTGAACCCACATGTATTTGGGAGAATGGAGGCTGCTTCCGCTCTTTTCTGTTTCAGCATGTGACTTTCTCCTCTGTCCTTCCTCCCTCTTCCCCTTTTTCTGTCTTTCAAGATTCCTCTCCGGTTTCTTCTCCGTTTTCCTGACTTTAATTTACTCTTTTTTTTTTCTCTCTGCTTTTTCTGTCTCCCCTCTGTATTTTCCTCTGCCTTTTTCTGCCATCTTTCTCATATTTCGGACTAATTTCTCCCTCTCCTTTTCACATCTAACTCCATCCTTCTTTATATTTCTATTTCCTAACTTCAGTTTTTATGACATTTTCTTCTTGCCCTTCCATCTCTATTCTCTCTCTCTTCAATCTTTTTTCTTCTCTTTTAGTCTTTCAACACCCACCACCGCCTCGCTGTCTCACCCTCTCCTAATGACTCATTCAAACATTCGGTATTTGGATTGAACTGCTGGCCACTTGTCAAATGCCAAAGTCTGATCCGCTGAGTCCAAATAATGGAGCTTCTATAAAGGCCACATCCATGACGTTGGTGTGGGTCAGTTGGTCTGAGGACTGGACTGGAGGCACCATTTAGGTTCTCACAAACTCATTGACTCACATTACGCATAGCTGTGATCTCACTCAAAGAAACTGAGATTAAACAGGTGCTACTTATGTCACCAGCGCCCGAGCGCAGAATTTGGTGAGATTAAAACAACAGTGTGAACTACATAGGTACTAAAAGAAAATAATGTGTTTTGGCTTTTTAACACTTGGCTGCGACGGCTGGATGGGTTCACTCGTTTTTCATAGAATACGAGTACGTTTGCGGGCTACGCTACGCTTGTTAAATTGAGTGTGAATAATTTCCAGTAAGGCTGATTGTGATCCTTTCTTCTAATATACAGTGTCAGAAGGGAGCCAGCCGTACAGCGGCACAAACAAGTTAATAACTATCAGTTTCATTAAAGATGTTCTCACCAACAACATGTATTAGCAAAACAAAGTGAAGAGGGGACTGCGAGGATTAAAAAAAAAAACAAAAAAAAAAACATGTCACTGATCTTCCATACTAATATACCTGTTTTCACCTAGATTTGTTAAAGTGTAGGAAAATATGTGAATTAATAAAACTGTGCTTGAGCCACAATTGTGAGAAAAGCTTTCTGATGAACAGCTGGTGACTGGGATCTTCGGGCCGGGCAGAGACTGAATACCCTTGTTGGGCTTGAACATCTAGTCAGAGCACCTGTTTTTGGTTGTTGTGCTGGGAGTAGGGTTAAGGTTAGGGCTAGGATTATAGTTAGGGATCAGCTGACTTACAGTGAAACAGCCAAACACAGCAGAGTAAAGTTTAGAGGATATGCAGGCGCAGCAAGAGCATTCAGGCTCTCCCTGAAGTGAAAGTCTTAATAGCAGACAAAGGTTTGGGGGGCTGATATATCTCTCCACAAACTGGGAATATGTGTGTGTAATGTCACCAGCCTAGTTGGTAAAAGTAAAACAGTGCCAGCTAAATATAGTTTGGCTAATGTCTACGCTTGTCTCTAAAACCAAACTCTTTCCACTCTGTAGGAGTTCTCTGCGGTGAATAAAAGTATAATTTCTAAGTGACTGTATGTTGTTGAGATTAATTCTTTGCTCGTTGTTTGTTTCCTCGTGACAAACAGCTGAATGCTCAGAATAATAAGAGAGCCATGTTCAAAACCTCTATGGTGAAGATGGCGTGTGACTATGGTGAATACATCCAATAGGAATGGAGAGTGTGCCGTTTTCTGACTTCACACTTTTGTTTTGTAGTGATCTTGTAGTTCTAGTTGCTTCATCAACCTAGGACATACTCTAGCGTGTGGTGTGCAGCTGAATGTGAAGTGACTTGAACGAGATTCGGAATCTTTAAGTCTGAAGTAAAAAAAAAAAACAGAAAAAAAAGGATGGATTGCTTCCTCCAGGCCCGGAATGGGTTCATGAGCCTCCTGCTCTTGTTCACAGGGGAAGGTATAATTGATCATTAGATTGATGGGTTGATCAGAGCAGTATCTGCAGTAATGCAGACGTTGGTAAGCTATAAAGAGCAAAAGCATGAAGAATAATCTCCCTTTTTACAGTTACATCATCTCATGTATGTTAGAACAGTTTGTCCCGCTTTGTTGTTTTACATTTTTTTCCCGTTGCTATATTTGAGGAACTAATTTATGCAAATTAGAATGTCCATCACTTTCCCATCATGAAAGTCCCCACCCACTTCTCGCTCATTAACTGGCTTGATTGTTTCTCTGTCTGTCAGAAAAAGTTGACCAAGAGGAGGCTGAAGCCCAGAGGGAATGATTCGATGGGCGTGACCTCAGAGAGAGCCGTGTCGATCCCCCAGATCACTTATGATCACATCGATGACTCAGAGGAGAAGAAAGATGTCTCGTTTTTCCTTGAAGAGCCAAGGGAGAGTGGTGAAGGTAATAAACTGGAGGAACCACTTCTCTCATGCTACTGTAATGTACACTGACAGTTATAAATGCATATCAAACAGAAATCAAGGTTATTGTTTAGTGCGAGCTCCACTTACTCTAGCACGTTCATCAAAGTAAGCCAGCTAACCTCTTCCAACAAATCAGTCCCAGACTAGTCAACGAGCCAACATCACACATGAAAGCACCGACTCCTGTTTTACTACTGCTACATCAAACTGACTTCTTTCTGGATCTCTTGACATCACATTTTTTATTTAAAACTCGACACCTCAGAGTGACGCGTTCTGTGAAGGTGTTTTAGAAGAAGGCGTCTCTGAATATGTCGTGAACCTTTCTTTGGTGTTTTAACCCAGCTGGAAACAAAGTCAGTGTCATGTAGAGGACATTTGACAAAGTGAATAACCACAGTAAATAACCTCTTTTTTGGTTCCTCTTAACGCCATTTTTATTTCATGAAATAATGTGTGTTGAGGGCAGTGAAGTGAAGTCATGCTGCCTCAAAGACCTCGGGGTGTGTTTTTGTGTTCGGGACAATAAAGTGGCCAAAATATCTCCATCATCAAATTTTTGTATTGCACTTACTTTAGAAATATTAACTTTTGTGTTTTCAAGCCTTTGACATCCTTGCTTTTAAACCTGTGACAATAACTGTAAAATAAGCTTAACATCTAATAAGTTATGTTTTGTACTAGCTGCTGCATGGCAATAGATTGTATGAACTCAACCATCTCATTTATTTATTCTTTGTGGAGCCGGAGTATTAACAAGACATGGCACATATGTGATCGGGCAATGACAGAAGGTAGTGATCATGTTTAAAAATCTATCATCATCATATTATCAGTGTTGTTCTAACTTAAAGTATGGTAATTACAGAATAGACAACCACATTGAGAGTGGTTTTTAGAGCCAGTCTCTTGCAAATTGCCCCCTCAGTTCATGCAAACAGTGGAGACCTTTACACATTATGGAAGGAGTAGTTATGTACTGGTTTCTCATTTTCACACCGTAAACAGAGGCCCTGTCCTGATCCCCTTAGAGCCAAGATGGGTGCCAGGTGTCTCCACTAAGCCACATGGAAGCCATTACAGTCTCAGTGGTGATTAGAGGTCATGGTTACAAGCTCTTTACTGCTTCACTTGTCCCTCTCGCTGGCCACAGACACTCACACCGGTCCTATATGGAAAAAAAAAACAACTTCAAAATTCCAGCTTGTCAAAGTTACAAGTGGGAATTTCTTGTAATGCCAGTTGCAGTGTACTAATGCCGCAGTCATTCCCAAGCCAAGATATGTTCATGAAGTTGTTAGTATGTTAAATTCAACCAAAGTGTTGATTTTAGATCATCCAGTATCCATATAATTAACTATATGACCTGGAGTTGTGCCCAGTTTATGCCAGCACTGGTACATAACAGTAGACACTATGATTTTGAATGCAGATCCAAACACACAATATATGATGGATGTTGGTTAAGGTGGTGGTGGTTTAGCTTCCTGTGTTAAAAGCCAACCCCACCAAATGAACTGACCCAGACTCGAGGTTAATAAACGCACTTTATGAGTTTTTCCCGTCAAAGCGTGCCATCATAAAAGGAGCTGGAGCAACATAAACTTGACATACAGGCAGAGCATCACTCCAAGGAGAACCACTTATAAGGGGAAAAAGTTTATCCGTTTTCTGCTTAATTGGGTGGATCTCAGATAATGAAAGAGAACATATGAATGTGGAAAAAGCAACATAATCAAAGTAGATGTTGAACCGGTTAGGTAGCACATTTTGTCCAGGATTCATCCACATAGTTACACATGTACAAGCAACATACAATCCAGTTGGAATTTTGCTTCGACTGTTTAATCAAGAAATAAACATAGATAAATACACACGCTGAGATTATCGGGTGGAAAAAGGAATTGGACAAGTTATGGATGACATAAAACTGAGTAAAGAAGCCAAAGTCTGCAGGCTGCTGTCACTAATTATGATGTCTGAGTTCAAACAGCATGAGACTGTATGATCTCTGCTTCAGATCCATCCATAAAACAGGCATCTGCAATGGCAACTGTCTCGGGCACCTCCTTTCTTTTTTTTTTGTTTTACTTATTTTGTTAACCAGCCCTGTTTCAACTTGGTACTGAGCTCCTGGATTTTCTAAACATATGTTTACCACGTGATGAGAAAAATGTCTTATCACTTCTTCAATAATTTTTATGAAGAAATATCACTGATCATTGACCCTCACTGATTCAGTTCAGATTCAAATGTATACAATTTTGTCACTGAAAACATGTTTTCTGTTACTTTATAGGATTTTGCAATGTTTTGCAATGTTGATCTAAAATAAATGCAATAAAAGAAATATAAAAAAAAACCTATACTTTTGTCCACACCTCTGCTTTTTTTCAGGTGATGCTGCCTTGGACAATTGGAACTGTTTTTTTTTTTTTATAGAGTTTATCTTGGTGGAGACTGTACTTGCACTCATACAAACGATTAGTATTGGCCGTTAGTGATACTTCAAAATTACTGGTAAAATCATTTTTCATCTGTATCTGTCTTAAAATTCAACATCAAATCATTTTTATTCCGTTAAAGAAGAAAATAACTCGGCAACAACACTGCTACCATGAATCTGTTATTTCTGCTCAAGTTGTTTCAGTCTGATATTAACAATATTATCTGCCTTTCTTTGCAGGAATCCCCAGGATGTTCAGGCAAAAGGGTGAGTTCTTCTAAGTCATCCCACCTTCCATCAGCACTGAGGGGCACTAAATGAGATTACAGAGATTGATTTGCCATTTTTCCCAGAGATCTTAAGTCCCTAAAGAGCATTAGAAAATCTAGTCTCATGGTAGATCCCTCCTTATTTCCAGTCTTCATGCTATATTCTTCAATGCCAAAGTATTAACTTTTAAAAATCCCAGAGACGAGAGAAACTGTAGAGACTGTTTATGCCTGTTATTCTCTGTCACAACAACACAAACAAAAGTGGAGTATACAGTGTATGTGATTACTGCACTGTCTAACGAGAGCCCCCCCCACCCCCCGCCCCATTTGTTAGGCACTTCTTTTTCTTCTATTAAAAACTGCCCTGTGTTAATCATTAGCCGGCCTGCCGATTTAATGTGGCTCAGACTGTATTTTAATTAGACTCACTGGCTGGCTGGGCCTTTGTCCTCAACCGGACCAAACCAGAGCCAAGCAGAGAGACGCAGACAACTGGTCCTGGGCTGACCTGGCCTGTTTTCTTTACTGGGTGCCCTGCCAACACCACGGGTGAGGAACAGGGCTGGCCTGGCTAGGAATGGACAGGGGCCCCGGGGACCGTGGGGACCCAGACTGGGACATTAAAGAGAGGTGTAGCGGGTGGAGGAGGGGGGGAGTATGGATTTGATAAGCTGCCATTGTGGAGCTCCAGTGGTTAGAAATAAACTGGTCATTGTTTGATTTAGTCGATGTCCGGCTTATCGCTCCACTTATCTGTCTGGCCCCGCCCACCTCCCTGTCTGTGAGAATCTGTCAATGGAGCGCCCTTCTCTATCTCTCTTTCGCTCCCTACTCCTATCTCGCCATCTTTTCTCTCTGCAGTTTGAATTCTTTCTTTCTGTCTATCCTGCCCTTGGCTCATAATCTCTCAACTAAAAACATTTTCCCTGATGGGCCAGATAAACTAATAAAGCCTTATCCTGTTTGTGTAGCCAATAAGCCAGTTCATGTCTCCTTCAGTTAGCTGAAGTTGGGGCTGAGGTTGGCTCCGAATACTCTCTCTTCCTCTCTTTCCCTCACTTCCACTCCTTCTTCTCTCTCGGCCTCATGCTTCCACACTGGACAATAGTCAAACAAACTCGATGATGGAATACAAGCCAGGTTGAATGGCCTTTGCTTGAATTGGACTGGTCATTCTGTTCTTGGACACAGATTTGCCTCTCCATTCTTCATCACAATAGAGGCTCGGTGGTTTGGAGGAGAGACATGTCAAACTCTGCTGACAGTCTGACTGCAGGTCAAGACCTCGTTACACATGTTGTTCTTTGCTGTTGTTTTTAGCCGAGCCAGCAGCCAGCCAGCTGCACCGTTTCTGCTTATGTTGTTTCCTATGAAAATTGTTAAAAAAAAAAATGCCAGCCTCTAATAATTATTTTAATACAGATTGTTATTTTTTTTTAAAAATTATTTTAGTTTTTTCATTCCACCCAATTACCACATACATTGTTTAATTTCTTCTCAGATATAAAATTTTTGAAAGCTGAAGCACTTCTGTTGTATTGTTGGTTGAACTCTGTTGAACTCTTGATATAAAGTGTGTTTATTTCAACTGTTTTTTTTCCTCTGTTCTTTTTCCTTCGTTCCTTTTCTTTTCTATTTCCCTGTTGGAATGATTTTTTGCACATCATCAGGCCCTCCTCATCATTCTTGGTCGTCTTTCGCGCTGAGCTGCCCTGGCTCTCCAGGTATCTTTCTGCTTCTCTTTGCCTGTGTCAGGCTACACCTCACATCATAATATTCAACTTCAAATAAGGAACTTTCAATCCTCTGTGATGTAGAATAGTTTTTACAGAAACAAAATTTTGTTGTTGGGAAGCAACTCATGATTATCTGCACGAATTATTTTGCATTTTTTCACTCAGCACTATAAACCACAACTATCATAATTTTAAAATTGCCATCCAATCATCACCTTTAGAAACATTTCCTCAGCATAAATTAAGCTGATTTCAACTTGCATACAATTTGCCAGCTGGAAACATCATCTGTGATCTTTGTTCTTTGCAGTAAAGAGGGTCCACGATAACAGAACGTCTATTGACATCTCCCGGGCCAACAGCTTAACCGACGAGCTCGACTACATGAGTGAGGACATCCCCCTGCCTGTGGTGACTGACAAAACTCAGTAAGTGCCAGAAAGTTTCCTCTCTGCTCTTCCCATGAAGCCCCCATCTTCCTCCCATCCATCACCCAGCATTGACCTCCATTCTCCAATCCATATTATGCTGATTTCCCTACTGGTTGTGGTACCTAAAAGCCTTTTGTCAGACCAGAGAGGCCCTCTGGCTGCTCTCTAAATGAAGTTGTTTTGTTGAACTCTCTTGAGGGTTAAAGAGACTCTCAAGGGCCAAGGCCATATCAGGTACAGGGAGTTATAAAGGGGATTATCCCTTCAGTCTTGAGAGAAATGTCAAAGAAATCCCTCTCAATGGGTTGTAGAACATGTTATGGTACCGATGGCTTGTCACCACATGCCCTCGTAGGAACGAGAATTCGCTGTTGTTATTTGCTGTGGGAATTGTGAATGCATGTTGATGGTCTTCTTTCTTCCTATTGACCCGGTCATTCATGTGAAATTTTTGCCTCCTGTGTTGCCGTCCTGTATCCGAGAGTGTTGACTACTGCAATGACTGCAACAAAGTAATGATTTATCCACTAACTCCCTCTGACGTTTCTGTAGTATCAAGACACTACTTCTACCATGTTTTCTTTTTACAACTTTAAATTACAGTAACTGCAAATGTTCACATAGAATCAAACCACAGACAGCATGTCAACACTTTTGTTTGACGTAAGCCCTGCATTGATTGTTAGACTGTGTTTCCCACCAGGATCGAGTCATGTGTGGCATCATTGGATCCAGATTAGGTATTTATGTACTGGGCTACCCATTACCAAGTCCCATAGGATGAAATGTAGAAGGTTACAGGCTTCAGTAGATTATGGGTTTTAAAAAGCTTGAGTGCCTCCCAGTAAATGTGGTTGTTTCCAGGGATGAACAGTAAATCCAGTCAGTCCATCGTATACATCTGTCCATCCACAGAGAGCTGCAACACCCTTCAGTGGCTGAGGTGACAGCTCATGTGCACTGTAAGCTTTGAGATGTTGTTAGTGTTGTGCTGTGACATGGTGACATGTAGTATTCCCAATGATTTGTATTGCATTTAGTCATTCATATGTGCTTGTGACATACTGTTGTGTGCAAGGCCTTTGGCACCCCAGCAGCAAATATTTGCATCTGAAATATGCTGATTTTGATCAGAATCTGTTCTCTCCATTATGTGTGCAGTTTTTGTTTACTACTGGCTGACACTTAACCCCAAAGGTGAAATACATCTATCCTCATGTTTATCAGTTGGTCGATCTTCTTTTCATCAAATAGTGCTTCTCTCTTTCTTCTTCAATGATTGTTGCCAAAAAGATCCTCATCAGTCCACAGCTCTTGCTTTCAAAACGACTCTGACTTATCCAGATGCTGCTTTGCATATGCTAGCTGTTGACTTTTGTGCTGTCACAGGCAAGGGTCCCATCTGATGACCATTTGTGCATTAGTGTTGCACAGTGAAAAGATGCACCAACAGCTACATCTTACTGTAGTTCTTTTGCAGTGAAAGGGAAGTTTTGCTTCACTTTTCTGCCAACCAGACTTGTATGTTTTTTTCCATCTATTTTTTTTCCAGTCTTTTGTCGACATCAGTTAGATTCATTTTCAGATCCTGTCAGTTATTTGTGGGAGCTCATGTCTGGTGGCTTTAAACACAAGGTTGGGAGAGTCCAAAAATTTATGATATTCTGCAGTTGTCATCAGCTGATGATTCTCGATGGCAGTTCTTGACCTGCTGTACAAATCAAAGTCAACAGAGTCAAGTTAATGAAGTTCTGCCACTTTACAAGTAGAAGGGTGGCTCCATTTTTGCACATGCTGCAATTACTACATACTTTTCCTTTAGTTAAATTCATAAAATAAAAAGTAATTGTATTAACATTTTTTAATAGGGCTCATTTTTAATGTCTTTTTTCTGCGAGGGTTGTATTTGTGGCTCCATTTCGTGACGGCTTACCTTGTACTGCAACATACTGTGATGGGATGCATTTTCAGTTTGACTGGACTGGATTTGATATGGCAGCTACAGTTTGGTCCTATCTAAAAGACGACAGCTGAGACACGATCTTTCTCTTATTTTAAGTTGAAGATACTTTTGTTACTTATTCTCAGTACGTACGTGTGTGGATGTTGATTTATTCCCACAGATGCGTGTTCATGGGTGTTATTCATAAGGATATATTGTATTCTGGCCTAATAAGCATTCTTTTCCCTCTGCTGGCACTGCAAATCTACAGTCACCTCCGTCAATCACGTCTATCCCTGGTCTGCTGGCTTTTCAGTCTACATTCTCCATTCTGTGGCCTCTTGAAAACTAAAAGCTTGAGTGCACTTCTCTTCAGAGGAACACAATCATTATCATGGGAGGTAAAAACCCTTGTACAACATCCACCAATTTGTAGTTTTAGTTAACCACATCTAAATACTAATACAACACTCCTTCACCTCAGAGACTAACCTCGTCCCTTAATTCAAGTAAAACCATTAACAAAACTCACTCGTTTTGTTCAACTAGTACAACAAGAGTTATGAGCAGCAGAATGCTTCTTCTCTCTCTTGCAGTTTTTTAACCTGCCCGTTCGTGGCATTGGTCCAGGACTCTTTCTCCGCACAGCAATTGAATTCCACAAGGTACTGTACTGGCTTTCCCACTATTCTTCTTCTCTCTCTCCTTTTCTTCACCTCTCCAACCTCTCTGATCTTATCTGCTGGTCAGAGGGACGCCATGGAAAATGTCAAATTTTGACAAGCATAGAAACCATAACTAGCCACTACCCAAGCTCTTAAAATTCGATATGGGAGCCACTCCTGGAAAGTGTGATTATAATATTTCTTATCAGCTTTTTTTTTTATTTTTTTTTATGAATGAATGAAAAGAAACGTATTGTTCTTTTTTGAATGAGTCCTTAATAAGAACTTCTTTTTTTTTTTTTTTTATTATTCTTGAAGCTTTCTGCCCTTGCCAACAGTTATTCTTATTGTGGAGAACACATCCTTGTGTAAAGTGTACAAACTGCTTATACAACGTATTTCCATCAAGTGAAAGTAATATAATGTAGCTGATACCTGTGTTGATATTTTTAATAGTTCCAAAGTACCTAGTGTCAAAGACAAATCTTACGGTTGCATATGCCTGTGCTGTGCTGGTTATTATCAATTGATGTCTAGTTTAAGACACATAATTCAGGCTGTAATGATAGAATTGCTGCAGTTTGACATATGTGTTTATAGGTTATATATCCAGAACAGGTACCATTCTTATACTGTCCAAATGACAGACAATGAAAAAAATAAAACTTGTCTTGACTTGTAATTTATCCCTCGCTCTCGTAACAGTAGATGGCGCTACTCTGTTACAGTATGCAGGCAGCATACCAGTATAATATAGCATGAGCCAGACCTTTCCCTATCATTGGTCCTGTTTGTCATAACACCCCTAGTATTATTGTCATTATTGCAGTATGATTAGTGACTGCTGTTATGATTTGTTATAGCCAACGGTGAACTGTTATGTATGTCATGTTTTAAAGAATTTCACTCAGTTAATCATGGCTCAAGTATTTATTGTAATTTTTCTGCCAGTTGATAATTATTGTAATTAGAGGTATAAATCATTTGGATACAAACACCTCCTTTTTGTTCAAGATCATTTATGCATGCATCATCTCATGTACTGTATACATGCGCATGTTTTTAAAGTCTTTTTGTGTGTGTGTGTGTGTGTGTATGTGTCGGACAGTTTGCGTGTGCACGTGGGTGTGAAACCTCCAGGGCGTTAATGCCTGAGTGTGTGAGAGCAAGTCTTGGAGCTCCACAGACAGACAGTGTCTATTTGTATCCATTGCAGGGCTGCTGTGCCCATAATTCAGCTGCAACAGCCGAGCTGAGATTTGGGCCTTTTTGCTGGGCACTCCCAAAACAGCTGGTTTGTTTTGCCTCTGGTGTCACGCTACCAAGGACCGCACTGTCATTTGGCATCCTTATCTGGATTACTGCAGACAGCTTCCATATCCACCCAGACTGCCTGAGGCACACACTCCTTATCAGTTTTTTGTTAGTTTGTGTGCGGGCATATTCTCGAGTTCCCCCACACCTTGCAGCCTTAATATAAATTCGACATGAGCTGGCTCTTTGGTGTGTTTACTGCTTGGTCAAACAGCCTTTATTCTACATTTGTGCTATCTCTATCACTTTAATGTCCCTGTGACAGCTCTGGCTGGAACATTCCACTGTTTGTTTGGCTTTACTGAAGCAGATTAACCCCCAAAACGATTGTGTTTGTTCACATGTACGAGAGGCATCAATACAGCTGGCTGTGATGTCTCTGGGCTTCTGAAGAGGAAGTGGTGCAGGGCAGCGTCCGCACGCAACCGTGCCTTTTGCTCCTCTAAACCCAAACACACACAAGCACACTCTGTCCCCTCTGAGAAGATACATCTTTATTATTGCCTTGTTTGTTTGTTTAAAACCAGCTTATGGTTATTTGTTGAATTTTATGAAATATTTCAAATAGAAAACAAACTACGCACACGCGCACCCAACATACATAATACACTTGTTCCACAGTTGTCAACATAGTTCTTCCCTTTATATTGTAAACATTTCCTTCACTGTTTGTTTACCTACCCCTGTGCAAATGAGGCTTGATTTCAGTCCGATTCAGACAAACACTGATTTCCGTTGATTGTGTACATGCATCAGAATGTGTGAGAACCCGATGGCTTTGTGGTTGGATGGGATAAAGTCTGTGTGTTTGTGCTGTACTACACTTTGATGTACATTTCTGAGATTTAGTGGTTGACTGTTGAATGAAATCATAACAAACCCCAGCAGGGCTGCTGATCCAAAATCCACCCCAAAGCAGATTGACATTTAGCCTCCTGGAGAATGAGTAAATGTTTCCAAGTGAACTTCTTGGGCCCTAAACAGAGGATGGCCTTGTTTAGCTGATTGCAGTGATTGTGTCCCTTTGTCCCACTGCTTTCTGCTGTGATTCATGATTTTCTCCCTGTTCTTTTTGTAATTCCCTTAGTTTCTCCATGTTCCCCTGGTTACATCCAGCAGCACCAGATCAGTAACGTGTGTCATCTTGTGACCTGAGGCAGTCGCCCCCATTCCCTCGCTGGGTGTGGCCAGGTTCTCGGCACCCCCCTGCCTCCTCCTTTTTGTCTCCTCTCAGACCTGTAAAAGCCAGCATGGGCCACCTGCAGGCAGATCTTAATTAGTTCCCCTCTCACAGGCTAGCAGGGGATAAACAATGAAAGCCCACTGCAGCACCACAGGAGGGTTTGCAGGCAGACACACATGCATCATGGCCTGTCTTCCTCAAGTAGGGGCCTCTCTCTCCTGAGCAACTGGCATCTTTTGTGTCGAGCTCTGTACAAATTGACTTTTTGTCCGTGCGGCCTCTGTATGCCTGTCTTGTACACTGTACTGGTATATTGATGGCGTGGAGAGGTGTTTCAAACATAGGGTGTTTATTCAAGAGGAAACATCTCAAATGCATTGCTGTTTGCTGCTGCAGAAGTCTTTTTAAACCTTGAATATTGTCACTTTGATAAATGTTTGTGAAGTAAGTCCCTCCCTCCCACAGTGGACCCCACTCCTCCTCAACTTTGTGCTCTAAAACATGTGAAGACCAAGAAGTTATATTATGCTACGTTATGCAATATTTGACTGTGAATCTAAGATGACAATATCCAGTAAATCCTCTTAAAATTTTTGGCTTTACTGATAAATATGAAAATGACAAAGTTAGACAAGGCAAAGGCCCCACTTTGGGCACATGCACAAGACACAAACTCACACACACATACTGTAGGCACACAAACAAGTGGATGAGGTAAGATCGGCCTCCTGCCCTGCAGCAAGAAAAGCTACCCGGGTGCTGCTGCTTTATGAAAAGATAGAAAAAGAAACTAAGAAAGAAAAGAACTAATTGTACCCCAGTTTCTTGACTTTTTGCCAATTTCTACAGCATTAAAAGGAAAGAAAATAGTCTTGGGCAGTAAAACAGCCACACACTGATTCATATTCTCTGGGCAACAGAGCTGTACATGGAGGGATTCAGCATTTAATCTCATTACAGACTCTGTCTTTTTATGTGGTTGCTGACCTCCACGCTACCTTTAGTCAGTTTGGATGTATTAGAAATGGTTTAATAGCTCTCACTTTGCCAAAATACACTGTATCATAAATGCTACAGTTAAGTTGGCAGTGTTGTACAGGCAAAATTGAAACTGACTTCTTTTTACAGCCGGCCTGTTGGTTGTGGTTCGATTGCTGCAGGCTGTGCAGGCGTTTAGCCAAAACGTCAACACAGATGATCACTGACCCCATTTATGCTGTGTCTGCATTTGGCAAACAATTTAGTGTAATTAGTGTTGCATTTGGACTTAATCTGGGTTTAAGGTGCATGTCTTATCCTGCAAATTGGCTCCCTGAATGCACAAGAAAAACCTTGGTACCAATTTTCTGCGGTGACTTTCACTGTCTTTCTCAGTGCCAGAGGAACAATACAGCAATGCATTTAGTAATTTAAATTTTCTGAATTTGGATTTATAAGTACTTTTGGATCACAAAGAGCAAGTCAGAAGCTTCCATCTGAAATTCAAGTTTGGAATCACAAAGCTGAA
The DNA here is from genome assembly GCF_022577435.1 of Embiotoca jacksoni. Taxonomy (NCBI): domain Eukaryota; kingdom Metazoa; phylum Chordata; class Actinopteri; family Embiotocidae; genus Embiotoca; species Embiotoca jacksoni. The sequence goes on along the minus strand of NW_027185381.1, from coordinate 8,928,976 downwards.
AAAAAACAGAAGCGCCATTCTTGTTTCTTCTTTACAGCATAACTCTGTGAGGCTGATAGTCAGGGCAAAACAAAACACAAGTACAAGTTGTTTAAAAAAAAAAAATCCAATAAAGGGCAGTAATGATTCGATTCTCTCACTTGTAGTTTGCGGTGTGCTCTAGCTATAGGCCATGGTGTTCAGTAGTTGTTTCCAAAGATTACTGTGCACTTTACACATTTCTAAATGATCCAAAAACTGTGCCCTATCAGCAACTTAACATCTCACATGATTGTGGATCTGAGTCATTTGGGGCTAAAACTAAAGCTTCAGCATTGTTCAGGAGGAATCTTGGTGAGAGAATTACAAGTAAAAGCCATACAAGAGGAAAAGAGGAATGACTGCTCCAATATACACATGCACAAAATGAAGAAAATCCAGCATTACAGCACTACGTACTGTACTACAATAAATGGAATCGTTTTTTAAAGTATGTATTTTTAGTGTTATGTCAATGACATAAATTAGAGAGTATTGATACTTAAGTACATTTGATGGTGACAGTTACAACCAGACTCAAACCATGGACATAAGGTGCTACTAAATACTGTCTACCACAAAGAACAAGATGATGTGGTGCATTTTTACTGTTCTTTCACAGAACGAGATCATCGGCCAGTCAAGCAGGTTCTCCATACCAGGGCCAAGCCGTCTTTTATAGCATACAGAGTGTCACACCCAGGGTGATAAAAGGCTTTCTCATGAAGTACTTAATGAAAGAGTTGGGCTTGACACTGGCCATCCTGCATTAATAAAGGCCCTCATGCTACTGTTATAAGGGGTGCGAGTGTTTACTCCCCCTCAGTGGTGTTTGTAATCCTGGAAGGGTTTTATGGCGCGGGACCATCAGTGACTGGGGTACTGACCCGCTTTATGGCCTCTCACCGCAGGTTGGAAAATCCAGAGACTCGGCAAGCACGCACTGTATAAATAAAGGCCAAATAAAAAGATACTCTGACAAACGTGATCTGTAACTGCTGCTTCCACATTATTTCCTCTTCTGGGTGCAGTGGCTTTAAAAAGATATGAGCTTCACTTTTGGCTCCATTGGCATGAATGAAATCTGCCTGTAGTGCACAGTGGTAGACTGAAGTGAGCCCTTCACAGCATGCTGGTTTGGTAAGTATCCTGGTGTGGTGTGGTGTGGTGTTTCAGGGCTCAGTCCAAAATCAGCATGAATAACTACCCATGAGCAGGCCAGACTGAGGAGCGTCACAGCTGCAGCAAGCAAAAGATAGACTGTTGACCAATCGTTTTTTTTTTTCCTGCTGGGTTATTGGACTGAAAGACAGGGGTTGCAGCGGTTTATAATCATACAATCAGAGCAAACATTCACTCAACTACGAGGAGGTATTTCTGTTGGTATGTTGCTTAAAATGCTCACAAATCATGACTGTACAACTTTCAAATGTCTTCTAACTCTCATACTGTCTGAGGCCTATAAAAAGTTTATTTCGATATTTGTGTGAAGAGCAGAATTGTACAATGTGTGTGTGTGTGTGTGTGTGTGTGTGTGTGTGTGTGTGTGTGTGTGTGTGTGTGTGTGTGTGTGTGTGTCCTGCTTCAGTTCTTCTTCGAAAATCCAGTGGATCAGCTTTCCTGCCCCGCAATGCTTTGTCTCTGGCATCAGTTTCATCCCCCGTGTTGACCCATCACCTGTACCCCCACAAACGCAAGCTCCAAAAATATTAACAATAATAATGATGGAAAAGGAAAACGAACTCAGGAAATTGCTGTTTTCACAACAGGACTCAGTGTGCGGCTCTGTGACGTCATATCTGCTCTCTCATTTGTTTAGGGGCAAAACAATTTTAGAGAAGTGTTTGTTTTGATTAGACTGGTTTGCTTGTTAACAATTACAGAACGAAATTAATAACAATTAGTGTTTTTGTTTGCTGCTTTCATAATTTAATTGTTTCCATTCAGTACACTGTTTGGCCATTTGGTTTGATTTCATAATGTTTGTCCTAATAGGTTGTAGCATTATAACATCAGGGTAAAATATAGGTTATAAACTAATGAACCAACATAATTACCGAAAATGAAATTTTCAGGACCCTCTAAATGGAAGTCAAGATAATGTAGCTGCAGGATATTTTTCTTCCACACAAGCACGGCTGTAAACAAACTGACGATAAACTCCAGATGATTTGGAAATGTTTTTTTCATTCATCTTCATCAATTAGTGAGAAATCAGATTACTTACTGAGGAGCAACAAACAAAATCACGTTAGAGGAGGCCAACAAGCAATTAAGTTTTGAAGAATGGTGCTGTAGTTATAATTGTAGCAGGTAAGTAACTTTATTAAAAAAAAAAAAAAGTGTGTGTGTGTGTGATGTAGAAATAGTCCCTAAACAGAACATGCAATAAAACTACTTTGGCCTTTTTTGTAAATTCGATGCTTTTGGAAAGTTCTTTCATTCATTTCTTGATATACAGGCATTGGAGGACATTTTAGGGACCCATTAGGACCAACTCAGAGATGCAACCAGACCACGCTGGTCTTAAGTAGTAAATGTGAGAAGCATTTTGTTATCTACAGTATTCTTCACTTGACTGTCCTCTGAGAAGACTCCAGCACATAGTAGTAATGAATGTAGCTGTGTTATCAGTGTGCCTTTATACGTTTTCACTGTTTTCACACGTTTTGCACGCATGTTTTTGTACCTCCTTAAGTGTAAAGTGTGTCATCCATGTTAAGTGTGTGTATTTGGTTCGCCCAGCAGACCTAACAGTAGTTCTTGTACTAATCCTGGCAGCTCCCACTTGTATAAAAATCAAAGTAAGGCCCAACCCTATCCCTTACTTGGAGGACTCCCAGATTTGGTATAGATGCTCTGCTGTCTCTTAGAGGTGTGCCTCCCTCTCTGCTCCAATATTAGAAGCACCTGTACAAATACACCCCATCGTCTTCTGTGTGTGTGTGTGTGTGTTTCGCTGCATGTTCTCCTCTTCCTCCTCCGCCTCCTCCTGTACAGGGCTCAGTTTCTTCCTCACTCCTGTTAATGAAAACAGGAATCTGCAGCAGCACCTGAGTGGCCTGTTTGTACAGCCAATCCTGTAGCCCTCCACAGCTCTCTGGGCCACTTTTTTTTTTTTTTGCTTGACTCTCTCAGCTCTCGTGCTCTCAGGTTTTCAAACAGGCCAGCCGTGCCATTTGATGTGGGTTGAGGGGGGGTTTATTCAGGTGTGGCGAGTCTTGACGACCAATGCTGCCACCACCCAGCCTCTGATGTTGTGTCCATCCGCAGCCAGGTGCTGGAGTTCCGTCAGAGAGCCCAGTGTTCCAGATCCGCAGATGAATAGAGGGCCTGTTGATGGAGCTCGTCTGTGGGGCTCTGCGGTTTCTCCCCTCTTACACGCAGAAGGAGGTATATGCAGTGGACCAGGGCGTTTACCTGCTGCAGAGGTAGAGGGGAGCTACGACGTTCTGGCCCAGTCTTTGACCACAGGGGAACTTATAATGCGGTGCATGCATTCGTGTGTGTCCGCATGTCCCTGTCGGTTTGAAAGTGTATTCGCTCCCTCCCTGGCTAAGTGCCTGCCACACCTGTCTGAATGAAGCCCAGTCTGTGTGCTTGGGTTCAGGTCAGTGGTGGTTGAATCGGCTTAAAATGGGCCGCCTGACATCGCATCAAGGACACAGCCTCTGGTTATGAGGTGGGAGGGTTTGGCTGTGTTTTCTTTAGAGGTGTGATTGTTCTAAAAAAATACTTCATTTTGTTTTTGATAGAGAAAAGTGGTTTATTTATATAAAGCTGACATTATGATATTTTTTGTCAGCTAAAATTACATTAAACTACGCGTTTAATGCCCAATTTTGGAAGTGAAATAGAAACTATTCTTTAAGAAAAGCTCTACACTGTAAGCAACTTCACTGCAGTCTTATTTTCAGCCTGCTATGGACACATTTCAACGCTTTATACACCTTTTATATCTTCAGGCCAACTGCAGGTCCAGTTGAATTAATTTCCCTTAAAGAAAAGGCCTTAGAGAGTACTAAAGTTTTACATTTCATTTACAAAGGTTGGGAATATTTTTTTTCTTGGTATTCATAAAGAAACTTTAATTTTGTATTTTAAATGCATGTGATTGTACCATAGACTGTACATAAAAGGGACATAGCTTCCGGCTCTGAAAAATTAGGCCGATGCGGAAGTGCCTTAAACTGTAATACCACCGGGTGCCACTAGAGGTTGGCTCCAAAAAGCCTCCGGCTCCATAGACTACCATTTAACTTCTCTCATAAAATGCTGTCAATACAATTTCTGTAAAGTTTTCTGTATGTCATTCACTAAATTCACTCTTCCAGATTAGTGTTCTGGCCGTCCATCTGAAAATAATCCCGTCATTCACTATAAATTAAGCCTCAAAAAGCTATCGGGGGGGACGTAGTTTCGCCAGGTTTCCAATCAGATCGAGTCAGACCCCCGGCTTCTCTAAATATGGTCACTACCGGCTCCAAACAGCTCTGGACTAGCAAAATAGCGCCAGCCAAATTCATAATTTGAGGCTTCATAACGGCCGTTCACAAACCAATGGGTGACGTCACTGCTGGTGGCCGCTTGGGTTGTACACGATATTATTTCCTTTTTGTAAGGTTACAGGTTACTGCCTGTAGCAAACATTGTTGCTGCTGCTGTGTCAGGTTTTGCAGAAATTAAAAGTTATTTCCATTTATTAATCCAGACATCAGTTGTAAAGTACACAATTGTAAGATTCTACCTTCAAAGCTTCAGCAACAAGGTGAAAGTGTTCAGTATCTCACCGGGGTTATCAAGTAGGCACCTCCCTTCGCCGGCGTTTTGTCGAATTAGGCCTACGACACCTGAGGAAGGCTCAACTGCGGTCCTGGCATCCAAGAAGTACTCCCATCAATACTCACACCCAACACCTCTGCTCTACCTGCTTTACATCAAATCTAGTATGAGCTACTGATCTTAGTTGGCAGTGTCCATATTTGCAAAAATGAAAAACAAAATGTCAGCCATCAGTTTAAATGACATTTTATATAGTATTAAAAAGGTCTTGATTTTATACTTATTGCTAAATGGCATTAATAGAACAAAATGATTAGTTCAAAACTACCTAATAGCAAGTTATGTGAACACATTAACACTGCCTGTTTTGAGAAACTGTAGCTTATACTTCCTGTTTGCTGAGTTTATTTGAAATCACGCCCCCCATACTTTTCTTTTTTACAGTGACCTCTTTGACAGACAGCAAGCCGATAACGTCAGTTACACCAAAGGCTGCCTCTATCACGACGCCATCACCAGGCTCTTTGTGCTTTGCAAGCCTTCCAGGCAACACCCTTCACAACCCCACACATTTGCAGCTTCACCACAGAGAGTACACTGGAATTTGGCACGCTCTTTGCTTCTTCAAGAGACGCAACCACAGGAACATTGTGGCCGCGTTGCTGACTAGATGTGGCATTGGAAGTTTATCTTACATGTGACATCTTGGTAGTGTGAAGGAAACGATAAGCAATGTAGAGGAAAAGAGACAAAGACTTACTTGCTGCTCTGTATTGTATGATCACTATATCCGTGATAAAGAAACAGTCAACAGGTTATCAGTCAAGACCTTAAACGCCTCTTGGCCCAGATGTTTTAAAGTAGGGAATGAAAGAAAAGTGGTAAATCATGGAAAGGGACCAGGTAAAGCCTTGGCTATGCGTCCGTCTCCCCCTCCCGACCCTCGCCATATGCCCTTCCTTCTACTCCCCCAGTGTATGTTTTCCACTGCTGTTAATAGGAGCCATATAGAGCCCAGTTCATAATGAAAGACCCCCCAGGGGCCGTAGTAGTAAATTAAACCAATAACCCTCTAAATAAGTCTCTGTTAGTGTTGAAAGGTCGGTCTCTTTATACTGCAAGTGTATATTTGCTGTAAAGTCTTTTCCAGCCTAGTACAGTAATTTTATGGCTCTGTTTTATTCTTTGCTTTCAAAGCCTGTCAGAGGAATTGGGAAGGAAGTCAGTGAGGGTGTCTGTGGATCAAAGAGCTGCTGGCCCTCCCAGTTTGAGCCTCCCAAAACCAGTAAAAATGCATTAAATTACATTAAATCTCTGACATGGTTTATTTTGTATTCAAATAATTGACTTAAAATGATCCTTCACATAAAGCCATGAATAACATAATTATGTTCATTCGCACATTGAAGTGAAATCACATTCTAATAAACTCTACTAAGTCACTGATTCTCAAAAAGAGAAACCTCAGTATGTATACATTGCTCTGCTCTGGTACAATATAAGATCAAGGTTTCTTGAGACCTTTTTAATACCAAATGATGCCATGAATGACATATTCATGGAATTATGTTCAGGATAAAGATTTGTCAGTAAAGTCATGCAATAAAATAAAATAACATACATATGAAGATTAAGATTTTCATATTTGTTTGAAGTTGGACATATAATGCTTGTTTCTTGTCTGTGAATAACTTGAATATCAGCTGAATGAAGAGAGGGTAGATTTTACATTACAGTGTGAATCTTAAACAACTAAATACAAATAAAACTGTCTCTGTTTGTCGTTCCGTCTGTTTCCCCGATCAACCTTTTCCTCATGTTTCCTGTCTTCTCCCCTGTTTGTTTTTGTCTTACATATGTTCTATGTTTTGGTCTGTGTCTGGAGGGTGTGGATTCATTCCACTGCCCGCCTCCAGTCAACTCCCACTACCACACATCGTTCAGCTGGCACAGCTGGTTCTCATTCCAGTAATCACCACCTGACACTCCACCTGCATCAGTCCGTCCGATCATCTCACCTGTCCTACCTTGGTGCCTGTCTGCCTGCTACCCAGTGGTACGTACCTGCCGTCCAATGTCGATCCATGGAGATCACCTACACAAAGAAGCCGTCCTGTGTCATTCCTCGGAGATCACCAGTCGACGTGCCTTGGCAATCCTGTGTCGGTCCACAGGAAACCACACAGTCAACCCTGCCCGCTGTCCTGTGTCGGTCCACGGGAAACCACACAGTCCAACCTGCCTTCTGTCCTGTGTCGGTCCACGGGAAACCACACAGTCGAACCTGCCCCCTGTTCAGAGTCGGTCCCCGGAGACCACCTATCTGCCGGCCTGCTGCCACCGTGGTTCCACCCGAACCCACGCTGCCCGGTGTGGAGCACAGTTCCTGGGGTTCATAATTGAGAGGGGTCAGGTCAGAACGGACCCGGAGAAGGTCAAGACAGTGACCGAGAGGCCCGTAAACAGCTCCAGCAGTTTTTGGGGTTCGCCAACTTTTACCGTAGATTCATCTGGGACTATAGTAAGATGGCTGCCCCCTTCACCAGACTCACCTCCTTGAAGCTGGCTTTCACATGGACTCCAGAAGCTGACCAGGCTTTCCGTTTCCTCAAGGAAGGGTTCGCCTCGGCACCCATCCTGTTCCAACCTGACGACAGACGCCGGTTCATTGTGGAGGTGGACGCCTCGGACACGGGGGTGGGGGCGGTGCTGCCTCAACTCTCTAGTTCGGACTCTAAGGTTCGTCCCTGCGCTTTCTTCTCTTGCCGACTGTCGCCAGCTGAGAGGAACTATGATGTGGGAAATCGAGAGCTGCTGGCAATAAAACTAACCCTGGAGGAGTGGACACACAGGTCGGTGCGAGGGGTCGGTGCAACCTTTCGTCGTCTGGACAGACCACAAGAACCTGGAATACAATCACACAGCCAAACGACTCAACTATCGCCAAGCCCGTTAGGCGTTGTTTTTCGCCCGTTTCAATTACACCATCACCTTCCACTCCGGTCATAAGATCACTAAATCCAATGCCCTCCTCCGTTAGTTTGCTCCAGACGGCGAAGACTCAGTGCCTGATACCATAATCCCGCCCTCCTGTGTGCTAGGGGTCCTCAGCTGGGAGGGGGAATCTGCTGTACGGGACACCCTGTGCACCCAGTGGCACCCCTGAGGTGGACCTCCTAACCGCCTGTTCGTGACCCCCTGCTGGACTCCTGCAACCTCGACCGGTTCCTCATCGCCGATGGTCCCATATTAATCTGGACTTTATCACCGGATTTTCCCCGTCTGACAACAACACCGTGATCCTGGCAGCCCACTTCATTCCCTTGCCAAAACTATCTTCTCCCCTTGAGACCGCTGACCTACTGGTCCTCTATGTTTTCCGACTCCATGGCATTCCAGTGGACATCGTCTCAGACTGTGGGCCCCAGTTCACCTCGCATTATTGATTATTGGCTTCCAGTCATCATGGACTATTTCTGTGTTTATGAGCATTCAGTTTTATTTCCCCCCTGCTGTTTTGGAAAATACAACTTCCTGTTTTCAAGTTACCTGCTGTTTGTTTGCGTTTGGATGCATTTACCAACACCACCACAAAACAAAAACCATTTACCTTAAATCTAAAAACTTGAATCTGCATTAAATTCTTGTGTTTTAGATTGCCACGGTGTGATTTACTATACGACAATATACCAATTTACACTTAAAAAAAACATCAAACAAATACAGACAACAGTACAAATAAAACAAGGCCTCCAAATGCATGGGTTTGAAAATGAGGCTTACACAAAATTGGGTTGTGATCTCATCAGAGATGTTTTAAAGATAACTTAAGTGATAATAGTGCTTCACAGTTTGCTCACAAACATACTTTACATAGCTGGTGTTTTGTTAGAGTAGGTGTGGGTGGTACAGCGATGTGGACTGTTAGGATCTGAGTCAGGGGGGAGTAAACTGTCACAAATCAAATAGCCTAAATTCACACTGAGGTGATCTATAAGATCTTTTCTTGGACACATCCTGGATATGCTTAATAATAAAATTATTTTTAATACAGCATTTATTTCTGAAACAAATGGTCCCCTTTCTTTAAATTGTGGTATTCATTTATTGGAAATAGAGTTTTTCAGATTTTCCCTGCAGGCCGAGTTTCAATGAAATTTCTGCACATCCTCCACACTGCAAAACATTTAAGTCTGGTTGTGAAAAATGAAATCCTAATTCTTGGTATTATAGTAGTCAAATTCAATCACCCTAAACCTCATAATGTGTCAAAATGGTTTCTTAAAATATCAAAATGTGTTACCTTAACAGTCAGACAGTAAAACAAAGCCTCTGGTTGCTAAAAAAAAAAAAAAAAAAAAAAAAATCCCTTAAAACATAACCCTGGTTTCAAAACTGAAGTTTCATATTTACCTCGTATAAGTATACAGTGTAAAAAGTGGTCACTAAACTTGAAAATGATTTAGATGTAAAAATATAGTTCTGGATCTTGAATCTAAAAACTGTAAGAAAAGCTGCAGAGCAACACAGTATTTCATCTTTTACACCTTTCAAAACACCACAACTATCAGATACATGTCTAAACATGGCTTAGCATTATAAAATACAGATTTTTGTTTTTTTTGGTTTGCTATGTTCATAAAAATGTTTCTCTATGACTGACGGGCTGAATAACTCGGCAGCATTAAAAAAAAAAAAAAAAAAGCCAAACGTCAGCAGTAGTGCAGTGAGTGGAGGAGGAGAGTTAGTAAATTCCCCGCATTGACCAGCAGGCTGCGCTCTAGCAACATCACTCCCCTCCACTTCTCTCCACTGACAGGCAGCCGGCAATCACCGAACTCTTCGTCTGATGTTTTTTTTTTTTTTTTTTAATGTATTTAGTCATTGTCATCTGCTTGATTCCCATCTAGAGTGAGAATGGTGCAGGGTTGTGTTATTGTGGAAATGTCCTCACTTGTATACGTTTGGTGTCTACAGTCGGGTGTGCCCATTATCACCACCGTCACCACTATCACCAAACTTATTCTGGTCTACTTCTCTGTATGTCACCGTCTCTATGATACTTCTTTTTTTTTCTTCCCCCCCCCCCATTTAGGATCATAGGAGGATGATAAGAGTGATGGAAAAATTATAATAATTGACCATTCTTTCCCTCCTCTATCAAAACGGTGTTTTTCATTCTGCAGTGCAGCAGTGTTCAGTTTTTTTTTTTTTTGTGTCAGACGTTGTGAACAATAGCTGCGGTGTGCTAATTCCAAAAGAGTTGATAACCAACTCTTTTATCTTTGACTGGACCGTACAGCTCTCTCAGTCTGGGGTAAAGGGCTGATCAACAGTGTGTGTGTGTGTTTGCATGTGTATGTAATTGCACTGTGTGTTCTTCTGAATTTCGAAGGTCCAATTGGTGTGTCACTCCAGTATTTACATAACATTTTTCCTGACTGTAGGTCACTCCCCCCCCTCTGTCTGTCTCCTTCTTCACGTTCAGTCTGGCCTCAGTACAAGTACTAGCAGTTGTCAGTTTCAGGAAATGCACTGCTCTCTGTTGGGAAGTGAGGTATCTGCCTTCGGGCCAGCCGCCTTTTTTTTTTTTTTTTTTCTTCTTTTTTTTTTTGTTGTTGTTGTAATTTTTATCGGCTGCTTACGGGAAGCAGAGCTCCTCCGTGCACACAGAAGCGATCACTCAGCCCTCTCCTCTTTTGTCATGATTGTACGTAGGCTGATATAAACTGACCGGCTGAGATGTGGATTTAAATGAATGGATATCTGGGTGGATAGATGCAGCACTGTGATCCTCTGCACTTTTATTCTTTAATTACACAGTGTGTGAACAGTAGGAGGTGTGTGTGTGTATACTCACGCGCGTGTGTGTGTGCATTTAACTGTGCACACACACTCAAAACAAGCACTGTACCCCCCCCCCCCCCTTCCTCAGTAATCCAAATGCTTTTACTCTTGTAGGTTGACTTGTGATTGCGACCGGGTCCATGTTGTTATTGCAGAGCAACAATTTCAGCCTGCCGTCCACCCCGCCACCCACACCCAACCGACACACAAACACACACATGCCTCTTTACACCCCGAGTGTATCAGATTAAAAGCCTGCTGTATTGAACCGGCCTCGCATGATTTCCAGAGAAGCACTATAGAAGTGTGTGCAGAAAAGCAACGAAAACAAAGCTGTATGTTTTTGGCCGGGGGCTTGAGTGTAATGTATGAGCAGGCTAAGTGTTAATGTGTGTGTGTGTGTGTGTGTGTGCGGGAGTAGGGGGAGAGCAGCTTGAGTCCTAACAGGATATTGTAGTACACGGGAGCACAGATTCTTCCTGCGGCAGTTTGGCTCTGTGGGTTCAGGACAGCCTGGACCAAAAGCAGGCAGCACCCCCCCTACTCACACTCACACACACACACACACACACACACACACACACACACACACACACGCACACACGCACATATACATACGCACATACACACACAATTACAGAATCTCCTAGCTTCATATCAGATAACTGACTCAATAGTCAGCCTCCCTTTCTACGAAGGAAACAATATTATTGGACTCAATGACGGTTTCCTGAGAGGAGATCCAAACAGAAAGAGAATAAAAACAATCAGTCCGACACAGTGTTGGACAACCGCGAGGAAAATAATCACGTGTGAATGCAAATAATTTAATCCAAACAAATTATCTCCAGCTACATGTTTTGAAATGATGTAGCTGGCATATTTAAATCTGCTTATTCTCAGGCCTCAGCTTGGAGTAGCCAAAGTAACAAATCAGCTTTCAATTTTCTATTGAGGATGTTTTTCCTCTGCTATTTGCCACCAGGTCAGTTACACAGAAACTTTATGACGGACAGGTTTTTGAAAAGAAACAACAGCAGAGATGTTTTTAAAGAATAAATTCCATCCTGTGCACAAGAACAACCTTGCTGTTTGATAACTCTGTTGCCTTTTCCACACTTATTTTAATGAAGTAAAGCGTTAGGTATCCCCAGAATTTATCGTAAATATAGTTTGTCCTTTGTGCACTAACTCCAGACCGCAGTCGGGGTGGGGGGTGGGGGGCAGAAAAATGTCTGAGCGATGCAAAGGGTGGGTGGAACGGATTCACCTGTGTGTTGGAGACTCGGAGAGTAAAGACAAGTGAGAGAGGAGTGCAGTGTGTGTCGGTGTAAACCGGGGGCTCATCTCACTGGGTTGTCAGGAGCATTCAAACAAACTGTCTGTCAAGTGCCAACGTCGGCAGCAGCCGTCCACTCGCTCTATACCTGGTCACTTTATCCGGAACACTGCAGAGGCAGACTGACTGCAGTGTGTCTGTAGAGATTTTTGTGTTTCCTGCTGAAGATAAATAGAAAGAATGACAAACAGACATTTATGTGCACCATATGAACAACAAACAGTACAAAAAAAAAAAGAAAAAAAAAAAGAAGCATGTTTTGAATATTAACACTGCAACAATTCTGACAGAATGGGACTCTGGACTAACTAAACCATTAGTTTTGGGTCAAGACCAACATTTCCAATTTCCTTCCATTCCCTCGTGTGTTGCCCTTCTTCTTCTCGGTAGTTCTGTAAAATCTTATTTGGACAAGAAAGAAGTCATTGTTATTTGCCTCCATTTTATTAGGTAAATATGACTTTATGAGCCCTGAGTTTCCATAATGTTTGAGCCATTTGGTCATGTGTGTGCTATGAAATCAAAATCAAGTCTTCATTTGTTATTAAGCACAGAGTATTTAGTATTGCAGCAAAACAGCCATAGCGTCATTAATTTTTGTCTTTCCAGCTGAATTGTTTATGAAACAATCAGTAATGATCGACCATTTATTTCAGTGGAATCTGGAAAGAGTTTTCAATCACTTTTTTGTGTCAGAAGTTGGCACAAGGAAACGCCAGAAGAATCTTATTTAGTCTGAAACATTGAAATTGTTGTTTATTTAGTTTTTTCATAGTTCTGCAACAGTATATTTAAGCGATCAGAAAAAACGACATGCTTCCCCTCCAGCTTCAACAAATGTGTTGATAAAAGGATATTTCTGTTAGGGTGCAGTTTCTATCCCACAGGTTTACTGTGTGGGTTTAATGTATGCGTTCGTTTTGTTCCTGAAGTGAATGCTAAGCTTCTTTTTTTTTCTCTCTTCTTTTTTCATTTATATATGTCACTATTAGCACAGACTAAGGTATTTTTTTATATTCAATATGGAAAAGAACTGAAAACAGTCATGGTTTGCGTACATAAAACTGTATACATGAAAACAACACATCCTCACTCACAACCCACTTAAAACCAACCTATGACCTTTTTTTCCTTTTAATCTTTGGTCATTCTTCATGTGTGCTTACTTAATTGCCAAGGTTATGACTGATGAAAGATGAACCCATCCCGCTGCCTTTGCTGGGAGTAGTTTCATACTTACCCCCAAGCAGAGAAAAGCAATAGGAAGCCAAAGCAATAAAAGGCTTTGACATTGATGGGCCTGTTTCCCAAACACTTAGGACCTGGAGTCTGGCTGGAGGGGCCGGGGCTCCGCTTCTTATTGCTGTGTCTGGCCAGAGTCGCCATGCCAGAGAGGGTCGGCGTTTGGTCTCGGCCCCTCAGTTCCTGTCCCGTCTGTTTGTCTGTCTGTCTGACTGTCTGTTTGTCTGTCTGTTTGTCTGTCTGTCTGTCTCTGTCAGCCACTGAACATACTGCAGAACTTGAGGGGGGAGGGGGGTAAGTGGGTGAGGAATTACTGTGTGTGTTGAAGGACTTCAGCAAACAGCGCTCACAGTGTCAAAGCAAATACAGAGACCTGTTTTTCTGTGGTAAAAAAAAATAAATCTGACAGTCTTTTGATTAGACTGAAAGGGACCAAAGGGAAGTCTGGTGATAATTACTAGAAAATGTGTTATTTTAAAAACACAGAATGCACAAAGCAGAAATGAAAACAACTGAATCTTATTTTGAAATCTGACGTGGTGGTCTTCAGAAAAACGAGTTACGTTTGCGAAACAACGCAGGTCACCATTGAGAAATACTTTTCAGCATAAGAAAAATGTCTTGGTTTCATTTTCATGTTACTCTGAGAGGATTAAAAGACCATGTAACCTACTTCTTTTTTTTTTTCATGTTGCTGTTGAACAACTTCTTAACCCTCTCCGTCCGTCCATTCGGCTCGCTTTGGCTTTTGACTGGATTAGGTTCATGCACAAGGCCGCCACTCATGCCAGTGGATTGCTTATGACAGGCCCTTATGCAGACACCTTGACTGCCACGAGCAATTACTTTAAATACACAGGGAGAGGGCCAGAGCTGGGCTGACCTGTGGGAGGATGGGAGGTGGAGGGAAGGGAGGAGAGAGACAGAGGTGAACCTGAAATGGGAGGAAAGAAAAACACCCTACAGCTAATTCTAGATTATGTAAAATGCTTCTTTTTTTTCTTTTTCTTTTTCATAGGGTACTTTAGAAACACTTTGTGAGGTTCACGAATGAAGAGGATTACTCACAGGTTAAGTGGAGAAAGAAAAGAAAAAGAAAACTCTTGAATTGACACGTAGTTCTGTGCAACATCTATCAAATCTTAAACTGTCATATGTAATCAGATAGCATTCACATCGCCATTATGCAACCCAACCTGTCTCGATTCTTACAACCTGTTGCGTCCCTGAAATCCTTCCCCGTCTCTGTTCATTGCTACAGTTTAGATAGACTTACCTGTCTGTGCATCTGACAGTGGGAGAACTGACAGCAGCCCTTGATCCCTCCCCTCCTCGAGCCCGGGCTGTCTGTTGATCGAGTTTCATACAGATCTGGACTAGCTCTGCTACACTACAGGTCTCGTCCCTGCTGCTGTGTTTTCTGCTGGGTCTGCTCTGTTTCACCCAGAAAGCAGGAGGAGGAGGAGGGGAAGGGGAGAGAGGGGGGGGGGGGGTCTTCAGACACTGACTAGGCATGACCAGTGTAAAGGGTTCATAGGGTTCTGATTGTAGTTTGTAATATATATATAAAATAAAAAATTACTGGTGCTTGGCTCTGGTAAAGTTTTAATACAACACCCATCTCTTAAACAACTCAGGAGGTTCAGTTTTGTCCTCACTTTCATTTTTTTTTTTACCTTCAAATAGACAATTAAACTGTTTGCTTGTTTCCAACTAGCCTATCACCTTTCTGTGATTCTCTGACTGGAGTTCTCTAAGCCAAATGTTTTCTTTATACTCAACCCTGAGTTTGGAGTAGTTTTCATCCTGCGTGTGAGGGTGTATGTTATAAATGAAGCTTGTGTGTGTGTGTGTGTGTGTGTGTGTGTGTGTGTGTGTGTGTGTGTGTGGACAGTACGAGACAACATCAGATCTTACAGAGAATGAAGAAGTGGTGAAGGCCAGAGTTTGTGTGAGGTGAACCAAAGCTTTTGCACTTCGCTTTGCTTCACTTCGTTCCCAGCAAACATCTTTCTCCCTAACTCTTTCTCTGTGTCGTCTCTTCACTAACTGACACACACAAATACACACACACACACACACACACACACACACACACACACACACACACACACACACACACACACACACACACACAGTGTAATAACGTGTGGAGCTGCTGAGCTGTTCCACATGTGTAGGGTGCGTCAGATCAAATTAGGCCTCGTTGACAAAGGGCCTTTTACACACAGGTGCATGGTGGGTGAGCTGGGGCTGCAGTCAGCCAGCCAGTCGGACCAAAAGCCAGGCAGTCAGCAAACCAGCCAGTCAGTAAGTTAATCAGTCAAGCTGCCACTCAGACAGCGGAGACTTCAGCTGCACCATGTGTAGTTTTTGGACTGGCGGAGTGTGACTTGACAGCTTTTCCTTCGAGTCATATGGCTGCTCCAAAAGAATGTCAAGAAGTTTCTGTGCACGTCTGGATTTTCTTACTCGCCATCATCATCGTCGTCATTGTGGAACATCTTTGGACCCTCGACACTAACACTCTCCCGTGAAACTCGGCCTTGTGCGGTGCACTTTTTGACTGGAATATCACCAAGTTTGGCCTTGACATGTGCAGTTCACCATGTCAGATCACAACACACAACCAAAATCACAACAGCATGTCAACTGGCTGTCCTTGCGGAATAAAAAGCGCAAATTCCACACGTTTGGGACTGTATTTACATCTCTTTCCCAAAGTTTATTTCATTCTCTCTCCAAGTTGTCACTTTTCATATGTGAGCATAAATCCCCCCTATGGCACACACACATAGACACACACAGCAACCCCCTGGGTGCTGGGGTAACCATAATGCAGCTGCAGCAGTGCAGGCTGAGTTATTACGTTTAATCCGTCTAATTGTTGAGTTTCATAGAATGGGACCCAGTCTGCCTTGGAACTAATTCTGTCTGGGCATTCTATTTAATTCGCCACACTGGGCCCTAAGCTCTTCTAAAGGCAGGCTTCCCCCTCCGTTCCTTCCACCCCACCCTTTAAGAATATAAACCCCTTATCTTCTCCTCTCCCTCCCTCTCATGCATGGCAGAACACTGGGTGACTTGTGCTGGAGAGTGATTTCTCAACAGTCCATAAAACATTCTTCTGACGTTTTGGACATCTTCTCTAATGAGGCGGGAGAATGGGAGCAGAGCTATCATGAGAGGCAAAAAGGCCCAGCAGCAGCAGCCGCCGCCGCCGCCACCACCTTGCCAGCCGACACTTTTAAACGACAACAATGTGCAAGTTGCATGAGGCCATGGGGCAAAGCATGAAATTAATGGAAATTGAGATGCATGTCTTTGATGGCTAAAGAGAGACATATTGGTAGCATCACGTGTCCAAAACGCAGAAAATATGGATGTTAGGCTTCTAGAAATTAATCGAGACTGGAGACACACTTGCATGTGTGCACCAGATAGTGTTTAATTGCCGCCACTGTAGCAAGTATAGGTAAAACTTTGAACTTGGCACAGCCCGGCTGACGTAGCTGCCGTCTCACTCGAAAACAATGCTGCTTTAACTGGTCAGATTGGTGGGGGGTTGATTGGTTCGTTGGTTGGTTGCGTGGCTGAACGGTGATAATCCGCACTCACAAATCCCATGCGTTTAGTCAAATTATTCCAGGCCTTAAGGCTCCCATTGTGGCCACTGGCTGGTGTGCTGTTGTCTGAGCCCCCCCACGGGGACAACAATGCCACCATTCAAGGCCACTCGCTGCTACCGACGGGCAATTTCAGGTGTGAATTGGCTGTGTAGCCAGTGGCTTATATTAAATGACCTGAGACGTGACCTCGAAGGGTAAAAGAGGATAGAGAGGGAGGGGAGGATGGGAGAAGAGAAGAAACAGAGTAAGCATTTGGAAAAGAAAGAGAGATTATGTGAAAGAAGGGCAGCGCTGTGGTCTTGTCAAGTTCTGATGGCCTTAAAAACAGATAAGAGCTGCTTTATCTTTGAAAAAGAGAGGAAGAATGAGAGGGAAAGTAGGAATTATGGGAGAAAGGTAAAGAATGATCCCTTTGGCTCGATATCCTGTCCTCTCCTCTGTCCTGCCGCCTTTTCCCCAATATGCTTTTAATCATATCTCCTTGGCTGGCTTTCTTGCGTGGGTGAGCGCTACATCCAGGCCCTTTGATGGGAATCTGCGATGCGCCGGGAAGCCTTTTGAAGTGGCCGGCTAGGGAGCTACAGGGGGGCTAGCTATGGGTCCGGGAGCTTTGATGTGCCAGGGTCTGGAAAGGCCGGCTGCACGCTGCCCTGCACCGATCTGTCAGTAGCACAGCTGCACTGCTCGCTGGGGAGCCCCTACCTCCAACCCTGCCTGACTGGTCGGCTCGCTGACTGACTGACTTACTCACCTAGTTGACTACATACACTGTACCTGCAGAAATAAGTGCCAGCACTGAGGTAAATGTTAAGTTTAATTTAAGTTTGGCAATGAGTAGAAGTGGGTCTGACACTATAGATCAACCTCATACATACAGTGTAACTGTGCTGTATTTGCATTTGATATAATGTTGTTTTGAATAAATCTCCTCCCAGAGTTCATATAAATCATTTTTTTTTTCTTTGTATCTTCTGTTATTTCCTTTATTTTCTGTGAAACAGCTCGCAGAGAAAAAAAAAAAAACACTTAGTGGACGGCTGTTTTCTGCTCAAAATCTATGTAAATGTGCCATTGGGAGTTTTTCAGTTCGAATATTGCCAAATGGAATCTGTTTTCTCTGCAGCTGCACGAAACCATTAAAAACAGACCATGTGTTCTAACCTGTTAGGTTTCAGTCGAGCTCAACCTTGGCTCAACTCTCCACCTGGAGACGAGAGCAGTTTCCAAGGCCGAAGCTCTTGACACTTAGCTCACCGCACAGATTTTCTCTGCTGTAGGAGGAGGATACATTAATTGCCTGACAGCAACCAAAAACATTATTCCACAGCACAGATACTTCTTTTATATGCATCACAATCCCACTTTCATTTTTTAATATACTATTTATTCAAATCTCAAATTTTATTGCACTTAATAAAGAGTGTTAAATTATGATGAATCCTTAGGTTACAGCACTATAATGACAGCCAGTTACTTTAGTCTGCAGTTAGTTGACTTTATAGATTAAATTCAAACTAGTCGTAAGCAGTATTGCCCTATTTAGTGAGCAGATGTAGTTGTCAAACAGGCTTAGTTTTTAGCTCCGTGTTTGATTTTAACTACCGCTCTAGTCTTTAAAGTATTTGTGGAAGAAGAAGAAGAAATAATAATGTTCATGTATGATGTTTTATTTCAGGGGGGCCACATTCAGGTCTGCAGCCAAATTCAGCAAGTAGGGGAGGGGAGCAACAATTGTGTTGCTGTGGGCAAGGGCGAGGGCGGGCGGGCGTGTTGTAATGTTGGAGAACCCAAACTCTATAATGACGCAGTTCAGGTCATTTGTGCATCAGATGCCTCAGAACATCACAGTGGAACTCTGTGTTGATGGTCTGACGCTGGGGGACGAATTCACGGTGCACGACTCTGCGAATGTCACAGGAACCCAGTAGCAATGCTGTTGGTTGCGTCCCTGACACTGACGCGCCTTCGTTGGTCTTGAACAGTGAAGTTCTGACCCTCTTAAAACACAACTATCCCTCAAAACACCTTGCGCATTGCTGTGCTGCGCTCCGTTGGTGCACAACAGGACCAGTCTCTGTCATACTATAATAATGTAAACTCTCAGTCCTCTGTTGTCTCTTTTTTTTTTTTCAATCTAGCTCAGTCCTGTGTTGGGTCAATTTTGTGATTGTGTATCAAGCAGCACATTCACATACCAGAAAGCACCAGATGTTCATACCATATTGGCCCAGTTAGACTTTGTAATAACTGTTTTTAGTGTCAGTGTAGTTTCACTCAGCAAAGTCATTCACATCCATCATCTCACTCCCCTTCTCAAGCACCTCTAAAGGGCTAGCATATTTGTTTAGCCCTGAGAAGTTGACTGAGCATATAGTGGGTATGCTCTTTTTCAGCAGCAGCAGCAGCAGCAGCGCAAGAAGCAGCAGCAGCAGCCTACTTCACAGTTACGCACTTTTACACAATTTCCCGCCTGGGAGTTGTCCTGTATAGCTGTACAGTGTGTTCTGTACTGTTTGCCACTGAACCTTTCCTTTGGATTAGTTGGGAATGCCGGCTGTAACACTAAAGTAGTCACTGAGGTAATGGAGGGCATTTTTTATATTCACATTTTTATCAAGTTTTTCTGAGGTAGTCCAGGGTTCGAAGAGTCCCTGAAGCCAGTGTCCCATACAGCTACAATTTTTAAAGACAGTGGCTTGAACAAATATTCTGTCAGTAATGGAGTGCGGTACATAAATGATGAGAGAGTAATATGAGTACTGCCCCTGTAGGAGTAATTTATTCCTCAAGGATTAGCTTGACTGTAATGAAAAATGATAACGGTGAATGAGTCTCCAGTGGCAGTTGGTTTGTTGACATTGCCTGTGGATGCTTTCCTCCTCTGGAGGATGGATCATCCTTAGTTAACCTCAGCGTCTCTGAACATCAGTAAGATTTATGGCTCTCCTCCTTTCACCTATTGTAGCAATCCTCCTGTATGGGATAACAGACAGACAGGAGTCAGGCATAACTTCTAACACAGACTGAACCCCTGTTAGTCACTTTATGGGTTTAATTGGTTTCATAATTAATTTTTGAGCACATTAATCATCACTAAAAGGCTTGCTGGAGGGTTTCACTTGCTTGTCTCATTCATTTTTTATACCTTTTAAGTAGCTTTACAGTTAGAAAATGGATCTAACTCCTAAATATCTGACAGTATCATTCATATTCAGCTTGTTCTAGCTCATTGTTGAAGCTGGATGAGGTTTACACTGGTCTCATCAGATGCCCTCAGCATGACCTGAGAGTGCAAACCCACTATCTTCAACACATCTGTGCCTGGTTAAATGAAGGTTGTATTTTAGGCCTATTATAGTCAAGGAGACAACACAGCCTGACTGCTAGTTTGACCACTCACCCCTATCTGACTTGCACATGTGGTCAGTCACTATGGCAACATGCTGAAAAGACTGCTTCCTGAGACTTTGTTGTGTTTGGGGCTTGGCACGATATTGTAACCTAGATATTATTTTTAGTCGGTCAGCAAAGGCCCAGTGCGTGCTGATTTAGGATGTGAGCTGACAGCTTCCTAGTGTGCGCACACACACACAAACACACAACCCGTAGAGTACACAAATTCCTACAGGGCCGAACAATATCAGATATTTTTACTTTGCAATATACAACTGCAAAATCATCTGTTGACATTTTGCCTCTCTGAAGGCGCAGACATCTGTCAGCCAATCTTGGGTCACTCAAGTCATCATCGGCAATGACGGTATGTGAAAAGCTCTCTGTTTCTCTGTTCGTCAGCTGTGTTGTCCCACACCCATCTGTGGCCTTTTACTGCTTTTCTCTTTCTCCCTCTTTCTCTCTGTCTCTCTTTTCTCTCTCCCTGTGGCAGGCAGTAATAAAGGTCTGACAGGCAGAGTGTGAAGGTCATGGTTATTAGATGGTAAACGCGAGAGCCACAGCTGGGCCGGGCAGGCCTTCTCTCTGGCAAAAGTGATGAGTTGTGTGTGTTGTGTGTGTTGGAGGGTGGGGGGGGGGGGGAGAGAGCGAGAGAGAGAGAGAGAGAGAGAGAGAGAGAGAAAGAGAGCGAGAGAGAGAAGAGGAGGTGGCTCTGCTCTTATTTAACGCAACTTTTTTTTTTTCTTTCCTTACAGCCACCTCGTTTGGCGAGGGAAAGGCCTCAGGGTCTTTTGATAAAATGCGAGGTGCAAGTGAGAAGAAGGGATGGTGATTATGGGCAATCCAACAAGTTGAAATACTGTCCCAGTGGTGTGTGCGTGTGTGTGTGCATGTGTGCGTGTGTGTGTGTGTGTGTGCGTGTGTGTGTGTGTGTGTGTGTGTGTGTGGGAAAGAGAGCTTGTCCGACAGCTTCTTCTCCAGCTCTATTTGAGCTTCTGTGGCCAAGGTTGCAAGAGCTCAGCTGTGACACATGTAGACACACACACTGTTCAATCCTTTTTTGATGAGATGGCGGCTTTTTTTTTTTGGAACCTCAGTGACTCTAATAACTAAATCCAAGCCTAAAGCCAAGTTAAATGTATTTCTATAGCACATTCAAAAACAACAGAGGTTGCCCAAAGTGCTGCACATGAATTAAAACAGTCAAAAAGACTTGATCATAGAAATAAGCACTAAAAACTATTAAATTGTAGTACATAATAAATTAAATGGAGGTTCATGTGAAAAAGCCAGTGAAAATAAGCAGGTTTTTAACCAGGTTTTTACACTCATATAGAAGTTTATGACCTATGTGGAGGGGGAGGTTGTCCCAAAGTTTAGGAGCTGCAAGAGAGAATGCCCGGTCGGCACAGGTTTAGATCAGTTTAGATCCAGTAACCGCTAAGAGCTGCTGGACCTGAGTGAGCGACATGGAGTATAGGGCTGCAACAGGTCGGACAGATAGGCAGCGGCTGCACCGTTCAAACACAAATGAACAATAAAGATAAAGATCTATGAGCTTTAGTCAAATTGGGAGGTGGGGCATCTGTGTGCAAGAACCAACTGAAATCAATTTTCCCAGACAAGCAGTTAAATTAATACATTCATTCAGGTTCAAACTGTCATGATACATAAAGCAACTGATAAACCATCACTGTCACCTCAAGCTATTCGAGTTTATATGACTCTTAATGAAAAATACCGTTGATAGTTCATATCATTGCTCATTTAACTAATGAGAAACAAGAAAGCAGCAGACAATGCAATATAATTACACAGACACATAGTACAATTTATGCTTGATAGAATAAGGCAGCTAGTTTATTAAACTATTATAAAATGCTGAAACAGCAAATCATATTTCACCCTAAGAACTCTGAAATAGTTACATTTCACTCCACTAAAGTCTCTGTGATCTACTGTAACACCAGCAGTTGGATAAAACCTGAGGCTTTGTCATATCTGCATCATAGACATTTTACATCGGTGGTCACAGATGATGCTTGAATTCTCTGCATATTCTACGCTTTTTTGCAGAATGGAGGTCTGTACGGAGTATTTTCTTATTAGGACTCGTTGCCATGGTCCTGTGCTTCTCCATCTGACCCTGAAGGATACACATGTTCTTCAGCTTGACTGCAACATTGCTGCTGAATTCTTTGATTGAAAGTCACGAATGAAGAATGAAATCGTTCTCAGCCTTCAACAGATGGCTAAAATCAAAATATTTGTCGTACCTCTGTTGTGCAAACTTTATGTCAGTATGGCACAGAGTGTTGTTTTAGCTCGTGTTATTTTTCACATTGTCCACAGTTGGAGTCTTGGAGGCTAGGTGGTGTCAACTTTTAAGGACATACTGGTTATTATCTCATTTGATCACTGACCTTTTTGCGATTGAGCAAGAAATCTAAAACCGCTGTGTTTTAGAAGTCATTGAAATAGCAGGTTGTAGCTCTAACTGAAGAAAAAAAAAAACTCCTTTCATTTGCTTGGAAAAGACTTTCTTGTTGATTTATCACAAAGCAAAACAAAAGCTATAACTTGATACCCATATAAATGGTCTTCACTTGGGAGCAAAAGCACAGAGAATCAAATAGAAATGCAATAAGTATAGATGGTTTGTCATGTGTCCTCTTCTTATCGAAAATATTGTCTTTGGGTGACGTCCAGCTTTTCTCGTAGCCACTGCCAAAATCGGACTCTTCCAAACCTCAAGTATTCTCAAGTGGGCTTAGTGCTGTTTTGGAAAAATAGTGCTGAGAGAGAGCAAAGTGGAGGAGCTCCATGTTGTCGTGATGCATTCAGCAGAGACTGAATCAGTCTGCTTTTTCTCTGCCGTGTACACAAATCTATCATCCCCCAAAGTGTTCTAGGATGAACTCCTCTCAAAGCTCATTTGCATTGATATGAAATTTGGACAAAAATTCGATAAAGGGGGGGAACACCCCTGGGTGATTACAGGGTCACTAGCCAGCCATAAAGGAGAATCCCTACAAGCCGCCGCCACTACGGCCAAGAAAAGAAGCACCGCGTCGGGCAAAAACAGGACTCAGACTAGAGCTCATTGTGTCTGCTATCTGTCGCTACACAATGAGCCGTCTCATTCTTTGGGACGGGTGTCAGGAGTTCAGCCTTTATCGCCACGACCTGCGTTTGACCTCACGGGAGGGGAGAGATGCAGCTGAAGAGGCCTCGTCGAAGCTGTGGAGACAGAGCCGCGCAACCCCCGGGTGCTTCCATTAGGCTCATCACTCAGGAGGTT
This sequence comes from Embiotoca jacksoni, assembly GCF_022577435.1. NCBI lineage: Eukaryota > Metazoa > Chordata > Actinopteri > Embiotocidae > Embiotoca > Embiotoca jacksoni. The sequence continues at coordinate 8,905,425 of NW_027185381.1, read as the reverse complement.
AGGAAAACAGCACTGGAACACAAACACACACTCACATGTACAACGCATACACTTCATAGATGAGTGACTATGAAGAAATCTCTGAAACATGTCAGTCCCTCCCCTCCTGGTCATGGCTTATGTTGGGCAGACAGAGTTTAAGTTAACAAAAACAGTGACATAGTGATGTGCAATGTTAAGGGCCCCTCGACAACAAAGGTTATTACTTTCTGAAGAGAGAGGACGTAACCGAGTGGATCAAGAAAGGAGACAAGTCTGAAATGAAAGGCTTTGTCTACTGACTAATGAGTAGAAGGAAACAGCCACGTTTTACACACCGTTATGTGTGAATTACTCAGATACATTAAGGATGTTAGGGGAAGGCAGTAATTCAATATTTTGTTTTACTGAATTGAATTAAACTTCCTACTAAAGTATTTCACACAATTAGACTTTGGCACCAAGGAGCAATTTGATTGTGACTTTATGTATTTGCCGTGTCATGATTTGCTTCCATCAGTGGGGCTTTGTATCATCAATAGTTTTTTGCAAAAACCTACAAAAGTGTCAACAAAAGAAATCTAAATTCTGAATAGTCAAATAATTAATCAGTAGCAGCTTTATATTATATTATAATATCGGTCAAATTTAGAGTCAAAGATGCAAATGAACACACACACGGGAGTCCTGCGCGAGGGGAAATACTCTTGTTGGATTTCCACTGATTGTGGAATAGATTAAACCGCCGTGCTCGGGTGTCGGGTCAGCGCCGCCGTTCATACTGTACAAACACTCCACATCCCTGCGGCAGCAGAGCGGACCTGCTGTCAGTCAGAGAGGGTGGAAAACATTTACAGTATGTCATTTGGACGCTCAGCAGGAGCATATATATATATATATATATATATATATGTATGTGTGGCCTCTGGATTTTAGAAGGATATTGGAGTCAGTAGTGGTGTTGTCATCATTTAGTAAATGACTGATGTGACAATATACGACAGTGAAGGAGACGCTCATCCAAAACTGTCTGCACATATTCTTGAGTGACCACTTGTGATTGAATCTCACTTCTCGTTCTATATGGAAAGGTAAACATACATTCCATAAATATATACAAATAAATAGGCACATGAACACATATAGAAGTACATTAGAGGATTTTAATTTAAACAACCATTTAACACAAGAAGACATCCTTGCTCCCTGCAGCCTAATTTTAATGCTCCGTCTGTTAGAAGTTTAGGACTATTTCATGTTTGTAAATGTCAGATCGCAATACAGTGAGTTTTGAGAGGGTTGGGCTCTGCCCTGCAAATGATGAATGAACTGTGCGAGGGGGCTCCTCCACAGCTGTGGGTCTGATGTGTGTCAGAAATGAGACGAGGTGAAAAAAAAAAAACTAAACTAAACCTAGAGGAGGCTTTGGTGAAACAAGCGTCATGTGGAAGCCTGTGTTTTTAATCACGAAACTTTGTAAATCACTCCTACTTTCTATAGAGTTTAGCTGCTCGGCAGAATCATGCAGGCTGTTTTCTGGTAACAAGAAATAAAAGAACAGGCATGGATCTTCAGGTATAACAACTGGTTGAGTGGTGAGTGGAAGTGCCGGGTCAGATACAAACACATGAACATGGAATTTCTGTTGCTTATTCAGACAATGTCAGTTGAGTAGGTGGTCCTTCAGTGGTGCCCAGGACACATTTAAAAGAATGTGGCCATATGCGTCCCAGACCACCTCTGAATGTGGTCTGAGCAGATCAGATCTACATGTGTCCAGGATGCATTCACACCGGTACTTTGCACTGGCCACTTTTGATCCGATCACCCAGGACAGATGTTAATGCCAAATGTGAACAGGCTCATTGTTTATCTGTTTTCTTCTGATTCTCGCTTTCTCCTGCGATGTACTTTATCTCATCATCTTGTTCTTTTCTTTTATAGCTGCTTTGGTTCTTGTTTTTCTCCTCCTCGCCTCCTTCTCTTCACACTATGTGCAAGAAAGCCAGCTGTGTGTTGGATGTGGTTGTGTGTGGGTTTCTGTTTATGCGTGCACATCTTGTTGTTAATTCTTGAGTGAGCATGTACTCATAATCTGTGGTGTGTGCTGAAATGTGTTCTGCCATTTGAATGTGTGAGTGTGTGTTTGTGTGTTCAATATGTATGTCAGCCAGCTGTGGAGATAAGCATGTTACGGCACCTTTGCAGACTTCTGTTACAGAGGAAGAGGAGAGCCTCGGTGAGGCCGAGCACCGGCATAAAAAACAATTTGCCACATGAAGTAGCTTTTCTATCAGTTGTACCTTTTAACTTTCAGCATTTCTAGACAAAAAAAACCCCATAAAGGATGAATTTTGCGTCGGCTCATGTAACACTACCACAATAAACATGGTTTAAATCCATGCATGACTTATTTTTCCTCACTGCAAGCGTGGCTTGATATGTCTTGTCTTGCCAATCATATTGTCTTCTTTGCATTCTGTGTTGACACAACAGCCATACACCCCTCCATCACACTCCAGCTCTTGTCTCTTAGTGTAATGTCGGGAGAGGAAAACCAACACACAGTCAAAACTCTGCCAATCCACTCCCCTGTCCTCGCTTCGGCGTCGCTAGGCAGCTTCTTCTTTTTTTTGCAGTCCCTTCTTTCTCTTCTTCCTTTCGTGCATCTGAAAGGGGTCACTGCCTCTGCATGATGGAACCACAGGGCTAAAAGTCTTTGGGCCAGACACTGGAGGAGTCCACTACTAATTGCTCTCAGCGAATCCCCAACCATTGTCCTCCACTAGGTTTCAATTTGAATTTGAATGGAGGTAGCTAGCTGGTGCTGAGAGTGTAAGGTACACAAATGACTGTCACTGGGAATGGATAGCAGTGCTACAGGGATTGTGAACTTGTCCCCTAAATAAGCACTGTTGGCTTTTTGGCTCTGCATAAGTAACGGTGTGTTTGCACTAGCATAAGCGCCATATTGATGTACGCTTGGCTGAAGTAGTGTTGGGATTGAATGGCAGATGCGTTAGGGTGGACATTTTGTCAAGAGGATTTTAGTTTGGCTTTAACGGACACATGCTAAGTTGTACCTCGCTCTTCTGCAGCATTGCAATACGTCATTAGACACAGGCATGAAGTGGAAGTTGGAAATGATGATTAATAGTGAAAAAAGGTGTCCCCCTTCATACGTTTTAAAAGATTTTAAAGCTCTTTTTCTTCATCCGTGACTGTTAGAACACTATAGGACAAATTCAAGTTACCACTCAAGAGCAAAAGCTAAGTCAATACATCCAAAAGAAAGATGGAAAGACAGTGAGACAGACTGGCCAAGTCTACTCCGACAGACAGACAGACAGCTGAACAAATTGCCAGACCTCCCCCTCCCTGCCGTTCACTTGTTCCTTCTCTATAGAGGCGAGGGTCCTGGTCCGTGTCCCCCTCTTCTCAAACCCCACTAGTGGTTAATTGAGCCCCTGCCAGGCCTCGCCCCTTTATTGCCTCCATTTGTCAAAGCCTGCAGTCCTGAATGGTGCCAGAGACCTTATACAAATGAAGAGCCTCCTCGCCTCTCCATGTCTCTCCATCTCCCTCCATTCCTTTATCACTCTCTCCATCCGCGAGAGCAAACAGGTCTGGCCCAGGGCAGCTCAGGGCAAACAGTGGTTCAACAAAAGCAGTGGCTCAGTCAGGGGATGGGGGCAGGTGGCTGATGTTCTTCCCGACATCGCCAAGGTCAGCGGCACTAAATCTCACTGTGGCAGATGAGATGATCTTATCTTATGGTGGTCACATCTCCTGCCCAAAAAACTGACATCCAAAAACGCCACATATTGAAACACATGCATGCTCAAACAGCATCGTGGTTTTATTGTGGATTAGTTGGGACCTCGTAGACTTCTAAGCAGGGGACAGGTGTACAGTGGAAGGTATTGTATTAGCGCCATAACCTATCCAGTGTGAAGCCGTCATCAGCACATGTGCTGCTGCCATCCCGTGGCCTGCACACTGCAGATAAGAGCAACCATTCAGCCAGGCAGCGAGCTATTCACTATAGCCATCATTGTTTGCTCAGACCAGAGATAGACCTGTAATGTACAGAGAGAGAGACAAGGGAGGGGGCAGGAGCTCTTACAGGCTGCACCAAATACAATAAATAAAGGAAGCATGACAGAATGAAGGAAACACCGAATGAAAGAGGGAGAGCTGCTTGGGTGCCATATGGAATCAAAGCGCACAAGAGACTGTCTGTAATGCGTGCGTCGGCTGCCACACGCACCTTATCAGATTAACACTAAATTAGAATTAGAATTGAAGTGGGTCCACAGTGTCATAAGGCCCTGCTGCCGTGTGTGTCCGCTGTTTCTTTGTGGATTTTGTCATTGTCATCATCATGGTTACTGTCTAAAGTTCCACTTCGCACTGTTTTGAACTGAATCCTACAGTTACGCATTCAGGATTGACACATTTTGTGTATCAGGAGTTCAAACTTTTGGGCATTAATAACTCAAGAGTATAGAGCTTGCACAAGGGAAAGATATTTAAAAAAAATATTGGTAATGGCAGAAAATTGAGGAATTCCTCTTGTCTGCTTCCCAGCAGTTGAAAAAAATAAAATGCACGGTGTACTGGTGACATTAGATTTCTAAAACCAACACACAAAAGTGTCTACATTAGTGCCTTCATCTAGGGCCACTCAAAACAATAAATATTACTATCAGAAGAAACATTGATCTATATGTTATACACACATCTTCATTTTACTTGTGTAATATAGAATAGAAGTAACTTAAATGAATGATACATTTTATAATGTGCATACGTGTATCACACAAAGAGAAGAGTGGACTGATGCGCTGTTAAATGAGAGCCTGCCTCACCATCAGCTTTGTAGCATGTGGTATGATACAGATTGCTTTGCTAGGAACCACCAGGTAGAGATGACTGCACTTTGATCACTTGTGCCGCAGGGCAACTAAAACTGATTCACTATGATGCAGTTTCACTGTGACTGGACTGCTGGTCTGTTGCCCACGTCAGTTAAAAGGAGTGCCTTTGTTTTCCACCATGGTGGTTTCTAAACTTTCGTCCAAGATCTCAGCCAAAAATGTGCTCTTGCTTTTGTTTTTATTTATTTTTTTTATTAATTTAGTATTGACTTAATGGAGGGAAATTGTTCTACATTTTGCTGGTAGAAGAAAGGCTTTCACACCTTTTATGACACATAAACATCGTCGCTGGTTGTTTTTTTTTTTTTCTTAAGCAAAATATATGAACATGCATCACTGTGAATTATTCAGGTTGTCAATACGTTTACCTTGTAATTTTTTTTAATACTTAAAAAATGAATGTTTCAGTAATATTTAAGATTAACTTCATATCCACAGTAATTAATGAATACATTTATTATGACCTCTTTAATTCACAATAAGGCCCAACGGTGACCTCAAATTTTCTTCCAGCTAACTGTTAATACTGTGATATTTTGTAACACAACACAGTTTATTATGAGCAGAGAAAAAAAATGATTGAGTCATGGAGCAGCTACAAGTGAAGTGGGAAAAAACTGCTCCATATTAAAGCGAGTGTCATCTGGCTTTCAGCTTCCCACACGCTAGATTTAAGATCGCTCCTCCAATGTATCATCCATTGATGTTTGTTTTTGTAGATGGCCGAAGACGTGGCGTCATACGTGGCTGTCTATTCAATGGGTGATCCACTTGCAGTGCTTTTGAAGTTCAAGTTCATCACCGGGATCCTGAAAGTTCATGCATAAAACATCACGGTGTTCTCGGCATCATAAAACTCTCTGAGCATTTGAATGAGACAAGGGTGAGACACGTTTGTATGTGTGCGTGTGTGGATCAGACATTTACTAAATACATGAATAATCTAAAATTAGGAAGTTAATGTTGAGGTTAGACATCTTTTTTTAATAATCTGGGATAGTTTCTTTGCACTATACGGATGTTATTAGAACAGTAATAGTATTGGTGCCCTAACGATTCATTTATAGGTGCCCTTTTTTCACACTGTCTCCTAAGAGTTGTTGAACTATTAGGTAGAACTATTTTAATGACCGTACATGTGTTTATGTAGGCAATCTTTTTCCTGATTATTGTGTGTAAACCTTTTCTTTCGTGTTGTAAACTCATAGTTTCACCCAAAAAAACTGCAAAAAAAGAGTTTTAGACACTGTTTATAAAGGCATGCTAGATTACATGTGCACATACGTGTTTTTGCATGCATTTGTCTTCATGTGTGCTTGTGCGTGCGTCTGCTCCACACGCCAGGGTGCCTTGCCCTGGTGCAGAGGTCTTTGTTGAAAGTGCAGAGCCATGAGTCAGGCCTGTGGGAACAAGCCCAGCTCCTCTCCTCTCCGTCCTCTCTCTCCCACGCTTTCACACTCATCCCATCCTGTGTACGTCTGCTTCACCCCTGGTGATGGGGAGGTGGGGTGCAGTGAACATCGTTGTGGAAAAAGTCACACACACATGTGTAAGGGTCATCAGACCCTGAGAAAATGGAGCTGCATGTGATTTTATATGGATGTGTTGTTGAAAATAGATGCCAGAGAAAGCAGAAAAAATTCATAAGCAGCAATCTTCTTCTCAGTTGAATTAGACTTCAGACCCAAAGTGAAACCTCTTCTGTACATTTCAAAAGGCTCGTTTTGTTACCGATCAGTATGGAAGTTACATTTCTGAGTTATAGTATATTTCTGGTTCCAGCATCATGCAAATGATCAGAAATACCAAACACCTGTACCATGTGCATCTCCTCTGTCTTCTCCTTTCTGACTCATCACTGGTTACATGCTCATCTTTTGTTCTGTTTTTACAGTTTGTAATCGATCGACCATCATCAAACTCAAAGTGAAAGCTTCGAGTTCACCGATCAAATTCATCACAAAGCATCTAAACGAGTGTACGGTGGCACCCTGGCTCCCATTAAACCTTGCCAGTGTTGTACTTTTTCTCCCAGTCTCAATCTGGCAGCACCCAGCCATCCCCATGCACTGGGTGCCATCTGGCTGGCTGTGCCCCAATCAAAGAGCTCATTCTGGGGGTTAACTCAGCAGCAGCAGAGCAACGGGGGGAGGGTGTGGAGGGCAGAGGCAGGCAGCTAGACCAGACCCAGGCCAGGGGGCTTTGAAGCCCCTCACCCAGGCCCAAAGACAGGGGGCTTGGGCCAACCAGCCAGAGCCAGAGCCAGAGAGAGAGAAGAGCCTTTATCAGAAAGCCTGAGCACAATTGTGGTGTGCAGTGTGGGAGTTGGGGGAGTTAACTCTTTGTATAGATGAATGGATGAATAGAAGAGGAGGGCTGAAACACTAGCATCTCCCCCTCCTCACCCCCCTCACCCCCCACCCAACGCTGGATCTCTGTATGTTTTAGGTTGGCCATCTCGGGGCCCTAGGGCCCCTCTCTGCGGACAGACCGACAGATACCATCAATTACCAAGGCTAGCCCCTGGCCACCATATGGCCGGTGGCTGTATAGGAAAGAAGCCTGTTCACTTCACAGCACCAGCCCTGCATATGCTGCAAGCGAACTAGCAGAGAAGCTGTGCAAATGGTGTGTGTGTGTGTGTGTGTGTGTGTGTGTGTGTGTGTGTGTGTGTGTGTGTGTGTGTGTGTGTGTGTGTGTGTGTGTGTGTTATGTGCTGCACCGGCATAGGTTTGGCTAGTGTTACAGGGCAGCGTAAGTGTCATAGGGTCAGGATTGGGTTACAGGATTGAGTTATACCTGTTTGTGTGTGTTTGTGTGCTCTTGAATTTCTATCTTTGTGGAGAATAAATTGTGTTTTAAACCTTAGAATGAAGACATTTTGGGAAAATTAGGACATTGTGTGTGCCCTCACTTTTTCAAAGGGCCGGTTGAGGTTGAAACTTGATAAAGATTGGAATTAGGCTTTGATAAATTTAGGCTGTACACCTACACTGTCATAAAGTTGTTAAGACGTTTCAACAGTGTGCATTAAGGGCCTACCAATGTCCTTTCGCCAAGCACATTCTCAAACATTACAGAAGGCTTCACTTGAAAATGATGAATGGAGGAAAAGCTGCACATAATGCCAGTTAAAGCTTTCACATTGGCTGCATGTCATCATTGTACAGCATTGATGTTGTTTTTATGTGGCAATCATTAACAAGAAGCTGCACAGCCAGAATGACTATAATGTTTCAGATTTGGAAGTTGTATGTTGGAATTGCGTTGCACTCGTGAGATTGTGAAGACCTGCATGAGACCAGAGACAAAATATCATTGGGTACATTCCAAAATAATTCTATAAATTGCTTGTTTTCCAGGGGCAGTGTTTCTTCGCCGAGGCCAGCGGTAGTCACATAGGTCAGTGTAGTAGGTTAGTAGCTGAGACATCTTCGCTTTGACTGAACTTTAGAATGCAGAATGAGGACTTGTCTCTTATAGGTTACACTGTCCTGCAGGAAAGAGGGCATCCAGACTTTAAGAGCAGGGATAATGATTGCAGAGGCTAGCACTTTGAATGCATACATATGGGCATGTAAGTATTGTATTAAAATTAACCCCAAAAAAAGGGAAGCCATTCTTTAAAATACTTTAAGTGAAGTGCTCTCAAATGCATGTTAGTATGGATACTGAAGTATGCACAATGTGTGTTTGAGTGTGCACTTTTTTTTTTTTTTACCTCATTGGTACCTTCGCCATTATAAATTCGAACCTTGTCTGGACCAGTCATTGTCATGGGGATCAAAACACGTTCCTAATGAGACAAAACGTCATTTCTGAGGTTATGATTATGGCTCGGCATGAATTGGTTATGGTTGAGGTTAGTTTGTCCACAATCAATGGAAGTCAATTCCATTTCCTAAAAAGGATAGCAGTGCAAACTCGTGTGTGTGTGTATGCACAACTGTGATTCATGGCAGCTGCCAAAGCCCCATCTTCACCTGACAGCCAATCGATACACATAATGAGACACCTGCGAAGCAGATGCTGGAAATTAGGGCTTGTTTTTGCAAAATAAAAGTGCACAGTTTCGAGGTGACATTCAAAATGTCTTTCTGCTATGCGCTCCAACTTCTTGAAAAGGACAAATCTCCCCAACTGCACTGTAATTTAATTAGACATGTCTGTTTGAAATCAAACTGCAAGTGGAAAAGAAATCCTACTCTTGCTGGTCCGCCTCCACTCACTACATGGCCATTAACAAAAAACACATTGCCATAAGGCTGGGGAGAGAGAGTGAGGGAGGATAAGCAGGAGAGAGAGATGGTTCTGTTTGATATATAATGTGAGAAAGAGCCAACAGCAAAACAAGGAAACATCTGGGTGATTAATCTTTTGGAAGGGAGGAAAACAGGGAGGCAAATAGTACCAGCCAGAAGAGGCACACACACTCGCACACATGATCACACACACTCAAGTATGTATGCACACATATGCACGCACAAACAGCTGGGAGCCAGAGACACTGAACCATGTGAGTCATGATCCTCATTAATATTGTATCAAAGCCTCTTTGATTGAGGCTCTTGTTGCATTAGTTAGTTGAAAAAAAAAAAAAAAAAAAAAAGTAAAACTCAGCTACAACTGTCTCAGAACTTCTGTCCACTACTCAAGTTTCTTTAATTGTAGGTTTTGGTCTTTAACTCCAAAGAAAATTTTTCAAACCTCTACTCAGGGCTCTTTTACTGGGAACACATGCTCGTCTCATTCATTCGGTAACACACATTCACACTTTAGGAGCTGCCCAGTACAACCACAGCAGTTACACCGTTTGCCGCTACTTAACTCTACGGGAGCAGCTGTGGGCAAAGCACCTTGCCTGGAGGAGGGGAAAGTGTTACTCATTCACTTTCCCCTCACCCAAATTGTGCCTTTCTTTGGGATTTAAACCACAGACTTACTTATCAGGATCCAGCCTCTGTAACCTCGAGGCTACTGTACTCTTATTAACACAGCACACGAGGTCACAGTAGGCTCTTGGCATGATGTCATGACTGGAAAATCTGTTCCATCGGCATGCAATGACTATGTTTGTACTGGTTTTACTTCATTGTATTACTGTTTATTTTTACATTCACTCTTTAGTGTGTACAATATGAGTGTAGGGTGAATCATTTTACTCAAATTTTATTTACTCAAAATGTGAAGCTAGAATGCATAACAACTTTTTATAGTTTCTTTACTAAAATGGCATTACATCTTGGTACATACTGTTTATTGCAACACATAGCTGTAGTATGCAGTTGTGCAATAGACTCTTTTTCATTCCCTCAGGCCCTGAGCTGGGAATCCTCGAAGCAGGACAGGGCACTGCTGTTTACTTTAGCTGGAGCTGACTTACAGTAACAGTAACAGGCTGCAGCATAACAACCCAAGTGGGGATGGGTTGAAAAAAGCGCATGTTTGCTGCCTCACCTGATGGGATGAACAGATAGACAGAAAACATCTGTTAAGCTGAGCTGAACGTGCACTCACAAGGAGGCACGCATCCCCAGCCAGGGCCCCCCTACACACAAAAAGGGGTGCGATCCTATCGTAGTCACCGCAGGTATCCTGTGATAGGCACACACTGACAACACATGACCAGACCACACACACACATACAGTAAACACCAGTGACGTTAAAGCTCAGAGAGCATGTAAACCCATCTCACGCACAGTTGGTACTGTGATACTGTGACCAGCCCATATTGGCCCCATATGTTGCTCAGACAACAACAATCTGACATGTAAATCCCTGTGATTTTAACATTATTTCAGTAGCTGCAGCTCTAAGTAGCTTTAAAAAACAGCAAAGGTATGTTAACTGCCGGTGCATAGATTGTGTCAGTTGTTTATTTTCATACATTTGTTTACCTCTTTGAAGAGTAACCACAGTAATACAATGTACACTATTATGTTTTATTTTATATTCTCAACCTCCAGTCCACTGCAAGGGGAAGTACACCTGCAAGCTTTGTTTGTATTTGGCAGGAGAGGAGATCAGGTGAAACACACACAGACACGGAAGTGCTCTGAAGCAATACTAATCAAGGCTGTTGGACTGTGCATATACAGTATTTATCAGAGGGATATGCATAAAAACAGATTTTTGCTTTTGACTATTCTTTTCTCATTTTTCTGTTAGTGGTGGCGGATGGCCAGCCTGAAGTCCCGGCCCAGGTCCCGTTGCTCATTGTGCCGGGGTTTTCCCACCAGCCTCTTGTGAACTCTCCTACAAAACCAGAATGCACACACAGGCATGCGTTCACGCACAAAAACACTCGCGCACATGCACCACACAATGCGCTGCAGAGGTTTACACAAAGTATAATTAGAAAAAGCACCTAACAAAACATATGCACAGAGGCAGGAAGTGCAGCCAGTGGCTCTTGGCTGCCAGTTCAAACCTCTCCTTGTTCGTCATGAGACCAGATCCTTTCTGAATGTCCCCGCTCCAGTTCAGTAGAGTGACAGACAGGCTGCCTAATCCTGAGGAAGGGGCGTTTGTAGTGCGATGTTTGTGTATACAGTATAGGTGTGAGTGCATTTACTGTATATGTGTGTGTGCAAAAGCCTCGTCTTCAAGGACTAGTGCTCGAGAAGGAGTAAGCGTTGTTATTAGGTTTCTCGGGTCTTAAACCTAAAGGATTCTCCTCTGTTAATATTATAGCATTCATGTAATGGATTTGATTGTTTTTCATTACTTTTATTTTACTATTTTCAATATGAGAAATATTACATCGTAACTCGGGAATCTAAAAAGTGCAGTGGCCTGTCATTTCTTAGAGAGATGGTGAATGGACTGTGTTGAGTTTTTCTACTTGGCCAGTTTGTATCTAAGTAATTTAGTAGCTGAATATAAATACCTAATGAACTTGTATTATGCTCATTGCTTAGGCTGCGTGGTTGTCAGCTGTCTAAATCTAATTATTTTATGTATTTTTTGTTAGCTTTACCTTGGCATACATGTTGAAATGAAACAAAGTGGTGTAAGGACTAATCCAAAATCAGTTCAGGCCACCTTATGTAGTCACTTTATAATGTGCAAGAATTCAGAACTAAGTATTCCTTTATTCATATAATGTTTGTTTGTGTAGAGACAAGTTTGTAGCATAAACCAATGCCACACAGTAGAGCATTTAGAGCCTTAAGCTAATTTGCAATGCCTGTCCCTAGATGGGCCTTTAGAATACACAAAACTCAACAACATGCAACACATCCACAAGAGACAGTATAAATGTCAATAAGTATGTACATCCAAAACATAAAACTCAACAAGAAAATACAAAACAATACAAGATTAATTAATTCAGAAACGCACCATAAATTAAGAAGACCATTCATGACGACACGGCTGAATCCTTTTCAAAAGCTTTTAAAGGATCCAAACCAGGATTCAGTTTGAGTTTTGTAGTTAAGAAATTCCATCACAACATTAATCTGAATATGAGCCTGTACTTTGAGCTGAGTAATGTCAGAATTGTCTTTACCCATCAACAGCGACATAAGCCGCCGCATCATTTTGCTGCTTCTTCATCTTCCTGATTCCTCGTTGTGTTCATCAAAATTATGGTCACTGGCATCTATGTTATCCATTCTGCCATCGTGCTTCCATTGTTATTCCCTCACCAGTCCCAGCCAGAGCCGATAGCCGCTGCAGTTTGTAGCTACAATAACTCTCCCACAGCCAGTGAAGTGGAACAGTAGATTTGAACCTGAAATCCCTACTTCCCCTTCTCATTCCCATACCACTCTCCGTCCCATTCCTGTTGTGGGGACAAAAAGGAATCCATCCGGTCACACGCTGTGCAAAACCACTCAGTTAGGTCGAGGGGATCGCTGCTGGATGCGACCATGCCTGATTGTTATCACTGGATAATCCTCCCGGAGAGAAGGCAATGACACACTAACTCTGTTATTCTGTGACACTGCAGACCATCTTTGTACTGTATAGCTATAAATAACCTAAAAAAGATCGAAATTTGATCATTTTTTTTGAACAAATTGTAGCAGTTAAATCGTAATTTGCATACAAACTCTACAGTCTACAGAAATTCATATACTGCATGGTTCAATGCATGAGATCAGTGAGAATTGCTTTGCACATCAACCTGAATATATATAACTAAAACAAAAGTGAAAGTTTGTTTGCTTTGACTGTATAAATGCAAGTCTGAAAAGGCATGCCTGAAGCTTTGGTCCTCTAGCAGGCACTGAAAGCAGCTTCCCCAGAGGTTGTTGTCAGGGCCTAATGAACAGCGAACAGGCCAGTCTGACGGGAACAGAGGGATCTGAGAAGGACATGCCTTACAAGATTGTCAGAAATGTAAGTAGGTGCTAATCTGTCTGTGACGGATCTTAAAGTCCATTCAAAGACAAACAGGCAGGCAATGAAAGGACTCGAAAACAGGCAAAATTTGTGCTTTCCTTCCTGACTTGGCGAGCTCGTGCGCTGTTTCATTCTGGATAATCTGCAATTTATCTAAGGCTTAGTTTGGCTAGACTAGAGAAGAGAGTGCTACATGCTGGTCCTGATGAAGACATGCATGCAGGAAGACTTTCGTAGTCTGTCCATGACAGAAACGCCTGTATGTACACTGATAACACTGCATTTTATTCTTTATCCTTCTTGATGCCTCATTCCTCTTGTCATAACACTAAACTGGTATAATGTGGTAAATGTAATTTGGTTACATGAGTGACTGTTTTGTACTATAGACAAAAAAAAAGAGGTATAATTTTACTACTATAGAACCATTAATGATGAGACAATGTGCCCCTTGGCACAGACATGTAAAAGGGCCCCCATCCTTTTACAATACACAAAAAGACAAAGCACAACTGTAAACTATCTATTTGTTGTTGTTTTGCATCTTAGCAAGTCATTTTGCACTATTTTGTGTCTCACTTTCTTTGTATAGCTTTTCTGGGCCTCTTTCCTGACTTTTTATATTTGTTGTGGTTAATAGTTGTTTTGTGTCTCTTTAAGTGCGTTTTATACATTTTGGTCCCCTTTTTGACATTTAATATCCATTTCGTGTGTAATTGTTTTCTATCACTTTTGTAGGCACTTTATGTCTCTTTCAACTACAAAGAATGAGTGTCCCTTTGTGGTTGTTTTGTGTCTTTGAAGTCACTTTATGTCTGGTATTGTCTGTAGTTGTTTTGCGTCTCCACTCGTTTGTTTGACCCTTTAGCAGGAAATGTCAACAGTCTCTTCAGACAGACGTTTTGACCCAGGGACCCTCCGACACTTTGGGCCCCTGAGACTGGGCCCTTTAGGCCCGTTCAGGAAACCATTCCATATGCAGGAAAGTTAAAGAGAGGTTATTTTTGTCTGTTTGTTTTGGACATATTATGAACGTGTGACTGCATGTATGTCACGAATGTACCTGTATTTATGAAAATCAAGCACATACTGCCAAAAGGTGTTTGTTGCAGTTGTGTTGGCATTAAGTCAAATAGTTGCAGCAGAAGATGATAGCAGCTTGAGTGCATCGCGGGCCCCATGAGAGAAGGATCCATATCATTGTCTGTATGAACTGAGGCTCCCCGGGGCTTGTTGCTTTAAACAAATCCCCGCTCTTCCTATCTCAGTCACAACACTCCCACTGCTGCAGCGCTGCAGTGTCTGTATGTCATGTGTGTGTGTGTGTGTGTGTGTGTGTGTGTCTGTGCAGAGGGGGCATGTGAATCGACACCAACAGCAGACTCTCTGCACTTGTGACTGAGAGTCTGTGTTTGTGTTAGAGCAGTTCAGAGTTCAGTTGGATGAAGACCAAAACAATATTACAGTAATGTTTGTATCCAGTGCGTTTGTTTTGATTTAGGACTACACTGATGTCAAATCTTCCTAAATGCTTTGGTTTTGTGATTTTCATGACCCTTTCAGTGTTTTTTCATCAGATTTTCAATCATGTATGAAACATATATTTCTCTAAATGCTCATCTTCTCCAAACAGCGCCTCTAAATGTACTTACCAAGGGATGCTTATAATGTCTCGGCTAATTAGCATCAAACTAAACTAGCATGAACGCTTCACTTCCAATGCAAATTCCCTTTCCTGGGTCTTGCCCTGGGAGATTGTACTACGTGGCCCGAGTGAGCAAACCAAAGCGAAGCCACATGTGTCTTGCATTTGGACATTAAAGCCAACTATTAAGAGATTAAATCGGGAACTTGTGATATTCGGTTCAAATCTCAGCTCCCACCAGCCCCAGTCACGCAGAGGGAACTTTCAAACTGATACTGTGTTCAGTTTTTGCCAAAGCTTTGCAATCAACCTCGATAAAAGGGAAGGGAACGAAAGTGTTTTGTATTGAATTGTAGCTCAGATAGATTTGGGCCATGGGGAAGATTCAGTTGATACTGTAAATGTTTTTTTTTTTATTGTAGGTTAAATGGGTCGGAGGTCTGAAAATAGAGACTTTCCGCTGACATATAGCACACAAATACCCACACATGCACTTTTCTTTTTGCTCAAAAAGTTTGGAAAATATTTTGAGCACCAGCCGTAGCTCACTATCTTTTGACTTTTTTTTTTTTTTTTTTCCTGTGCACTTGTTATGACAGACACGACTACAAGAACATGAGTGGCAAGCAAATTAAGCTGTTGAATTGTTTTCATAGCAGAAATGTTGCTGTCATGTGTGATGAATTATCATAAAAAGGGGCCCTGAGCAGCATGTTGATAGCGGATATAAGCGTTGTTATTTGTACCCACTCCCTCCACTGATGAGCCCAGGCCCTGTTAAAAAGCCTTTTTATTATGTGGTGAAAATTGTTACGTGTACAATTAAGAAAATCACACTGAGCCGAATGAAACCTGCAAAAGTTAGTGTGCTTAAGAGAAAAGGGAAATGAATGAATGAGCAAGTGTGTGTGAAAGGATTTGTGTGGCTCTTATTCATGCAAACATCTCAGGTTGCCTTCCCAAGACCAGTTTGTAGATAAAGTCTGTGTTATTGTATATATGTGTATGTGTGTGTGTGTGTGTGTGTGTGTGTGTGTGTGTGTGTGTGTGTGTGTGTGTGTTTGGCAAGTTGGGAGCTCCCCTGCTGCTGTCCTGTGGGCCTGTCAGCTGATGAATGACCTTCAGGCCCACTAGTGACAACTCAGCTCCCAATGACTAACTGGCTGGCTGACTGGCCTTAATGGAAGAACTGCAGAGCTCTGGAAAGGCATCACACACACACACACACACACACACACACACACACACACACACACACACACACACACACACACACACACACACACACACACACACACACACAAAGGAGGTTCCACGCAGGGTTCATTGTGACATGTATCCTTGCATTAAACAGAAGACACACACAGAAACACGTACTACATTACACATTACACATATTGCAAGGGTGGGAATATGTTTCTCTCCTCTCTCCCTGGTGAAAGTAATACATGACAGAAGTTGTTCCTATTTATCAGTGACACAAGCTCTGATAGTATAATATTACTTTGGCAAAGGCCCTGATGTTTGGGAGGCTTTGAATTTGATCCGAGATCAGATCAGTAAAAGTGAACAGCAACAAGTCAAGTTTTTTTTCCTCAGCCCATATTTTCCTTTCCAGCTCCGAGTCCCATTTGGCCTTTCCAAAGAAATCGAAATAGGAGGCTGAGGTGGGGCGGAGGGGGAAGGAAGGAAGAGAGAGAGAGAGAGGGGGAAGGAGAGTGATGGATATAGAGAGAAGGAAAGCGAGAGAGAGAGAGGAAGTGAAAGAGTGAGAGAAACACTGTGGTTACTGCCTTCACTAAGCCAACTGGGTTCAGTCCAGTTGCTCGGGGGTTCTGGAAAAAGTAGCCATCATCTGCAAACCATCATCCAGTGTCCACACTTGGACAGGCATTCAGCACCTGTCACCCGTCCCGTCAGTGTGACAAACCCAAATAAACATCCAAAATTAATCACACCATTACCACTGAACCCAAGAGCCATCTTCTTCTTGCTTTTCCATTAACGACCAAAAAGAACCAAAAACTCATCCCCAACTGAACAGCTGTTTTTCCGTCCTTCCTTTCCATGTTTTTTTCTTCCATTTCTTCATTTATGTTTAATTGTTATGAGGCACATGGGTGTTCGTACGCGGAGCTGTGAAACGTTTGGGTGTGGTTTACAAGCTATTTAGTCACTGTGCAGTGAGGGAGTGTGGTGTGGTTGGTCTTTTCATTGCCGGTTTCTCCTATGGTCTTTTTATACTGCGTTGCACTGTATCAGCCCACTCATTCGCTTTATTGACAACTGTGTTTGGGTGCGCACATCCTAGAGGATTTACTTGGAATTCATGAAACCAGTCAACTGCCAGTTTAACCAAATCTACAGGGCCGCTGTAATTTGAATGTTGTAGGGTGTGAATGTGAGCTAAACACAATTATGTCAAGTAATAGCCGAACATCAACGTCAACTACGATGAAATTGAAGTACAGTGAAAGAGACCATCACAGACCGTCAGGATGTTTAATTAAATTTTAGTTAAGAACCAAATAAATGCAAAACTAATAACATTCCCATTTAGCTGTACTTCATGTTTAGTGCTAATTGCAGTGACAAATGTAGCTGGAAGGTGGTTAACATGGTAAACACTGGATCTTCACATACAACATCAGCATGTCAGCACTGATTGTAGACTCTTAGGCTACAGTATGTTCGGATTGTCCACTATACAGTGTTTGCTACATAAAAGACTCACTGGAGAGAACAGCAGACAGCTGTTGATCCATTTTAGACACTAATTAGATGTTACGCTGCTTCATAATTATGAGCCGGATATTTGTAAATATTATCACTTTTGCATAAAGTAACGCCAGAACATCTGCGCCACATGTGTGAGGCCATGGATGCCGGTGTTGCTATATTTGGATGCAATTAACATATCTCTCACTGTTAAAATAAAACTCTACAACACAAATCTGTGCACACTTAACTTTGTTTACATCATACTTTGGATGTATTGTATCCAGCATGATGGGGGCTGCAGCTCTAACTATGCTTTTATACACTAATCTTAACATTATCCATGCAAAACAATCAAATACATTGAAATAACTGTTTGTTTTTAAAGCAGCAGTAGCCCTGCTGTTGTTGTTCCAGCTTACATGCAAGCTTTTCGTTACATATAACACGCTACTTACACTTTGACAGCATAATTCTTTGCTCCACAGAAGACATTTGACAGCTCCTCTTCTTCTACATCTCTAACAGGACTTTCCAGAGACGGGCTGCAATGCATGATGGTCTAAGTCGATTGTTTTTGTTGCTCCTCGCGATGATGTTGCAGCATTATTTAGTGAATAAGGTTTACAGTTGAGAATGCAAACAGCAATACAAAATGGCTGATTCCGTATGTGGTGGACTACATGTATAGTTGACTATCCAAACGCATCCATAGTTTTGTAAGAGTGATGTGAATTGTGTGTAAAATAATGTTTGATAGCCATTACGTATTTGGTGGCCTTAAAAAAATGAAGCCTATATGAAATCTGTATAAATTTAAACAACCAGTGGCTACTTTGACAGCAGGGCGCATCTTGAAAGACACTCGTGTGAGCTTCAATAAGCCAGCTCTACTGACACGAGGGAGCCCTCTGGAAAGGTAAAATCTGTGTCTTCTGCATTTGTGTCTGCAAAGCTCTGGCCATGGGAAAGTCATTGAACGCTCAGTGCAGATTCCCTGCACCTCCAACTTTATTCTGGCTGACTTCATTCTCATTAGACTCTGCCAGGTCTGACAAGATTTCATCGGTCTCACCCTTAACTGATACCAAGAAATTCTCACAAAAGCAGAGAAGAAAACGAACCGCTTCTGCAGCCATTTCACCTCCAATGAGCTCAGAGAACAGACGAATGAAGACAAATGCCAGGCCCGAAACTGCAAGGAGTCCAGAATAAAGAAAACTTCGGAGTCAAGGTTTATACTGGCAGGAGGAGCAGGGAGGCTGTATACGGTGGTGTTGACCAACTGCCGGCTATACATATAATTTTTAGGCCTGTTTGTTGTTTTTAGTCATTCAAAACCAAAACAGTTACTTTTCTCTGTATTAGTGTTTCATGTGCTGTAGCACATTCTTCTTGATCTCATTTCTTTCATGTACCTGAAAAGTTTGAACTTTTGTTGATTTAAATCTAAAATGTATTTTTCTTTTTACACTATTTTGATTAAAAAAAAAAAAAAAAAAAAAAAAAAAAAAAAACTTCCAAAAGGATAATAATAGCTTAAATGTGAGTAATGCAGGCCATGTGGGTGTCTCTATGGTTTTGTCTTGTGTTCCGGTGTGAAGATTTTCCATCCTGTGGTTGTTTCCATGGTTTTACTGCATTGCAGGTGTATCTGTGGTGCAGCAGGTGCTGCTTGCTGCCATGCTGTGCAGCGAGGGAGGAGGGGGGTCATGGGCAATATACGAGGGAAAGAACCTCTCACACATGGCACTGGTATTGTAGGCCTCTGGAAAATCCATTCAAACACTTGCATAGCCTGACACATGCTGACAGCGAGCACTGGGATGTGCACACATGTCACATAAACAGACAAATGCATACATGAGAAGAAGACACATGTGGACACAAAGAGACTGGACCGTCAGACCTACTGGCTTGTTGAATGCAGTAAAGAAAAGAAAGTCAATTTTCTTGACAGTGTGCTGGAAGTGGTGAGCATAACTCAAAACATAGGTAAATAAGGATGAAAAATGTCTGTGTTTTGTCCAAATGACCATGAAGATGTGGAGTAACTCATACAGGCTAATAAAAAAATGTCCCATCGTTTAATGTAAATAAAACTGATTCACCCATAGTTATCCACCTCTTGTTGCTATAGTAATATCTGTCTGTCGTTGCATCAGACACAGGATGCAGAGCTCTTTCTGCCTTCTCCTTTCTTTTTTTTTTTCTTCTGTCTCTTTCACTCAGTGTCAAGGTCACTGTAGTTTGACTTTTCTGTCCTCTCTGTAGGGGGCACTCTCCCTCTTTTTTCTCCCCTCCCATCCCCTGTCTCATCTCTGTCAACCCAAAACTCCTCATCCTTGTTATTTTCTTTTTTTTATTATTATTCTTATTTTCTCACTCCTTTTTCTATAGCCGTCTCTTTGTTTTTCCATTTCCTGTTCCCTCACACATACACCACAGCATCAGACTACACAATGTAAACAGTGGAGTTGTTTGTGTCTGCATGGCCAGAGGCCTTTTTTTTTTTCTCAGTGACGACAGATAGATGACATTAATAGATGGATGGCTGTATGAGCACGTCGCAGAAACATGGAGGTCGTGTCAGTTGCCTGCAAATGGCGACAGTGACCGTTTGCAACTTCTCTCTTCCCATTCATTCACACACACACCAACTCACACACACACACACATGCTTTCTTTTTGGAGTGTGAACCCCGAGTACTTTCCCGAAGCAGTATTGTTGTCCCTGCTCTTGGCTGTTGTGTCTCCCACTCATATAAATCTCCTGCTCGTTATCATAGAGCAACAAATATTTACGTCTTCCCTAAATCTCAGCGAAACATTCTCATGGCCTCCCTGATTAGTTATGTCAGCCGCGGCCCTGCTGTGCCAGCGCAAGTTCATTTTTCGTCATGAATCATTGTCCAGTTACAGCCAATAAGACTCCTTTACTGACTCCCCTTTGTGCCCATGAGGCTTGTGGGTAATTACTATATTTACGTCCTGGTGGATGGAGCCAGGCTGGCGGTCACCTGGGTAGCTACACAGGTATTCCTGTTGTACTGTGTAATTTTCATTTTATACCAGGGGCAAGCTAAATATTTGCATTCCACCGCAGTTCGAGCCTCCCCCACAAAATACGAACTCTCCCACCGTATAAACGTCCAAAGGCTCTCTTCCTTTGAGAAAACCTTAGGTGCTCGTGTCCCCCAACCTACCATTACACCACTGGGTGATATCATGGTTAGTGGGTGGAAACAAAATGGTCATGCAGTGTATTTGTACATGTATGTGTGCGTGTGCGTGTGTGCGTGTGTGTGTGTGTGTGTGCGTGCGTGCGTGCGTGTGTGTGTGTGTGTTCCGATCGTGTGTCAGGTGTAGTGGACAGCTCCACACTCAGGAGGGGAAGAGAGTCACTTCCTCCTCAGACTTTGATGTCGAAACTCATTTCCTGTCGACAGTGTACTAGAAAGACCAGGGGAGGGGAGAAAAAAAAATGTTCTTTTGAACGGGCTGTCTTTGTTTTGGCTAGAAGCCTTTCTCATTACATGCAGAATAGTAATTGCGCCAGTTGGGATTGTGTGAACTTCAAAATCATCAAAGTTGGAGCGACTTTGTAAGTTTCAGTAATGTTTTTCCAAGACTAATTTTATGGATGACTACTGTGACATGGGAAAATATTACGTTTCAGAACAAATGAGCACTCATTCCATTCAATCCTCCTCATGGTGTCATTTGTTAGACACACATCTCTGGAGGACTCAAGGAAGATGAACATCTACATTTATAACCCATCTGTAACAAATACTGATGCCGAGAATCGTTAACAGGCCCCCGGGGAACAAACCAGACCATTCTGTTATTGTTTTCAGAGAGGAAATAATCCGTTAACAGTAGGCTGCGCTCTGCTGGTTACCTTATTTATTTCTTTTCAGAAGCAATTAGGGTCAGTTAATTAAGCCCATAAAACTCGGGCAGAAATTGTGCTCCAGGCATAGCCATGCCACTTAACCTGGCACATTTCTAGGAAATGAAATGGTGAAGTTTAATCATTCATTGGAAATGGAAAAGGCAAGTCAGCAGGGGAAACCTGGTTTTAATCTGGGAGGGAAATATATTTAGGTTGTTCTTTGCCATAAAGGAAGGGTGCTGTGGTAACATTATTCAAGCGACAGATTATTCTAAATTGAAATGTGAAATGAAAACATTCAGGCGTATGGAGTGGATTTAGTTACCGTTTCCTGAGAGCCTTCATCATGTTGAAAATGCAGGATATGATGGATGATATAGAGAAAAAAAAAAACTTTATGTGGGCATTAGGTGTTTAATAAGTAAATGGAAAATATCTGATGAGGCTGTGTGATCTTTTTTCTAGTGCAGGAATATTTTCTTTTAAGTCTTCATCACACTTAGCAGTCATGTTTGATTATGATTAGATGGATCTGAAATGGCAGCAGACCAGGTGACAGATGCTGGTCTGTGATGGCGCACACTTCACGATAATGAACTGTCAGCGCTGCCATCAGCAAAAACACCATCAGAGCTGCCGCATCACTCTGAAGTCTCAGTGTGTGTGTGTGTGTGTGTCCATATGTGGATATGTCAGTGTGTTGTGTGTGTTTTATCCATAAGAAACTTCTGATATATTGTCAGCACACGTGTGCATGCAATAATAATGTAGAATGGAACCATGTTTGAGTGTACCCTTTTGTGTTAAAGGATTAAAAATAATTTGTGTGTGTGTGTGTGTGTGTGTGTGTGTGTGTGTGTGTGTGTGTGTGTGTGTGTGTGTGTGTGTGTGTGTGTGTGTGCATGCGTGCGTGCGCGTGTGACGAGTTGTCGAGGGATCAGCACACCTGTAGGTGGGTGTTCATTACAGCAGGCCTGAGTGATGGCTTGGCCTATGGGAGGCCCTTGTTCATTGTCATCTCCCTTCACTTAATTAGCCCTCACTCACAGGTCAGAGGAGACCCTTGAAGGCCTCCTCGTGCAGCACACACACATGCATACGTTTAGGACCGAGCTTTGCACTTGATATGGTGCCAGGAGATATACAAGTGGGCCTTCACAGATACTCAGACACACACTGCATCTACGCCTCCTAACCTTATCATCAAACCACCTGTGCATAATTTGAAGGCAGATTAGACTGGCACAGGGCAGCCCTTGTTTCGCTGATACGTTGAAATTACACCTCAGTGGTTGTTCAGAAAACAGCAGCGTGGAACCAAATGTCTCTTTGTTTCCATCTCTATCAGAGACTTTCACTCCAAGAGATTAGAAGCTGACCCGTTACTGGAAATGCTGTAAGCAGGCCCCATTGTTGTGAAATGAACACTGCAAAAAAGAAAAAAAAAGAAACTCTGCTGCAAAAAAATATTTAAGACAAGTACAGAAATGACTTTGAGGTTGGACATTTCTTTCAGTGTGGGTGGCCGAGCAGGTCGAACTCGGTGGCGTGTGTGCCAGAGTTAAGCTGCTTATTAAATGACATTGCTATACCTCACCTTGGGCCCAGATCCACTTGGCCTCCAGTGAGAAGAGAAGAAAGAGCATGAAAGTGAAATAGGAGCATTGGGGGAGAGAAGAAAGGGAAGAGAAGGTGTACAGTATTTTAGTTTTTTTTATTTTAGAGGGAGAGGATTTCAAGAGTATAAAAATATTAAACTGAGAATGTGTATGAGGGTGTGTGCATTTTCAGTAGGCGTGTTTGTGAGATTGTGTCTCTGTTGTGTGGCCAATTGTGTGGCCAAAATTCATGGATCATGTATAACTACAACAGAATTATTAAAAAAAACAACGATTCAATCAATATAGTGATATAAATTCTGCAAGGAAAGAATAAACCTATCCTCACAGCAATAACTTGCCAAGATAGACAGTTAGTTTCAGTACATACTTCATCATGCAGACTGTTTTTGCTCTTGAAAAAGCAGAGATTTCAGAGGGAGTAGAACACTTCCAACTTCCTGCAGTTAATAACATTTCGTTGGATGGAGTCAGTAGTATTCCTGCTCTTTGCTTCCTAACTTACACCCATCGGCTCCCTCCACCGCTGCTCACATGTGTTCTGGCATTGCCTTGGGGTCTGGGGATGGTGGCGGAGGAGGAGGAGGAGGAGGAAGAAGAAGAAGAGGAGGAGGGAGAGGAGGAGATGGTGTGGTGGGTGTGTGGGGCGGGCAGGCTCCTTTAGCCCCTGTTCCCTTCCCTCTTTCGGACCTGTCAGGCAGGCGGCCAGGGAGTAATGTGGAAATGTGGCTGGCTGGCGTCGACTTGATTAAGTCTGCGCACGTGTCTCTGCAGAGAGGAGACCCCAGGCTTAATCACCCCTAGCCCTGACACTCTCCTCCTCCTCTGCCTCCTCCGCCTCCGTTCTCTCTTTTTCTATCCACATTGCTTTTTTTTCTTTCTTTCTTTTCTCTGTCCTCCTTCTCCTCTGCTGCCTCCCCTTCTCACTCCTCCCACTCAGACCGACAGCAGAGTTTTTTTTCCCTCTTACTCTTCCTCTTTTTTGCTGATTTTTGTTTTTCACTGCTTTCCCCCTGCCCTCCTCGCTCTCTGTGTGTAACTGACTTTCCTTTTGTTTGTGAAGCTCTCTTTATCTTGCACTCTTTCTCCCGCTGCTCTTTCCCCTTTCTTGCACCACTAATCCCCCCACCACCACCACCACCACCACCACCTCTCTCTGTTGTTTCTATGTGCATGTCTGTGAGGCCGTCTTTGTGCGACTATATGTATCCTTATCTGTGAGAGGACCGTTGAATACACGTATGAGCTTTTGTGCGTGTTGTATGTGAAGTAGTGTTTCCCAGTGTGCACCATGCAGAGGTGGACAAACACCACTCTTGACAGCTCTGCACTACCTCACCTCCTGCATGGAGAGGATTTCATATATGAAATATCCTCCCACCCTGGACTGGACTCTGGCCAGCTGCAGTATACACAACTTTACTACACAGCCAGTCAAATACTGGTTCATCTACAGCGCTTTCAGATTTACCTTTAATCACTACTAGTTGGTTTCTTTTTTTTTTTACAGTAAAGATGATTGTTATTACGGCCAAGTTTAGTAAAATCATAGCAGGCTGAATTGGTGGCAGGTACTGTATTAGTTCATGATTAAAATGATCAGAGTGGAATGATTGTATATTTAAGTAAATATCAAACAAAACAATACACTATCACTACTACTGAAACACACCATATAGAGGAGTGAAGTGGTAAGAGCTGAAAGTTGTTGGAGTGTTTTTCCCAGCAGCATGAAAGGCTCCTGGACACAAATTCTTTTAGAAATATTGCAACATGAATGTATGCGAAATCACCTTTTTCTATCACTTTGCCTTGGTGAGAAGATGTATGTGCTTCCTTACGGGCTTTTGCCTGTGGAAAATTGCAAAATCCAGAGCTGCAGCAAATTTAAAATACACTGCTGTGAGCTGACTTCTTCCAAAATTGTACAAAGCACAAACAAGCTTAAGCCTAACAGGCCTAACATGCCACAGAAAATTTAAGCTCAGTGATTACATATTTTTTCTAAAAGGTCCCTTGAACTTGAATTTTGTTTTAAATTTGTGTTTTCTGATTCCGAATCCTGGAAAAATATGTTTTTATTTAAAACAAGTTATTATTTGTGCTAATAATTGAACTATTTAGAGCTTCATGTTCATTCAGGCCTTGTAGGTCTTTTATATATATATATATAAAAAAAAAAAGATCTTTAATTCAGAGGTACCTGACGTAACTCCTGCAGAGTGGTGAAATGGTATACTTGCACAATGTAAACTGCGGATGCTTACTGTAGTGCAGTAATGACAATGGCACAAGCAACTTTTTAATTATTCCAATTTTCTCCTCAGTCTCTAACTTTGAAGTGGTAAATCCAGTATAGCATTCTGTGTCAACAAATAAAAATCCTGAACTGATTATGTTTCTAAAGTTATTGTTATCCAGAGTATGTTTATTTTGCTTGTTTGATTTTGAAAGTTTGGAGGTCAGTGGCAAGCTATGAGTGACAGTTTGTTTTTGGGAGTAAGGGAGGGCACACAAGGCGGCCCTAAGCTGAGATGGCAAAGCGTAGCGGGCTTTCCAAAAGCAACATGCCCAGTCATCATTTTACTCACTCACTCTGAGATAGACAAGGCTCTGTACATTTTGCCAAGAGGAGCTTTGCCATGCTTATATACACACACATTTCAGTGTAAACACACACACTCATACACACACACAGATCCTGACGCCCACACCTTTACCAGTGCTACCTACTTGTGCTCTGAGACAGCGGGGTTAACGTGGCAGCAGCAGCAGCAGTTGCAGGGCCCTTCACTCCATCCATTACATTATCCCAGTGTGCTAAATGATTCTATTAACGCATCACGCTGGCTCCTCAAAGCTCCCAATGTTCCCACCTCCACAATGTGGTTCCAGCAATCCAACCCATGCGTTGATAATTTGCCCTGAAAAATTGGCCGGGGATAGGCATCCAATTATGGCTTTGCACCCTGTTCCCAGCGCCTCTTTTCAGATAACCGCTCTCATAACTGAGCTCTTTGAAAACAGGAAAAACCGGCACTTCTTCTTCTTCTTCTTCTTCTCCTACTTCATTTTCTTATTTGGGCATTTCTTTCTCCCTGTTTTTTCTTTATCTGTTTGACGTAGACTGATACAGTCGTGCAATGTTGTACCGTGTTGTTGCGAGGTGAGGCATAGTGACAGACATCAGCTGATCTCAAGTTAGTTTAGTATTATGACAAATAAATGCCTCTGAACTTCAGCCAGTCATTTAATGCTCTGGGCGCTGAGCCAGCATGTCTGTTTTTCCTGTCTGTCAGCGTGGAGTTGTGTTGGAAGTCATTTTTCATCATATTCATTACCCAGGCTTGCAGGCTACGTCGTGTTAGTGGGTCAGTGTTGTTATATCATGGTACTATTACATCATTTACAACAAATTAATCTCTGTATCTGTCTTATATTTGACCCCGAGCATACAATTAATTGCTTTTACATATTATTCCTTTAAGGTATTAATGCAATACAGTGTATTTGTCATTCAGTGTTTGATTTGAATTTGGAGCTCAGTTTTATCCTCTGGGGTCATAAATTGGACACTCAGTTCACTGGGTTCTCATTTCAGGTTGGCAGCTGCTCCTGTTTTCAGCTTTGTCCCAAATGTTCGGGCTATTGTTGGTTCTCCAACTCAAATTAGATTTCATGTCTTTTGGAGCGCAATCTCAAGATCAGCATATCTGGCTGTTCACTGTTGTATAACAGATATTACTGAAGATGCTGCAATTATATCCCGACAACGTTCAAACACGTTGAAAGTGGCATTGTTGTAAAATATAGGTAACAAATGTAGGTAATTCGTTATAACTTGGTGTCATTTATATCACAGCAGTTTAAATGGAACATAAAATGCGGAAAAGGCATGATCAGGTTTTACTGTACGACAACAACTGCCCTAGGGCCTCAAACAGTATGTAAATGTTTTTTAAACAGCTGTCCAATAGTATTTAAATAACACTCAAAACTCCACTGGTACAAAAAAAGTGCACCAAAAGCATATACTTTTTAGAGGAGCTTAAGAGCTGTGATACAGGCCCGTAATTCACCCTGACACACTCCCCTCTCACATCTCATCTCACCAGAGAACATTAGGAAGGTCAATTTGACCAATCATAGACCCCGCTGCACCCACTGAGCCCTCTGATCGTCTTTCACCTCCTCCTGGGCCCGTGAACTCTTAGTGTACAGTCATCTGATTCCACTATAGCAGCGCGCAAGAGGCAGTTTCTGACCTGGACTGCTTATACACTTAGAGATATGGGATCACGGCTTGTAGTGAGCCTTTTAAATGTAACAGCGTTCCTCATTTTACCCCCTTGTTCTCCACGCGCATAAACAAGAACTGATACGGACTATCATTTGTTCCAGTCACACAACACCACGCTGTGCTCTGCTTTCCCTGCCAAAACTCAAAACTGACCCTTGACTGTTTGACTGGATCAGGTCAATGTAACTAACTAGAAGAGAAAACACAAAAGACTGTATTTTTGTTTAGATATATTAAGACGTCAGCAATTCCTGTGGGGAATTGGCTGCTGTAACAACAAATACTATTAAAAAAAAAAAAAAAAAGTCTCAAGTCTATTGGAAGTCTTTCACAACTCTGAATGTTGACCTTTAGAAAATCACAAGGAATCTGAGCCTTTTCACAGCTGAATTAAGAAGGTTTTTTGCATTCGTTTTCTCAATATATGACCTAAATACTTAAGTTCTCCGCACACACACAGTTTGACAATAGAAGGCTCACATTGCTTCACATCTGCTGAAGAGGGAAAGTTTCCCTGTGCTCACTTTAAATCTGAGTTCAAGACATGTATACAAGCAGAACATTGTGACATCAAAACTCGTTTGATGTGGAAACTTGAATCCTTCGGTGCCCAAACGCTGAGTGGACTTTTCAGTAAGGAAGACATATCTTGTATACCTTTTGGGGTCAAACTTTTAAAATGATTTACATGTTTTACGTCTATTTTTCCAAGAGTTTCAGCCATTGTTAAGTTGACGGTTCCATTCATCATTAAGAGGTTAGTACATTAATACTACTTTGTCTTCCTCTCATGTTGGAATGAGGGCAGACTGGATGCTACGATGCTTGTTGAGGTGTGGGTTGGTATGGGGAGACATGACGATGCAACTAAATACACGGATGTCTTTGACATCATAACTGTTATTTCTACACATTCTGTGGATAATTTTAATAACATTTACATTTTTTAAACTGAGGATCTTATATATCCCTTTAAAGCAAAAGTTCCCCATAATCCACCACCAAACACAGAGAACAAATCAAATTTAAAATGATTTAATATCTATACTGTATAAGCAATAAATCACTAACAATTAAAGCAATACATCACAGTACACCATACAATAAAATGACTGCATATTTAGGGGAGAGTGAGCTGTGAAGAAGCAGCGGTGCCAATGATACAACCCCATTCAGTGTTTCTCAGCTCTCCTGCCTGTCCGCCTGACTGCCTCTCTGTCTGCTTGTGTGTTTGGACTGCTGGTGTAATTGCCATCCAGGCAGGGACAGACCTGGAGACAGAGGCAGTGTGCTAATTGAACGGTGGACTAGGAACGGAAGCTATTAAAGCAAATCTGCCAAGACATTCTCAGCTACATCTGCTGCCATAAATCCCTGCTGTCCATTACGACTCACTACTGTTACCACTTCCATTCCCTCTATCACTTCATCTCTCTCTCTGCCTTTCTTTCTCTCTAACTTTCCTTCCTCCAAGTTTTTTTAATCATTTGATTTTATTACCAGGTAAGTAGGCTTATGTGCAGAAATTGAAACAAATTGGATGTGAGCAAGTTAAAGTATGGAAGAATGGAAATAAATGAGTGGGGGTGAAGGAGTCGTGTATTTACTGGACATCTCATTATTTTGTTTGTCTGTTTTCATTATAGCTTGACTCTTATCTTGTATCACTGTGCAAATAAATGAAAAACAAACTAAACCAGAGACACTCATGGGGTTGTTCATTAGCTGACCTTTTTCCACTAATTTCCTCTCTGTGTTTTGAACGAAGCTCGCAGCGTTGTGTTTGGCACTCCCTCTCAACCATATCCCTAATTTAAAAACCCGCTCCCCTGTTTCCTCTCCTAACAAAGGTGCTGTTGTGTTGAATTAGAAGTTATATAGTTCTAGTTTTCCTCCATGTTTCTTTTGTTTAAACTGAGGCGGGTGTATGTGGCAAATTATGTATTCAGTTGAGGAAACATATGGCCTTCACAAGGCTTGAAGTGGTGGCCCCCTAAGCTACATGATTGCAATGACAAAGTACTCTGAGTGCTTATTGTCAGCATTATCACTCTCTTTCTGTCTCTTGAAAAAAATAAATCAATGATTCTCAATTAATCAAATGCATACAGTGTCAGTTTGACAAGAATGTATTCTTAATGAATAAATGGAAGGTGAAAAATGCTGTATCTCCACTTCTTTCTTTCACTTGCCCTCTTTTCCTCTCATACACAAACAGAACAATTGCCATTGACCATTAGGGAGGCCTGGTTGGCCTCCCATAGCTGAAAGAAGGAACAAAAAGGCTAACCACTGTAGAAAAGCCTAATTAAACAGCAGTCTTTAATGTCAGTCAGCCCCCCACTGTAGCCCCAACCACACATGAGTGAAAGAATAATGGTCTTTTGAAAAGGAGCACAGTTTTATAATCTAAACCCATTGGTTTATGAAAGGGAAGCCCCTTAGCTAAGAAGGCCCACAGGTCACCCTTCATCTCGTCCTTTCTCTCGAGTTCTCCTTCTCCTCTCCCTCTCTCTCGTCCTCTTCTTTTTCTCTGTCTTCCCACTGGGTCTGTAGCCAGGATTAAGCCAGGCAGGGCTGTGACTGCCACCTCTGGCAAGCCCTTGCTCCCACGAGGGCGTGGTAGTGCTACTTGTCCCTGGACATACACATACACTCAAAAACACACATGAACAGCCATGTCTGCTGGCATGACCGACCACTGGGCTCATGTGCTTGGATTACCAGAGGACTATGAAAGAGAACCAGCCAATTTAATCCAAAAAAAATGGTGGCTTTGGTGGGACTAAGAGTGGAGAGGAGGGGCGTTAGTGCCAGGGGTTATCCCACAAACTGATTGGGTAAAAGAAAATCAAGGGTCCATGCAACCCCCACACTCGCCACCCCCCTGTCCTCACCTAACTATTACCCCCCCCCCCCCCCCCCCCCCCCCCAAAAAAAAATCCCCTCCCTACCCAGGCAAGGGGACCCCCCGACTGGCAGCAATAAATAGATTCTTTCTCTAACATGCCTAATCCTGCTAAATAGCAACAAATCCTATTAGGCCATGAATTATAAATCCTTCTTCACCACCTCACTCCCATCTCCCCCACCAAAGAAACCCAATCGGCCAATCCTGTGTTCATGACATGCACAAGCATACCCCCGCATACGAATTAATTCCCAAGAATGTCGGTCTAAACACGGCGGGACTGTGAGTTTGTTGGACGTCCATGCGTCACTGTGTAAGAGTATATATGTGCTGTTTGCTTTCATGTATACTGAATACTGGTGTGTGTGTGTGGATATGTGTGTGTGGCCACTTGTAAGGCCTACTCATCATTTACCATTCTGGTCAGTCAGCCAGGGTTGTACACAATTACAAAAACAGCAGGGGTACTTTAATACACGCCACAATCAGAAATACACATATTCTTGTGAAAGTAAAAAGTTAATATAAGTACCCGTATGCTTTCATGCATTACTCCTGGTATTCAAAATATTTGTTGTTCAAATGTTGGTCCTCTCAAGTTGATTCTGTCTTAGCCTACAACTGACAGCTCTAAAAACCTAGCATACACAGTGGAGCAACCAAAAAAAAACACAGAACAGTGGTGGGTGAATTGTCCGTGACAATCACTGGATATGTCATAAAAAATGAAAACTGGAATATTTTGATCCAGGGTGAGGATGTGCTAATATCTCAGGTTTTTTTTAGAGTTGACATGTGTAGACACTTGGAAAAGGACGGTGCGTTTCCCAGCTCGTTATCCAGTCAGCTCGTGTCAGCGAATGATGGAAAGAAACCGCTAATGTGTTGGCTTACAGGGAAAACAGTGGGTGCAGATGGTTTGATTTGTGTCATACACTGCCAGTCAGACCTGCTGAGAGTTTCCAGACTCCATAAAACAACAAATATTAGTAGTTCAAACCAAGTTTTACATGTTACCATTCAATGCAAAAGAAGCATTTCTTTTTTTTTTAATCACAGGCTTGTAGCCACAATAACAGCTCTGCGAGTTTCTCTTGGTAAAGTAAACTGGTGTATGAAGAAGTTTAAAATGTTGACCCAATGATGGTGTCAGAAAAACGTTTCAGTCAGGACTGAAGTGATTGACCAACTGACCAACCAATCAACATTGCCATTCCCATATAGAACAAAATATCGCCACAAACCATATTAATGGGGGGTGGGAGGAAGAAAAGCCTAACCCCAATATTACTGACACACCTCAGGCTAGACATTTAGCCCGGAACAAGGTCTGTCAGCAAAGTGGGGGTCATTAACTCCAAAACTATCTTTGAAGAGTAGTTACCGTGACATCCTCCTCTTAAAGCCACACTTTAGGCCTGAAACATTAACCCTGAAACCCTGCATTAGTCCGGTCACATCTGTGAAGTAGCAATTGTCCCACACTCTTTTTTTTGACTGCCCTCAGTTTGTTGATGGCAGGAAGTACAAGAACATATCTTAAGTTGACCTGCCCAGTGCAGGATATTTTGCTGTATCAAATCAATCATATTTTTTTTTATATACAGATAAAACATAATTTATATTTTATGTCAAACCCATTGAAACTAATATTGTCAAAATGTCTGAAGTCATATTTTTGTCAAAATTTTCCAGATTATAATCTTTGTTCCTTGTGGCCTTCATATCCTGGTACAAAGAATTTTTCCCACGGCTGTAGTTTTAGATTTTCTTGACCTCCTCACCCAAATCTTTAGATAATTTGGCAGTTAAGAGTTGTGTCAAGAAGAGTTCACCAGTCATTAGTCGACTTGTTAGAAGTGTGCTCCTCTCCAATCTTCTCTCTGTGTGGTGGGAAAGAGCTGTGAGTGTCTCTGTTCTCCTCAAATAATGACAGGTTGTGAGATTTGGTGTCATGAACATTAAACAAGGGTGGGACTTTTCTGAGGTCACCAAGATGTCGACCGTGTCTCAAGAGGACTTATTTTCACAAAGACTGGAGACTTTACAGTCACCGCATACTTTAAAAGGTATGTGGTGATTGTGTGTGTGTGTGTGTGTGTGTGTGTGTGTGTGTGTGTGTGTGTGTGTGATCAGACTATGTGTCTACATGTATCAGCATACAGTAGTATCCATTAATGAAAATCCTGTTGAAAGCACGCCAAGCACCATCTGTGATTTGCTCTGAAACTCCTCTACAGTCAAAACGACGACCGTTAAATTGGAACTTCATTTTGGGAAACAGATAAAAGTCACAAAGAGAAAAATCTGGTCAGTAATGGCTGGTGGTGAGCGACGATTGTGATGTTGCAGGCAAGAAACTCGCAGACTTTCAACATACGGTGAGCTGCAATGAGTGTTTACACAGACATGTCAGAACGTCACAGTACTCCTGAGGCAGAGTGGGGGGGGGGGGGGGGGGTCTGAACCTGGTGGAAGAGTTGGTTAAGCACTTTGTAGTTTGGCTTTCTTGAAGAAATTGTATTTACTTGATTCCTGTTGTTCTGGGTTTTGTACCCTCATGGTTGAAATGCATTTATTGTAAGTCGCTTTGGATAAAAGCGTCAGCTAAATGAAATGTAATGTAAAAGAGTTTATGGTGCACAACCCGAGGATGTCAAAAAGAACCCACATGGTTGCGCTTCTGACCTGCCGTGCTTTCTTCAGTGTCTGCCACTCTTGAAATACAAATACTGTTAAAAACTTCTCACCTGGCTCATTCCTTCATTCCTTCATTCCTATAGGCTTTCTAAAAGCATTTCAAGGGCTGATTTCCCGAGTGTGACATCCAATTTGATGATCTGATCTGAATTTCTCTGTTTTAGGCCTATGGTCAATTTGAAAATGTGCACCTGCCAGTGGTGTACTGGCGTACAACACTAATACTGATGTTGATCAAGTATTGTAATATGAAGTATTTTTTCATAAAAAGTTATTATTTCCTCCTGCTCCATGCGGATTACTGTGCTGCACTTCGTTTGTTTGCAACAGAAACAGTCTCTGAGCATTTTGATCACTCCTCCTACATTCCTGATTGTTCAATACATACGTTACACATATGTAAACAAAAATGCAAGAGGAGTGGGTAACAGGGAAATTGACTGTATCTCTGGCCTCTTTCTCTGTGCCTCTGTAGCCACACACATCAAACATTGCTTGCTCTTTCTGTTCTCTCTTTGTCATCAGCTCTTAATGGGCACTGGGCTTTGATGTGGTTTGGTTGCTGCTATTGTTTCCAGCATGTCTTGATCAGTGTCTATTGATCTTTGAATGGGGGACATGAAAACAACTGGAGCAGACACAGGGAGGAGGGAAACTGTGGTATCTGAAGCTATATTTAACCAGCTGCATCTTGCTCTATGGCATGTAGCTGAGCTTTTGAGGTTCAAGTTCTTAATGAATCGAGTTGAACTTCGAGATGGAAGTAAATGCAACAAGACTGAAACAAAAGGAGAGTAAAGCAAAAAAGGACAGTGATAGCATGAGTGATGACTTTTGTCACGGTCACCACTCCACTCTGGGAAATACAATTTTATGAATAGTCCCTAAGCTTTTTATAGTCTGGCTCTGACCGACTATTGTTCACAGCTTCAGTCTTCACTGCGATTGTAGTCTTGAAACCCCGTTCACATTAATGTTTGCTCAGCCACTCTGAAGTGCGGACCAATAAGCGATCAGTAAGGGGTGGCAAAGGGTGTTGACATTCAAGTCAGGCATTTGTTTCTAAATGTAGTTCCAACAACGGCAGCAGTGATAGAGTTTCGGTGCACAACTTGTCTTATATGGTGGTCAACTACTCCAGTTGTTGCCCATTAGCATGCAACAACTGGAAACAGTTCCCAATGAAGTGTGGCCATACCCATATGTCTATGCAGTAAATTTGGGTCTGGTACTACCAGGCTATTCAAGCTTTGATGGCTATTGTCCTATAGGGCTTCCAGTTTATGGTGCGATGTATATGATAGAGCCAGGAGAGAAATGAGCACCGTCTGACTGTCAGATTGTTGGTGAGTAAGTATGCTTACCTCAAGACCATAGGCACATTGTCGATGACTATCCATTCACACGAGATCCAGCCACTAGTGCTGTCCTTTGGCTGCTCCTGGGTCTCGACTTCAGTCTCCTGGGTCACCTCGAGCACCGCAGGATTTGCGCTCACGGCAGTCATGTTTCAGTCCTCGGTTTTATTTAATTTAGTTGTATGACAAAGATAATAACTTCTTCGGAGGGAAACACTTACTGGCTTTTCCAACTCTAAGACTTTGACCCAAAATGCACAGTATCCTCTATACGTCACAATCATGACAGGCTTTTTATTGCCAGCACCTCTTTCAAAGCCTAACAGCAAGTAATCGATGTGGCGAGATGCCTTGAAATACAGTCATATAAAAGTGTTCAAAGTTAACTGAGCTTCCATGCTCACTCTGTCGTCTGACAACATATATATGTTTGAGTTTGGCTGTACTGACTCACAGTGTAGGTGACCACAGTTAGCAAGTGGCAGAGCAGAGGTTTAAAAAGTGTATACACAGCAAAGTTACTGGGCTGTCTGTCCTATCTTCAACCTGATATTGGCTGAGATGCACAGTTTTGTTGTTTGCCAACCAAACTAAGACTAGAGCAGTTGCCATTTTAAAAAGCTCTGCAGCATTTCTTCAGATTAGAATCACATTGATCTTATTCATTTAAATTCCTCATTGAATGGAGAAAATTGGCTGTTACGATATTGCAATGCGCTCTTATAATTCTCACCACGGCGCTCTCTGGCGTGCCATCACTTTTAGATCAAACATTTTTGAAAGAATGTAGTCATCTTATCCTTCCAAGATATGATAAAGGGATGTCTGTTTTTGAGGAGAACAGAAGAAGAGCACATCTCTTTGATGGACCAAAGCACCAGTCATAAAGCTTATCTCACACACACATACACACACACACACACACACACACACACACACACACACACACACACACACACACACACACACACACACACACACACAGATGCATATGCACACACACGGGCCAGCAGTCTTGCTGGGCCCTGACTGTAGCACATTGATGTCTAAGGCGGCATTCTCCTGACTGACTCCAAGGTTATTGCTGCGCACCATGGAAGCACAGGATATTTGACGGTCCCCTGCCAAAGAAAGAGCTGGGGTGTTGGGGGGATGAGGGAGAGTTGCCATTGACAACTCTGAGATCTCCAAAGTGACCATCTGAAAATGAAAAAAAGAGAGAACTTATTAAGAGAGAAGGGTCCAGGGGAAGCCATGGGGCTAAATCTGCCACAGCTTTTCAAGAGAGGCTCGAGGCTTGTTCATAACTCCAGCAACTCCAGCTCATACATGACTTCTACAGTTGATCTAATGAAGAATAGTAAGTCTATTGAGAAGACCTAAGAATTAAGGTTAAATCCTTAGAATTAAAACACACACAACTGGCCTTCCCAGAGCATGAATCATGGACAGTGGACAATGAACCGAATATTAAAGTCGCCGTGGAAGAGATCGGAGCTTTCTGGCTCAAGAGGAGCGCCCAGGATACATTGGCTATCAAATCTTCTGCATAAATAACAAATAAACACAAAGAAGGAAAAAGAGAGAACAGGAAGGCAGAAGATGAGTAAGAAGTAGAGTCGGAGCCAGCAAGTGTTTGAAGGGAAGTGTCAGCACAGAGATGTGGAAATTCCATTCCTCTGTGCCAAATGTTTAATGGAGTGGAGAAGGGAGGTTGGTGTCGGACTAACAACCCTCCGTGTTATTGTTTTATCACACTTACTCACCGAACATGAGTGTGCATTTGTGTCAAACGCAGGAAACGTGAGGAGGGCAAGGAGGGAGCAGGGTACAGTTGTAAAAACGATCAAAACCGCACATGTTTTTTGTTTCCTACATGTGTTTTCTTCCCCAATTATGCTCAAACACATCCTTCTCCTCATCGGTGAGAGAGAGAGAGAGAGAGAGAGAGAGAGAGCGAGGGGGTGGGTGGTAGACTCTTTTCTTTTTCGCAAAATAGGGCCTCATGCTCTTCATGTTTTCTATTGTTTGTGTGCATTTCCTCCTATAGCTTGGGCAGGACTTGCATGGAGGGCAGGAAAAAAAGACAGCAGCCCGACAGCCTTTGATGTTCATGTTTTATGGTCCCATGTCAAGGCATTGTCTGTTAAGTCCTATTGTTGTCCCTCTGCCTAATTAAGACCTCAGAGCGACTTGTTGACTTCACAAAGACACTTGTTTGGGGAGGGTGAGGGTGGAGGGTATTTGTTTCTGTGTGTCAAGGGTGTGTGTGTGTGTGTGTGTGTGTGTGTGTGTGTGTGTGTGTCTGTGTGTGTGTGTGTGTGTATGTGCATGTGTATGTGCATGTGTATGTGCATGTGTCTGCTTTGACTGGGACGTAGCTTAAGAGAAGTGCTCAAAACAGCACACATAACCCATACAAAGCATTGGTTTTGACATAAGAATGGAGTTATTCATTTACTGTTGGAGGGCCGTTTCAGTGGAGAGGAACTCTATCTGCAGTCACAAGTAAAAGCTAAAACCACTTACCACACAGACACACACACAAACATCCAGTGTATTATGAAACTATGTGTTTTCTTGACGTGTGTAGAAGCATTAATACAATCCGAACTATAAGTATTTGTAGTTGCACCTGATTGTTTAACCTTTTCTTTTCCGTCTTCTTCCCCTGGATCTCACAATCTGGTGACGTCGGTTTTCTGTTAATCCACCTTCTCAACGGATATTGCGCACACGCACGCACACACACACACACACACACACACACACACACACACACACACACACACACACACACACACACACACACACACACACCATCCTGCAGCTTACCAGCTTAACTTTGATGTCTCTGATGCCAACAGATGGCTGAAAGGTCACCTGTCTCTGAGACATACTGTACATGAAATAGAAGACAGAAAGAGAAATGGGCGCAAATAACAGGGAGGAAATCAGAATCCTGCTCATCCAGAAGACAGGAACTCTTTTACTATTTTTTTAATTACATAAAAGCTCTATAGGTCATAGATAATATTCTATCAGAGGTGCTTTATTTCACATATGAGTCTATTTACCTCAACATTTGAATACATGGAAACCCTTACAAGAAGGTTTGGTGCTTGGCCGTATTAAAGTGCAAACAGTGATGTATTGGGCCATACCCTTTCTTAGCACTCGTGCCTCTGACCTTGTGGTTCCTGAAACTGATTGTGTTTCGTCCTTAACTCACCCACAGATACACACTTTGAAGATGATCTGTTTATCAAAAATGGATTTGACTTAAGATTTGCACTGCATGTCTTTCAGAGTAATTTGTAATAAAATGCGGACATAAAAAAAAAAAAAAAAAAATATATATATATATATATATATATATATATATATATATATATATATATTTTACCATCTAAACCTGATGATAGGACAGCAGTTAAAAGCATGCATTTATGGCTGTGTCATGCAGCTAGGGTCACTAAGAATGTATCTAAATAACGTATTGGTTTGTAATGACTATATGATAAATATATGATCTCTATGGAGTCCTTCATTACACTTGCAAATATAATACAACACTATCCATTTCTCAAATTTACATGACAGCTTGATTTAACTCTTAAGACACTGAGGGGGAGTTTGGGAACCTGAAAACAGTGTCACTTCCTGGATAAGGTTGAAACACCTTGCCTTACACTTGACTGTACTTTGTACTGTGTCCATCTGTTTCACTCATCCAAACAAGCTGCTATCACACACGGACCATCCGAGGGCATGTTTTGGCATTTTCTGACATGTAAACCAATTGAGCACCAGTGAAAAGCACACACAGTGCCTCTTTAAAAAAAAAAAAACAAAAAAAAAAAACACAAGTGCATGCAATGCAGTTGCTTTGGTATGCAAGAATGAGTTTGTGTGTTGTTGGCATCCAGTGTTTTTTGTTTCAGTGTTAAGCTCCATAACAGTGGGTTTTCCTTTGTGTTGACACAGATGTGCTGCTTGGACTTGTGTTTTGGGACTCCTCTCAACACAAACTGAGTCTGGTGTTCTTCTCGTTCACTTTGCACAAGGTTGCAGATTCACAGTTGTGACCGAGAGAGATAGAAAGTGTGGGTAAATGTGTGTTAATGCACAGTTATAGGCTGAATGTGTTCTTTTGTCCATATGAATGCATATCTGTCATTGTGTGTGTGCGTTTTGCTGGTACATGATACAAACATTGTCCATTGATCCTTAAATGCAGTAAGGATGAGCCTTTTTTTTTGCCCTGCAGCTTGTCCAAAAAAAAAAAAAAAAAAAATCCATTTCCCATTTTTACAACATGGTAACAAATGGTAGGATTTAAGAGCTTCTTTTTTTTTTTTTAAACCTAAATCTGTCTCCTTTCCTGTCACAGGTTGTCCCATGCCCAGAGATCTGCGGTCAAAGTCCTCCGCAGAATGCAGTACTTTGTGGCCAGGACGAAATTTCAGGTAAGCAAAGGGAAATCCAGAGAGAGAAACACTACGGAGTTACAGAGAGCAAGGGAGGGGTGACAGATGAAGAGAAAGACAGATTGAGAGTGAGAGAGGGAGTGAGAGAAGTGTGTGTGTGTGTGTGTGTGTGTGTGTGTGTGTGTGTGTGTGTGTGTGTGTGTGTGTGTGTGTGTGTGTGTGTGAGAGAGTGTGTGCTTATACAGGAAGAGGAGGGGGAGCCTCAAGGGCATATATCAGCTGCAGCGCTGCTGTGCATGTGCGTGTGTACGTGCGTGTTTGTGTGTAAATGCCTGAAACTTGCACCTGCATGTCTTCTTTGTGCTCACTTCAGTTCAGGCATAGTATCATGGGAAATCTGCTAACCTGTCTCTGGGCCTACAGTAGGAATTGACTTACTGTACAGCGCCCACAAAACACACACACACACACACACACACACACTTGCCAAAATACACTTATACACACTCAGTGGGACACGGCCTCGTATTGGAGTGAAGTCAGCAGAATTCTGTGGAAGAAAAATTGTACAGTTTTAGTTGAAAAGAAATCATGTTTGAGATACTTAAGCCATCATAAACATCCTACATGTTCTGCAGAATGGTTCCTATATTCATACTGTTTCCAAGTGTTCTGTGTGTTTTCAATTATGGCCTAAGTGATTTCAGCTGCAGGGGCTACGCAGTGTGTATACCGAGGATACCCTAAAGAGTTCACTGGGTTCTCTCTGATGCTCCTTGTATCAACGTCACACAAAACAAAGCTGTGAAAGGACCTTAACACGATTGCTTTCTACATGACCATACACACACACACACACACACGCACACTGAGTTAACAATGAACCCTTTGCACCCAAGGGGGTTGGGGATGTTTTTGGGGACCAAGCAACAGAGGCTGTGGTTGACAATGGCTTTTGTCTCCCACTGTGTGTGTGTGTGTGTGTGTGTGTGTGTGTGTGTGTGTGTGTGTGTGTGTGTGTGTGTGTGTGTGTGTGTGTGTTTTTGTGTCTATGTGCATGGGTCCACAGCAAGCGCGGAAGCCCTATGACGTGCGAGATGTGATCGAGCAGTATTCCCAGGGTCACCTGAACATGATGGTCCGAATCAAGGAGCTGCAGAGAAGGTGACGTCTTTTTACCTGGTTTTATAAACCGCAGGTTGTTAAAGTAACAAGAAATAGAATAAATCCAAAACACAAAACCTATCAGCTCACTTTAAAACCAAAATAGATCAAGTTAAAGATCCCCTTATACACACATATATATATACACACACATATTTTGTCACACATCATGCTCACCCTTCAAAAAGACACAGAAACTTTCAAAACTTACAGATACTTGTGAAGCCATCTCGTTGAAACTCTGCATCATTCTGCAGTGATGCTAAAACATTCAACTGTAGGAACAAGAAGAAAAACACTTTTGAGGGAGAGGGACTTTAAAGTTTTCAATCTTCTTTTGGTCAAGTTGGCTTAACCCTATTTTTCCATTTGCTCAGTATATCACATGTTAGTTGTGAAGAATGTTTGACTATGAACAATAATGTTTTATTCAGTTTTCAGTAATTTTGCAACAAATTTCCATCATCTAGACCTTTATCATGCTCTTGATTCATTTAGCAGATACGAGGTCTTTTATTTGTTGCACCTTGTTGTTATTTGTTGGGCTTTAATGAAGTGTGGACCTCTTCCCACAAATGTTATCAAATGATGTTCAACCCACATAACATTCAGCCATAAAAGGAGATCAGTTATAGGTAATTCATGTAGTTCCATATATGTAAGTACATCACCTGTACCTTGAACCATGGCAATGCACTGGCATTTTTGGATCAGACATGCATGATAAAGTAACATTGAATCATGAAATGGCTATTATTTGGCAGAAATTTTATTTTTATGTAATTCTGGTATTTTTTTTATAAAATCAAAGGTTGACTTTCCAATAAGGAATTACACTGACACTCTCAGTTTGGGAAAAAAAAAGAAAAAAAAAAAAGAGACAAAACATCACATCAGTGTTTACCCAACCACGATAATGCAAAGACTGGTTTGGGTCACCATCATGTGATTGTTATGATAAAAACCCATCCTTAATGTTCGGTGATTAAAAGACATGCTGTATTCAAGTACTTCCCCTGCTTCAGTAAATTTATAAATGACAGTTCACACGTAAAAATTAAACTTCTTGTGAGTTGTATTGTTTATTTTCAAAGCTTGGTAAAAGAACACAGTGCATTGAATCATCCATCGAAAAAACTTGGATGTGGTTTTTTTTTTTTAAAGCGGTGATATATAAATGCTGTTCAAGCTGATGGTATTTGTTTAATTTTATTGACATTATAAATGAGCTAATTATTTTTCTGTTTTGTTTATGAGTTGGAGTAAAGTGCGGTTTTACCCAGCTCCATCTTCTCTGCGTATCTGGCCAGTGTTTTTACCTTCCTCTGTCTTTCCCCTCAGGCTGGATGGCACTCTGGGGAAGCCAGGAATGTTTCTCCCAGGTAAATACACAGAAAGCACAACAGTCTGCATCTGATGGACAACCATCACTCCTCACT
The DNA here is from genome assembly GCF_022577435.1 of Embiotoca jacksoni. Classification (NCBI taxonomy): domain Eukaryota; kingdom Metazoa; phylum Chordata; class Actinopteri; family Embiotocidae; genus Embiotoca; species Embiotoca jacksoni. The sequence goes on along the minus strand of NW_027185381.1, from coordinate 8,863,971 downwards.
CCACCTCAGTGTTTACAGCTCGCACATACACAAACTGTGCCAGACTAAATATGGGAGGAAGAAAAGTCCCTTATGTGTGTGCATGTGTTTCTGTTTGAATGGGGGTATGTTTGCATGTGTTTCCATGTTTAGAAGTGATCGGTGCATGCTGCTGGTATCACTGGGGACGCTTGTGTAAGTTGTGTATCAGACATCTTACAAAACACTTTCTTTTTTTTTAATCAATTTAAAAATGTTTATGTGCTACTAGCAACCACTTCCACAATTTCCAGGATGAAAACATGACTTACTACTGATTGAATAGAGCAAAACAAAACAAAATAGCTCTCCCTCCTAACAAGAGATTAGCTAACATGAACATGTTGCCAGACTGAATGAATAAAGTGAAACAAAATGACAATTTATTTTGATTATCAGCCTGCATTAACGGGGTCCTTATTAAATTACAACTGTTGTAATGTTTGGCTTTAGACTAAACACTCCCAACACTGTTTAATAATTGCTTACATAACTCTTTCTGACAGGCATTTACCGTATGTAGCACAATAAAGAGCTGTAAACTGCCGCTGGGACCTGGCAGAACATGACTTATTGATTTGATCACCCTTAATGTAAATGATAATGATATGTTTGTAACGTATATGTCAGCATATATTAATTTATTTGAGTAACAAATAATGTGTCTCTGTGTGATAACCCCCAAAACATCACCGGTGAATTGTTGTCATCAATGAGTGTTTGTTATATTATCAAATGTTTGCATGTGTGTGTTTATGTTTTTTATGTATATGTATGTATTTTCTTTTCATTCTTTTATTCTTCAGGAAAAGGAGAAGATAAAGAATACCTGACTATCGGGGCACGACTGATCAGACTAGAAGATAAGGTAGGCACGCTCCGGTGTGTGTGTATTGTCTGTAACCAAGAGCGATAACAGATTAGATTACCCATGGTGTTCATAAGCAGAGATGTGTGTGTGTGTGTGTGTGTGTGTGTGTGCGTGTGTGTGTGTGTGTGTGTGTGTGTGTGTGTGTGTGTGTGTGTGTGTGTGTGTGTGTGTGTGTGTGTGTGTGTGTGCGCTTCTGTCTCTGTTATCAGATGAATGCGTGTGGTGGAATCTTTTGATGGTGGGTTCGGTCCATGTGTGACAAACATGCACCCCCTCTCCTCTCTCCACCTTTACCACCTTCTACCCAGTGCTGGGTTTATGCTGTACTTGCATTTCCATTATATTACTCTGTAATTTGGAGTATTTTCCATTCCTGCCCTTATTATCTTCCTGTTATATCAAGGTAGGTTGACTGGTGACAATTGGTGGAAGTTTATGTTTCCATAAGGGAATTTTAGAGGACTGGAGGAATTAGGGAGGTAAAGAGAAGTGTCTTTCTGCAACCGCTGTGTTATGAACCCACGAGTGTGACTTCAGTAATAAAAGGGAATTAAAAAAATATATTTTCCAGACAAGGAAGTTCAGGGGATTTGATCATGTTTTGGGCCAAGTCGTGGAATATCAGGAAATTTTGTTTGCATGTTTAAATCTGTGTTGCCATGCATTAAAAAAAATTATATTTTCAATGTAGTCTTTTTTTTTTTTTATCGTGATATTTCAGGTGTTTACTGTATTGCTTGAGTGGTTTTATCCCTTTATTTTCACTTCAGCAAAGATATTCCTTTTCTTTAACTTGCTTAAGAAGGCAAACATGTAAATTTCAAGAGCTTTGGTTACAAAATGATGACTTCAAAAACGGGTGATAAAAATAGACGACAGAAAGGCTACGAGTAAAGTAGCACAGCCTGTTTTTCTGCTGTTTTTTAGTCAGTGAAAGTCAGGGAATTTGACATCTGACTTAGAGGAGGAACCCTGTGACGTGTGTCCTTTCCTATAGAGGAATGGACACAACAACATGCCAGCATGATAACAACCCTGACGCCAGTGTGATACCATGATAGACATGTCGCCTGCATGGGTGTTTGTCCCAGTTGGTTTGTGAAGATTTGCCTTCCTATTCATCTGCCACTGTCTCTTTTCCCTGCACTAATCATAGGGTATAAAATGTGTTAGTTTTTGGTGTGTGGTTACATCTGTTGTGTGTTTGTCTGAGTGGTGGCTTCACTAGAAAGTGAAATTATATCTGTGGATTTGGAAAAGTTTGGAAATATGTTTCTGTGCTGTGGCATGATTTTTTTATTTTTTTTTTGTGATGAAACTGGTGTTTTGAATCAGAGCCTAACCTTATATTCAAGTCGTTCTCACATGAAAACAACTCTGCAGTATACAATAGAACAATGCATTCTGCCGCCGCTCATTTTCTATTCAAGCGAGTCGGCTCAGGATTTCCCCCACTTGCTTAATATTTACCTTACCATCTCTGTGCACTCATCAACACGGCTGCTCTTTAATGTTTGCCAGCGTTAGTGGTTCTCAGACCCCTTTGTTACAGAGAAAGGAGTAATGATCTTGAACCAATGTACACTCTGAGCCTGAGGACCTCCCTCAGAGTCTGAGTTAGAGCCCATTTGCTTTGGGCTGCATGTTATGATCACAATCTCCTGATTGGAAACATAAACCTGCATTCAGAAGTGCCTCCCCTGCAATGCTCGCTTTCTCCTTTATTATCTCTCTTTTCTTTTTCACTCCATCTGTGTGGGCACACTGCCTCAACATGTAGGCGAAATGAAGCCGAGAGGGGCATAATTGTTAAAAAAAAAAAAAAAAAAAAAAAAATCAGTGGCACCCCACTGATGCAGGCTGATTTTCCTCCTAAACAATGTGGAACCAATCACTGCTCCCTTAATCAGACTTGCATTCGCATGCGAACCTTAAAACAGTGAAAAAATAAAAGAAGCTTTGCAGCAGAAAGTTATGTGAGTCACCATACCTTCATAATAACTGTTTTCGTCGCCTCAGCACCGGCCCCCTGCCTCGATTCTCCTTTCTGCTTGTGTGAATTTCTTGTTTTGATGGTTCCAGTTGGCCAGCACACCTGTTATATGGGAAACGGAGCTTCCTTTCCTCCCTCAGGCAGCAGGTGGATGAACCCGTTGACCCTTGTTTCTTGGTACATTCACTGGTCCTCCTGCAGATTAGCCTGCACTAGTATCACTTTGCAGATAGAACTGTCCCCAAATAAACTAAATATGTCAGCTTAATGTTTCTGGAAGGTAAGGATTTTAATTACTCTCATTTTAAAATACCACAATAGAATAAAAATGACCTCGGTTATAACTGATCACAGCATTTTTACTGTTCTCGTGGCCCATTTTATTATGTTATTATGGAATTAAATTATTATTATTATTGTAATACTAGGGATAAAAGGGATGTTAAAGGCTCTCTAAATGTTGGCGTTGTCGCAGAGAAATAAATTTGTCAATCTAAAAATGTATATAATTTGTGAGTTAAATGTGATAACATATCATAATAGTATCAGCCACGGCAAACAGATCATTTTCATATTGATAAATGACCCTGAACTTCCATATCCGTTCATCTCTAACTTTCCTTCAAATATTGACTTTGCTGTAAATTACACTCTGACTTTGACACCTGAATAAAAGTATTTGAATGAAGTTTAAAGGCGATATTTTATGAGATAAAAACGGAATGAATTGAGTTTCTTGTTGTAGCTTTAAAAAGGAAGAGTTCACTTGTGAGTTGCATGTTGTTTGCAATAGAATCTCCAGCCCTGTCACTTGTTGTTTGTCTTGCATGACTGCACATATTTTATAACGTTATGTAATTTGTGAGTTGCGCCACCTCTTGCATGCCGCTCATAATAGTAAACCTAGTCACATACAAAGCAAATCCCTGGTGTCACAGTTGACTCACTTCTGAATAGGATCTTTACCAACAGCTCCAAGGAATTATTCATCAACTCTGTACTCTAATGTTTGCGAGTGCACCAGACTGTGTTCCCATGCCTTTCTCAATACTCACTCTTGGTCGGCCTCCAGCTACATTTGATTTTCTTTGACAAATTCCCACTTTCTACTCCCCTCTCCCTTGTAAAACACCAGACATCCACCACTCTGACTGCCCTATGCGCCGACGCTGGGGAAGTAAAATACAATAATTTTGCTGTCCTAGTATTGTCAGCACATCACTTGTAGATTAATTTATCTTCAGTGTGCTGAAGGGGGCTCGGCCATTGTGTGTCCTGTACAGGGTTAGACAGTGATTTATCACACACAGACAAAGACACGTATAGGTCGACGCACATCCACTCACACACACATGAGCAGAGAGTTGATTAATCACCGATGTGTCTAACCCTGCACTCACAAGATTGGATTCTCCAGGAGTGACTTGGAAACGAAGATGGATGGTACTCTGTGACAGTGTGTTATCTTTCTGTCAGGCGCACTCGATGAAAAATACCCAAATGACAAGCTCAAACAGTGGCCAGTGTCTCCGGGCTTCAGCGTGGCCTTTCAGAGGAGCCCTCACTGCATACTTTCGGATGAAGTCAGCCCATTATTTGTGGTACATCTCTCCCAAGTTTTATAGGAACTAGACTTTTTTTTTTTTTTCATAGCAATAGACAGAAAAGGCAGGGAAATTACAACAGTATACTTTCACATAGCCTGTAAATGTCAGTCTGAAAAACAAGCTTGTGCTTTTTTCTTTGCTCAGATCCGATTTAACAATATTGTGAAGTTGAATGGCTGAAATTGAAATTAGTGTGCAGAGAGTAGCGGCCTTTGTAGGAAGTGAAATATCAGTGTTGAAAGTTTTTCGCAAGGTAAATATTAGTTCACAGTAAACCTGCAAATGTCAAATGTGTTATTGGTGAGCATTACATGAAAAGTATAAATGGGTTATTCAAATAATTTTGAGTATTAAACTTTTTTTTAAATACACTTTTGAAACGAGTAGAAATGTTTCAATACTTAGTATAAAGCAAATACAATGATCTAACCTCTTATTGATTATGATTCAATTTAAGTACAGTAAATGCGATGTAATTGTAGCTTCAAATTATGGATTTTTTTCCCCCAGTTTTTTTCTGATATGCTCATATTTTTATCTGTTTAAAGAGTTTGTCTACATTTTCAATTTGCACATTGTTGCATTATCATTTTATTTATTTACACTTCAGATTACATCGGGAAAAAAAAGCATTAGTCAACAGAAACGGTGCCATTAATCACTTTTCATATAACATTCAGCATCATTTAGTCATCATAGTGCTACTTGGTTGTATTTTGATTTGCGAGTGTAAAACCATCAGCAGTGTCAAGGAAAACAGCCTCTAATGTGCCCTCCAGACCTGCACAGGCACGTCTCCGCTCAACACATCATTCATTATTTGTGTTGCTCTACATACACTACATGGACCATACATCACACTCACTCTGTGGTTAACTTCCCGCCGCTATATTAGGGCAAATATGCTGTGCCGTGCATGTCACGCTTATATTGTGTGCATTAGCATGAGGTGTACGCAGAAGAATCCATGCGCTGACCTTAATAGCATCTCAATTAGGTAAGTATGTTGTAAATTACAGCAAGGCCAAATACTGGGAATACTTGAGGGCCGAGACAGAGTGTTGTGTTTGTTAGGAGTCCATCTGTAAGGCATTTAGGGCCTCACGTCTCTAAAAGCAAGCTCTGAGGGGGGCAGAAGTGTATGTGCATGAGTGTGTGTGTGTGTGTGTGTGTTTAGACTGGTCTGATCCAGAGCCATTGCAGGGCTTTAGAGACCAGGGCCTGGTACTGTAAACACACATGCACATGCTGTATATACATATTTGAACATTAAACCATATACAAAAATACAAGTGGCTATCCAGGCACACATAAATATACAAATGCAGTCTCACACACACACACACACACACACACACACACACACACACACACACACACACACACACACACACACACAGTGTTGTTCAACCGGCAATGCCTCGGCTCTCAACAGCTTCATTATCTCTTCAGCTGGTGCAGGATGGGTTGGAGCCTAAGGGCCTGAAAGGGGGCAATAGAATTTCATGCCTTATCTCCATTGATGATTTGCATTGTGAGCATCAATAAAACTATTGTATCCAATTATGTTTTCATCAGTTTTGGATGCCGGCGGTAACAAGCTGAGCCTTCATCAGGAGGAACTATTATTAGAATTCCTTCTCAGTGCAAAGCTGTGATGCTATTTGCTCCATAAAAAATCTTTTCTTTTTATAATCACAAAAGGAGTCAAAGACTAGAGGAAATGTTTATCTTCAGCTGAGGCCAAGTGACACTGTAAAAAGCTGAACAGCGTGTTATGATCCACGTATAGGCTATACAAGTTTTGAAGGAGATTTTTTAATTATTTGAAATTACACATGCAACGACATCCCACTTGTTCTTATGCCGTGCTCAATTATATTTTAGGGAAAGAGCTTGTTTTCCTGCCTGTTTCAGTTCACCGCAATTAACTGTGCAAACTTCAATTGTTAAAAAAGACATTATGTCGGTTTCCTGAACAGCACACATGGGATTTGTTTTTTGTGTTTGAGTATTAACCTGTCTCTTTAATTGGACACTGAGTTTCGTGTAATAAATTCCAACTTTGTCTTGTGTGGGTATATGGAGTCTACTCACACAGTGAGTCTAATAGTGTTAAGACAAATGTATGTTACGACAAGTTCTTACCATATTTGAATTATATTCCATTATTAAAGGTTCAGTATGTAGAATTTAGGAGAATCTATTGGCATAAGTGGAGCATGAGAGTCATAATTATATTTCCATGAACGTATAGTCACCTGAAACTAAAATTAACTCTGTTTATGTTACCTAAGAATGAGCCCTTCATATCTAAATAGGAGCGGGTCCCCTTCCATGGAGCACACAATGTTGTACCGCCATGTTTCTACAGTAGCTCAGAAGGGACAAACCAAACGCCAGCTTGAGAGAGGCTCCTTTGCTAGCGTCCCAGCCACCCGAGATTCTGTTACATGCTTGAAAGTTAAGAGCGGGGTGATGGCTGTCCAGTCGGTTGCAATTTGTAACCTCACCACCAGATGCCAATAAATCCTACACACTGCTCCTTTAAAATACGAAATTACTGAATTAGTGTGCCATAGTTACATCTCACTGAGATTGTCACCTCGAGGATTTGCCGCCTCATTTGATTCCTATGGGCCATTGGTATCACTCTACGCATTCCTAATGGTCAGAAGTGTGCTGCCATCCCATCTCCAACAATACCTTTATAGTTTTCTGTTCCCCCTCTCTCTTTCTGTTTTCCCGTACGGACACCGGTCCAGCTTTCTCTAAGCTCCCTTTTGCTCCTATTTGCAGCACCTCATGCTCTGAGAGCACCCTGTCTGTTGTTGTGCCATGTTTTGATATATGTGTGTGTTTGGTCACTGCGTCCTCAGCGGGGAGCCGGACTGACCGGACTGGTCTAAACAAAGAGAGGAAACTTGGCAAAGGAAGCGCATGCAAAACACGCATGCACCATCACTCCACACACACACACACACACACACACACACACACACACACACACACACACACACCACCAACACTCTCAAATCCTGGAACTCAGCTTTAATGCAGTGGCCGTACTCTTGCTGGCTGCTGCTGCAGACATGCACACTCACACACAATCTCCCTGCATGTCTGAACTTGGCTTGCGATAGCTGAACACAACACCCTAACAGTTCCCCTTGTATTCCTTTTCTGATTAAATCTACTACTTTTAATTTTTTTTTTCCTCCACTGATGTCTGTGCATGGAATAAATATAGTATCTGTGCGCACATGCTTGTGCAGTGTTGCAGTGAGGGAAGGTTTTATTCATCCCTTTGCACGGAGGTCCGAGGTAATTGTCCTCTATAGACCGACATCCCCCGGTGCTTCAAGTCTTTCAGGATTTTGCCTCCAATCATTTCAGCAGAGAATCCATTAGAACCCTCTTTGGACAGACATTAGCGCTGTGTCAATATTGCAGCCCCTTCATTCGTTTCAATGACACCACTGTGCTGACACAGCAGGGACCGAGACTCAGAGGAGGACTCCGGCAAAGAAAGCAGGATGCTTGAGCAGAACCTTTGAACCTGGCTCATGGATTTGCTGCAGTGCCAGACAACGTCATCCGGTAACACACTGTATTGGCCAATTAAATATATGTAATACATTCCAGGTAGAATACCTTCTAACATGAACAGTGTAATTCTGCTGTTTAACTTGCAAGACAAAGTAAAAATTGACCGTCATCATGACAACTGTCCAGAGATCTAAAGTTGTTTCTCGTAGGATTATAAATTGATCTACTGTGTTTTGCGGTCTGAGAAACTACCGGTATGTTCATTCTTCTTCATGGTGCCGGTTGCAACATGCCCACACCAATGCAATGCATTTTGTTTGTTCATTTTCATCTGCACTCCTCATCCAGCAGCCTTTTTTTGGACTCACTTCATGCCCATGCTGCCCCAAGCTGAGCTGCTCTTTCTCACGTCGACACTTCGCACCGTTGATGTGGTATCTTTATAGCTTTGCGAACTCGATAGCATGCAACGGGTGGTGTGCTGCTCTCAGCTAGATAGCGCACCAGGAGCAGTGTGCTGTTTGTAGGGCAGCCCGGCAGTAAATCATGTTTCGGCAGTGCGCTGGGGATGCAGCCCCTGGCAGCTCCCAGACGGCCTTTGGCTCTGGCTCCCTTCTCTTAGCGCCACTCTCTAATTTCAGAGCCGGGACCCTGCCTACTACTGTGTCTTCACCGCATTCCCACAAACCAGAGACGGACAGTCTGCCTGCATGTCTGGCTGCTTGCTCTCCATCTCGCAGTCTCACTCGCTTTCTATCTCTCTGCCTTTGTGCCTCTCTATCACTCTTGTGCTCTCACTCCCTGTTTTTTTTTTTGTTTTTTTTGCCTGCTGTCACTGGCGCTCTCTTTTTCTGTGGCTCTCGGCCTCTCATTCCCAGAGCTTGCCCCTTCTTCTTCCTTCTGTCTCTGTCTGGTTCTGTGCCTTCAGGATTATAGGTCTGCAGTCACACTCACAGTATCTAAATCATGTACACTGCCACTGTCTCTCGTCAGCCGCCTCCCTCCCAGTCTGTCTGCATCTCTTTAGCACCCACTGTGGCCTTGCTCATTGGCTGTAAATACCCATGCTACATTTCCATTTTAATTGCCCAACTTTCGCAGGGCCCTGGGATATATTCTGTGCACATATATTTTATTGTCTTGGCCAAATGCCCCTGCTACTCTCAGTTGGACCTGACCACTAATATACTCCTATGTGGACCAGTTCATTATCAGCACGGAGGTGTGAGCTTATTTAAGCAGGTTATGAAGGGGTCAATGTACAGTTCATGAAACAGGGGTCTGTGTTTTATTGGGACCTGCAGTCTTGCTAATACACAGTGCTAAATAGCCCTGGTGCCACCCTACTTTTGAGTGCTATTAAATCAGTCTACTGCGTGGAACAGTAAACCAGCTGTGAATAATGCCAAGCTGTGAAAATTACTCCGGAGGCCGAGAGTGTAAATGTCACTGCTGTTAAGTCAAGCTGGTACCTGGGGAACATATAATGGGTAGTATGTGCATATGTGTAAAACCTTGTGTGGCTGGATGTGTGTGTTTTCTGCCTCTCAGTGGGTGGATGCTGATGATTCAGCAATACCCAGGGATGAATGTTAAACCCTGTGACTTGTTGAGTTCTGATAAATTTGTGTAAATTTGTAAAAAAAAAAAAAAAAAAATTTAACAATAACTCTTTAATTGAAATTATAATTGCTTCTTGTTTTAATGCTTGTATAAAAACAAAATTCAACTCTGATGCACTAAGAGAAAGGATAAGTGACTAAGAGTCTGCAAACTAAGTTGAGCTACCGTAAGTGCAAATGTCAACCTGAACAAATGTTGATATTTACCAGGTGTAATGGCAACCTTGTTTACTACCTTGCTTTAGTGTATTAGGATGCTATCATTTACTAATTATCTGTAAGCACAAAGTACAACTGATGGAAATGTTAAAAGTTTTCTGGTATTTGGTTTAGTTTCAGGTTCAAAAATAATTTCAACCTCATGGTGGCTCTGTAGAGTTAAAGTCAGGGGATCTTCAAGATTAAGATTAGATAAAATAAGACTTCATTAATCTCACAATGGGGAAATTTAATCGTCGCAGCAGCATAGCGACACAGTGAAGAAAAAAAGGTGAGCACACAATAAGAAACAATGTACACATACAATCAAAATAAGATCGGTAAAAAGAATTGCTTTTTAGGAAAAGTATAAAAATATAAGACCAATGTATAAATACACACACGGAAATTGCTACTAATTATCCTCTGGTGACATAAAGATCTGTACAAAACCTGATTTCCCTCTATACAGTAAGTGCTAAAATATTAAAGTACAATATTTTAAATTTTTCCAGGATGTTATTTGCAGCCTTCATAAGAAGATATTTTTGTGGTTTTAAGTACCAAAAAACATTTCAATGTAGTTTTACATCTCCTCACTTCAGCTTCTTTCTGGAGTTCTAACAAAAACATGCTGTTTGTGTCTGTGTCTTTAAGACCCATTGATATCAATGATCTTCTCCTCTGATTGGCTGAACTTTTTCTGAGTGACGCTCACCCAGACCAATCACATGTATCACCGCTTAGCGTTTTCTTCCACGTGAAAAGTTGGACAGTGGGCCATGCTGGGGGCAACCATAAGACACCAGTATGAGTTTATGACATCACAAACTTACAGCAGTCCAACCAGGTTGTCCAAATAGTACAGTTTCTGAATACGAGCTGTGTTCATTTCTCCATGGAGTGTTTTGACAATTTCACGTTCCTTTATATACCATCTAGACCGGCTTTATATTTAAATAAGAAACAGAAATCTTAATTTATACAGAATGGGACCTATAAATGGAGAACCAAATGATAGACAGACCGACACTGGCACCCCATACAGGAGCAGATTAAAAATAAAATAAGGTACATTTTATTATTGTTACAGGGTGCTGTGCCATAGCAGGCAAGCTCCTTAGTTCATGGAATGATTTTAACTAGCTGTTACTAATGCAGGCGTGTTTATGACTGTGTAAAGATTTGACTGGGCCACTTGTGGTTCAGACATTGGCCCTATAGTACTCTATGCCCAGACACATCCCTCAGGCAAAAGTGGGGTTGCTAGTGCCCATAGTAAATCATGGTATGTGTGTGTGTGTGTGTGTGTGTGTGTGTGTGTGTGTGTGTGTGTGTGTGTGTGTGTGTGTGTGTGTGTGTGTGTGTGTGTGTGTGTGAGCACACCTATGTGTTTGGCCGGCTTGCTCCATCTACTTTGGGCCAAGTCTCCTGTCATCTCCCATTTGCTTTAATAGTGTCAGGTTTTTGCATAACACTTAACAGGCTCGTCTATATTCCATAGTAAGCATTTTTTTTTGTTGGTAAAAGACTAATGATTTTATGGAAGTGGGTGTTTTTGTATACCTCTGGGCCTCTGCGTGTCCCTGTGGAACAATTAAAGTGACACACCTTTCAATTGTGTGTAATTAACTTTGTAGTCCACACAGGATACAGGCCTCGCCTAGTCTAGCCTACGGTACAATGGATGAAATCAGGAAACTCCTATTTGAGGCTGAATCCGTGAATGGGGCCGTGAATGGGAACTGCATATTTACAACACTTTGAATGGCGACCATCAAAAACAGTCCCCCACCCTGTGTCTGTTATGAAGCTGTCGTTGGCTAGTGCAGCTGCTGGAGGTGCAGCTTATCCTGTTTAAACTGATAATCATGATTCACACAACAGCTAAAACTCGCATTTTACCTGGAATTCATGTTTACTGGCATCTTACAGCCATTAGAATAAACCTCAGACAGTGTCACACAAGAGAAAACAAAAGTTAAATTTTAAAAGGCTGTTGCAAAGCCGAAAACTCTTCCAGAGATTGAGTTGCTCTGCTCCAGGCAGCACTGTTCGAGGAGGTAGTGATCTCAGTGGCAAAAAGTACATTGTCCATTGTCTGCTGCGGCTCAGGAGTGTTTTCCCTGGCCTCGATTGGTTCAGAGTAATACAGATAAGTTCCTTTTTTCAATTTTAAGTTCAATTTTTTTGTACATGACACTGCCCATTTGGTTGCTGAGCACTTTCCTTCCAGGGATCTCCCAACACGGGCCAAGTGAGAACAAAAGCAACATTAACAGTTAAAAAAAACATTAAGTCTATGTTGTAATATTGATGCATTTGAGCAGAGACAGCATGGTAGTCACAAGAGAAGTATTGTGCAAGCTTTGCCTAGTATAAGCAGAATCCTCATGTCATGTCGTTACAAATAACATCAAGAAAATACACAATGGTATCCTGTTCCTGATTCTGCTTTTTTATATGTGGACGAGACTAATGTTTCCATTATAGATGAGCATCTTTATGTCAAAGTTTGAGGAGTGTCTAAAAAATGGATGACAACATTTTACTTGAATTTCTTTAAGCCTTTAGGAGTGATGACACAAGTCCTGTCTTACTGTCCCATTAGTATACATTCAAGTTTGTAGTAAATTGATAGATGCACAAGAGTTTCAAAACAAAAACATTTGTATTGAATCTTGTGCTATAACATGACCTTATCTGGACAACTGAGGTCATTAATGCAAAGAGTTGTGTGAATGGCACCAAGGAACCGAGACAGATATAGATAGAGACAGACAAACACACTGAGCTCGAGCGACAGACAGACGTTAATCTAGAGATCTTGATACTGTACGTCTCTTTCATGACTTTCTGTGGAGGAAGAGGGAGGCCAGACGAGTCTGAGCTGAAGCTAGCCTGATAAGCAGAGCAGATAAAGGGTTGCAGTGAACCTCAGGCGGAGACACATGCTGACTCTTCCTTTACACACAGGGAGACGTCTTTGGGAAAGACCAGAGACGAATGCAGCGACTGAAGTAAAATTAAGAGTGAGAAGGAACAAATAAGTTTCTTATGTTCTCACAGATGCCCGACAGAAATGTGATGAATAAGATGAATCACTACTATAAGACTGTATATAAAAGTGGAAGTAGCTTATGTGTCTGAAAAGTAAAGCCAATGCAGAAATACCTTAAAGTACAATACCAGTAAAGGCCACAAGGGGCTGGCTCCAAAAATCCTCTGGTTCCATAGACTCTCATTCAACTTCTCTCGTGAAATACGAAGTCACATCAGTGATCAGTGTTCTGGAGGTCTGTCGAAAACTCAACCCATCATTAATTAGATATTACGCCTCACAAAGCAGTATGTTTGGGGGGCGCTACTGGTTTGATTGACATGCCTGAGGTGCAATCAGCTTTAGCGTGTAGGTGGGTGGGCATACTGTTCGTCCAATTATGGTCACCTCTGGCTCTAACAAACCAAGATGGCGACGACCAAAATGCCAGACTGGAGACTTCAAAACTGCAGTTCACGAACCAATAGGGGTGTGACGTCCCCTATTGGTTCGTGAACTGCAGTTTTGCAGTATGGTTGCTTGAACACTAATAACCAGCACACTGAGTGTTGCTCTAAAAAAAAAAAAAGCATCCAAAGCACAAAGTTGGATGGTAAAATTACTTTATTTTTTTTATACATGTTTTTTTATGTACCTTTTAAGCTAAAACAAGCAGAATCATTTTCTTCTGTAGCATCCGCATGTAAAGTCAATGCTCACTCACTTATGAAGCTCAGCAGGCTTTCACACACACACACACACACACACACGCAAACACACACACGCACGCACGCACGCACACACACACACACACACACACACACACACACACACACACACACACACACACACACACACACACACACACACACAGACAAAAACACACAGACACATCAAGTGCATTCATAGGTGGCCTGTGGTGAGAAGTGAACATTGAAAGGTCAGTGTGTTGGCCAAGAGGTCATTCCCACCAGCTCACCACTGGCCAAACACCCTGTGTCTGCAGGTCAAAGGTCATCTCAGCAGGCTTGGTCATTAGAACACAATGGAGCCTATTTTGGCCGTCTGTGCAACTGTGTCTTGTCTTGTCAGTTTGTCTCAGCTGACAGGAGGTTGTGCACGCCTTGAGAGAGGGCTGAAGAGGCAGGGAACGGGAGCTTCCTCTGGAGGGAAGACGGCGAGAAAGGCACTTGAGAGTAGGTTAGGTTAGGTAGCTACTTTATTAATCCCCGAGGGGAATTTTTTTTTGCTACAGCAGCATACAGGAAGCAATAAGATAATAATAGAATAATAGAAAAGCAATAAAATAGCAGTAAAAAAATATAAAATGCACAGTATATACAGTATATACAGTACAGTATATATCTATATATATTATATACAAACAACCAAGAAACCAGAGTAGAGAGATTGTGCGCTTAGAGAGTGTGTTTGGATGCATCAGAGTGTGTGTGTTTGACTTCAGATTGAGGGAACGCTTGTCTGAGTGTGTGTGTGTGTGTGTGTGTGTGTGTGTGTGTGTGTGTGTGTGTGTGTGTGTGTGTGTGTGTGTGGGGGGAGTGCCCTTCTCGGCTCACTCAGCACCTTGACATTGGCACTGGGCCTCTGTGGAGATCTGCTGCCTCAGCTGCATCGCTCTCCTCCCTTTTTCCCCGGTCCCTTCTCTCCCTCCATCACTCACTCCCCCACTCCTGCTTGACTCCCACCTCTACTCCAGGCCCTTCCAGCTGCCCTCACCCATGGGAGAAGAGTTTAAATCACTGCCTTCTCTCTGCCTCTCAAAGGGTTTCTTCCCCCCCTTACACAAACTTGCTCCTTCCCTCCGTCTCTGATAGTGTCGAGAGGGGGATGGGCTCTGACTGTTGACTTGGACTACTGTGGGAATGCAGGTGTTGTCTACGTGTGTGCTCGCGTGCCCTTGGGAAGCTCCTCCTCGGGCTCGCCGGCCAGCACGTTGTTGTCTATCGTCTGTCACACCGTCCGTTCAGACTGTGCTGGCAGTTCTATGACAGCATGCTGTGGCAGATGGCTGCCAAAATATCACAGCAATCTCTACTTAGCTAACACGCAACTAAGGTTTTAGTCAGAGGTAATTAGATTCTGGTATGTTTATTCATTAGGGCTGATTATTTTCATCATCAATTCATCTGTTACTTATCCTTTTAATAAATCATTTATTCAATAAAATGTTGCATCTTTTGTGCAACCCCCCCCCCCCCCCCCCCCCCTAAATTGCAGCAAATCCTCAAATTTGAGAGGTTGGAAACGTTTAGTGATTCACTGGGTACCCAACTGTTGTTGATTCATTTTCTGACAATTAGCTATTGATTATAGATTAAATGAAATGTCTCTGCACTATCTGTACACCCTTTTTCAACACTTTATTCTGCAGGATATGAACTTTAAACGAAGATAAGACTGCATGCAGCGAGTGTATTTCCACTGAAATGAAGTGTAAAGTCAAACACTAATGTGTTTCTCCAGTTCAGCAGCAGCATAATTGTTTCATTCACTAACTGCAAATGAAGACTAAAAGTCAAACGTAAGGAAATCTGATTTGTTGAAAATTGAGCGTACTGTTCCTTTAAAGTTGTTTAATAAGCAATGAGTAGAAGCATTTGACAATGACAGCCTTGACAGTCTTTGTAGGCTTATCTCCCTCCACAACAATGACAGATGGTATCTGTTGCAAGTCGCAAGCCGTCATGTCACCAAACACAATAAGTCCTCCTTCCCCATACCACATCTCCCCCTCCAACTGTAAACAAAATGCACAGCAGGCGTGGTCACAACCACCAGACAACTTTGTTTTGCACAAGTTTCTCGAGACCAACCGACCCTCCCGTCCCCGTAAGCTTGTCTCTATATCTGTCTTCTCTTTTGTTTCGTCTCCTTTCTTCTTCTTTTTTATTTTTTATTTTCACCCGATTTCTTTTTCTTTCCTTTTTTTTTCTTCCCCCCAATGCATCTTTTGTTTTGTCTTTCTTTTCTTTTTTCCCCCTCTCGCTGCCTCTCTTCTCCTGGCCTGTGAGGTTAACCACCACTTGTATTACACTGCATTACAACTCATCAACAATATGCCGGGCAGAAAGAAAAACAACCTACACTTGTTGTCCTTTCTCTGTCTCTCTCTGTCTCTCTCTTTTTCTCTCTTTAGCTAAATCACAAAACAAGCAGGCCAAAAACAGTGAATTGCCTGGAAACCCAATATGGGCTCCACCCTGGAGATTACACGGTCAGCTCAGCCAGCCTGCACTAGAATAACAGCCTGGCCTGCTCTCACTGTCTCCTGCCCAGTGTGTGTGTGTGTGTGTGTGTGTGTGTGTGTGTGTGTGTGTGTGTGTGTGTGTGTGTGTGTGTGTGTGTGTGTATGTGTGTGTGCACGGGCGTCTTGGAGTACCTTACCTCCTCTGAGACTGTCCTCAATGCATGCATCATAAGTATTGTATGAGTTTGAGCATACCTGTGCACACACATTAAAGATCATATTCCAGTGTGTGCGTGCGTGCGTGCGTGCGTGCGTGCGTGCGTGTGTGTGTGCGTGTGTGTGTGTGTGTGTGTGTGTGTGTGTGTGTGTGTGTATTTATGTACATGTGAGGTTCTGTGTCACATTGGCCTGAGTTTGCCTCAGAGTTTCAGAGGTGTGATTCATCATGAGCTGGTGGACAGGAATGTGTTGTACAACTGTACCAAGTCTTGTTGTCAATAAATCTACACGTCATACCATTTCACACCTGCCAACAAAATGTCCCTCAGCGAGGCCACGCTGTCTTTCAACGATCATTTATTTTTCCTTTTTTTGTAAAAGTGAATTGGAATTTTTACGCAGATTGAAGAACTCTGTCAACTACTGTGAACTATAATTTGTAGTAAATCTGCTGCATGATGCCTGATTAGTCACTGCACTATTTGACAATGTTTACATAATGAAACCTAGATACCGCTTTAAACAAAAGTTGCATACATGCATACAGTAACAGAAGTAGCTTCAGTTTAATCAGTAGGATTTCTGAAACACAAAGATTAGAATTATGAACCATGCAGTGTGTTATGGTTCACTTAATGAATAAACAAAATATGGATATTTTATTAAATACATACATATTTATCAACATTTTGCAACAGGCTGTGGCACACTGACAGTGTGGTTAAAAAAAAAAAAAAAAAAAAAAAAAAAAAACAGAGCAGAAACTGATGTGATTGGTATAAGAATCAATTACCTGATTCTGTCTTATTATAATTTTTTGCAGAAAAAAAACCAAAAACAACAATCTCAGGAAAATAGTATTAATTTGGTGCCAGATCATAAATGGAGCATTACATGAATTAAAAATGTGTTTTGTTGTTTAACCAGCAGAATTAAAATGGGCAGAGCTAAAGAGCAACGATGGAATCTGAACTTCAACATTTCTGTCTTTCTGCATCGATGAGGATTTGGTGTATTGGAGGCAAAAATTGTCAACTGCTTTGAAGACCACTTAGATAAATATGTGCACACCAGTTATCCTCTTCTTACCTTTCTTATTCCATGTATTGTAGGACATGTTACCAGACTCACCATTAACTCCCATGGGGGCTCCACAGACCCAACCAACAATTGCATTTTATCGAAGTTAAATAAAACGGTAACAGTTTAATATGCATACATGAATGAATGATGAAATATATATATATATATATATATATATATAACTGTTTAAGCAATGCTGTGTGCTTTAATAACATTCACAAATCATATTAATAATCTTTTACTGGTGGCTGAACTCACTTTTTCCACTTCTATCGAGCCTTAACTTCGAAGTCATGTGTTGACAATATATGGCAATCAATAAATTTCATGTCTAGGCATGCAGCATGTATGGTTGAAATAGGGGAAAAAGGCTATTTTGATTTGGGTTTCTGAGATTATACTGCTAGTTTAGAAAGCTGGATCCAATCTGAGGCCAGTCAGGCTGTGGTGACCGAGGCTTTGCTAATGCTAGGTCTGCCGGTCTGCAACGCCTGAGTCTGGCCTGCAGCTCGGGCAGAGCGGCTGATTGTTTCCAGCCATGATGGAGGTAATGAGGGGGTGGTGGTCATCGTGATACACACTTACACACACACACACACACACACACACACACACACACACACACACACACACACACACACACACACACACACACACACACACACACAGACTGACCCATAAGTGGATATTCATACATCCATATGCGTGTGTTTGTGTGTGTGTTTTCAGCCACAGCACACACTCTCTCAACAGACCACAGGGTCACTCTGCAAGTCACTTATTAGTGGTCACCTCTACTGGAGGACACACACACACACACACGTACACACAAACCTACAAACACTCACCACCAGCTTTGCACATGGAGATTTACTACACACACCTTAACATAAATCCAGTCATCCAGTTCACAGTTTTGTGTTTGGTGCACGCCATGTTAGGGAGCCTTTAAGTGAAACCACATGCAGCTCAGTTGGAGCAGATCTGCTAAATCTCTGTCAAAAGGTGGCTGAGTCATGCCTGTATTGGGCGTGCAATCATCCATGTGTGGTTGCTGTATCACAAGATGTTGTGTGACTGGCTGACAAACGCGTACACAAACATCCATTCTCTTCACCAGTACACATATAGGCCCACTTGATGTCACAATAGTCTGCTGACAGGAGCATCTGGTGAAGGAAATGTCTCTAATAAAGAACAGCACGTGTAAAAGAGACGTAGCTTTCTGATGTTACATTACAAAATTACTCATGTATACAAGAAGCATTTTGCGAATGATTAAAGTCACATCCTGAAATTTGAGAGAATTGCTTTTTAAATAGAAAAAGGCTTGAACAACTTCAAGGAATTCCATTGTGAAGGTACAAGCCTCAAACTTTACTGCACTACTCCCCAAGCTCCACTGAGAAGCACACTGATGAAACGTACTGTGCTTTATTTCAGGCTGCTTCCGACAGTGTTAAGCCTTTCATGTCCGATCTTAAGATACTGACTAGAGCTTTGTGATACTTTAAAACACTGCCATGAAACTGTGGGTGACTGGTGTGGTTGCAGAGGATAGCATTTCCCCACGCTTTAGCAATTGTATGTTAAGGTTTTCCCATAGTTCAGCCCATCCTTTCCCAGCCAAATGTGCCAAATCTAGACAGTTGGCTGTTGCGGCATGTCTCGCACCGTTGCCACTAGTTGGTTCTTTTTTTGTTTTTGTCATTTCATGTTTACTTTTCATTATATGTTAATATATACGTGTCCAGCGAAAAATCTAAAGAAATAAAGCTTGCTCAACCTTGTCTTGCACATAGAGCAAACACAACTTTTTAGCGCAGTAAAATGTATCTTTGTAATTTTATGTGTGAAGTGTTCTGATTTAAAATTCATAGCTCTATTACCCAGTCGTGTTTCATTATCTCACCTGTGCCTGAATGAACATATTCACAACATAGTCGCTTGTTGTTTTTTTTTACTAACCCAGGACTCTTCAGAGGAGATGTTGGGAGAAAGAAGAGATAACAGTCTAATTCAAACTGGAGACACAGTGTCCTGGACCTTTAAGCCACCATGACACCTCAGTGATTTCACCAATTTATTTTGGTTTCTTTCTTTTTTTTTTTCATATGTTCTTTTCTTCTTCCGCAACCAAAGACTACAGGCTCACATGGCAGAGCAAAGCAAAGTGACTGGTAATTTCCTCTTAGTCTGTGTAGTATGCATGTTCATGCCGGTGGTCAGCTGGTCAACGGCTCTGGTCATTACTGTGTGTTCAAGTGCAACTTCTTTGTATCGGCTGAGCAGCGACACAAAGCCTTTGATCAGTCAGCTTTAGTTGGCCTCTTTGAGGTTGACTTGATGCATCGGCGACGTCAAAGAGAGTCTGGATACAGGCAACAAAGCAGCTTATCACTTGTCTTACAGCACCAGTCGAACAGGTTACCCATTAACCAGCCACGCGAATGTCTGATCTACAACACCAGCTCCGGCTGCTCTCCTGTCATGAGCAGAATTTATGACAGCATACTAATCCCCTTCAGTGTGGGATGGCAGTGGAGGAAAGTTGAAAATATCATCCAAGTAACATATTAAGTACCACAGGGGACGGAAATAGTTCAATAGAGCAACAAGTTATGTAATAATTAATCAAATCATGGAAAAATAATAATCCAAAAATGTCTTAAACATAGGAAAACAAAAACAAAATCACTCCATACTTCACAGAGAGGCATATCAGAAATAGATTTCCGTCTACCAATTACAGTGATGGTCTATAGTTATATGGTTCTCAGGATGATTGACAGAGTAGCGCTTTTACTATGTAATAACAATTGTTATTCATTGACTGATGCCAGGCCTCCCAACCAGGCATTTCCCAGTCCATAAAGCACACAACAGAAGCCTAAATAAAACACGGCTAGGGGTAATTATTTTAAAAAAAGAAGAAGAAAGAAACACCGCTCAGGCATTAAACAGACTTGTTTTTTGGATTTGCAATATGTATGTATATTTAGTAACTTTAGTGCATTTAGAGAACAATTCTAATGGTGTAAACAGAGGCTTGATCACCAAATAACAAATGGTTAAATAATTTTGGAGAAAAAAAAAGCGTATTAACCCATAATCCTAAATTACCATTTCAATCATCCTTATTGTCCAAATTGAAAAGTTTTGGTAATACAGGAACAGGCAGTCAAAAGACGATGATGGGAGAGAATTGTGAAAAAGCTTTGGGCTTTAAGGCTTTTAAAACTTTTTAAAAGACAACGGTCGAGAGTGTTGTACTGTATGTCAAGGCAGATTTGTTGTTTGCATTTTTAACAATTGAAAATGTTAACATTTAAGCCAGAAACATTTTTTGATTCGACTTGACCTTTTGCTTTTACACCACAAATACTCAGTCAACTAACCTGTTTTTATAACTTAAATTTTAATATTAAATGGAAAAAGTAAAAAAAAAAAAAAAAAGCTCATACTCATGCAATACATCGCAACACATACTGTATGCTGTATATGCATGGATACATATTGCCACATATCATAACCACAACTCAACCACATTGAAGGGAACATAATTGAATGAATAAATCACTTATTTCTAACACTTGTGTTCAATGTAGACATGAGTAAGTCAGTCAGTGATCATTTTAACCCAGAAATTATACAGCACAGCCCCCAATTAGTCGTTCCTTTAAATCTTTCAGCCCATGTCAGTGGGCATATGCGTGTCAGTGCCCAAGTTCCAGCTTGCGCAGCCATCAGCCCTTTTCCTCAGGATGGAAAGCTCATTTGGGCCTCGTAGGATTGGCTAAAATTCCCAGTCCCACTGTGGTTGTGAGGGGAGAAGGGTACGGAGCGCCAGCATGTATGGGATGCTTTTCCGATAGATGCAAGCATTACGTAGCACCGGGGTGTGGTTTCTGAGTGCATGACTGTGGCTGCTGCTCAACGTCTGTAGCATATATGGGTGAATCACTGGCATATTTTGTTGGTGATGTAAGCGGCTTGGTGTTTGGGTGGTTTTGGAAGGATAGGGTAGGCACAGATATGACGATATTAACAATGTCCATTGGAGAAAAATCCAACAGGTGATAAAGTATTTCCTACTCCCGTTTAACTGAATGTTTACACGGAGTCTGACCTATAAGTTTGCTCATGTTCAACAGCCCAAATCCTTATTTGGGTGGGGTTGTCTGTGTTTTTACCAGTTCCTATAGATCTATGCTCCATCTATGTTTGCATACCAACACATATGTGCTTTGCATGTCAATAGATAGCTTGTGTCTGCTAATCGTTCTCAGTACCAAGCAGCAATGGCTAGTTACTTCAATTCACTGTGCTGTCAGGAAGGCCTGCCATGTGCATGAAAAGCCCGTAATTGCAGCTTGATGGAAAACGCTAATACACCTCGTAAAAAACACTTAAGACTGGTACAATTACTCTTTCCAGCAGACAAAGCCAGGAAAACACACCACGCAGTGTGCTCTTCAAGTCATCAGGCTTCTGACCAACAAACAAGCAGCAATCAATCCAAACTGTTTGTTTTCATTCCATCTTTAAATCTAAACTATGCACAAATGCAATAAAACAATTTTAGAGAGCCACCACAAAAGAAAAATGGTTCATAACTATAAATCCCGATGACACCAAGACAGAGTTTGGTACTCTAATTGTATGGCACTAGAGTGCTTGTTTATACCCGTAAAAGTATCAACTCAGCTGTGAGTCATCAAGACCGCAAAGAGACATAAAGAGCAAGAGAGCCTGAGCCTATAGCTATTTTGTCAGACTCATGCAATCAACCAAGCTGCTGCAATCGTAGCAGATAAAGTTGTCCTGACAAAAAGTGCGAGCCACTGACCGTTTGATGTCCAATAAATCATTAATCTCGTTGTTCTGGCTCAGTGGTCCCCATCTGGAGAAATATCCAACGTTGCTGCTGAATTCAATTACTCATGAGGTCATGATTGAGCCGCCACAGTTTGAATCCCACTGCAGTGAACTTTCACCAGCTTTGTTTGTTGAACAGTAAACTTAAGCAATGTCAATAAAACGGGAGAAGTTTGCAGAGAGACGTCTGGATGAATCACATCAAGCTAAATAGACCAGAACATGGAAAAAATGGCTTGTTGCTGTATTTAGAGTGCCCTTATGTGGTGGTGATTTTTGGGCTGCTGTAAACATGTGTATTTGTGTGTGTGCTTCTCTGTGTGTAATATGAGGAAGGAGAAATGCATGCGTGTGAATGCCTGTATGGATACAGGTGTGTTTAATTTTTTAATTTGGTCATTGCAAACCAGTAAGTTTATCTTTTTTTTTATATTTCTGTACATGTGTGTGCGTGTATGTGTGCGTTTGTGCGTGCTTGCTTGCTTGGCCCGTCATTTCCACCCATTTTTGATGCTCTCAGAGTGATGACTGTCCCTGACTCAGAGTTCCCATGGACTTACGTATTTCTGCTGACTGCAGCCACTTTTGGTGCCCTTCTTTCTTTCAACAGTTGTGTCCTCCCCCAAGTCTTTGTTTTGATTGATGGCAAAATTATTTTCACCCTCTTTTGCTAATTATCCTCAGTGATGATGGTAATAAGTGTGCGTCACTTTGGGTCAAGGCTTTGTAAGCTTTCCCGCTCATGCTGGTGTTTTTGTTTTTTACCGCGCTCTGTCCTCAAAGGGAGTTACGAATGCAAAAACAAAGAGGAGCTTGTTCGACGCTCACAACCAATAGATTAGAGTTCTGTTGACTGGTTGAGAGAGAAAGAGGAAGATGCAGAGATAACGAGAGTTTAGGGAAGTGAAATTAGATGTGTGTCTGGTTTTTATATTTTAGCACACGATTAAGTATTTGTCTCACTGTGTGTGTTTGTGTGTACAGTATGCAGGCGTGCGCATGTTTCTGTGCAAGGGGTTTTGGTGTAATCGTGCACTTTTTGTTAACTCAACAGACTTTGAATGAGAATTGGAGAATTATAGATCAGTTCATTTTGCCCATATCAAAATTTTGACTTGATAAATTGCTACAATATCTCATAATACAGATGGTAAGAATCATGAGGTGAGCATAGACCGTATATAAAAGTGAACGTACCTTCAGGGTCTGATAAGTGAGGCCAAGGTGCAAGTGTACTACCAGCCAGCACCGCTAGGGGTTGTCGCCAAAAAGGCTTTTACTCCATCTGATTCAACTTCTCTCATGAAATACAAAGTCAATAAAAACTTTTATGGTGTCACTCACTGAAGTCACTCCTTCTTATTTGTTTTCTGGCGGTCCACCTGAAAATAGTCCCGTCATAAATGAAATACTGGGACTCAAAAAGCGATACCTTTGGGGGCTTATTTGTTTGATTGACAGGCCTGTGATGCAGTCGTTTTTCCGGTATCGGTGGGCGGAGCATAGTGTCCTCTGGTTCCCAATCAGATTGAGTCAGAATCACCACACGCTCCTCACAAGCTCATCCAAATATGGTCACTCCTGGCTCTCAAAATCTGAAAATGGTGACGGACAAAATCCCGAACTCGAGGCTTTAGAACAGCAGTTTACAAACCTTTGAGTGTCGTCACACATGGTTGCCGCTTGGAGATTAGTCACTGTATTCATCCAACACCAAAGCAAATTATCAATGCCAGCCGAATTACTATTACATTTACTCTAGATATTCATACAGTCCCACAAGGTACAAAATACACATGGATGACATGTAGCGTATAACATGATTTGTGTTGTCACTTGATTCTTTACCCAGAGAGAGGGTCTCTAACTATGACTCAGTGGAGAAGTTGTTTTAAAAAAATTGCCAGAATTGTGGTTTTGTGTGACATCTGGATGTCCTGCCCATCCTCAGTCGTAGTGACAGCTGCAACACCACAGAATAATAACCTGACAGAGAAGAAATCAAAACACAGTAGCCAGAGTAAGTGAAAAAAAATCTCTTTTGTGGGGCACTGACATCACAAAATATCCCAGTGCCGTAAACTGTTGTGTCTACCTTCGTCGACATGTGGCAAGTTGATACTGATTGGTGTTTACACTAAAGATATAACGGCAGTGGTCTTTGGTCACATCATATGGTGCCAGTGTATTTTGGACATAACTGATTATGACTGCTGAAAATCCAGTGGCAAAGGCTAGAATATCTTAAAGTTTGCTTTGTGTAAATTTCTGTTTTGGACCGTTAAACAACAAATTTTAATATCCTCAAATAATCCAATTGGAAGATTATTATGAAATTTGCGAAGACATTTGAGCAACCAATTCCAAATTGGCTTTTGATGTACCGTCAAAGTAGGACAAATTCTTCATCCTTAGTGTCAGTGTTGGACTTGTACTATGCTGGTTCATCCCAGACTTGAGGACACAATAACCATAGCAACCTGAGAGAGAAACTTTTAAAGGGGCTCCGAGGTTGAAGTCTTTTTAAACATCGCCACTGTCTTAGCACCACTTGTCTTGTTGGTTCATTCATGATTTGGTGCCATTGTTGTGAACCAATAGCTACTGGAAGGTTGTGATGAGAGTTTTTCTCCCAAGTTAAAATAGAAACTCCATGGGGAAACAAAAATAAATCGTTTTATCCTGACTTTGTCACTTTTCAATTCATCTTTTTGTTTGGCATTATCATTTCATACTATTTCTGTTTACTTTCTACCATTATAGTCTTAAAAAAAACCCTACCAGGTAGTGTGGAATGTGAAGTTCAGTTTAAAGGCTGGGAGAGTCTCACAAGCCTCTGAGCACCTTTCCTGTTTGTTTACACTGCCTACTATAATGCCTTTTAACATGTGAAATAAGATTAACCTAGTGTGGACTCTCCCATCCTTTCTTACATTGTCACTGTCCCGAGGCATCCTGTCACCACGTGCACTATTTCTTCATTTCTATTGCTGGCAGTCCTGCTCTTACAGCACAACCCGGCCCCGTATCACATTCCCGCCGGCCTGTCCATCACTGGCACAAGGCCCCCGCTTAGCAGTAGAGAAAGTCCTTGGGGTCAGCTCATAATGGACCTAAATGCAGCTCATTATCCTGATAAGGCAGGGGCGGTGGCCAGGCAATGGCCGCCTGACTGGCTGGATGACAGCCACACAGCTTTGACAGGTAGACAGAGCTAGACACAGTCGTGGCGGCTATCTGATGGACCCGGCTGACAGATCCAGTTGCACAGGCCTGCTGCTCTGAGGCAATGGAAGGGGGTGGAAACTGGACGCCGCAAAGCCACACAATGAAATCTCCAGTTCTGGCTCTCTGTTGTGTAATGGAGTGTTGTGAATGTGACTCCTTCCCGCTGGGTGTGTGTACTGCAAAACATATGTAGCTTGGTAAATGAATTTACTGTATGTAGTTGGATTAAATTCATTGTTTGAGGGGTTTTTTTTTGCATTTGCATTTGCATAATGTTGATTTACATATTACGGCAGAGGTCTTTGCACACTTTGTTTCAGTCACTGAATGTGTGTATCAGTTTGACCATGGGGATATTTAAAGAGTATTGAGACAATTGTATTAATCTATGCATATATTCTTGTAACCTGTAACCTCTCATGGAGATTGATTGGTTTAAGGACACTGTCTCTAAATTAAATTAAAGTTAAAACGATTTTTCGATCGTTTAATGTTTGCAGTAAATTAGTTTGTAAGCATTCATTACATTGTTAGACTTCCAGAAGGGTTTGAAGCAGACACTGTAATTTGTCTCACTTGTAAACTTTGCTGTGCGCTTTACCCCAATCATTCTAAGTGGAATGATCCTGTTAAATATGACCACAATTACAGAAAAGATAAGAGTCGAATTTGTCAATAGGTATAGTACATATGAACATACCTTCCTTTGGTTTTCCCATTTTAAGAACATCCTACATTGTGCTACCATCCAATATACAGGAGACTAGGGGTTAAAAGGTTAAATAAATGTCTCGAGGCAGGTGAAAGTCTCCGGATGGTAGCTCCGTTCGTTCTATCAATTTGAAGATGTTGTCATAGTATAAATGAGACTGAATTATTTGATAAAGGTGTTTTTGGAGCACTGGTGTGTGTGTATGTGTGAATCATTTTTACTCTCGCTGTGGTAAAGTCACAGTATAGGAAACACCACACTGCTCTGCCTCTATCAGTCCCTGCCATCAGACAGAAAGAGGTGCGCGGGGAGCTGTCAACAGCCTCAGGCCTCCGGGCATCTAAGTAGCCACAGATTCTCTTACAGCCAGATGTCATGCATAACAGCGCTACACACTCCACTCACGAATCAACTTCTCTGTGTGTGTGTCTCTCTCTCTCTCTCTCTCATAACAGTATCCTTTCTCTCCTCTCTGCCTGAGGTGTGTCAGTG
Source organism: Embiotoca jacksoni (assembly GCF_022577435.1). Taxonomy (NCBI): domain Eukaryota; kingdom Metazoa; phylum Chordata; class Actinopteri; family Embiotocidae; genus Embiotoca; species Embiotoca jacksoni. Next base: position 8,837,253 of record NW_027185381.1, on the reverse strand, counting down.
GACCTGTGTGTTTGTGTCTTTGTGGATATCGCCTGTTCTGTGTATCTCTGGTTTATATATGAGGGTGTGTGTCGGGCCCGTGTTGATATGTCCGGTGGGGGCATGCTGGGCCAATGCTGTCAGTGGGCGTTTGGCAGCTGTGGCGCCGTGGGTTACGAGGGCATGAGTGTCAGACAATGTGCAAATCAGACTCCTCTCTGTTTCCTTTAAGCGCACGCTGCCTCTGTATAAGGTGACGAGGTAAGAGATAGCCACGACTGGTATGCTTTGGGCGCCGCACACACTCTTCTGCTCAGACTTTTGCAGCACACACAAGCAAAGTGATTGCACTCGTTACCACACACACATACCTGCTCATTTTACATGGGTTTATACTTTACAGTATACTGTACCGAGCATTCAGAGCGGGAGAGTAAGGAGGTATGTGCCTCGAGGAAAGAGTGGTTGCTGAATGGGTATCATGCTGCTCAGCATATTTTACCATAATCGCTCACAGGCATCATTTTCATAAAGCATTCCTTGCACAGTTATCAATTTGCCATCTCCAGTAAATCCACATGATGTCGGCTCATATATACTATACCTCCACGCCTTTTACCAACAGGCTTTACAACGTGTTTAAGCAGACTAGGACATTTTTTTTGTCTTCTTCTTAGATGGTGCTCTTGCAGGCTTTTTGATTGTGCGCTGCAGACTCGCTCCCCTTCCACACCTTCATAAGATGTAAAATACTTAATTACAGCTTTCTCTCAGACGTACAATTACAGCAGACTGCTTTTGCTCTTCTTTGCTCTAATCTGTTATTTCATGCCCAAGACTGAATTACAATATGAATACTGGTGATGTTCTCTGAGATGAACACTGCTTTGTGTGGGCATCGCTTGAATTAAGTCTGGGAGAACAGAAGGTGACAGAGTTCTGACAAAAGTGACCTACACGCTCTATTTCTCACACACATATATCTGTATGCACACACACACACACACACACACACACACACACACACACACACACACACACACACACACACACACAGCACCCACCTCTGTTTCTCATATCGCTCTGAAATAGCTCCTTGTTCACCTCTGATGAGAGAGGTGGGGGAGGTAGCGAGAAATGGCAAAAAGAGAGAGAAATGCGAGAAAGGGTGAGAGTTGACCTTTGGGTCCTGCTGAAGCGATCTCTGTAAGTGAGGGGGCGGGTGGCTGAACTAAGTGGTTGATTCATTTCCCGAGACCCTCTTCCCCCCAAAGCCTGTGCTCATACATGCGCACACACACATACACACACACACACACACGTTCACCCCGTTTCCTTGTGGATAGGTCCAGTGATCCAGGTGCAGGCCTCTGTAGAGATGGCCTCTGTTGACCCGGAGGGAGCCAAGCTGGGGTGAAAGGTCATGGCAGAATCCTCCCACTGTCTGTCTGTGTGTGTTTTTGGCTGCGAAGACCACAGGCGGAGCCTCAGGATATATGGCTGCCATCGGGCCCCGCCTGACCCCTCGTCATTTTGTTCATCTTTTGACACCAGAGACGAGCAGGAGAAAGGAGGGATTGAAGTTCACAACAGAGTTCAGTTAAGTTCAGACGTTTGCGTAGAAATGCGCCTGAAAATAACTTGAAGCCATTAAAATGGAGTCAGTATTTTAGTGTCAAAGGGACAAGGGGTTATTCAGGGTCTCCCAGCGTTGATACGTTGAGGGTAAGTGCTCGTTAGTTTGTGGTTCTCAATGCACCCCGTGTCTCTTGTCAACTGAACAACACTTTTCTTTACACCTGATTTCTAAATACACTTTTTTTTTTTGGTCAACACTCTGTTTGTTCAGGACAAAGCCTGCAACATTCAGCACCACACATGAACTTGGCACGTAAATGAACTTGCTCTCCTCCCCCCTCCTCTCCTTTTCTCTTCTTGTCCCTCCCTCCCCCCACCCCTTCCCTGCCTCGTCGGTGTTTCCTTTCAGCTTGATGGTAAGTCAAGCAGCTGTCTTGTCTCTGGTTTCGGTGAGTGACGCTCAGGTAACAAAAGCGCAGCGCTGCCCCGTCAGCACTCACCCTTCTGTCAACAGTGTGCTGAGGCAGATGCTAGCTGAGGCCGAGAAACCAATGCGGTGCCCCAAACGTACAGAGTGCAGCGAGGGCTAAATTAGATATGATCACTTTGTGAATGAGGAGATAGTCATGAATTAGAAAAGCTTCATCCAGCATCAGTCTTGTATTATAAATGACTGTTTTTGTTCTGTAGTAATTGGTTTACACTTTGGAAACATTAGATGGTGAAGTTTCAGAAACAAGTTATTCCATCCTCACAAACTGACTGAAATTCATCCATGAATATAAGTTTAAAGATGGCTCTGAATGTCCCACACATCACTAATATTTAGACAGTAAGTAGTCATTTGAATTCATGCTGCTCAGAGGCCCAACAGAACCACTTATGAACAGAGCTGTGGGTCAAGCTGGATTGCTTGAAGCTAAAGACATAAGCTGAAGAGCAAGGCAAAGTTAGAGTCTAAATGAGGAGAATGATAAGCTAAGATGGTCATATGTAAACAGCTGTAGGTCAGATTTACTTTTGTGTAATAGAAATAATTGAATGGTGTGTGCAGAGGAAATGATATGTTGTGTTATAAAGAGTTACAATATCCCAGTGGGGGTTCTGACACCAAATCTGCAAGTCGCATGGAAAAAGGAGCGACTGAATTCCCCATCTCTCAAGTGTAATGAGCCTGTTGAGTGAAGCCAGGCTGTATAGATGTGGTGCGGTGTCGCGAAGGTTGCACAGACATGATACTGACGAGGTTGTAAGCAGGAAACAGACAACAACAAACACACAGGGAGCATCTGCAGACTGAATAATTACAGACTGAACAGAGACAAAGATGGCAAAGAGGCGTGTGCGCACAAACACACACACACACACACACACACACACACACACACACACACACACACACACACACACACACACACACACACACACACACACACTGTGCCGTGAGGACAGCAGGTTTTGAGGATAAAGAGGGATAGACTTTACACAGTCACCCCCCTCCACTCTGCAGAGACCCAAAAGATACTCTTCACAAAGATTGTGAGTGACAGGAAGAAAGGGAGAAAAGAGGCTCAAAGAGAAAGACGGAGTGGCACCTAAAGGAAGAGACAGCGTGTCTTTACTACTTCCTGCTGCCTGGCAGCTGAAGCTGAGAGGAAGATCCTCGTCTCCTTCTGCCTCCTTTTAATTATGGCCAATTACAAGGTTAGCACGCCAGGACTTATTACACGGCAACCAAAGAGCCCCCCTTGAGTATAGTGGGGCCGAGGCGCATATTATGGTGGTTTAGCGTAGCGAAATTTCCAAGGCCTGGGCTCCGAGGGGCCTTTGGAGTTCTCTTTTTGTGGTTTTAATTAGAACTGAAAGCATGAAAATGCAGCAGCAGAAGAAGGCCCCCTGCTATACATGAGCAACACTCTTCCCTAGTTCACCACAGGCTGGCTTTCGAGGTAGCGGGGGGACAATGCTCCTACACATGTGTCACTCCTCAAACTATGTTATGGTAACTGGTAATGTCTTTATCATAGTTGTGCACGATGGAGGAGCAAAGAAACAAAGGAGCTGGAGTGGCGGTCCGAGAGATGTTGCATAATAGGATGAGAATGAGCTGAATCAGGACCTTTAAGTCCAGATATGTTGCAGTGTGGACATGGTCGGTGTGTTCTTCCTGTTTGTACTTTATATCTCTGTTGTTCTTCTTTGTGTTATGTTGATTTATCTCTGCGTGTTGAAAATTTAACCTGAACACTATGAACGGAAATTATCTTCAGCCAGGAAATGTCTTGCGTATATCGGATATCTTGGGTGATATTTCTCAATACAGTTTTCTCTTCGTGTTTTCTTTGAACTCATAAAAATGAATAACAACCAAGACACCATATGATTACCATTGTTTTCTTCATTACGTTTTGCGTTTGTTTAACTAAGACAACGTGATAGTTGCAGGGACTGAATCTTTAACCTTCAAAGATCCCATCCAGATATGTTTGAGAGATATAAAAAAAAAATATTCTGCTCTTAAAAATAATTTCCGGAAAAAGTTAAATTACTGGTTTAGAAATTCATAAAATGACATTGGCACCTTCTCCATTGCTAAAAAGTCTAAAAAGAATCTACAAATATTTGATGTTATAATTTTAAATTCTGGATTAATGATGTCTCCTACATGACTGAAAGACCATTACCAATGTACTCTGGGCCTGATTTACTAAGATCTCAAATAAAGTGTACTAAATTCCTTCTAAAAGTTTGCAAATTTGTTTTGCACCCGTTTTTCGGGTGATTTACTAAGAGTAATTGCTTCATTGAAATCAGGTGCAAATGGCTGTATTTAAATGAGGGGTTTGCGTGCGTTAGTGATTACAGCAATGGAAAACAGAGCGACCGCATAAGGAAAAGGAAATCTGATCTCATTGAAATTAAGAAATATAAAAATAACAAGAACAAAACGCTATATAGGAGATTATTAGCAAGCAAGTCAAACTGCGGGACAAACAAAAAGGTGAAAAAAAAAGGCTTAATAATAAAACTTCAGCAAATAAAAGAGGATGAGATCCTCTAACAAACACTGATCAGCGGGTCCAGATCTTTCTGTGACGATCAGGTGACTTTTCATTCGGTGCCTCGCGACTGCTGTGAATCTTATGAAGTCACCTGTTAATTCTGCACACCGGACTAACGGGACTGGGCGGGATATCCAAGCAGCGATAAACTGGAATGACCCAGAGGCGGGACAATGCTGAGTCGTGACTCCTCCTTGTTGTTGGCTGTCAATCATCATTCAGTTCCTTCAATAACTCAGAAATGTCATTGCTGGACAAACGATATGTCTGAATAATGTATGTTTCTGCCGTGTAAAACCACGTTCTCTACGTATTCTGTGATTTCTCTGCGTCTCCTTCTCACCACAATAAGAGCAGCCGTCTCTGCAGATTTGCGAACCTGACTAATACGTTCTTTTCAGTCGTGCAAAAATACACATCACTTCTCCTATTTCTACTTTCAGGTTTAGTAAATATCGTCGCGGGTGTTAAATTGTTCTATTCGCATTTCCTCTCCCAGTATTTTGCACCTTCAAGCAGAAATGCCCAATATTACATATGCATGCAGGCAAACATGCAAAATGGACGACGTGTTAAATTGCACATTTGAAAGACGCGATCCTCACTGCACGTCGTTGGTAGATCAGCTTGGAAACTTTTTTGCGGGTGGTGTTGGAGTTTGCACGTGATTTTACACACGCAAACCATTAGTATGTCGTGCAGAACTTCAGGTTTCCGCACCAAACTGATGTAAGTTACCTTTTGGACCAGGATTGGCTTCCAAACGAGTTGTGATCCTGCTTGCAGATTTCAAGTGAACACACCGTCATCCAACGTCAAACTCTAGATATGCATTAACCTGCACAGTGAGAGTCAAACATAAAAGACAAGTAAAAATGGTCAAAAACTCATTTTACTGGCCTTGTGTAGAAACGCACCAGTCTATTTATTGGTACTCATTATGTGGTGCATCACTCCTTTGGCTGGCAGGTGTAAATAGGCCTGATTAAGCCCCATTCTTGGTTCTTTTATGGCTTTGAGTGTTTGGACACCTCCTTGGCATGAGGTGTGAGGGCACGGCTGCTGGAGAGTGCCAAGTTTGTGTGCTGGTGACACAGATTCAACAGAAGAGGGCTTGGCTTGCCAAGCGAGTGACAATACAGCGTGATGTCAGGTGGGTGGTCACTCTATTAGAGCACGTAGTTCCTTCCATTCTGTAAGTTTATAGTGCCTGATGATGTGGTGACTTCACATCATTTGTAAACACTGACCTAACTCACGGGTAGAGTTTTCCTTAATGTCACGCACCTGTGGGTGTCTCACTGATGCCACTTAGAGTCTGTAAGGATCAAGTTCACAGCGAGCCCTCACAAGGTTATACGGATATGATTCTATTATACAGCAGCAGTAAAGGAAAAAGCGAAAAATTAAAAGATGTAACCAATCAGAAAAATATCAGTACGATAGATGGGTTTTCCTACTGTTGGCCTTCTCATCAATTTTCACCACTCTGTTCTTTTTTTTTTTTGCTTTACTCTCAGTCTCCCAGCTGCTAGGTGGACTTAGCGTTCGTTTTTAGTGCTGCAGGGAGATGTCAGAGGCACAGCATACTAAGACAGAGCACCCTCTGATATTAAATCACTTCATCACCAGCTCACTGGACCAGTTTTTGGGAGGAGGGGCTCCCAAAGTTTGGAGGACATTTCAGGCCCCTGATTTATCCCCCACTGCTGAATAAAACAGATGAATGGCTCACAATAAGAGGAACGTTGTTAAATCTGCAGTGGAGGATAGAGGAATGAGAGGACAGATAGAATCACAGGGATTAAACAGGTTAAAGAGACCCAGACCTGTTACACTTTGAGTGGGCTTTAGTTTATTTACATACGTGATCAACCACAGAATACGAACTGCAGAAACGAATAAGAAAACCAAATTTCAAGTGCGTCTCAAAGCACTTCCATATTTACTTTTTACTCTGCAAAAAGGTTCAGTTCAAACGGTTGTCGTCTGTGCAGTGACCTTTGATGTTTTTACTTGAAAACAGGAGTCCACACGTTTTTAACATACAAGTGGCAAATTAGGCTCCGCCCCTGCCTGCCTCCTTCCCCAGAGTGTGGAAACCACTCCAACAGGAAGCTCACACCGAACATTAACAAGGCTCTGACGCGAGTTACACATTTACACATGCCGTCTGTCACGAACTTCAGTCACCTCCACGTGTTCTCTGTTTGATCACATGCATTCACACTCCAGCATTTCAACCGTTGACTTTTCCTCCGAGGCTCTGTCTTTCTTCTGCACCTTTTTCTGCCTTGTCTCCTTTGCCTGTTTGTATTCTCTCCCTTGTCTCCCCTCTCTGTCACGTAAACACACACACACACACACACACACACACACACACACACACACACACACACACACACACACACACACATTCCCCAGACTGAGCTCATCTAATTGGCATCTTATCAGCCATCTCATGAGCGTGCCGGTGTTATGACTAGCGTTGTTTCTATTCCCAGAATAGGGCTGACACTGAAATAGAACGTTCCCACGTAACCTCACCGTGTAGTTGTTCAGACATTCCTCCAAATATCAGTTTCAGTAAATCTTCATCATCCTTTTCTGAGCTCATCCCTCATACGATGTTTTGATTTGAAAAACATGAGACGTGAGAGTTGTGCCAAGATGAGAGTCCTATTAGCCTGAAAAACAGTGAATTCTTCAGACTTGTGCCTGGGTCATTTTTATGAGGAGTCTGTAAATGTTTAGCTTGATGTAAACGCAAATGTTTAGAAACTTTTGCAAAGTGTAACACTTTGGTGGTTGCTTTAAAATTGTCTGATAAATTTATCATAAATATAAGAGGTTTATGCAACTGCCGGGTGTCGTTTTGCAAGATGAGAAAAATAATTGTAAAATGTAACTTTCAGCTTGTACATGAACAGTTGTAATTTCATAACACTATGAAAAGAAATGCATGTAATAAAGTGCAGGTTCTCCAAACAGTACGACCATGAAGGTCATTTGTTCCTTTCCTCAAATACTACCACAGGAATGTTTTCAAAAATCAGCACCGCTGGTCAGGATAGGCAGAGAAACCACTTGGTTAGGGAAAGAAAATGGTTTGGTTAGGATGATCACTTGGACTGCGTTGTGAATTTAAGTTACTACTTAAGTTAAGCAACCTTTATCGTCTTAGCAACAGTAAATGTGGTTTTAAAAAAAATGGTCCCGACTTGTGTCTCCTGCACCCAGGTCTGTTGTTGTATTGAACCCTCCACCAAATCCTCTTCTTCCTAACAAGGAAAAATTCACATTGTATCAACATTTTCTGAACTGCGTCACTTCTTGGGGAGACCAGAGTGTTTATACGACCACTAGAGGTCACTCAAATTTCAAGTGTAGCTGTAGGCCACAAAAAAAAGGCCACAAAAGAAGGGGTAATTTTTTTTTTTTTTTAAGAAGGACAGTTTCCCTCAAGTTTTTTTTCCTGTTTATTTTTTTTTTTCATCATAGATTTGTGTGTCGTGTTCCCCGGGCATTTTTTTGTTTGTTTACACACTTGCAGTTTAACAGGTGCTCTTGCATCTTTCCATCTCCTCTCTTTCTCTGTTTGCCTTTCAACCTCACTTTTACCATGTGGCCTCTCTCACACAAACACACATTAATGCTCCTGACTATTAGAAAGAAAGAAAAACAATGAGCCAGAGGGCCAACCGTGTTCTTCTCTCCACCCGGTGGAGCCTTTGATGGGGGCCGGGGTTAGCCTGTGAGTGCAGCGCCTGTGGGGCTAAGGGGTGCTCGTCAGACGGCAAGCAGCCTTTCCTCCCCTAAAACCCGTAACTCCATCTTGGGTCGTAAGCTCGGGGAGCGGCAGGCACGTGCCACGAGAGTGCCGGAGGCCCCCCTGGCCCCGCTGTTGCTCTTGGGCGACATAGCGGTGCTAGCCTGCTATTGAGCCAGACCTGGTGTCGAGTTCTTTAAGGGGCCTCTGAGATGAGACAATGAGATTTTGTACAGGTGCTGCTGCCTAAACGGACACGCACACACGTGTACACACAGACATGATCCTCGGTAAGATTTGCACAGCTGTGTGAAGGGGACCCCTCCCTTGCCAAATGTAGCAGCAGCCCTCTGTGAAGCGCTCTCCAACACACACACAGATGAAGAGCGGCTGCTCCTCACCGGCACACTGCTCACCAGGCAGCACAGGAAAAATAAAGTTCAAGGGCCTGGCTTGCTCTTCTGTTACATTAATTACTTTTATGTGTTTATTCGACTCACACCAAGAAGGAGTCTTCTGATAGATCTTCTGATAGGTCTTGCTTGTTTTCCTTCTCTTTCATGGTTTAGGATGATGTTTGGGTACTTCTGTGTTGTCCTATGTTGATCAAAAGTGTGTGTATTTCTACATTCATACATGTGTACATGAGGTGTGCACAAAGAATCAATCCTGTTGGTGTGGAAACAGTGATGAACTCTTCTTTGTGCAGACAGGTGATCAGCTCACGACACATGAAGTAAGTGGAAATTTCCTGCCGTCTTCTCTATCTGGAAAATGATTCGTCATTGAGAGCTGCAGCTGCATGCCTCACTGCTACTCGCTGGGCAGAGCAGCAACCCTGGAACATCTGTCCCTCTGTTTCTTTCTCTCTCCTTCACACTGCCACCCTCCTCCTTCTCTCTGCTGCTTCATCTGTTTCCTCTAATGTTTTTTTTTTTTTTTTTTTTTACTCTGCTGATGCTGCTCCTCACTTTTCTAGGTTGTTTTTCAGTTTGGTTACATTATTAGCTCAGTTTTTGATGCAGTTTTTTTTGTTTGTTTGTCAGCGGGTTTACAGAAAAACTACCAATCTGACTTTCATGAAACTTGGTGGAAAGGTGTAGCATTGGCCAAAAAAAAAGAACAAATTAAGTTTTGGAGTGCATCCGAGCAAGCAGGCAGGCCCTCTAACTATTTTTCATCTCATTAACATTGCGAGTTAGGGCATTTGGCTTACTATATGCTATGCGTCTTCAAATCCACTAAATGGGAATAAAATTCAATAGTAACAAAACATAGGCCATTCTAGAAATGTGACCACTCCGTATCACAATCTGCATTCTCATGTACCAACAAACCAGTGGGATTCACATGTACTTGCTCAGACTTGATACAACTAGCAGTTGTTGTGGAGCACCAGAGGTCTACTGGGAAAGAAATACAGCCATGAACCTTTCCGTGGAGCCGAACCGCCTACAGAATGCTCTGATGTACACCCTTAAACACGGTAAAAACTTAAAGGGAATTCGTCCTGGTATTCACAAATGGTCAGTTCACCACTGTGGGGCACCCGAGGACAGTGGTTACATAGGACCGGAACCAGTACTACTGTAACATTGCCATGATTGTAAATGCATACAGACATATATTGCAGTTGCAGATTTGCACATCAGAGTAGAGTGCAATATTTGCTTTGACGGAGCTCTGTGCTTTCCGAGTGCCCTTCTTGTTAAAATCACGCAATAGCATTGCCAAAGAAGTGTCTGTAAAACCAACACATAGTAAATGTCTCACATTTGAGAGTTTATTGTTGTGGGTACAAACTGTAATATCTAGTGGTCCATGTGACATGAAACACAAAACACAAGATTACATAAATAACTAAATTTGCATCAGTTCATATCAGTTAATTGTTCTTTTATGAAGGCACATGTGTGCATGTATTACGTTTTGTTGATGGTTGTAAATTAGAATATTTTACCCCCCCAAAAAAATAGTTCATGAAAGACATTCCCTACAGTGGCCTCTCTGTCGTCACCCTTCAAACATACACAAGCACCCTCTCATCCACAAAAATGAAGAGATCACGACCACAACACACATATCATGCCACCCTCTACACACAGACACACACTATCTGTCTTTGCATTTCTGCCATTCACCACTTCGCACCCCCTCACCCCTTCTCTCTCCCCCCCCCCCCCCCCCCCCCCCCGCCCTCCGTCCGTTCAGCCCACTCCAGATGTGCGAGGACAGAGGGAGCCCAGTCATATTCAGTTAGTCAGTCACTTTCTCCCCCGAGTGAAAGTGAAAACCACCTGTGTGTCTGTCTGCGTGCGTTTCAATAGCCAGAGCCATAACCCTCTGCCCGACCACAGGCCAGCCAGAAAGTCCCGCTGATGACTTACCAAGCTGGAGGTGATGTCGAGAAAAAGAGACATCTTTTGCAAAAATCTTCATGTCATCATTGTTTTTTGCTCACTTTTCAAAAAGTTCTGCAAGCGTCATGAGATAAATTTGATCTGTTTCCAATTTAAAAAAAACTCGGTTTAAGGATCAGGTCACATACTGGAGTCTTTTGCAGTGATTTGCTTTCTTCTGCCTTCCCACTTTATTCCGTTTTTATTGTTTGCCTTTAAAGGCTTAGAACTATTTGTGCAACTAAATGCTCCCAAGTTTAGAATTGCTTAATGTTACTATATATAGTATTGATTATATAACATTGTGTAATTTTAACAATACTTGAATTGAAAACTAAAGATTGCAAGACTGCGTAAGAAATTAATCTAGAAAGAGTAGTTTGACCTTTAAAAGACAAGAGTAAGTAATACTTTATTACAGTCAGCCATTAACACTAGTTTAAACTTCAGTTACAAGAAATGGTCAGAAAGAAAAGAAAACTCAGCTAAACAGGCAATAATGGCACTAGTGGGGCAAAAAGGGGCAAAAAAATTTTTTTTTAAATATCCAGCTGTTTTAGTAAAGATTTTTTTTTTTTACCTGGAATCGTAGAGGGGAGGAGGAAGTAGAGAAAAGAAAGGCTGCAGCACAGCAACACCTTGCTTTATAGCCCATAGGGACCAGGCCTAAATGTGATACCAGGCCCCTTAACATGCACATAAAGTCAGCACATCCCTCAGCCCCGTGAAACAGTTCATATTCCTTCACCTCTGTGACAATTGCAACCCCTGAGTTGTGAAGAATATCTTTAAAAAAAACTTTAAAATAAAAAGTTGGTGATGTAAGGTGCAACACTGCATGAGGCCTGAAGGAGCTGACAAAGGCTTTTCACTCTCTTGTCTGCCACTGTGCAGGTCATGCTCACAACCTCAGCAATACAAACCTACACATTCACTTACAACTTTTAGGCTGAGCTCAGACCAACAACAGTAACGTGTCAAAAAAACAGTGGTGTAAGTTGAAGTAAACAGAGCACTGGTGAAACCATGAAACATGAAGCAGAAAATGTATTTGGAAATCTTTATAAATTCCCAGAGCTTACTGTTGGAAAAGTCCAACTTTGGGGTATGACATTTCCAGCTTTGGCAATTGATAACAACAACTTCTTGTCTTTTTTATTTGAATACTTGTAAGTAACAGTACAACTAGCACATGTCTGCATGGCTAATGCTGCAACATATTATATCAGTTACGAGTATCTGCACATAATTTGCCAGATGTTGCTGCTCCAGCTGTGGCAAAACTACAGCCAGGATAAACCGTGTCGGTATTGTTTTTTTCAATGCAGTTTTCTCATTGAAATGAATTAGAAACCTGCATTTTTTTTTTTTTTTTTAAACCATTGCTATTTTCAGTTTGAACATGGCCTTACCCTCTGTACACACATCTCTCACTTGTCTCTCACGTGTCTAAAGTTTCTGAGGGTGGCATTGAGCATGTAATTTCATTACCGTGCTTATTAGAGAACGAAGAAGTTAATTTCCCTTTGTGACATCATTCTCATGTCAGTCTGCCTACTCAAGTTCAGTAACAATAAGCTTTTCTTACATTTTACTTGAAGTACTTCAAAAAAGTTTGGGGAGTGGAGTTAAAGTTTGCGCTCCCCTTTCCTGGAAGAATCAAAACAAGCACCCTAGGTTGTCTTCAGATTCTTTCCAATGCATGTTGGTGAACATTTCCTTAAATGTGTTTTTGTTGCACCGATGGGAATATTTTAAGTCTTAAATCAGTGGCAGCACTGAGATATTATTTGGAGGTTTAATTTATGCAAAACATCAGCCTATGGTTTATGCCAATGTATGCTATAGGAGAGTCACTCCTCTGCCAGACAGTAAAGTGAAATACTTGTTCCTCCCCTGAAGAGGTTCTTCCCATGAAATGCCCGAGATGACTTTGACCTTGAAAATTACATTTTAGGAGTGATAGCCCCGGAAGATGTTTGCAATTCCAGAATTGTCTGGATGCCTTGGATGAGTGACATACATTCAGTAATAACCCAAAGTTAACAGTTTACTCCTCATCAAAGGCTTGAGTTTCTTTTCTGTATCATTCAGGGTACCACGTTAAAGTTCCAACCTTTAAAGAAGTTGTGTTCTCTTTACGGCACCTATGGAGATAAGAGGTAATTGCAGCTGTGTTTTGGGACTTCAGCTCTCCAGTTCATAATTCTGCAAATACAAGAGCTTTTTTCTCGGGCTCAATCACCACTGTGTTATCTAATCCAGCGATAGATAAACCGTTAACAGACATTTATTTAAATGAAGATCTTTGAGATTGTTACTTTACGGAGAGCGCTGCAGTCAGCACGCTTTTGCCATGTTGCACTTGTGAAACATCAGAGTAAGAACTACTTTACATCCAAGTATTAACCCCGTGGTCTTCCAAACAGTGGAGCGTTGCAGGCAGAGGAAGGAGGATATCGGTTAGAGTGAACATCAATGTGATGACAGTATATAACCACAACAAGTGGCAGTGTTAAAGCATGCCATCAACTATCACTCCATCAGTGCTGTCTCCTAAAAGCTAAGCTAACTTTCTAACTCCACAACAAATCTGAGAGTTTGCACACAAAGTGCAGGTCAAGAGGCCAGCGAGACAAACCAACCCTTGTCGGTCCTTCTGTTTGGACAAGGATTTGTACCAAAAAAGCCTTCACTCCGTCTTCCTTCCTGAGGTGTTTATTTGTACTTGGGCTCCCACCAGCACCTCAGCTGTTTACAGTGTTTATTTGAATTGTTTCATTTTATTTTCCAAAAGGGAAAAAAAGAGGCTTTTTTTTTTTTTTTTTTTAGCTTCATCTTGTTTGGACAATGCTAGTTTGTTTCTTGACCTATAAATATTTCGAGACGGGCAGTCAGATAGACATCCTTCCCATCGCCGGAGGTCAACCAATTAGCTAAAGGAAGCCATTGGTCTGTATGATGTTTTTATTTGCATCACAGACATGTTTTTTTTTTGTTAATAGCTGTGGTTTCATGTCTGACCTCAGTGGGCAGAAAAAGTGTAAAAATATTAGAGCCACTTGTATTTTCAATGTCATTCACTGGTCTACATGTTAATTCCTCTTCTGCTGCACATCTTCTAAGTGGAGGGGATTATTTAAATATCATATGAGCCCTTATACAATTTAGAAAACTAGTTTGGGATTTCAAATTCATCCGTTCATCAAGTTGCTTACTATGCTATGCTTACTAACACCATCAAATTACTTCTTTTGTCTCACCAGCAGTTTAAAACCCCAAAAGTAGTAAATCATCCCATTTGAGAAGATAAAAGCAGCAAATGTTTAGCACTGTTGTTAAATAAATGACTCATTTAATTTTCAAGCCATTAATAATTGTTTCTATAATGACAGGAATTTTGCTTCTACACATGGACTGTTTGCATGCAGTACTTGTTATTCAGGACTTCAAGAAATGTTACTATCCTTATTATCAAAGTTGTCAGGATAAGAGCCGGCGTGATTCCCTAAAATGAAAATGCAAATGAAACAGAGGCTTTGGTGTCAAACAGAGGAGATTACTTCCTACTAATCAGTGACTCATCTCTGCTTGAATCAGCAGCTACACAGCTGAGCTACTCACCGTTGAAAATATCAAAGTGATGTAAATTCTAAGATTTTGAAACATTATTATATGTATTTTGTAATGTTGAACTAGGACTAAATGTCAGCTAAACCTCCCAAATGTTTATGCAAATGTATCTGTGATTTACTTCTTTATGTTTTAAAAAAAAAAAATCGTCTGATTCATACTTTCATTGACTCAAAGAGTGACTTGAAAGCGCTGGTGTCTTCTGTGTGCAAATCCTCAACCGCCGCCAGTCTTGTAGCATCCTCACAGAGTATTTAGTTGATGGTTCAGTAGTGTGCTGGCAGGAGTGGTCCGGATGTTAGGGGTTGGCTACAGAGAGGTTAATCAGGATCAGACCTCAGAGCCTCCGGCCTTGTTCAGAACCAGCAAAGCATAGTGCTCTGTGTTTTCACAATACATCCTCGCTGCCATTAGTGCTGTGTCACCAGACAAGGCCTCATACGTGTGTGCGTGACAATATGTGTGTGTGTGTGTGGGAGAGAGAGGAAGAGTTATGAGTTTCAGGAATCAGGAACACACAACTACACACTTGCATATTGAGTCACATGAATCCACCCGCACATACGTTTTGCGGGGTGGATTCATGTGACTCAATATGCAAGTGTGTAGTTGTGTGTTCCTGATTCCTGAAACTCATAACTCTTCCTCTCATGAGTCTCATTAGCCACCTCCCGACGCACGGTGCATTTTGAGGAAGTCCGAGCCAGCGGACCTGCTTACTCATGCCCGGAAATGACAAAATGGCACTGGCCTACTCAGACCTACACTAAAAGGCCATTATGTGGCTAGTATTGTCCTCCAAATAAGGCGATGTGTTCACTTGCTTCCCTTCTTGTGACTTCCGGCCCTATGGTCAGGTAAATATTTAGCAAAAGCATGTGGCAACGGAGCAAGGAGAGGGCTGCGTGATAATGTCTCTTATTAGACATTTTGCGATACAATTTGTTTTGTACGAATATTTTCTTTAATATTTCTCGTTTAAAAGCAGTGTTGCAAATAATGAGCAGATCTTATTTTGATAATTATTGGAAAACAGACACTTCAAATGATTATATACACAGTGATTCTCAAACTGTGGTAGATACACCAAGCTCCACTTGGTGGGACATAATAGCCTCCTTGAAAGACCTAATCATTGCACTGTAACTGTCTCACTTCCAAAAAAAAACTGTCATTTCATTTTTTTTACAGACAGATGACTAATTTCCAAATACCTTCAAGGTCCAAAAAAACATTTGAAAGGCAAATGCCAACACTGGACATGACAGGCTCAGACAAACCTTTTAATGCTCAACAGGAGTCGGCAGTTGAACCGCCGAGTGGTGTCACTTGTAGCAAGAGATTTAAATGCATTTTTTTTTTAATTTTGAAACAACTGCCTAATATTGTTATTAGCCTTTTATCCTGCAGTAGTATAATTTGGTTTGGTACTTAGTGACACACAGCAACTTGTTTTAATAGTTATATAACTATACAACCCATTTACGTGCGAGTAAGTTTCCCGCTTTCAAAACGTGTAACTGTCACGCCTAGACAGGCCAAAGGGTGGCTTTTTCACATTTTGCTTAAGTGGACCGGTGTGTCTATTTCATGCTTTGCCTTGATACTGGGTTGAACTATAAAACAGTTTCTCAATTGAATATCCAGATCAAATAGCCAATCACATGTTTATATTGATGTCTTTATATAAGGAAGCACATTGACTTGTAGTGCATAGTACGTTTTAACCATAAAAGTGTGTTTGCCAACCTTTTAATTGCTGTGGGACTCCAAGTTGATTATTGTTCTAGATACGGACAATTGCAGCCTTGTTTTGTTGTTGTTTTTTCAGCCCATCAGTTTAAATATTTTAGAAAGGAACAGCAAAAGAAGAAACAGCCACACTGAGGAGTTTAGATGAGAGGTTACAGGCTACAGGCTCACTGCCATCTGTATAAACCAGTATTCCTCCAACATGACATACAACTAAATAATGCTTTTTACCCTGCATTTCTGTTGGATAGAACAACACATGTTGCGTGCATCACAACATCTGATGGTACGGCACCATGTAGGTGCCTCAGCCCTATGGAAAAGAGCTTTTATTGGCCCCTTACAATAATTCTCATTTGCAGTTCTGTCCTCTAGTCTGGTTTTGGAATAGATTTTTTTTCATACTTTGCATTTGAGTTTCCCAACTCAACAAAAGCATGTGGATATGGGTCCTATCTCGGAAAGAACACAGTAGAATACATCAGCCTCGCACTGCTGCTTCTGTCTGAGTCATCTTGCCCGGGGCAGCATGGTAATGTGACCTCAAGTGGCGTGATGTGTGACCTGAGCTATTCCTTCTATTACAAACCACAATCTGTGAAAGGGAGTGGCGTTCAGCCACCATTGCCCAACTTGGGTGGCTTCCCCTTCTTTCTCTTCGCATGTGCATACCCGGGAGAAAATTGCACAACATCAAATTAGCCAAGTCGTCTTTTTTTTCCACACTAAGTGATGAACACTCAGCCATAAATGTGGAAGTTTGATTTTCCTCTTTTCCTCTCATTTTACCACAACATTTTCTTTTTTCCTCCATTTATTGGACCCGAAATAGACTGAGAGGGGGGAAAAGAGGCATAACTCATGGTACACACTGTGTATTTCCAGCATGTCCTGTAGGAAGTAGGAGCAACAGAATATGTCTCTCTGTCTTTGAACATCTCTGAAGGGACACAGTAAGTCCAGTGATGTGGTTGTTAAAATAGAAAGAGTTAACTCAGCAGGGTACTTGAAAAGATTCAGCCACCTACGGACATTTCCTGACACACCGCTGCAGGGCTTTCCTACCCTGCGCTAGATCAACAGCCATCTAAATCAGGACTGATCTGTATTGGCCGCTTCCTCTGAGGGAGGCTGACAGTGACGGAGAAGATCCTGCGAGACGAAGAAGCAGGGCTACAGAGAGAGAGACGGGAGGGGGGGTGGGGTTCCGCTTGATGAAAACCTGCCTCTCTGTTTACTACAAGCTAAAAATACTTCCCAGCCTGGTTTGCAGCAGGCGTGAGGAGGGTGGGGGCGGTGGAGGTTTACATGTGTGTGTCTGTCGCCCCAAACCCAACAGCTGGAGGCTCTAGGGTAGAGAAAGGCTGCGGGTGGAACAACAGGTGGGAAAGTAGGGTGTGTGGTTCTGTGTTTGTACTATACATATGTCTGCGTGTGTGTAGTGGTTTAAGATTAAATGTGTGTATATGTGTGTGTATAATGAGGTCTGTGAGCAGAAATTTTGACTTATGTGAATAAATTAGTTCGACCTTCCAGTGCCCTTGTATAAACCCCAGTGTCACACAGAGCCTGTGTCTAAACCCAACTCTGAATTGTCTTGTTCATGCTCTAATCTATTTAAATCCCAACTGTGGCAGTGCTACGAATCAAAATTAATGACTGTGCTGTTGATGCTGATGTTAAAGCTCTGGTATGACTCCTGTGTATGCCATGCACCGTGGCAGCTCACTTAATAGGCCTCTATTTTTGTGCATGTGTGTGCCGGGCGGCTTGCGTGTGTGTCGTTCCCCACTACTTGTTTTTATCCTGATGACAAGAGGCAATTGGCCTTCTCGAATGACAGTGACTAGGTACTGTGAGAGCAATTGTACCCAGGCAGCTGTGCAACTCTCGCTTTCTCTCCCTCAGTCCCCCTCCATATATCTAAAATGAAAGTAGTTACTGATTCTGTGATTAAATACCTTCCTGTTTGTGCAGGGACAATCGGATAAGGATTATCACGTAGGGGAATGTACAGCCAGCAGCCAGCACACTTCCCTGGATCATTATTGGCATACCTGAGACCTGAAAACATTGTGGATGGTTGCACTGAAGCAGGAAATTGCATTTGGATGGCAGCAAGAGTCACCACATTTAAACCATAAAAAAAAAAAAAAAACCTTTGTAGTTGATTCTTTATCGCCATTTTCATCATACTTAAAGTACGGGAAGTTGTCCCTTGCCAGATTAAAAAAAAAACAATTTGAACTTTTTGGGAGTTTTACTGTTTTGTCTCAATATATTCCCTAGTAAAATCAATGTCAGTACACCAAAGTACACAGTGGCAGCTTTAAGGCAGTGCTAGTGAGCGCAGGATAAGCCCCAGTGAGTAGCTGAATGAGTGGAATAGTTTCATGTGGCCTTATCAGTTTCATGTTTTGTTTTGTCTGCTGAGCCTGGCAGGTCCAGTGTTGGTCCTCAGGAAAGAATGTTGGGTCATCGAGCAGAGCTGATGGAATTATTATGAAATTTGGCTCTGAAATAACACCAGACATCCCCGTCCACAGTAAATGGGAAATAGCCAGTCCAACTCTCATTCCAGCAGAATTTGTTAATGCCCGAATGGAAGCTGTTTCATTCAGAAATTTTAACATTTAGCTCTTTTTAATCTACGGTTAAATGAGTTCTCTACACCTGGTGACCCCTCTGCGGTTCCCCCACAAAACTCTCACCAATCGCATGCCTCCAAACACTGTCACTGTCCGAGCAGGCCTCTCCGGTCTGTGTAATCATTCTCCTCAGCTTGCGTAATCATTCCCCTCAGCTTCCTCTGCCATTTGCAGACACGATCAAAACATCACTCCTTAAAAAGCCAAACAAACTACAGAGCGAGGCTCCCAACCCACGTCTCTTCTCGTGTCTGCATCTTTGAAGGCAAAATGCCACCACAACAAAAACATCATGCTGAGTGGAATGGAGGGAGATTCTATATTGGGAAACAGATGAGCTTCTCTCTCTTGTTCTGTCTCTCGCTGCCTCACCATGCTGCCTGTGTCTCTCTGTCTCTCTGTGTGTGTGTGAGGCCAGCTGTTGTAATATAGTATAATAAGGCTTTCAATCTGAAATAATGGCTTTAATGCTGGTTAAAAGGGGAAAGGGGTTTGGTCGGGGTCAGGCTGGCTCCCGCCCTCAAGGATCAGCTGGCACACTATTGGGGCCGTGGCACCAGGCACAGGGCCACTGTCTGGGCAGGACAGACAGCTGACGGGGGTGGGGGTGGGGGGGGGACATTGGGGGGGGGGGGGAATTCTCTGTCTGGGATACACACAGGCACACACATCATCTTTAATTCCCCCCACTGTACCCAGGCAACTCTTGTTTACATTGCATGTGTATCTGTTGAAGGAGTCATTCACAGTCGTGTTCAGCAGTTTGTGGGAGCGTTTATTGCCTTGCAGTAGTGAAAGGAAGCCATCCGAGAGCGATGGCAGGAAAGCATGTTTGTACAGTGGATCAAAAGGTAGTCACACAGTATGCAAATATAGCATATTTATTAATAAATATATAGAGTCTGGCATGCAGTGAAAGAGGAAAAAAAGACTCGGGTTAAAAAAAATGGGGGGGGGGGGTAGGAAGCAGTTCCTGAAGAAGACAGCCAGGTAGAAAATGGTTACAGTGGGGGATCTAAACTTTTGATCAGCATGAACAGGATTCAACAAAGAATGGAATACTTATTAACGAGTCTGTGAGGGGCAAAATGTGTATTCTTCATTATATACTTCAGCCCAGTCTCACGGCAAAGTGTGTAATACACACACCCGTGCACTAAAGCAAACATGCAGTAGCTACACCTGGGATTGTCTAAGTGTGAAAATAACACGCAGAAATATTGGTATGTCACATGACGAGGGTCTACCAACACTGCTTGTCAAACTTGAGCTGAAAGTTTAAACATTTTCAGATGTTACATTTTATTTTATTATTTATCGGGAGCCACAGTCACTGATAAATTCTGTGTTTTAGTGTGGAACCAAACAGGTGAGTAATCAATTATTTCGATGACACAAACTTGACTATCATCAACAGTAAACTGTCACTTGTTATGGCTTCTGAAATGTGTGGATTTGCTGCTTTCATAATTTTTATATATAATGATGAATTCAGAGTTGATACTTTATGAGTTATGGACTAAAACAAATTTAAAGACCAAGTTTGAGTAATAACATGTAATAATGGAAAAAAAAAAAAAAACTCATCATGAAGATTACTATACACTGTTTACAGATACCGAATGTATTTTAGCTCCTCAAAAAACAGTGTTGTTGAGGAAAATTATTTTCTATGCATAAGCCGTGATGCCATTAGTATCCATTTCAATAGTTGCCCTCAACCTAGACCAAAGTGCTGGCACGCCCCTTGTCATTTATAATATCAGGCTGACTGGCCTATTGATGACTAGAACAAAGCCACAGTGTGGCCGACCTACAGCAGTGGCCGTGGTAACATGGCACCTCCCCGGTGACTGACGATGCCACGCTGGCTGCCACCACAGCCTGGCACAGGAGGGGGGAGATGGGGGAATGTGTGTGTGTATGAGGGTTTGAGGCTTTTTTTTTTTTGGGGGGGGGGGGGGGGGGGGGCATTTGGTGGTTGTGGCAGCTGGGAGTGAGAAGGCGAGGGGTGGAGGGGGGAGGGGGGGTTCCTTATTTATAAAGACTCCCCTGTGAACCCCATGAGAGGCCACACCCTGGAAGTAAACTCCAAATTGCTTGCCAAGGTGCACTTATACATGCTCACGTATTCATAAACACACACGTATGCTGCAGTACAATTACACACACACACACACACACACACACACACGAATATGCAGCAGTGGGGACAAGCCGAATGACAGATCACATTCAAACACGTGAAATCCCTGCGTTGCTTCTTTCATATTTGTGAAGGTGCGTATCAGTATTTGTGTGTGTTGTTTCTTTTTAGTGAATGAGTGCGAGTCATTCAAAAGCACAGCAGTCGACAGCTCTGTGCTGTTAAGTCATTGCTGGGTTGCTGATGAAATATAGAGTGGTGTCACGCCGCTGATCTGTTTATTAGCTCTAAAGAGACGGGGGAATGTAATCAAACACTGAGTCATGTGACGCCGATTTATCTTCCCGCATTAGAGCCCGTCATGTGGAAATATTTGTGTTCGGAGAAAAGAGGCCTTCAATGACTGAACTTTGCGTGTGTGAACAAACTTCCAGCGTTTTGTTTGGGTGCTTGTGTGCTGATGTTTGTATTATATTTATGTATTTATGTGTGTGTGTCAGACACTAACCGACTGTTTATGTTCAGATTCCCTATACTCTTCATCTACGTAAACCTAAAGGAAAGTATTGAAATGCGTTTGGAGCCGTGCTCTGTCTCCGCGAGGGCCACCACGCTGGGGACCAGTTAGCAAGCAGATCTTGTCCAGCTGTCTCTGAGGACAAATGGTCCATCGGGCAACTGCTTACCACCCTCCCAACACACACACACACACACACACACACACACACACACACACACCCTCTCCTCTCACTCCTCCGCCCTCCCTCCCTCCCTCTCCACCCCCCAGTGTGTTTACTTGACTGTATGTGCTAAAAACCATTCTGAGTGCTTTTATCGGTTTGGTTAAAGGTCCAGAAACGTCCGAGTGTGGCGACAGCTTCCTGGAAACAGGTTGGAGGAGGTTGAAGTGTTTATGGCGAGATGGCGTTTTGTTTTATGGGTTTCACATGTAATGGATGCTAATGGACATTTGAGTTTGTTTTTGTATTTTCTCGTTTGTTCAAACTTTGGCTATGCTCCGGGCTTTCACAGGTATAATTTAACATTTGATAAATGCTGATAGAGGATGGAGGTTACATAATGACGGGAGCACAATCATCTGTCAGGGTAAAACTTTTTGTTTTTTCCAATTTAAAACCCCCCCCAAAAAAAATCCTTGCGCAATATAAACATGAATACATTTTATTGTCTCGTCTTTTTGGTCAGATTTGATATTAGGGTTTCATCATGTTTTCATTGTAAACATAGTCTTATGAACACGTTATGGGACTTACAAACAACTTTCTTCTGTAGACTTCGGAGTGAAACCCACACCTGTCTTCAGCAGCTTCATTTTTTTTGGCAACCTCCTCAAAATGCATCTTTTTGTCTTTTTTAATGCCGCACATTTTTTTTAATTTTTTTTTTAATGTGTTTACAGTGATATTTTCCCCATCCCACACATCTCTCTATGTGAACAACTCCTACGCATTTCCAACATGACACCAAAGGCTCTCTCGTGCCCCAACGCTCATTCGCTGATTCGATTTATGGCTTCTTTTTTAACCTCCTGGCCAACATGAAAGACCGTCACTGTTCCCCGAACGCATACGTACTGTATTTACATGGATGCACTTGGATATACACTGCTACTGTGCACATGCGCGTATGCACACACACTTTCTCTCTCTCTCGCTCACGGTCATGTCTAAACAGAATCATGAGTAAATCAAATAAAACACCCACAGTGTTTCAGAGAGGAGGGCGTGTGCTCCGAACAATGGAGAGATAAAAAAGGGAAAAAGGAGAAGGAGAGGCGGGTGTGGGGGAGGGGGGGGGGGGGAGTGGACGTCCTCGTGAAAGTAGCCCTCAGAAACAAAAGCAGCTTTGAGTGCGCGCCTACTCAGAAGAGAGATTAGCCGGTGCACACCCCCTCAACACACCACCACCATCACCAGCAGCACCACCCCTGCAGAAAAAAAAAGCTTTGGCTGCAGTTTAGTGGCACGTGGCGCAGCCCTTGATACTTACCATGTGCGTCAGGTGCTCTCGCTCGGTTTCCTGTTCTTTAAAACATAAGCACCATTTCCTTCTTTCACTCCCTCCTTCTCTGAGCCCAGAAGCCGTCCATTCACACTGCTGCCTATACCCTTCATTTCGTCTTCCTCTGTTCTCTCTCTCTCTCTCTCTCTCTCTCTCTCTCTCTCTCTCTCTCTCTCTCTCCGTCCATCTCTTTTCTCCTGCTTTTATGAATACAAAGAACATATTGTATCTGCCAGCGTTAAAGTGAATCCATTCTCTTTGGCAGCGGCCCGGCCCGTGGTGAATCTGAGCCGGGCTAGCTCTGTTTTCCAGCTGGCACCGAGGACGCTGGTGGAGCAATTTGGTTGCTCGTTGAGTTGGTGAATTTGAGTCCAACTGACACGTTGGTTTAGGATTCATTCATGCAGCCTGTCATTCTTGCTCTCCATCTTTCTCATTTTCACTTGTCTTGCAAAGTGTGACCCCAGTTAACCTCTCATGAGGGATTTTTTTTTTTTTTATGTACACTGTCCTGGCTTGTTGGTTTATCTGCACAAATAATTACCGCTTACATTTCTATACTATCACTATCTTCTGAGAGGGGTACTCAACAAACACAAATTCACACATATTAAGAAATTCTCAAGGGAAGTTTTACAAATGGATCACATGAATGTAACAGACCGACATTTTCACACATTCATTGGATTAGCTTGTGGTTTTCAGCTGCTTTTCTCCATCTGATTTGAAACCTGACTGTTCAGCCTTTTAGAAACCACGAGAAGAAGAACATTTTAAGGTCACTGTACCGCTCAGATTCAGTTATAGAAAGCCTTGCGAAAGTCATTACGTTTAACATCAGTGCAACAGCAGGAAGCCTGAATTCAGACACATGGAAACAAACTTTCTAATATACTAAATAAAGCTTAAAGCCACTGAAATATACTAACTCAAGACTCATAATTCCTAATAATAACAGAAGCCCTTTACAATTGCACAGTTCCACATGCAAACCCTCACATAACCTAAAACACATTACCAAAGTGGCAGAGTTTTGCGTGAAATTTGATATAAACACACACTGACACATACTCACCAATAATGAGATGCTATCACATTTCATAATCATAGTTCAGGCCCAGAACTGAACACAAACCGCCTCCCCTCTCCTCAAAAATGAAAGAGCCCAGATGAGTCAACACACTCACAAGGCAGCAAAAACAAACTGTTGAATATATGAAGTTTGTCTGACAGTTCTCCTCTCCCTTGTTAACACAGTCCATTAATTTACCCATTCAACTTGGAGCTTCTCTTAACAGCTGGCCTGTGCTTGTCTTCTTTTGTTTCTCTTCTGTGGTGTAAATCTGTGTGGTTTGTGTCAGGGCACTTTAGTCAGCAAGTGCTGTTTTTAAATGTGTTTTCAAAATTAAGTGAATTCACTTTCAAAGCCCGGGATATGAAAATAAGGACAGAGCCTGTGTTCTCACACTATATACAATAAATACACGAGTGCATTTACCCCAGCTAAAAGGCTATAAAGTGAGCTCACCTCTCTTGAAGCTAATAACAAAGGTTGTGTTTTATTGCTAATATATTGAGCATATTATGACAATTATAGTTACATAACAACCTTTTTAGATGGTTTGTTGGCTAATGTTCCTGTAAAATGATAAGAGCGCACACACCAGGGTCATATGTTGGCCGTTACTCTTCAAAACCCATTCAAAACAATCATACAATTAGAAAGTGAGACTATCAATGACATACGAGTGTTTTCAGCACCCTCTATTGAACCAACACATCCCCGCACCTAAACGACAAAATAGCTTATTTGCCAAAACAACTTCCTGTATTTGACCATTTGCCAGTAACAGCGGCAGGCAAACAATACTTTTGTCGTCATAGTAACAACAATAAACACGGTTAACTTTGTGAAACAGACGCAGTTTAGATTTAGAAAAAGATCATTGATGGGATTCAAATAAGCATGTTTGTTACGCAAGTTAAATATGTAACGTATTCAATGTTGACTTGTGTTTTCACACTGTATTGGATCCATCCAGCCACCCCGACATCATCTCGACGCAGACTTTGTAACTTTATACAACCTCAACTGACTTCCTGCTTCGCTGCAGCCCTAGTGGCCACCTTTCTAAACATTAGTGAAACCCTGTCCTGGAGACAAAAAACACCAGGTTCCCTTTTTTTTTTTTTTTTTTTTTTTTCATGCATTCAGATTTATTTTCCTTTTCTTCCTTTTCTTCTGGCCTTTTTAATTTCCCTCCCTTCCTTTATTTCCCCCCCCCACCCCCCGCCCCCCCTCGATTTCCATGCTCCATTCATTCAGCCCTGTCACAGTGATGATAATGATGACCTCTGTGTAATGGTAGCTTGTTATTGGCCCACCAGAAAGGCCAGTGTGTACACCCTCTGTTGCTTTTTCTGCATTGTCCATTGTGTTAAGAGAGAAACGTTGGATCTTGTGTGTGTTTGTGTGTGTGTGTGTGTGTGTGTGTGTGTGTGTAGGTGAAACACAAAGAGCAGGCAGGCAGTCTGGGTGAGCTGCACAGGGTATCTATGGAGAGGCTGAGAAATTCACCTGAACTGGCCTGTTGTTCGCCATTATAATAAATTGTGGCTTTTATGGGAACAAGGTTGGAAAAAGACAACCACTCTACTCCATGTTTAAAATCTATGAGAACAATTTAAATATTGATATTTTAATTATGATTCATTTGTGTTTTGCTGCTTGCTGTTGCCAATTGCTTTAACAAAACAGTAACTTTAACTTGTAAGCTGTTTGAGACGGCAGCTGACAAGCAGGAAATAAGAACATCAACATTTGGGTTTAAATGGAATGTGAAAGATATTTGAATTGATTCTTTTTTATAGTCACTTAGCCAAGCAAGCTGTAAACACAACACTGACATATAACCTTAAAAACTTTACAAGGAGAATTTGCAATTCAATTTGGAGTCATGTTTCTGGCAACCTGATGAATGTAAAGCTGATACTTACTCTCCTTTTAGCTGTGGTCTGGCCCTCATTTTCCAATGGGTTGGTCGTGTACAGGGAGTTTATCGTATCAGAGCCTCTTGTTTGCTGAGTTCGTGTCGATGAGAGACCTCCTTCCTACTTGGAGTATTGATTAGGACATCTTTTATTATGTGTTTAATCAAAAATCAGGTTGGACATAATGCAGTATAAAGGTGTAACTATAGACTGTATATAACTGTGGACGTAGCTTCCGGGTCAGAAAAATTAGGCCAATGCAGAAGTGCCTTAAACTACAATACCACCGAGGGCCGCTAGGGTTAGGCTCCAAAAACGCTTCTGCTCCATGAACTTCCATTCAACTTATCTGATGAGATACAGTTATACAAAGTCAATACATATTTTCCACAGGTCAGAATGGTGTCATTTGCTAAAGTCACTTCCTGTTATTTCTGGTTTTCTGGTGGTCCATCTGAAAACACTCCCATTTTTATTTAGATATTAGGTTTCAAAAAGATGTGTGAGGCCATTTGATTGACATTCTTGTGGTGCAGTCAGGTTTTTGCTATCGGTGGATGGGGTGTAGTGTCCTCAGGTTCCCAATCAGGTAAAGATCCAATATTGTCACTTCTGCTGCCAAGCAACAAGATGGCATGATGTAAATAAATCAAACAGATTTGGTGGACCTCAGAAATACACACAATGCAATCTGGTAAGAAATAGAGTGCATTTTTTTTTGTATTTGTTTACAAGAAAACACCACAAGGTACCTTAAAGTATTATGTACTGAAAGTAAGCTTTTTAGTTACTTCACACATAAAGTTGTTTAATGTATTCTGATGACTGAAGATGATTTAGCCTAATTGAAAAAAAAATGTAAGACGTAAATCCTTACATTGTTATTCTGAAGGCCCCAATGAGGATATTAAAGAATTTCTTTCCAGTTGGAATGAAGCTTATGTGAGTCATACTATTGCTGTAGACATAACAAAGGTAAGAAAAAAAACAAGCCTATAAAATTGTCTCCTGTTAAATCGTTTCAACCACCAGGACTTTTGAGGTCACAGTGGTGAGAAAAGACATTACATATTCACTACAGCATGCAAGGATGATGACCTGTGCAATTGTTTCCCTCTTGTCTTATCGCTATCTTTCTGCCCCAGCTCCGTCTCTATTGTCTCGTACAACTGAGAGCATTTCAATGACTGGAATCTTGTTTTGTTGAATAGCCTGGACAGACACCGATGCCAAGACATTCCTGGAGCTGGTAGTCTTTTCTTGTTGGCTTCACTGCTCTGCTCTCCTTGTGTTTTCACCATTTTTCTCCTGTTCTCTCCTTATCATTCCTTCATGTCCTCAAGGTGACTGTCAAAGAGAGAGAGAGAGAGAGAGCAAGCAGGGGAGGAAGATGGGTCCCTGTTTGGGAGTTCCTGTATTTGTGTTTGCCTTTGTGTTCAGTGTCAGTGTGTTGAATGTTCAAAGAAAGTCTGTCTACTGTCTACATGACTCAAGATTGCCCTATACAATGTTTGTTGTATACGGGCCTTGTTTTCCCTGCTGAATAAGTCACACCACTTCACAGCACCAAATTACCACTCATTACATGTCAAGGCTACCGCGCACACACCCTCATTCTACCTCATCCAGTATCTCATATCCCTCTTGCATGTCATGTCTCCTCCATTTGTCAGTAATCATGCAATGGTAGAATTTGGCACAGCTAAAAGAATGCAGTGATAGCAGCCCCAATCTTTTCTCAAGGCTTTATAACTCCCCAACAGATGGCAGTGTGAATCAACCTCTTCTTCTCTTCTCTTCTCTTCTCTTCTCTTCTCTTCTCTTCTCTTCTCTTCTCTTCTCTTCTCTTCTCTTCTCTTCTGACACTTTTGAAGTGTGAAAAAGTATGTCAGATGTATTTTCAAGTTGTATAATATTTCATATTCAGCATATATTCTGTATTCAATTATCACGTATACCATTTTATACAAATCTCACAAAATTCAGTCTGACATAGAAACAAATTTAAAAAAAAAAAATTACATTTGGTGCGTTCACACAGTGCTTGTAGTGAGAAACTCCCGTAGGCTGTATAAAACTCACTCGTATGTAATGTATGTCTGACATGCGCTGTTGTCTGTTCTTGTGTTCTGGGCCTTTTTATTGCCCTTTGTGCTGCAGCTCAGCAGTGTCTCATAAAATATGTCCTGCAGGGATAATACAGTAAAGTTGATTGTCCCCCGTGTTGCTTCACATTATCATGAGGTTGGTTTGTGTCCACATGATGCAGTCACATCAAAGAAGCCATGCTCCATTCTGAGCAGCAGCATTTCACAACAAGGGCTATCTGTATGATTCATGGAAATTGTTTTGATGGACAGACATCTGTTACTGTGTTGACATAATGACTTTGCCCACAGTTAGTGTCCTGACAAAGATGCGGTTCCTTGTTTGCTCCCTGTTTGTTTGTTGTTTGGTGACAAGCAGGCTAGCACGAACAAGCATACGCATATGCTGTGTGCATGTTTGTTTGTTCGCTTGTATGCTTCTGTGTTTGTTGTGGTGCACCAGATATCAGACAGACAGACGGGCCCACGGGGACGGCAGGAAGGTGGTTCAGGAAGGGTGTTCCTGTGCGAACAGGAGCTCCCTGTCGTCCTCACCGCTGTCCCCGTACTTCATGTCTCCACCAGTCGATTTAACCACTGGAAGTACATGAAGCGCTGGTCAAAGAGCCAACGTACTGCAGATAAAGTTACTCTCCAAAGCTTTCTGGGTGAAGTGAATTTGTATTCAACATCCCTTTCTGTCCCAACAGCAAATTACAGTCATTTAATTACTCTAATATTACTTTTAGATAATAACACAAAAACTTATTTTTTAGTCTCTCAAATGTGTTGGTGTCCCACATTTGTATGTGTTTTATAAATTTGTAGCTTCAGGAAATTGTGAGGGCCAATTTGTAAGACACAATAGATTAAACAATAAATGGATAAAAAAAAATTAAATAAAAAAGTCTTTAGACACAATATATTCACCTGGGTTAGATTTAGCACACAACGTTTTTTTTCAATTTCAGAGAGAGAAAAGGAAAGGGAAAAAAAAAAGAAAAAACTACACAAACTGGGGTTTTGTGTGCATTGTGACTTGGCTAAAATGAAAAATGTTACTTATATAAAGTGACAATGTCTCAGGGGGGGACGACGACGACTGTCCCATGTGTTGTCTGTGGTCAGAGGGAGGGTTGGGGACAGCTGGAGCATCACCTGTCACTGTATCACATGTGTTTGTATGACGCAGCAGTGGTAATCGTAGCCCAAGTAAATTTCATTGTTCAGAACCTCATGTTGTAAATTAACATTAATGTTAAAGGCAACTTCCTAAGTAAGCCACATTTCATTGGACCTGCTATTTTAGATGCAGTCTGTCAGCTTAGGAAAGGCCGGACATCAACTGCAGGCTATGCTAAGTATGAAAAAATATGTTGCACCGCAAAAACAAAAAGTCTCGCAAATCATGACAAAGCACAGGATGCGTTAACACACATTTTTGGATTAGAAAAGAGGAACAGTGGTTACAAGTACACTAAGCCTGTAGTAACACTGACTATGCAACTCACAAAACAAGATATTTGCATAGCAGATTGTACAAACTGCAGCATCAGAAATGAGGTTCACCAAAAATGGTATTACCAAATGTTTTCTCCACCTGCTCGTGTTGCGTGTGTGCTCTCCTGTTGCACACACACACACACACACACACACACACACACACACACACACACACACACACACACACACACACACACACACACACACACACACACACAAATAAAACACAGAATTACCCCTGCTCTCATTTGTAATCACACTATCTCTTTCACCCACATCCAGACAGATGAAACAGAAGAATTCAAGGAGATGCACTCTTTCAACACACAAGCTGAAAATCACCAGTGACGCATTCATACACATGCTCTTACACAATATCTCTCCCTCTCTCTGTTGCATCTTTTGCCCACATCCATCCCCAGCGAGCAATCACACACAGTCAGTAGCCATATATAAATCTTGTGTGTTTGTAAATTTTGTGTAATCACGTTTTTCTTGTCTCTCTGTGTGTCTCCTCGGCCGCTCCTTTGAGACACCCAGCAGGAGGAATTCCTGATCCATTTTAAGCCCCAAGGAGAATGTTGATACGTCTGTAGATTACGACCCAACATGTTTATGATACCCCATTATTCTCTAAGCTTCATCCGGGCCCAGCGCGTGCTTCGTCTACTTAGCACAACTATTTAGGTCACGGTACAAACTCAGAGGAAAGTACCGTGGATGGTGAAACATCAGCAGAAAAGGTCAAACAGAAGTTACTCTTGCCCTATCTGATATATAAAAAACATATTTCAGACCAATCCAACATTTACAAGTAATTGATGAGTGAAATGTCTTTGAAGGAGTCAGTGCATTTACTCATGATGTAAAGTTTACTTTCTGTGCTTGTTGGTGAAATCAAGACCCATGACTCGTCTAAAAACACGAGACACAGATATTCACGAGCAGAAAAAAGGCCAAACTCATTTATTTGTCTGGACTCTAATGTTTCAGACACTTTGACAATGCACAGTTGCTTGTAAATTATGTTCAGCGGCATGCTGTGTGATGTGATTTCATTCTCCTCTGTGACCTACTCTGATATTTGAGATTTATGCTTCCTATTATGGCTCATATTTCAACAACAATAATAGCTGCTAAATGTCCCGCTTTGCCATAAAAATGTCCGGGCCATCAGGCACACACAGTAAAAGATGGGGAGAAAGAAGGGCCATACCCTTAAGTCTATGAAAATGCCATTTGATGTTAACTATCTAACTGTGCCCTGCCAGAAATACCACAGTCGGGCCAGAGTTGTTTGCTATCAGCATCTGGTAGAGAGGGGAGACTTAATCTGTCTGTTCTGCCCTCTGCGTGATATGTTATGGCTCTTTGATGTGCTTTGCTGTTTAGGCTTTGATTTACGAAGCGCCATCTTTATCATTTTCCCCGCTTGTTTTTTTTTTAAGCCATTGGAGCCATCAGAGGATATTGGTTTGTGCGTTTATGTCTGTAAGTACTTCTGAAGAGATAGCGAGATAAGTGCAGAGGTAAAATCAAGGACAAGACTGCGAGGATGGAGAGAATCCCTTTGAAGGTACAAAACCGTGTGGAGCAAGTTTGGCACCTTCTTTTTTTGTGGCTGTGACACACAAGTATATATGGGTGTGTACATAATGCCTATGCTCCCTATATTTGCATGTCACCAGGCAGTCTGTGGTCTGTTTACATTTGTTGCTCAGGAGAAGGCATTTATCTGCTTTCACACCATAACTATAAGTGATTTATTGAGCCATTCGCAGTTCGCATTACTTAATCTCTGAGACAAGCGTACACGCCCTGTCAGAGACGTCTCTGTTGGGTGACACACCTGTGTTTAGAGTTGGGAGAGCATGTAAACAACAGTGGCCTGTATGTGTGTGTGTGTGTGTGTGTGTGTGCGTCTGTCCGCCTCTCAGGGATCATATAGCTCAACAGCTTTTGTAATGAGTGACTTTAGCAGGCAGACGGCGACTGGCAGACTAACGTGTCATTATATCTCTCCCTACTCTGTCATTGGGATGGCAACTATATTAAAGAGGCAGATGGATTGGAAACAAAAGCCCAAACTCACTGGCGTTCTCTGTTTGTTTCATTATGCTGATGATTATACTTACGTTAAGAGTGTTTGTCCCAGAGTCATTCAGCCTACCTAACTGTCTTTTGTCATTGTGTCAAATTCAGGTCCATCTGATGGACCAGAAAATGGACTCCGTCCTGCGGATCCTGATGGAGCAGTTCCCACCCAAGCCCGAGCTGATGTCCAAACCCTCCATCCGCAGGGTGACCATCCAGAAACGCATGGGTGCCAGCATTGACGAGGGCCCTGATGTCACAGAGGTGTTCACACTGGGTATGATGACGTCGTCACCAAAGGACAAATAAAGGAGCAGGAGTTCACTCAAACAGCCCAGGCCTCTGTGTGTGTGTGTGTGTGTGTGTGTGTGTGTGTGTGTGTGGGGGGGGGGGGTCAGCTTACAAATAATAATGGGACACAGTCTTCCCAAATCTCACTTCTCTTCTTTTCACCAACCCAAATTTTCTCATTGACTTTTGACCCCTAATTAGAGAACAACTTTAAATTGTCCGCTTGCTGCTCATCAGGGACACGAGGGCAAAACGGCCACTGAGAGTGGGATTCATGGTGTAGAAAGCACGCTGACTGACCTCTTCCTCTGGACGATTGTTGGCCCTCTATGGGTCTTCTTTTTTTTTTTTTTTTATCTCAATGTAGCTCTCTCTTCTGCACTCGTATCGTGGGCTCTCCGTCTACTCCTGCAGCACACACTCGTTCAAGCAGCGACACGCTGAATGCATTTATTTCACTACATTAGCCTCATAATCACACTACTCTATGATGTTAATTTATGTGTGGCCTGTCACTGAGCTGCATTCCTCTACTCCAAATATTATTCCAAAGCTAACTAACCCCATAATGAAGTCGTAATGCAATCAAAGCACTCAAGTTCCCCAAAGACATGGAGGGAAAACTGAAAGTCCAGCCACGGCAGAGGCACTCCTCAAATCCTTCTGATTATCTTGGCACCATCAACACCCAGTACACAACAGGGTTATTTCCATAGACACATATCCATCTAGCCTGACTGTACTTAGACTGCGGCGGGTGTTTGTTAGTAGTGATCGAATAACACGAGGAGAGAAGGTCAGATTATCTGTTGATTTTTGCCCTGCATTAGGGAGCGGAAGGCTGGAGTAAAAGAAGTGGAACTGAAGAAGTGTGTCTGGGCTGGGTTGGCTAACATGGTGCTGATTTACAGCTACGATAGAGCTAATAAAAATAGCAGTGACGGGGCCCGGTGCTATGTTACAGGCATACAGTCAGAAGTTATGGCACGGTCTCCGTGTTTGCTCGAGGTTTTCACCGGGAGTTTTCGTATGGTTTTCAATCTCAAACACTTTTAGCAGGACCACGACTCACACCACCACCACGGCTCTGCTTAATATCCTCTGTTACCCTCGTCAGGCCACCACCACTGCCCTGTTCCATTTGAAATACATTTTGCCCCATTAGAGCTCTGATTATTTTTTTTTCTCTCCTGAGCTAATTAAGTGCTGAATTCCTGGTAAGGGGAGATTACTGACTGTGAGTGACTAATGAAAAGAAACACTGGGAAATGTGCAGAATTTAAACAGTAAGCTCTGAGGAGCAGGCGCACTAATTCTGTGTGAAAGGCTACCACTGAGAGCACACCTTCGAAAGGAAAACAAAGACAATGCTCTCACTTTGTTTCTATAGTATTTATCTGAGCGGGCGCTGAGGCATGTAAGAAGTAGAAAATAGAAAATAACTCGTAGCTATTGTATGAAAGGCCTCCCATAATTATAGCTTGCACATTCCTAAAAAGACGGATGCACACACAAAAGAGGGGTGAACAAGAGAAGCGGAAAGAGAAGAGGCTTTTTCTCCACACTAGCATTATATTTTCTTATTTTTTGCAGTGGTAAAAAAAAAACTTCTGTTATTTATCTTCTATTTAATAAAGTGGTTGTATTTTAAAGGCAATCTCATTTTGTGACAGACCTTGTTACATTTCCGCCTGTCTGTTCTCTTGTACAGTTTTGTAAGAGTTGTAAATAGAAGCATTGCCTTATTGTACTGTATTATAATGTGAGAAGATCAACCTGAAATCTGTCTGCTTGTTGGAGCGGTGAGAAACACGGAGAGGCTTCTTGTTGTCCAAACGGATGGAAATGATTGTAAATGATATTCACACACATCCTCTCCACACTGTAGCGCTGTTGTAAATAATAAAAACTCCATTTCATTATGCTTTGGCCTCCTTTCTTGGCTTGGAAGAAATCCGATTACCAACTCATCTATTCCATAATTTGCTTTCATTGGAGGGTAAAACCTGTCTTCCAGTTTTTTCTGAGCCATTTGTTCAAAATCTCGTGCCGAGCTGGGTCAAGGTAAGTCACCGGCCAGGGTTTCCATCCAAATAAAATCTCCTCAACTCCCCATTTCTACTAAATTCCCCTCACACTGCAATCACCACAAAGGAGGAAGAGAAAGAGAAAATAACACGTTCACTGCGCCTACTTTGAACTTCAATATTCCATAACCCATTGAGCGAGGCATGCAGAGGAAAAGAGAATATGTCTCATATTACCACTCAATTATATTTGCCTTCAGAGGCCAAAAAATACTGGGGATGTCCCAAGATCAGCACAGCCCTGCGTTGAGAAGGAGAGGGGAGAGGAAGGAGGGAGGGAGGGAGGGTTGTCCTGGGGGAGGGGTGGACAGGGCAGGAGAGTAAGAGAGAGAGGAGGAGAGTCAGGAGGAGGACAGCAGGAGCATAAGTGAGCTGGAGAGGAAAGCAAAACCTTTTTCAATTAGCCAAAGGGACTGTGGGCTGTAGTGCTCCACTGCCTTTTGTCCTCCTTCTGTTTCTATCACCATTAGGGGATTTTGGCAGGGAGAGAGAGGGAGAGAGGGAAGAAGAGAAAGAAAGAAAGAAAGAAAGAAAGAAAGAAAGAAAGAAAGAAAGAAAGAAAGAAAGACAGACCCCATGGCTAGCTTCGTCTGCTGAGGCTGCTCTGTGTTGCCCCGTGCTCCTCTTTCATCTCAAGACTAGACAGAGAGAAGAGAGAGAGCGACTCCCACTTCAAAAGACAGTTTGATCTCAGAAGTACACAGGAGCACAACCTAAAAGAGGATCTGAGGAAGCGTTTAAAAGGAGAATATAAGGGGCACACTATCACAGATGCTGGACAGTGAAATCTGCCAGTCTGGAAGTCTGTGTGCGCGGAGGAGGAACTCAAGCAGGATCATGAAACGCGAAACTCTTTGAGCTTTATCGATCGTCCATGTCATCTTTGATCCTTGACACCTCAACTCCACTCAGAATAGAACAGAACTTCATTATGCTGCTGGATGTAGGTTGGTGCAACATAAATATCACAAATCACACAAAAACAGACATATTGTGGTACTTATTTACATAAAAGGATGAAAATCAGCTGACCAATGTTAAAATTCCACCAAAAAAGATACAACAGAGTCCGTGTAATTTCAGAGGTTTTTTTTTTTTAAATAGGTTTTTACTTAAGCCTTCGTGTGGTTTCCCCAAACTGAGTCTCTTTGCTCTAATCACTTGTCACTTATGCACATCAGCTGGGCTCTGTATTAGTGCTAGGATCGGAAGTGCACTGCTTTGGTTTATTTTTGCTTCTAATTAACTTAAAGCTGCTCCGACGATTAATGTTGTAATAATGGATCAAAAGTCTGTGTATGATGTGCGGTGCGTCACTCAAGGTGATGAACCCACGGAGAAAAAGCATCTGACTCTCAATTCTGGAGGGTTTTTGACTTTGCGTTCCACAACTCTTTTTGGGTCACTGCTGTCATTGTTTTCAGATTCAGTGGGCAGATGTTTTCAGTGATTTGAGGATATTCAAATTCTGTTTATAATGGTTTTAATGCAGGCTTTAAAGTATTAAATGACCTGTGTTTGTCACGAGTCTGTTCCTCTATATTTACTGTTGTTAAAAAGTCCCATGCCAAAAAAAAAAAAACAGCCACACAGGCTCAGCTGAGAGGTCGTAGCTGGTGGTAGTTGTCGGCTGTGCGGCTGTGTCTGCCCACCATGTGGGGTGTTTGGTGGCCACCTGTCTAGAGAGGCCCAGGCATGTAGAGGCCCAGCAGTGCTATATGAAAGCAGATCTGTGTCAACAGGTGTGTGTGTGTGCATGTGTGTGAGTGTTTGTGGTGTATCTTCCAGGATTGTGATAAACAATGTCAGCAGCAGCTGATGCCAGCCACTCTGTCAGGAGTTGTCCCTAAATAACTGAGGCCAGCAGTTGCCTGGAAGACAGTTGTTGGAGCTCCTTTCCCTCTCCCACCTCCTTTCACGTTTGACAATCCCATTTTTGGTCCTTTGATTATAAAATAGACTGAAGTACATTCACACCTGTGATCCCTTTAAAGTATTAATGTGCTATCAATAAAAATCCCAGATCATAGAGGACCTGAAAAGAAGAAGAATAGCATTTAGTTTTGTGTTGTATAGTTATTGTTGGCTAATGAAAACATAATTTAAAGATTTTGTTATGAATACAATGTGCAGGCAGTTTGGTATGAAAGGTCTACCAAGGTCAAGGTTGAAGAACAAGACACGAGACACCTACATGTTGTGCCAATCTGCATCTCTTAGATGTCAAAATCTATGTTAAGCCCTCTTATTACTTAAGTATTGGCTTGGTTTCCATGGTTTCCTTGTGGGACACACAGAGGTGGTAATGTTCCTTGTCCTTGTTTGCTGGCCCCTCTGCATCCCTTTATCCCCAACCCAGAAAACTGCTTTCCTATGCAGCCTTTCACAACGGCAACAGATACAGTACGCCCTTTGACCCCTTCTCTGTTTAGTCCGAGCACGGCGACATCACCCCATGGGATAATAAATCAACCAAAGGCCAAGAGGTTAGATCGACCCCCTATGACCTTTGGCCTTCCGAAATTTCCCTCCGCCATATGTCTGTGGCTCACCATGCCCCGCCCCTTGCCATGACCAGTTGAAAGCTCGGTAGCCAACAACAACAGCACAAACCGGCCTTGTTCAGATCCGAAGATCCCTCTGCGCTGCTCAGTTTCACATCCTGGGTCCAGCCAGCCTTAGAAACCCCACCCAGGGCTGGCTATGGTAAGTGTGACTGCTGCTAATGTGTTGTTACGGCTGCTGCAGATTTGAGCAGAGGTCCGGGCACGCTTTGAGGGTGAGGTACGAGGTGTGGAAGAGGGGGAAAACACAGGCTGGCTGGGGGCAGCCTATATAGGTCATATTATTGGGGACTATTCCCCCCAGACAGGGAGAGAATTCCTGGCTAGAAACTGGAAGGACTTCAGTGGTGCAATGGGGTTTGGCCAGCCAAGGCAGAATGTTAGGCATGGTGGACAGCTGCACCACGGAGCTACTGTAAAACGGAAAGAGGGGAGGGGGGGGGGGGGGGGGGGGTGGAGGCAGGAGGCTGTTACTGTAAAAAAAAACACACAAAAAAAACCAGAAGTGATACAGTGTATAAGCTCTTGCGATATGTCTGTATTTTATAAAGTATTTTTAATTAGAAAAGGAAAGTGAAAACACATGAACACAAGGATTACTCAATATTCCACCCTTCCTACTGCACACAATTCAAATTCTCAGAAATGATATATGGAGAATGAAGTTGTTGGGATGATGAGGAGATATGGTAGATGCAGATTTCTATCCAACCCTCAACCACTATCAAATCCAGATCGACCTCTATCTTTATTTACAGTAGTTTACAGTCGTTTTTTGTTTTATAATTGACTGAACCAGGAAAGTAACTGTCCCTATGTGTACAAAGCAGATAAGTACATAAATATCTACTTTATACCTGCCTCCTCTCTTTTAAATTTGCACAGCACGGCAGCTGCAAATCCCCCAAACTGCAACACGGGAAGCTGCTGAGTGAAAATTGAAAACAGAGTGAAAAATTGAATTTTGGGAAGCCAATATACCACATCCATCGCTGTCCAAAAAGCAGAGGTAGGTTTCATACGGCGAAGAGTCTGCTTTTCTCATCAAGCCCTGTGTTGGAGAACATGTTCACTCATTCTTATGGCAGGAATCTTTTCAACACCAGAGCTGAGGACCGTGCTGTGCACAGGCCCCACAACTCTCCTGATGAGGGCAGCAGAAGCAGGTAAAAAAAATAAAATAAAGCCAAAATGAAAGTTAGAAAAAGGGCCTGGGTATATTCACATGAAATGTGGGCTGCTTTATTGCTCGTGAAAAGTAGAAAGTTTATGTGTTTCTGGTACCGATCCAAAACAATGCTGAAGACAATTTTCCATCTTGTGTCATTTTAACCAGCAGTATTCCCTTGTCATTGGTTTAGACATTATAGATGGCCAGCTCGGTGGATGGGATGTAATTTGATGTATACTGTGGTCAGTGTTGTAAGATATATTTTGACTCATTGGAATTATTGCCACATACACTTCTGCAAATGTTACACAAAGTTGCATCATATGGAAATATTTTGCGTCATAGCATATTCACGTCACATCTTAACACGCCCATACTGTCATCATCGTGTGTGTGGAAAAGCTCTTTGCTAGTTTACACACAGTTACTGTGCACACATAAAGCTGTACAGCACAAATAAATGGAAATGGTCCTACAACATTAGTTACAATTAATGAGAGGATATGCTGATATACAGCATGTATAAACACTCCAACACCCACACACGATTAGACTTTTGCTGAATCGCTGTCTTAACCACAGTGAACAGCTACATAGTACTGCAGTTACACACACACACACACACACACACACACACACACACACACACACACACACACACACAATCCCCCTGCCATTGAACTGATTTATCCAGTAGCTTCTTACACTCTTTGTGCATGGCCTTCACAGGTCGAATTAGTCAGTTTATGTAATTATTAATTAATCTAAAGATGAAATGACTGATCAGTTAATTGTTTTACCAGCAACCCAAAATAAAAATTACTGAAGTGATAACTTTATAAAAAAAAATTATAAGGTTAGTCTTTTTTCTTACGTGAAAATTTTTACATTTGCTGTTTCCATCTTGTAAAACGTGAACATGTCCTTCTTCCCTCTGTTTTATAATATTGTAAATTGAATACATTTGATTTTCAACATCTTAATTCAAAATATACATTATTTTTATTTGCATGATTTATCAGGTAATGTTTTATTTATCTGATTCTTTATTTAAATGAGTAGATTTGCGGTAAAAAAAAAAGTTTTCAAAAGCTGTCTTTTTGTTCTCAAATAAACATAAGTTATGCAACATGAACATGAAGAAAAAACATCCACTTATTTACACAGAATAGTGGTTACACATGATTATATATCTACAAAAGAAATAGGCGATTATAATATTGAACACTTTGTAACTTGTTCCATCTCTGAGGACCATTATATTACCAAGCAATTTTTCTGAGCTGTGTTTGATCAGGCACTATTGGTCAAATTAAAATATCTTCATTTATATATGTTCAGTTTATTAGAACTTTATAGGTAATGCAATGCACCTCACTTCTGTTGGCTAAATATGTTCATTTATCTTTTTTATGGTTAATGAAAGAAGATATCAATTGAAATTGACACTCAGAAGAGCTTGCCAAAAAAATAAATAAATAAATCTATCTGCTCTGCACAGATGTTTCAACTGGAAGCACTGTCTCTGTTTCTCAGCCAAATGCATCTAAAAGCATCCCTGAGCATTCCTGACAGGATTACTGGGCCAGGTACCATTCACAGCGAGAGAGAGAGAGACAGAGAGAGAGAGAGAGAGCGAGAGGGAGGGAGAGGAAGAGATAAAGGAGTCGGAGGGAGTCGGAGTGAGCGTGCAGCGCAGCCTGCTTGTTTTGCACGTCTCACTCTGCGTGCTTGAGCAGATTTGGATTGATAAAAGATAAAGGCTCTTTGATAGGCTGCAGGTGTGCTGCTTTAATGAGCATTACCCCGACTCCCCCGCCTTTCTCTCCCCTCCACTCCACACCACAGATGCACATCGGCACATCTGTCATTCAGTGCTCTGCAGCATCTCTAACCTCTTCACCCCTCCTCCCTGCCTGTCACTCATCCCCAGACCCTCTCTTTCACGCACCCACGCATGCGCGCACACACACACACGCACGCACGCACGCACGCACACACACACACACACACACACACGCGCACACACACACACACACACACACACACACACACACACACACACACACACACACACACACACACACACACACACACACACACACACGCATTTGAGGAATCAAAGTGATGTCAGTGTATCTGCTATTCAATGAAATAGTTTCCCTGTATTCCTGTACAGCGTGCCTGGCTCACTCAGTGCAATTGAGCTGTCCAAAAAAACATCCAAACTCCACCCACTCGGGGCATTCCAGGCTGCTAAAACAAATGCTCAAAAAGAAATAAGAGAAAACACAGTAATTTTAATGCAATTTGGCCGGCTCACAGTCTGTTAAGAGGTGCACTAGAGAAACAAAGAAAAAGAGGGAGAAGGACATGGTGAGAGGGATGTTAGGTGTTTGTTTGTGGGCACTTGCTTTCCCCTCATTCACAGCCCAAGGTGCCAGGGGAATAGCTTGATGACGTGGGTTGTGGCCTGGGCAGGAAACATGGGGAGGAACTTGTGGCTTTATATTAAGTGCCGGGGCGGTTAACAGGAAAAGATAACCTGTTTCTGTTGATATAGCAAGGAAGTGTGAATTCTTGGCACATGCGAGATGTCGCAGAGAGAAACAGGCCGACGAGGCCTTCCCCGTCTTTGACTGACTGCCTTACTGGAATTTCCTCGAGTTCGCTGTGGTTTTGTTTGGGTGGCTGTGATGGAGTGTTACAGGAATGCTTTCAGGGACCTTCCTACTGTAACAGAAAAGGTGTTTCTTATGCAAAAGGCGAAGCTGTTGCATCATAGTGATCACAGTATAGTGCTAAGGATGACCTCTTGAATGAGAGGTCATGTGGTCATTTGTGGGGCGCTTTACACTGTGAAACAACTGTGTAAAAGAAGTTGTTCACCAATAAATCTCCTGATCCTCTTCAGGAAAATAATTATGGAACAATAAACTATTATCTGTTCAGGAGTTTTATGCAAAACAGAACAATGTGTGTTATAAACAAGGCCTCTCAAGCGGTTCTAAATATATAAATACGTGTAATTCATAGAGACATTTGTCAGACTTTTACAGACAACATAAAATATTTAAAAAAAATACCCCGTTGCACTGTACAGGTTGTGGACTTGACCCACTTCTTTAAATGTGCAGAGTATAGACAGAAAAACTTTGGTTACAATGCTGTATCTTTGGCCTGCAATGCTCTCGCTCTCTCTCTCTCTTTCTCACACACACACACACACACACACAGCAGCAGCAGCAGCAGCATCAGAAACATAGCCGAAATTATTATAGTTTCCTGGAAAAGATTAATTTCTGATAAGCCTTCCTTTGTTGTCATATTGTAAGTGTCATTTTCTGTCAATCCTTTGTGCACTCTGCAGCTCAATTTATTTATTTATTTTCAAAAATCCTTACAGCCTTTTACAATTGTAAAATAAAATAAAAAACATTCTAATAGTCATAATGTCATTAAAGCACACACTATATTTACATTTAAAAGCAAAGTTGTAAATATATTTTGATAAATATTTTTTTTTTCATAGTATAAAAGGCTATGAAAGCACTGGTGTGCAGTTTGACTGAAACCCACACTTCTTCTTCCTCCTCTGCTATCCCACCAGTCAATCAGTCAACCAAGCAGACACCTAGTCAGCCGTTCAGTCAGTTAGTCAGCCACCTATAGTCAGTCAGTCAGACACCCAGTCAGTCAGTCAGTCAGTCTGCAGTTTGGGCAGGGTGGAGGCTCGTAGACGGGCCCTTTGTCTGAGCAGAGAAGCCCCAGACACAACAGTGGCCAGCCCCGGCCCCTCACAATGGCCCT
This sequence comes from Embiotoca jacksoni, assembly GCF_022577435.1. Classification (NCBI taxonomy): domain Eukaryota; kingdom Metazoa; phylum Chordata; class Actinopteri; family Embiotocidae; genus Embiotoca; species Embiotoca jacksoni. Next base: position 8,795,667 of record NW_027185381.1, on the reverse strand, counting down.
ACACACAAAGGCCCACACACTGGGACAATGGACCGGGCTCAGAGTGGGGGTAGACGGCTGGGCTGAGGTTACCCACCTGCACACTTCAGGACCGGACCCCCCCCACCTCCCCCCACCCCTCCACCTCTTAGGCGCACACACACTACCACAGCCCCCACCCTTCCAGCTCTAAAATCGCTGCTGCAGGTGTCTTCCTGTTTTGGTGGCACAAGCAGGAAGCAGGGAACTTCAGTGTTGTGAAAGCATTAATTTGGATTTTACAGCAGAAGATGTGCCGTGACAGAGATTGAGACATGTGTAGCAAAGTTACTGCAGGTCAAAGAGCTTTAAGACACAGATTAAGACTCTGCTGTTGGCATAAATTTCCTAAAATTACAAAAAAAAAGTTGTATGTAAAAAATAAAAAAAAAATTACAACAAAATTACATCATTGTTTTTAGGCAGTTAAATTATCTCTATAGGTTCTGTATCTATTAACACGATTGTTTTCTGGTTATGAGAAGTGTCAGAAACATATGTCCGCAACACTGGATACGAGTGTGTATATGATTGGAAACAACTTTATGCTGCTGCCCATAGCATCCCCATGGGAATGCTTCGTTTATATATCTAATCATTTATTACCATTACTTTGTTTCACTTGTTGTATTCCCCATGCAAGGTGATCACTGTATGTGATTCGAGTTTTTTTTTTTTGTATGAGCTCACCAAACCAAATAAAAATCTTAAATTACTCGATATTATAATTTTAACTAACACAATCTCATCACCTAACATAAGAATAAAATCAATAATTATATAAATTAATTTATAATAAATTAAGTAAATATGTTGTACAGGAAGTAGAACACTACACTCCCTATGTGTCTTACAGTTTCAACATTTAACACAAAATATATATATTTTTTTTAAATTATTTTAAATAAATGTAAAGGAAATGAATGGCAGGAACAAATCTAATGGGATGTAGAATTTAAAACACACCACGCAAGAAAAGGTCTATCTTGCTCTTTCTCTTACACACACACACACTTAGAAATACAAATGCTACTAAGGGGAGTAAAAGAAAAAAAAAGAAAAAATAATAATTAAGTTGCAGTTAGGTTTGCAGTATACTGTCAGGAGAGGATGCTTTAATGAGCTCCAAGAACTTACCTTCTCTCTTTTTTTTTTTTCCTTTTTTCATGAAAGTCATTCCTGTAATAAATTACTGAATATCACTGGCTGCAACAAGTGGTCTGCTTTCCCCTCTCTCTTTTTGATTGGATGACCAAAGTGTCAATCATCAGCCAGCTCACAACCCTGGTGGATTCATATTGGGAGTGGCGCTTTGTTGTACCAGGCTGCCTGCATGCACCGATGTCCACTCGCACAGCTGCTGCAACGACCCAGCACTTCCAAGTGACGTTTGGACATTAGTAGTGAGAGAAAAAGAATTCTAGTTATTTTCCCATAATGAGCAAATCAGCTGTGAGCTTAAACCATGAGTGTGTATGGTGAATTCACACCAAGTGTAAAGAGCACCCACAAGTCAGATAGATTTAATTTTTCTTTTAATTGATTGCAACACATTTTATAACCACACATTACAAAATGCACATCAAATATTTTATCAGGCTCAGTTTGCAACCTTATTGATAAGAAAAAAAAAAAAAAAAAAAAAAAAAAAAACTACCAAAAATATGCTTTTACAAAATAAAACAATTATAATAAAGTAAATGCCACTTTGGATAACCGTAATCAAAAACCCATTTTTTTTTTATTTTTTTATTCTACATAAAAAAAGCTTGACATAAATAAGTTAGTATAATTTCTCAGTGTTTTTACAAAATTATGTACAAAGGTACATTGCAAAGATTTACACAAATACACAGGCATGGTGACTGCATTTCTGAGACTAGCTGTTTTCTGTCTCCATCCAGGTGCACCCTGGTCTCTTTGAAAATAAACCACACTTTAAGCAAATAAAGGGAAGCTTTTAGATGCTCACAGTGGCATCCTCAGCAGGCTAACAACGTCGGTGGAAAAAAAAAAAAAAAAAAAAAAAAAAAAGTACAAACGTCTAGGATATCACAAAGTAATACAATGTGAAGTCAATTAAGGAGCACAGGCGGCGCTGGCAACTGTAATGAAGCAAAGATGTATTTGGTATTGTAGGACATTCTACCCTTTACAGAAAACCTCCTTTCTGAAGAGCATTAAGGCTCATGAAACAATAAGGAAAACAGTCAAGGAGAACACAACTGTGCAGTTTGTATGGTCTCTGTCCTTCAATATCTGAGTACCTCACAGCTCCAGGGGGAAATCAAACACATCCTTTACAATGTGGCTGAGGTGTACAGGAGAACTTAAGGAAAAACAAACGATCATATTCCAGGATTCAACTGGTGCAAACAGCACCTCAATTACAAAATAAATATCGGCTGATTTAAAGAAAGTCCTTCCGGAAATATTATTCCTGTGGAACTAGATCTTATAGGAGAACTTGCACTTGGTGACATTCGCAATAAGCAGCGAAACAAAACAAAACAAAACAAAAAAAGTTTGAATACAAACAGAGGAGCTACATTTGTACCGTTCTTCACTGGTGAGTTAGGAAGATGACGGAGTGAAGACACACTGTTAAGAAACTGTAAGAAGCCATGATTTTGTATTTTAAATGTAGCAATTAGGGACCATGTCAGCATCACAATGCCTTTCAAAATAAAAGAATAAAATAACCAAAAAAAAACAAAAAAAAAAACTGAACAGCATTTTGGAAACATGTATCAAACTACACTGCAATTCTTCAAGTCAAATCAAAATTCACACCATTTTACATAAAGGATTTGTTTTTCAATCATAATGTTTTATGTGCTACATATGGAGAGAAATATAATATATATAGATATCTATAGATATTTATTTACACACAGGTAGTAAAAAAAAAGGAGCAAAAAAGGAAATCAAACCTAATTGCACACTGCTACATTGACCGCTTTTAGAGGCAGTAACTTTTAATTGAGTGCCACAACTTTAGTGTTTCTATTCAGTGCTTCAACAGCGTCCTCCCCCATCTTCAGGAGAGCTGATATGTTTCTGATGCTGCGTAGATCCTCTTCCAAAAATAAAAAAAATTTAAAAAATTCGGCCAACACTGAGGTTTCCCGCTTAAAACTGGGGGAAATACATGTTCAGCTCTGTGGGACAAATCAGACCAAGGGGGGGGGGGGGGGGGTGGGGGGGGTGGAGGGAGGAAGGGAGAGTAGGAGGGGGGGGGGGGGCATTAGAGTTTGCAAGAACAACACTAATCTGACACACAGAGCATTGTGCAATAATTTCTGCAAAAGAATGGAGAGGCTGGTTGTGCTGAGGTTTAACTTAACATGTGGAGAAGCAAATGCCTCCCGACATAAAAAGGCAAGGAGACGGGAACCAGAAATATAGTTGGGAGACACTGCAAACAGTCCAGAAAGTGTTCTTTATGTTCTTTAGTTATTGACCAGCGCATATATGCAAGCCGAACTTGTTCATTCGGCAAACTTAAAAAAAAAAAAAAAATTAAAAGAAAGAGGTGTCCCCAACACCTTGAATTTTACACAACAATTTATATTTTAGGAGTAGAAACCAACAACTAGCAGGCAGGTGAACAAGATCTTTTTTTTTTTTTTTTTTTTTCAAAGAACCATACTTTTTAATAAAAAAACAAAAAAACAAACACATAACTATTTTAGACTTCCTTGAATTTTTTTTATTATTTTTTTCTTAAAATTTCCTCTCCCACTAATCCGTTTCTAAACGTGTACTAAAAACCACCATGACTTCACCCCCCTAGTTCACATCCTTGTCACTACACTGCAGATTTCATGCCCATTCACCCTCCAAACCAGTGACACAACATGCACACTTGATTTCAGACCTGCACGACTCCTCTGCACGCTCTCCACCAACAGGGAGGGACAGATGTGTGTGTGTGTGTTGTAACATTAGTCTGCAGAGTGTGTGCGTGAGAGAGAGTGCCCTGCACGCACGCACGCACGCACACACACACGCACGCACGCACGCAGAGACCAGCCCCTTCCCGTCCCTGCTCTGCTCCGTGCTGAGGGCAGTGGCTGCTGACGTGTTACTACTACACTGTTGTTCAGCACTTGTTGTTTACACTTCAGTGGAAACTCTGGGCTCGTGGTTGAAAGGTGTAAAACGCGCAGCCACCATTTTTTTTTTTTATTATTTGTTTTTTTTTTTGTATCGATCGTAGTGAAATCAACGTAGATCCGAGTGCAAAAAAAAAAAAAAAAAAAAAATACAACTGAAAGCTGTTACTACTAGTAAATGAATGGGGCCGCCTGACAGCACTCTTGAAGGGCACGCACGCAAAAAAAAAAATATATATATATTATCAAACCTGCACACGTATTTAAAATCATCTAGTCTGAGCTGCACGGTGGTTTATATGAACACCGAACGATAGTGTATAAATAACACGATTTTTTTTTTTTTTTTTTTTGTAAATAAAAAGTATTTTTGTTAAATTTACGAAAACCTCCCGAGGAGGACCACAGCTAGAAAAAAAAGAAAAAAAAAAGGGCCTAGTCTGCATTTTCTACCCTGACGCGTTACACCATTCAGAAGCCCATTAAAAAATAAGCACATTTAGGAGAAAAGGAAGAAAAAAAAAAAAAAAAAAAAGTTAAACCGAGTCCAGAGGAGCTCCTTACCGTCTCTCCGTCCTCACGTTTGCCTCTTGGGACTGGGTTTCCTGGGTGTGTGTTCCGTAGGGCGGCTCAGGCTCGGACAGCTGACCTCCTCCGAGCTGGTGTGTGACCTCTTATTTTGGGCCGAGGGGTCTGCAAAAGCAAAGTTTATCATCGTCAGTTTAAAAAAAAAAAAAAAAAAAAGAGAAGAGAAGAGAAGAGAAACTAAATAAATAAGCCATTTACTGATCTTTGTCCTCTACTCTTTTTTTTTTATTTTTTTATTTTTTATTTAAAAAGACCCAATTTTTCCCCGTTGTGGTCCAAATCTTTTTCAGGTTACAAAAAAAAAAAATATATATATATAAATATATATTTTTCGGTGAGGGAAATCCCACCACAGTGATGTGGCTATCTGTTACACAGAAAAGCATTCGGGTGGAAACAAGAGGTCATTTTGTAAGCAGACGTAGTACCGTGACATGCAGGTCTTTTCCTCAGCCCGGTGCACTGCTCCGTGCACTCCATCTGCCCGTCGGACCTGCCGCCGTCTTCGCTCGGAGCCACCACAACACAGTTATGATTCCCGTTTAAATCCACATTGTTATTCCCTGCGGCGCGGACGCCTTTCTCCCTCCGCGGCTGCCGCATGTAGAAATCCGGGACCTCTGCGCAATCCACTAATTCCCACTCCAGCCTGCCGTTGGCCAGCGGCGTGTGATTGGCGAAGTCGAAGCCCCACTTGGCGGAGGCAGCCTCTTCCAACTCCCGCAAATGTCCCTTTAAATCCCTCTTTAACTCTTCGTGATCCACCGAGCCGAAGAGGCTCCTGCAGGCTGACGGTTTCGGGTGATCCGACACCCGGGGCTCTGTCCGCTCCAGCGTCGGGCTCCCGTTTGAAAGTCGAACATCTGACATTTTAAACAACCCCCCCCCCCTAAAAAAAAAAAAAAAAAAAGACTATTTTTTTTATTTTTTTGTGTGTCTTTTTTCTTCAAACGACCAGCGAAGCGTCCCGTTTTCACCAGAAAAACACGCCGCTCAAAAACAACGGGTCTCTCCTCGTCGCTGAGAAAGATCCGAAAAGCTGCGTAAAACGACGACTGGCGCCCCGCGTACGTCGAGCTGGAGAGGCTAACGGCCGCGGTGCTCGGTCGTCTCCGCGGAGCATCAAAACAAAGTGCACAGGAACCGGAGCCGCTCTGTCAAAAAATGGTTCGTCCCGTAGTGAGAGAAACTGCAGACAAACCTTCTCAGTACCCAATATGGCGATTGAGAGATGTAGTTGGGATTGAGAGGGGAGGTTGACTTGGGGAGGGGGGTGGGAGGTGGGGGGGGAGGGAGAGGGAGGGGAGGGAAACGTGATTGACACACGGAGCTATTTAAACGCAAAGATAGCCGCTGATTGGTCAGGACGCTTGAGCCCGCCCACTTCTTCTTAAGGTGGACCGAGGTTGTTTGCGACAGGGCTCAGAACATCCAAGCGCGCCTGTGTATTATTACTACATCTTTTTCCAAGCTCAAAAACTGAAAAAAAAAAAAAAACCGCTGTCAATACAGCAGTGTGCAAGTTGCTTTAGATCTCCCTTGTTACACGTCTTTTTTTCCACTATTTGTATGGACATTTAATAAATATATATTCCTCTTCCTATGTTAGCAGGTAAGAAAATATTATGGATTAGAAAACAATCCTTTCAGTGATAACAAAAAGAAGCCAATAAAAAAAAAAAAAAGGATATTCTAATATTTCAGCTTCTAAATAAGAGAGAAACTAATATTTGCAAGACATTAAAGCTGAATGTTTCAATATTATCTGGTAGGCATTTAAAATTACATTTTAAAACCAGCTTCCAAAAAAACAAGACAAAAGCTTATGGGTGGAGTTTAACACATGGCATCGTCTTGTTTTAAAATACCTTGCATTTCTTGCATCCGCAGCCTTAGTTTAATGAACCTAACAACAAATATATTTCAATACATTCACAAATTAGAATTTAGAAAAAAAAACAAAACTATAAAATCCAACTGCTGCCAAACATCCATTAATCAGATTAATACAAAATATGCTGTAAAGGTAATATTTGTGAAAAACAAATTGCTTGTAAACATTCCGCCTTAAAAGAGCTGACAGCACTTAAACTAAAGCTTCAAGGTTTGGGCTCTGTGCCTCTCTGCTAAAGTAGGTAAACCCCCCTATCCCCTCTTAAGTAACCAATGATTGCCAAAAATAAAATACAAATTTAATTTCTGCCAATTAGCCAAACGTCTATCTTTACTACATGAGATTTCCACCAATTATATGCAGCCGAGTAGGGAAGGTCAAGTTCAGCACACAACTGACCCCAAGACAAGAAGAGAGAACACCAGGGCTAGAAAACCACATACATTAGAAGTTGTCAAATGTGCATTTCTTTTTTTTTTTAAACCCCCAAAACCTTAAAGGAAAAAAACAAACACTGTCAAGGTTCCTGCATGCTTAATGTTAGAAATTGTTATTTACACTACAGTCAAAACTTTGGATAGTGTTGGAAAATTGAGTACCACCTGTCAAAAACTACTACATAATGGAACAATATAATTTATGTTATCTCAAGGTAACCTGCAAGCAAAAGTCGTTGGTTTTCAAATTGATCCAAAACCTCATTCTTCTCTTTATGATACAGTTTACACTTTGTACCACTGAGGAAGAAAAAACAAGGCACATTAACACAGATGCCGGCCTCATGTTCTCATTACATTAAAAGAAACACGACTGCTTAAAATAGAACTATAACCTGTTTGCGAGAAATGATGCAATTTAATTTTACTGTGAGCAATTATTTACTTAAGAGGTCACAGCAGGCTAGGTGGGGTGGGTGGCTGCTTGTGGACCCCCTTAAGACTGGGACAATGATGCCCCCTAGTGATCACTTTAAAAAAAAAAAAAAAACCTCTACAACAGCACAAAGTGAGTAGGTAAACCATCTTCATGTCAAAGGCTTTTTAATACTGTAGCTTTAGATAAACATCACATCGGTACATGTACATATTTATATAACAACCACAGGAGACTACTAAGGGTTCAGGCTATCCCAAAAACCCAGTAAGATATCAGTCCATCAAAGTCTCCTCACTGACCCTGCTGAGGTGCAGTCGCCTACCTTCCCAGTCAGTCCATTATAGTAAACTGGTCCATTGCTCAGTCAGGCAGCCTCAGAGACTGAGCCACTTGATGATGTGGAAGTTCCTCTTGCCCACTCTGAGCAGGCTCAGTCCATTAGACAGGATGTGGAGTTTGGGGATCAAGACCTGCTCCGGTTTGTCAGCCCGCTTGTGGTTGATCCACACCGCTCCGTCTGAGACCATCTGATACCTGAGACACAAACATTCACACATTTATGTTTGCACAGCGTCTCCTCTACGTAACCCATCTGAGGTAGTGAGGAAATAACCTTGCACTGTTTCAATAGGAAATCACAAAAATGCCTCCTTGTCCCATTGTGATCCATCTTTGCACTAATTCTAAAGCCAACAATATAATTATAGAAAACTCGTACTGAATATAAAAACTGCATCATCTGACAGATCACACTGTGTATTTCTGAGGTACAAGTAGTCTCACAGTAACTTGTGTATAATGATGAGATATCACATAATCAGTATCCAGGCTATCCTCCTGACTCCTACATGGTCAATTAATGTAAGTTTATGACCATTAATGTAATATGATGACTGTAATCTCTTTTATACCACTGTAAATTGAATAGTTTTTGGACAGTGGTTTAGACAAACAAGCACTGTAAAAAATGTTATCATGAGCTTTTGTGTGATGGATATTTTTATTATTTTATGATAGTGTCAGTCAAATTACCTAATCATAAATAAATTGAAATACATTTTATTTGTGTTTGCCCATCTGCTGCCACCTAAATACAATGCCAGTGAACATAATTTAATTCACAAACTCTGGACAAAAATGGCTTGTAAAATTTCAACAGGATTATCTGACTCCAGCTACTTTCTTTTGAACAAATAATTATCATAAGAACCACATGCATGGCTTGATAGGACTTAAGGAACGTGAGGAATTTGAGTGGACTAATAGCCCTTGAACTTTCCTTCATCCATTTGCAGGTTTATGTGTTTAATGTAGTTTTTAAATACTCTCTATATATTCTCTATTAATAGTTGGCCCTGAGAAACTGGATTGAGAGGAATCAGGACTGGAGCTCCTACCCTCTGGGTCCCTCGGGGATGGCGTTGACCTTGCGGCACGTGTCGATCACCGTGGTCCCCGGCTCCAACAGCAGCTCATGGAACGGAGCCTCCCTGAAGAGTTCCTGAAGCTCCTCGTCGCTCATCTCCTCCAAGGCCTGCACGCTGCTGTGGTACAGCGCATTGGTACATCTGCAATGACAACATTTAATGTGACTGCACTGCTCTGCGCAGCCTTTTCCTCCACTGGGACGATAGAGGTTAAGAGCAGCAACACAGTGAGTTACTACTACTACTAGTGAGCCTGGTGTTGTTAAGGATTTAGCATATTTCCCTCCTACACACAGCTGATGTATGAATACTTATCAACATACAAATTAGAATTCATCATTGACTTTCTGGCGGTAACTGACTACATAACCCTGCAGCGCTAAACACATTGTTTCTGATGTTTCTGAATGAGTTCCTGCTGAATAAAACCAAACATGTATAAAACTGCAAGAAATGACCTCACAACTTGTCGAAATAAATACGGTACACACACAGAGCCCCCTCTGACCTCTTGGCACTCTCGAGGCCCTCCTTTCCATGCACCAGTTTGGTCACTTCTGCAGCCAGCCGTTTATGTGCGAGGCGTTTGCCTGGATCCTCTCTCTGCTGCTCCGTCAGCCTCTCCACCTCCGCCAGAGGCAGAAAGGTGAACAACTTCAGGTACCTGTGAAATGCACACACAAATACACGTCAGCTTATTACCGAGTATTTGCTAGACCTCAACCAGCCAGGACAGATGACAGGTCAACAATGAGATGCTTTCAGATCGTTTATCTTAGCTTTACATCCATTCATCAGCCTCCACCTGCACGTACCCCTCCACACTGGCGTCCGGCTGCCTGAGAAAGAACTGGTAGAGCTCAAAGGGCGATGTCTTGTCTCTGTTGAGCCACACTGCGTTGCCTGCTGTTTTCCCCAGCTTGTCCCCAACAGAGCTGGTCACCAGCGGGATGGTCAGGCCATACACCTCCTCACCGCTCACTCTGAAAAGATACCAGGATGTCAGTGCAACTAGGCTGGTATGGACACATGAAAACTTGAGAGTGGATCCTTTGTCTGGCGGAACTGCTGGCGCGTTTTTGCAATGTCTTCGTAACAAGCAGCGATAATTCAAATTTAAGTGGAATCAATGTAACCATACAAGTAGAAAAAAAACAAGCTGCTATTATTTTTTTATCTAAAAATCTAAGGCTGAATCTTGCAAGCATATATTTTGTTCCGGTTGTAGAAGTCATGTACTTCTGCTCACTCCAGTTTGATGCCATCAGTAAGATATTAAATGTGAGTTTTTAAAATCTAGGTCACATTCTTAATTTTTTTCCTGCGACAATAATGTAATACAGCATCAAGCCAGTTGCTAGAAATTGGCCGTTGCTCACAAATGAATCAATCTAAACTGAGTGTAACGCTTTTAAAGGGGTCCCCTTAATATCAAAAACACACACACCACAATTCCGTAATAGATGCAGAAATAAATAAAAAAAAGTTTGAATAAATTCAATGACTGAACATTTTTCTCAAATTAACATTGTTGCTTTGAAGTTAAGAAGTATGCAGGATTTAAAAGTGGCTCGTGTAGATTCACACGAGACATTTACTTACATTTCCTGATGTGTGTGTGATTTGACCAAATTATGGGAATTATGAATGGTGTCTGGTACAGAGCTATGTCTTCAGAAAGAGAAGAGAACATATCCATCTGTCAGGTCCATATTAATATGATGGGCATTTACTTGTTAATGAACTCATGGCCAGACATCACAGACAGCCTCTATGCAGAAAATGGCAACCATATATTTGGTTCAGGAGGTAGAGGTTATACGATGGTGCTGATAAAAAAGTAGATAACCTTGTAAATTTAAGCGCTTAAGGAATGGGAAGCATGCAGAATGAAAGAGTGGCTCCAAACACTCCACATAAAAAAGTAACCACATTGTCTGTGATGTGTACATTTACCAAGGATCAACAATATCTTTAATTTATAGATTTTTCAATGAGGTCTGGAGCAAATCTCTGTACCTACTGAAAAGAGACCACTACATTAGTAGTCTGTTTTTCTCCTCTATATTTTGGAAACTTACTTGTGAATTTAGCTCAAATGTGCAACTATGTGTTTGGTTCAGGGGGTAAAAATCCTAAACTTCCTGATTAACAGCATAAAAAAGCTTGATAAAAAGTTTTTACAGTTACAGGTTGTTTTTTTTTTTTACAGGATGAACAAGTGCAGCGCAGAAGACAGGCTCCTATCAATTCACATTAGACATGTTGGATGTATATACAATGCAAGATCAATAATATGCAGTAACATTGCTGTTTTTTTTTTGTTTTTTTTTAAATGGAGTCTGAAATGAGGCTCTCTTCTCCTTGAAGACCACTGCTACTCCAAAAGTCGCACTGTTTGGATGGGCATTTACTTGTGAATGTACTCATGGCCAGACATCAAATTGCCCAGCTGGTCGGTGCCTCCGAGCTGAATCTTGCAGCCGTATATTTGGTTCAGGTGGTAGAAGTCATAAGCTTGGAACACCTGGTAGGTGAACTCTGTCAGGCTCATACCGTCTGCGCTCTTCAGCCTGGACTGCACGCTGTGCCGGCTGAGCATGGTGCCCATCCTCAAGTGCCTTCCGGCCTCCGACAGAAACCCCACCACATCCCAGTTCTTATACCAGCTCAGGTTGTTCAGTACCGCCACGGTGCCAAGCGGCCTGGCGCTGTCGTGGAAGTGAAGTTCGTGGTTGGTAAAAATCCTCTGAATGCTCTCCCGGATGCTGCGGGTGTTCGCCTCCGCGACGTCCGCGGACAGCCGCTCCCGCTCACTGGTCTTCCCGCTCGGGTCCCCAATTTGTGCCGTGGCCCCTCCGAGCACAGCGAGGACATGGTGCCCGGCGCCACGGAAGTGCAGCAGGCCTACGATAGCGAGCAAGTTGCCCACATGGAGGCTGTCGGCCGTGGGGTCAAATCCGCAGTACACAGTTTGCGCACCGGACTGGAGCAGCCGGGGCAGCAGGTCCTGCGCTGCGTTTTCTGGGAACGAGTCCTTCAGAATACCGCGTTTATTTAGAGAGAAGAGCAGTCCGCTGCGTGCAGGAGAGGAAAGGTGAAATTCAAACTTGAGCGGGAGGCAAATATTTGTTCGTCTGAGGAGACTACGGGATCCATGCCGCGATGCATAGCGGCAGATCCGCACCATGGACGCAGCCATGTTGGACAATGTGACAACTGAGAACACGGAGGAGGAGGAGGAGTTTGAGGAGAAGCTTGGGTAGCTTGGCAGGAGTATAGTGCCCTCTAGTGCAGTGGTTCTCAAAGAAGGAGGGTTTGGTAACTTCAGGTTGCAGGAGTTTCCAGGCACAACTGAAAAAGGAGGAGTGATTTAGTGATTTACTCAGATGGGTGAAGAGCGCATTTGTCCAGGATCCTATAAAACTCCAAAATCAAAACATGGACATAAACCTGCCGGGGACACCCAGGGCAAAAATGAGTTGGAGGCTCTGTTGACACAATGGGCCACCGACATCTCTCTGAGCACCGTGTATGTACCTTGTGTTAACTTGAAACTCGTTTTAAGGCATTTCTAAGAGTCAGGGTCATCAGATTAGGTATTAAATCAAGACCTGCCTGTTTCCGTTATTATTATTGTTTAATTATACATATTCTTAAAGGCACGTGTACAACACATTTCTCCACATTACTGTGTCAAGTATCTGATATATTAAAGCCTTAATGTAGGTCCTGTTTAAGCTGGGTTTTAGAGGGCCCTACTGTCAACATCTAGTTTGAGGAAGTTAATTATTTCAGTTTTTTGCTGAATTAATGTATTTTTGATCAAATTCAGAGCAAATCTGTAGCCTTGTAGTTTGCCAGCGCAAAAAAAAAAAAAATATTTATGTGAATTCTATGTCATATAACTTGATTCTTCAAGTATAATTGTTTAGTTCTAATTTAACTAAATCTTATTTCATTTGGTTCTTCTTTCCTTTTATCAGCAGTTGCATGATATAATGTCTCCAGTCAATCAGTTGCCCTGCAGTTTCACTGCTCACTCTAAACCAGAATACAAAGGTGCAGATCAGTTTGGGGTCTTTTACTTTGTTTTGAAAAATGTTTGCAAACCCAATACATTACATTTGCACACATATATAATAGCAGCTTAATGTGATTCAGTTACAGGCTATAATGATCCACGTTCTGTCTTCTCTATTGGCAAATGGAATCATTACTTCCAATTTGATCACATGTTGACCAAAGAGTTTACGATAAAACCCAGCTACAGCACTATGTAAGCAGACTGAAGATGCTTTAGTGCAAGTTTGACTATTGACCAAAAGAGGGCGAACTTGCATCAGCCTCAGCTTACCTGTTAAATCACAGTTACACAGTAAATATGAAATGTTTTGTCTGTTCACATTTCCGTCTGCAAATACGCAATGGCTTTGGTGTAGGAAGAAAGGAAGGTGCATGTTATAGATAATAAAAGTGAGTGATATTAACTCTAGCATGGTCTATTGAAATTCAACCAAACAAAATGTAGAGGATTTTAAAATCATTTTATTTCGAAATCCATTCAAAGTCAATTTGTTTCATTGTTTAAATGACTAAATATACATTCATCAAACATTTACAGTATTGTTATCAAGCCACAGTACACATTAACAACACTTCCAAAGACAGTCTATGTTGTCTCTTTTCATGACACTATAGCCACAAAAACAAACTCCATGAAATTCAGGAAAAGAACAAAAAATAAAATAAAATATCTAATTCCTATGACTGCTGCCCTGCCCCCCTGCTCCCCTGTAGAAAAATGTCTGTCAGTTGTGGAAAACAAAAATAAAAGTGATATTAATCAGTATTGTTGTTGGTGTTTGTGTGCTGTAAGGCAGGGCACTATAAAATTACTCCAGACTGAATAAGACAGACAGAGATAGAGATGGAAAAACAGTACCTTTACTATATCCTGAGCTAGTTCAACAAAGGAAGACTACGATTCCCTGATACAAGTCAAAAAGTCCCTTGTCAATTCAACACAAAACAGACATTACTAATTGTAAGCCGACATCACAAATTTACACGACTTCTCCACTTGGGCCTCACGCATTTTATGTTTAGCTTTTAAAAGACTCTCTTTTTGGAAAGAAATCCTTCAATTTTACTGTTTGAAATGATGAATGAAGCTCCAATAGTACGTTTGAGCATTAGTCTTACTGTAGTTTGTATTGGATATTTTCTTTGACATCATTTCCTCTCTGTGGGACCCTATTGTGTCTCAAACAGCTAAATCTAGCTGAAGACACCAACAGTTTACAATTCTACAAGTGTGTGCATAAGTCAAGTGTTGTTTATTTTTGAATCTCTGATGTTTTATGGCATTTACATACACTAAGGCACAGGTTGTTGGTGGTTAATCCCCAAGCACATCTGGGCTCTGGGAGGCCCAGGAACCTACGAGGTGAAAAACTGAGCTGCGTTGAATGAATTCGGCAATGTGGGTCTGACATTCTGTGATGAGATATAATAAGTAAGTTGAGGCAGCTTGTAGTTCGGTAATCTACTAATGGCATACGAAATGTTTGGTGAGTTAGTACAACGTAGCAGCGAGTGAGGAGAGAAAAGTCAGATGAAAAGCATGACAAAAATCAGGATTACAAAACTATATATATATTGCATTTTTACTACTGCATCATGTTTTGTAATCTGTAATATTTGTGATGTGATGGCAAATTATGAGTGCATTCAGTTTCTCTATTAACCAACAGAGATGTGATGTATAAAAAAAGTTTTAAAAAAAAGTACAGGTTTGTTCAAAATGAAGAGGCAACTGTGGAGTATTTTTGATAATAATGATGAAATTCTGTGCATATATTATTACCCCATTCGTTTCCTAATGTGCATCCTGAGAAAACAGTATAAAAAGAGGAGATCACTATTGTATGATCAGTGCCAGGCTGTAGCTTCACCTTTCATGTGATAAATACTTTTTGTATTCAGAGTTCATGGAGGTCAGGTTTTAATCAACCTTATCCAGCACTGCACAGCCCATGTATGCTTTCAGAGCTCAATTTAACAGATAAAGGAAGTACAGCTGAAAAGAACTGAATGCATGTTACAGTCTTGGTGGCTCTCTATCTAAAAAGAAAGCAATTAACCAAGGGAATGTTCCCAGTGGGATTCAGATCTATGGCTACTCAGATAACCAGTTGCCCTGTTACACCTTAAATCTATTTACACTGCACTCTTCGTTGGTGCCATTTCAAATAAACAATTATCAGATTTAGTCATACATATATACTTTAGTATAAAAATAGGATCCAATTCAATTAAAACACAAGTCTGTGACATTTAAGCAAAAAGAACATGCAGAACTACATTTACTGCAAAATCTCAAAAGTTTGAAACTATTTACCAAACGGAGGGATACAAAAGTTGATCATCATTAGTACCTTGTACACCTCAAGAGTTAAAAGTCAGCGAAGCAGTCCATGGGATCATTTCACCTATGTACAGTACGCTTTGTTTACACAATGTGATGTAATTACAAGCACAAAGTCCATTTCTGAGGACTGAGTTTCAATCATTTTATGATGATTTCGGGACGTTTTGGTTGGATAAGCAGATGGGGAAAGCATCCTCTCACAGATTCACGTATATTTTATCCAAATTATGAGACATGCACATTTTCATCATTTCCTTATCAACATTCCCTTACTGTAGGTCTTCCAAGTAGCATGTTCATTTTATACAAAAAGGCAGTGCGACAACAAATTCAGGAGTGGCCTTTTCACATGCACGGTAATCATCGCAGTTAGATGACAATAATATCTATAGGATACTATGTGGAAATATATTTGATCTTCATCCATCACCGGGCAGACTAATTCTACAGATTCAAGTTTTCCTTGTATAGGTCCAGATGGACAGTTAGCTGAAACAGACCACGTGATTTTAGAGAAACTCTCGGAGAGAAACTGAACCCCAAGGATCAAAAACTTCTAATCGTCAAAGTTGTTTTTTTCATTTATTAGGCCATAAAACCATTATTTTCTTTGTGGGAAAAAAATGTTATTTGTTATCATATAAATATGCGCAGATAAGACCCCTGAATCTCAATCAACTACATGTTTATGAGGCGAGAACACAGCCTGTGAAAAACAAAATACGTGGCGATGACACGACCAACTGACAAAAGGAGATTCACTGAGTGAAATAGTTGCTAGCTTTAAGTCTTCCTGTTTTGAGGTTTTAATGTGAGTTATCTTGGGGTTAGCCCTTAAATACTAAAACAAGATGGAGTACCAAACATCTGTGTTTTGTGAAAAAGGTCCAGTCTAAAAGCATCATATTAACATATTACAGGCATGTTTGTGCTTCAGATGTGCATTGTGGTGCATGTGAACAGTGGTGCCTGTGGTCAGTTCAGTCTTGTACACCTTCTTCATAAGATTCTGCTACCGTACTCTAAAATTTTAAAATGACTCCGTGTCAAGTCTTGATGTCGTCTTGTTTGGAGGAAAAAAAGAACATGAAAGGTGATGATCGTTTCCAGTATCACAACAAAGTATGGCTTCGAGGGCATACAGTACAAATAAATGATTAAGTTCAGAAGCTTGTCTGTGTCTGGTTATAAAAAGGTGAAGAAACACGGTGGAGGGCTGGTGCATTTATAACCAACACCACCTACTATTGATAGCCAATTTAGCAGAAGCTGCCTTTCTTTAAAAAGGTTTCTGGCTCTTCAACACCAATATACAAATCTATCAAATATACTGCTGGAGTGGTAATTATCAAGTTCACTTTCTTTCCTCATTTTCGGGCTTGTTGAGGGCCAAAATAACCAAAGAGGTCATCTCAAGGACTTCAAATTAACATTTAGAGTTTGGTCAGAGATTGCATACACTGGTGTATAGATAGAGGCTCAATTAGCTGTAAATCACACCTTAGCATGTGTGATTGGGAAAGTCCACACAATGGAGTGGAGAGGACTGCATTGAACCCAGAGAGCGGTCAGTCTCTTGCCTGGGCCTTAACAGGCCCTCTTGAGTTGACTGGAAGCCAAAGCTAACTCTTGCTGCATTGGGGGTGGAGAGGAGGTTAAGTGGTTCAACCCCTAGCTTATGGATGAGTCCTCTTCTTCTCATGTCCCTGACAAAGAAGGAGATGGTTTGTATAGTTTTCCTCTCTTGGTTATTTCCTCCACAATCCTCAGTACATGTCTCTGTAGATCTCCTGCAGGAGTGGGTGCAGTGAGGTGTCCTCTGTCTTTTTGATCTCCTGCACCAGCTGTGCGTGCTCAGTGACCAGCTGCCGGAGGTCAGCCAGTTTCTGCAGCAGCTTGGGAAAGAGGAAAGTGTCATCAGGGTGATTGGCTAGCAGATGGAAGTGTAGGACCTGCACGATGCTCTCCTGCATTGCCTCGATGTGTGCCACATTCACCAGGCCTGGGCGGTCTAATCACAGAGGAGATAAACAGAGAGTTGGTTGAGGTCCACAATCATTATCTTTTGTTGAAGTCAAGAACAAAATAAAAAAATATGTTCCCAGCATCCTCACCTCCACAGCAGATGATAGCGGCCACAAACAGAGCCAGGTCACTGTCGTCCAGCTCCAGCGAGTTAAACTTCATGGCAAACTGGAACTTTGGCTCCATCATGTCACTGAATGGTCGCCGCAGGCTCTTGAGGAATTCCCGAGTGATGAAGCCTGAGCCGTACGCTACAAGAAGCCCGTCCTTGTTCATACTGGAGGCGAGCATGGCGAAGAGGGCCTCGTACACTCCGTATTTTAAAAGAGTCACCTGATCATTGAGGTCCAGGCTCGAGAACCCGGGGACGGACTTTGCAAACTCCGTGAGCTCCGTGACGGTTTCCACTGATGTACACTGGCAGCAGTGGAAAATCCGAACTTCTGCCTCCCTGTCCTTCAGCGCTGTGGCGGGGCCGACCATCTTGGCCACCAGCGTCTGCTCTGCCAGCTGGAGGGTCTCCATGTCATGGATGACGAAAGGCTGTGGATAGTGAAGAAAGACACATTCTCGTGAGCTAAAAGTGTCATTTCTGGTTTTCCAGTTAAAATGCAACAAAGACAGCACAGTGTATCCTGTGATTTTGTCAGACATAAATAAACCTGACCTGACTTGACTACATAAATATGGAAAAAGCTGAATCATCAAACCTCACTTCATGAATAACTGACTGACTGACTGGGGTGTTTATTTATAATCTTTAGTGAGATGAAAGGCAGCCCTTATTGACACCTGAATATTTCCACAATGACACAATCACTCTCCCTGACTCTGCTGCTACATAATTAAGGTTGCCACTCCTAACACTCAAATACAGTTTGAGGTGTTAATTGTTCTAGAAATATAAGCACAGTTAAAGCTGAATGAAAAGCAGTGTGAGAAACTCTGAATATATGTCATACAGCAGGGGTCTCCAACTGGTAGCTACTGGTTGAGTATGTGTGTGTTGAGTATCAATTTGTTATTGTTCACATAAAAGAAGCTTAATCAGCTGGTTTGGTGGAGCTCAGCTATATGAATAAATGTTACACAGTGACATAAGTAGCTCTTGGACACTTTCATTTTGTCAAAGTAGCACTCAGGGAAACAAGTTAGAGACTCCTGTCACAGAAACCTAATAGAGGCAGTGGAGGTAGCTAGTAGGTGTTTTTAAGCTGTGTCACTGTTCCCACAGTGGACAAGTTACAACATCTGATGAGCAGCTCCACCTGCTGCTGCACATCATATCAGAGCTTTGACTCATAAACACTGCTCTAATTGCAGGCTCGTGTAACAAGGTAAGGCATGAGCACATGATGCTGAGCTGTTTAATTTTGTACTTCTGTCAATACAACACCTTAATTATCTGATAACTACGTGGTTTATATATATTTGATGGTGGTTGTTCAGACAGAGAGAGAATGTGGGCAGAGGAGGGGGGGAAGGGGTTCACTATTCTTTAGCATTGCTTAATTATAATCTATTGTGTAATATTACATTACATTTCATTTAGCTGACGCTTTTATCCAAAGCGCTTTACAACATACCGATGGTACACCATCGGGAGCAATTTAGGGTTCAGTGTCTTGCTCAAGGACACTTAGGCGGGGGGACAGGAGGAGCTGGGGAGGTGCATGTTTTTTTGGGATGGTGGGAGGAAGCCGGAGAACCCGGAGAGAACCCACGCAGGCACAGGGAGAACATGCAAACTCCGCACAGAAAGGCCCAGGACCGGATTCGAACCCGGAACCTTTTTGCTGTGAGGCGACAATGCTAACCACTGCACCACTGTGCCGTAATATCATTATATAATCACAATTTGATATCACAAACATAATGTATTTCTGAACATGGTGATGCTACAAATAATTTAATAAATTATGAATCTTAAACTAATGCTGCACCAAAATTTCTGACTGAAGCTTTGTGTACATACACAGTGTATAAAGGTTATACATTGTAGACATACTTTGCTTCTTTTTTGAGCTCGCTGTCTGCGTGTAGCATGTTAGCAGGCGAACACTTGCTAACTAAAATGGTAAATAGTCTGCACTTAAAGGCTATATCACTTAATCACCTTAGCGCTCTCAACGCATTTTACAGTTTGCCTCCCGTTCACCCACTCACACACGCATTCACACACCAGTGGCGGCAGAGCTGCCATCGAGAGCAACTTGGGAGTTCAATGTCTTGCCGAAGGACACTGAAGCATGTGCACAGGAGCATCTGAGGATCATCAGCTGATAGATAAATCAGATCGATCAAGTGTGCACCCCAAAGTTTACTTTATCCACCTGGCCAACTATGAATTTAAGAAAAGCACCAACATTTTGGTGACACACCTAGAGAGGGTACAGCCTTTGATATTCACAGACCAAGGTGCATGGCTGTGAGTAATAATCCCATTCTTCTGCAAATTATTTTCAGGGTGAAGCTGCTTTACTCTCCCAGCAGAGCTGTAGAATGGCTGCTTCTTTTGATACTCATTTTACAGGATCAAATGGCCGTATCTGTTTCATTTATTACAGACAGTAGGTGTGTCTTTGGCCCTATGCTTTGCCACAAGGTTAGAGCTTTACACACTGACCCCTTCAGCTGTTAAACTAGTTGGATTCCTTTGCTATATATATCCCAAACATGGTGTGAGGCAACAGCTTGTGCTATTCATGCTAAAGAAGACATTTGAGGTTTGCACCTTTATGGGTACAATTTAAAGTCAAATGTGAATTCACTTGATGATATTACCCTTTGACATCCCTACATTAAATATGTCTAGTGCCTGTATCACATGCAGTTGATCCTGTTGGCAAGACATCTGACTGTGAGAATAACTGGAGGTGAACCTTCTCACTTTTAAGAGCGATTCATGAGGAAATCGAATGAAATAAAGTATCTGGGTATTAATATAGCCTCCGCTATTGTGAAATATTTCAAATTTAATGGCCCAGTGATTGTAATGATGGTCAGTATAGACTTTTTAATAAATGGTTGCCCCTTCATCCTCCTCCCCTTGGTGCAGAGGTGAATAATACAAATAATTGTGTTACCCAGGATTGTCTCATCCTCCATTTCCTCCGTTTCTACCATGTTGGTTGAAGGAGTTATGCATACTTGTTATTAGACTCATTTGAAACAACAAACATTTAGAGGATGGCTTGGGGTCTCTGACATTTATAATTGTGATGAACATACAATAATATCTACAAGTATTGTCTAGCATACATTTATACTCACTTTCCTGGTTATGAGGCTGGCAGCTGGGTGTGGCTTGAACATGCAATTCTATCAGAATATGAAAATAATTCCCCAGCATTTTTGTGGTATCACAGTTAACCACCTAATGCTTCGGATAATACATTCCCCTGCTCCATCACAAAGACTATCCAAGTATTGATGTGTTTGCTCTACCCGCCTTTCCCATTTGGCAGCAGTCTGTCCCAAAGATTTTGATAAGGGGCAGGGTGGCTGTCGGCACCTGGCCAGGAACTGCACCAGAGTGAACCACAGCAAAACCTGTTGAGTCTGACGAAATAACCGATGTTCCCTGTACACAATTATCTTTCAGTATTTATCCTTAACATTCAGACTAACAAGTAAAACCTAAGGTTTTCTGGTTCACTTTCAGGTAATAAATAAATCCAAACAGAAGGTCTACTTTTTCTCAAGAGTGCTCAACCATTTGGCAGAAATAGTCACTCCAGCAGTAAAAAAAACAACATCATTTTAAGATATCTATTTGATTCGCAGTAAAAATTGTGACGAGATGCAAATTCTGACGAAATAGAAAATGTGCCATAGTGATGATAAACAATCTTATGTTGTCATTTGTTCACAGAGCTGAGGCCAATAGTACAATAAGACTTTCATGGGAAGCTCAGAGTTGTATAAAAGACACGATGATTGAGCTCCGAGAGCAAAGTAAGATCAAACATGCATTTCCAACTGAGTGCTTTCCAACTTGCTTGCGTGCTTATTCATCAGAAGCTTTGATCTGCAGAAGCAGAGGGTGAGGTCTGTGTTTGAACATGGATGTGGACTTGAAGTGACCTGTCGCTCTTGACCGATTTCACACCTACACACATCCATCCGAGGAATTTACAACAACTCTGGCCTGCACTCCCTGACCCTGGCCGCTCAAGAAACAAATCTGAGGGGGGAATGTCGTCGTGCAGATTTGAGACGGCTGGTGAAAAGAGCATGGAGGGAAACAGGCTGCGAAGGGAGAAGGGATGTGCTCTTACACTGGCTCTTTCAATCATTTTTGTGCAAACAGACATTTCCTTGTCCAGCTTGTGTGTTGGCTTACTCTGCTGATTGAGCAAGATATTTCTGTCATTGGCTCACTGCATGCAATCTCTGAGGCACTGACTACCAGGTCATATTGAGACATTAGTTTGATTGCAAATTTCAAATGTGCTCAGGATGAGATCACAATCACTCCAACAGCAAAGAAATAAATTAAAGGTTGCAAGACAACATGACCTTGGCCCGTGAGGAAACTCAGACCCGTGAATGTGCAATCCACACACACACACACACACACACAACACCTTCCACTCACCAACCCACCACTCTTAATCAACGTACAGGGGTGCTGGTCTTGCCCGTGAGAATGGTTCGAGCCTTTGCCTTGTTCATGTTGAAGTTCTTGAGGTAGGCCTCATAAATCTGCCTGGCCAGGGTCTTCTGGTCGGCTAGCTGGGGGTCGTCCACCTCCCTGTCCCCTGTCACCAGCTCCGCCTTTAGTTTTAGCTTCTCTGACTGGGGCATCCTCCCGAACCGGATGGCTGTGGACGGTAGACAGAGAGTCAGATTGACAGTCTAAAACTGAGAAGTTACAGATTAAATTTACAATGTACTCAATATTACAAAAAAATGTAATAAATGTAACACAAAACACAGAGAAAACGACTGTATAGGAGTATAGGGATGACACTGATTGCTCTAAGTAAACCCAGTTCTGGAAACTTGACAAAGGCTGAGTGAAACAACAATATCGGCACAAAATTATTCCATGTATTTAAAAATATAAAATCTACCCAAAACCAAAAAGCTTGCGGACAAGTAGCGATGAAATGTTCAAAAATAGCACTGCAGAAAGCAGTGTGGGCTATTCGTGGTGTGACTGTGCCGCTCTGTTTTCATGGGGCCAAAGCCTTTTTTTTCTGTAAATATGTGGATCTGTGGACAGCATGTAATCTAAACAAGAAACTCGCACATATTATGCTTGTCAAAGAAATGTAAAAGTCTAATTGGCTTCACGCCCGAACATCACACAGTAGACTACATGCCAAGATAAAAACCTAAAACCTAAATTTGACTGATTTCAAATGGTGTGCTGGTTCTGAATGATAAACTACATCAAAGTCCATTTTTTTTGGACTGTTGTCCACAAAGACGTCAATCAAGTGCTGCAACAACTACAGTATCTGCCATTTTCTTATTGTCAGTAAATGAGTTAGCTTACAGCTGGACCAAAGTACAGCTTCAGACTTTAATTTCAAAGTCAAATTCTTGTTTTAGAAAGATGATTTTGTTCCTATTGGTTTTATAAAAACATCAACTAGATGTGTTAGCACAGAACAAAACCTGAGCTGGAAACTTGATCTGGACAGTAAATGGACAATACATCTACAGCAAAAAAAAAAAAGCAATCCAAAAGGTCAGGAAGAACACAGAGCAGTTTACCATAGAAGGTACTTTCAAAGACAATGTCTACTCCAGTTTTAATGATGCAGTTTCACCCTGACAGCAACTGCATCCAAAATAACCTCGGAAAGCTCTGAATGCTGAAAAAAAAAAAAGCTCAAATAAAAGAAGGAAATAAGACTGGAAATGGAATCCAAGTCTGTTTAACATAAGAAGGTAAATGGACTTTCCTTTTTATGAATTTCACCAATAAGAACTTGGGCATACACATTACACAGTGAGCATCAGCCGAGTGAAATGTGCTTCAACAATACACAGAAGTTGTTTTTCTACGAGAGTATGCCTGCCCCTCTCAGACGGCCTGATCCCATTTGACTAATGAGATTAGAGTTGAACTGTTTTTAACCCGCCTCACCAGTTTCAATGGGAACAGGCTTGTGCACAAACCCCAACATTAAATGCACATGCATACCTCACTGAGAATACAACATCTAGGTGCACCTACTGCTTGCCTTTTATGAGACCGTAAGAGCATAAAAGAAGATCTGAGGCACCTGCTGATGAAACAAATCCACGCACACTGAGAGGGACTGAGGAGAGATGCGATGCCGAACTAGCAGACAGCATGAGGGCCCATTAGATTACTGCTCACAAAGTAGATGGATCATCTGCAGCCAGCAAAGCTCCACAGCGGACGCCTGGATAGGAGCCAAGTCTAATTAAGAAGTGAGGAAGTGATTGATGTTAAGCTGAGCATACTGTAAGACCGATTCCCAAGAGCCGGTTTGAGGGGATAATTGTGTGACTCAAGTAGGGAAGGGAGCTAAAGGTGGGTGGGGGGACAGTCTGTCGGTCCGCCCAAGAGATCTTGCTGATGCAAGCATGCTACAGAAAATAAGTATAGCATTGCATTGGAATTTTAACCAATGTAAACTTTAGGGAATTCAAAATAAGACAACTTTGGACTGTCCACTTTAGAATAAAAGTGTCCCAAAAAATGATCACAAATGTTACTAAACTCATCAGTAAATGTAAATTGTTGCTATACTAAACCAGAATTAGCTGTGTATTTATACCTATTTAGTTTTTAGTTTTTGACAGTAACACAGGATTTTATGTTACAAAATACATTAATAAATAAAATCTCATAAAATTAACATAAGCAGTATAGTAAGCTTCATCATTTTAATGAATACATTTCACTTGTAACGCAACTAAAGTCTTCACATTCCTAATGATGTTTGAATGAATGTTTAATGCTGAATTTAAAACGCTTCAAACTGCAAAGCTATTTTATGAGGAAATATCCGTCATGATTACATTTAACTGTGAAATCAATTAGTGGTCGATACTGTACAGTACAGTAACAAACCCCCAGAATTAGCAAGTATCCTTTGACTTCAGAAGATTAGGTTGCATTGGTCTCAAATGTCCTTCCTCCCACAGTTTCATTTAGGTCCATGGAACTCAACACAGATATACAGTAAGAGGAAGGGCAGCTCACAGAAATACTACTACTGTCGAGCTTGGAGGCAGTATAATCATCAAAATCTACGCTGTGTCTTCAGGAAGCATTGGGAAGGCTCGCCGGTCAATAACTCAATGAGACAAAAGAAAGACGCCTGCTGCTGCCTCCACAAGTCCACTACCACCAGGATGGGATATCTGCAAAGTATGCACAATCTATGTGAACCCACGGATTGCATTGAACTTTTTGATCCCTTGAGCAGAAATACACTGACGAACACACACACACACACACACACACACACACACACACACACACACACACACACACACACACACACACACACACACACATATATGATATGATATGATAGTATCACAATAATATTGTAACTTAAATGAAAAAAAAGTCATACCATTACAAGAATGGAGTCACAGAGATAAACAGTTAAATATAGTCAATAGACAAAGTCATAGAGTCCCATTGAAGATACAAAAAAAAAATGATATTATTCTCTTAACCAATGTATTTTGTCATGCAACCTTTTTAACTGTAAGAGGAATAGAAATTAGTTTTCAGTGTCAAAACAAACCAATAAATGTGCGATTCATGCACAAGTATAATTGGTGATTAATTATCATTACTGACGATTACTTAATCTTGGATTATCTACAAAAATGTGTTCTTCATCTTCAGAGCCACAGGTGCAGGAAACCAGACGATCCGTGCTCTCGAAAGGTGCTTGTGAGCTGAGAATAACTTAATCAGCTGGACAGACTATTAAGTCATGTGAGAGTCGGTCGAGTGGGTTCAGCCAAGAGTTGCAGATTTAACTGGTCTATTTTTGAATAAGGGAAATACAAATAGTCCAAATATTGACATTTTGGAGCAGACATACTGTACAGTTGTAAAATAGCCTAAAGTTAGTGACTTTCCTAAACATGAATGTTAACACCCAAAACACCTAACTGTGATGTTAGATTGCTTATTTTTGCGCAAGTGTCTGTTCAGCCTTTTTTTGGCAACGGCACAACTGTGGTACTCTATTAAGTGGTGTGTGTTTGAATGTAACGAGAACCATGGATGTGCGTGCGTGCGTGCGTGCGTGTGTGTGTGTGTGCGTGTATGAGCTGCTGAGGTTGAAGCATTGACCAGACCTGCCGTGCTCTGCGCTCTGTAGGACTCACCGTTGTGGGACATGCCCACCGACAGGCACTTCTGGAAGCGGCAGTATTGGCACTTGTTGCGGTTCTTTTTTTGGATTTTGCAGCGGCGCTCACACTTGTCATACTCCAGCTTCAGACGGATGGTCCGCCGGAAAAAACCCTGAAGGAATAAGGAGGAACAAAAAATAAGAGAACTGTAATTACTGCTCTCATGACGCAAACATTTAACTGCTGTAATGAAATTGTTTTCATTTGTATGAAACTATGAAAACTACAGACCAGATTACTCAAAAAGTAAAACCTTCCTTTAAAAGCTTATGAAAGCTGCAAACCTAAAATCATGGTGTATTGTGAATTACCTTTTAATAAACTGAACTGTTATGCAACCAGTTTTAGAAAAAAAAAAAGAACAATCTACCAACTCTTTGTTAAGAATAATGTTGTTAGAGAAGCAGATATTTGTTAGCTAAGTGACAATGTCAGAGACATCATTTCACCATCAGTTTCTCCTCGCTTACACAACCTTGACAAAAATAGACATTTAACAGATGGACAAAACTACATACTTGTGGTTAGCTGCAGGGTAGAGAAATATCCTGGGGAATTGCCCAATAACACGTTTAGCCATTCTTCATATCACATTTAAGTTTTGTCCAAAAGTTTTACCCAGTGGGTCAGAATACATGCAGACATTCACAAACAGTCTGAAAGACACACAAATGGTCCAACAATACAACACTACACAGGATTGCACAGACATGCAACAACCACGTGAACACGTGTTAAGTAACTCCAACTGACTTTCATCCACTAACCCTTTGAAAAACAGAATTTAACTTTCTCCCAAATGGGCTTCATGCTGACGCTGCTTGTGTCCAGTGTCATAAAGTATCAGTGTATTGACATAACAGAGGTCATACTCCTCCTCGTACTGTTACATGAACAAATACTAATGGGAGGGTGTAAATGCATATGTGTGTGTAATAATTTGATACTAGAATACTTTACAATTACTGACAACTAACTGCTTTACAGGCCTTAAAACTGAATTTCCCAATCAGCTCACAAGAGGGTCCTGTGGTGCATGAAGAATTGTTGATAGAAAACAGTAACAATAATTAAAAGTTGTTTCCCCACTCTATGACTTTAAATATATGTAGTCATTAATATTAAATGTACGTGTTAAATTACCAGGTTTTCCAGACGTTTTAAGGGATAACTTCTCTGTTTGTGCCAATAATCTATTCATTTTTTTTTATTTTCCATCATTACCACTCACTTTGCACACGTACCAGATTCACCAGTACCCTTAAGCACTGATAGGCCACTTCTCACAGATGTCCCTTTAGATGTAACACTCAACATATTTACCTTGACTTTTGTGATAAGCTGTTTTATAGCTCTATGACTTCACCTTCGCATTAAGCCACACAGCTCTGACTCTGATCTGTGGACCCACCAGGGCCTCTGTGTAGTATAGAACACTTCTATACTGATGCATGTAAGCACAGTCTCACACATACATACTGCACATCCACTACTACATAAACATAATCATTCCAGTATTGCACAGGCGCACACTTCAGTAAGCTGCTACTTTCACTGACTTTATGTATCCCTTCCTGACATTCATATCCATGTCTTAGCTGATACATTTAGTTGAACTCAGTGGGTTCACAGTGCAGAGTTGCAGGAATGTGTCTTCCTTCAGCAGTTCTTTTTCTGCTGTTTTCCCCTTCAGGTAACCAATAGAAAAGAAAAATGTTTACAAGAATGCAGAATACTGACACACCTAAACAGGCTCAAAAAGAAATGCACAAACACCTCAGTTTACCCTATCTTTGTCCTTTGGCACCGCTTAATAAACAGCCGTGGGTTGTTCTTCAACACAACTGGTGAACAATTAACTGAAAGATTATTGAGCGATCATGTGTGAAGGCCGAGCCGGGTTATTCTGATGCTTTTCGGAGTTATCATTATTCACAACACGCACCACCTCTGGATTCGGCCTGGCATCTCGTACTTTCTTCAGCGCTACATTTCAAAACATGATTTACGGTTTTGAAACTGGTTAATGTGTCGTCAAAAGGCGATTCTTGGCTTGTTTGTGCTTCACTGTGGGTGACTTTAAGAGAAGGAGATTGGTGGATATTGACATAACTCCAATGTGAGAGAGAGCTGCAGTAAGTAATACACAATGAAGGGGGAGAAGATAAGGGAGATCAGTTTAAGGCAGCGGCATTGACAGGACCTACTTTCTCTGGCTCTAATTGTGGCATTGGTCTGGTATTGCCTTCGCCTCGCTGCGCCGACTGTTGCTCACAGCTTCAGTTTTCTTCGCTTTGATAACCGTCTGCGAACTGGGCTCATAGCGTTTGCAAAGCTACGCTGAAGGGCGGACCAATCAGCAAGCAGTGTCGGTGGTCAACTGCGTCTGACCCGCCCCGCCTTCACTGTGATTGGATGACTGGTGACAGCGCCGTGCTAATATTTGTCAGACTGTCATTGACCAGCAAAAAAAAAAAAAAAAATCACTGCACATTAAGTGTTCAGTGGAGAACAAACGCTTGAGCACCTCGTCAAGCTGCCGGGGTTAATTAAAACTTAAAAAACATATATGCTGTACGCTTTGGTGGACACAGGCCGTAGGGTAGTTGCAGCAGTGGCAGAGTGTCGGCCAGTTTCGGCACATGCTGATTGGTTAAAATTACCCGGAGGTCTACCCCAAGTAGAATGGATCAACTGCAAACGATTCTCCCAGGTATTCACGGAGTGAAATTGGGCTCTGGTTCGCACCAGGCTAGTATTCCCCAACATTTAACATAAAGACAGAACCACTTGTTTCACTAAATCATTTTGCGGTATATGTCTACATCTTTGTCTCACCTTGCAGCCCTCACAGGCGTGGACTCCGTAGTGGTAGCCTGAGGCGCGGTCAGCACACACTCGGCACTCCAGATTGAGTGATGAGGAGGAAGATGAGAACTCCTCCTGGCCCGCTGCCACCCCGTAAACAACCGAGGATGGGCTTGACGCTGGCGTCAGGGCATCTATAAAACACATTCAATTTAAATGTATTGTTGCTTTATTGCCCCCAACGAACGCTTCTACTGCAGACAGCAGCAATTCAATGATAAGGTTTCTTAATGTTAACACATACCATGATAACTTGAATTGAAATATGAAAAAAACAGGGAATGACCTGTTACTAAAGTTTTACATGTAGAGTAGGAACAAACAAGACTTGTGATGCAGAACCACAGACAGCAGCCACATATAACACTCTGATGCTAGTAGTTCTCCAAAAGCATGCCTACTTTACACAGTGATTGAGCAGGTGTGTAAAGGTAAGAAAGTACACAGGGACTTTGTACTTGTTTCATTCTTCACACATCTAATTGTGTCAGTTTCAGAGTATGAAGCCTTTCTGTGGCTCTCCGTGTTGACAGAACAGCTACAAACTCTGTTCTAACACCTTATATGCCCCTGTCATAATTATCATGTCTAGTGA
Source organism: Embiotoca jacksoni (assembly GCF_022577435.1). Taxonomy (NCBI): domain Eukaryota; kingdom Metazoa; phylum Chordata; class Actinopteri; family Embiotocidae; genus Embiotoca; species Embiotoca jacksoni. The sequence continues at coordinate 8,766,455 of NW_027185381.1, read as the reverse complement.
AGCTCAGAAAATATGTTTGCTTTGGTCTCTTGTGTATTTTATACACGGTAGAGACAATTTCATAGTTTTAGAAAAGCAGAACAATTAATCGTATTTTGTTTCAGCCCACAGTACAAAATAGAAGTTGATCTTGTCACCACAATCAGATGACAAATTTAGTCATCATCTTCAAAAATCTGAAGTAAAAAATAAAATGGCAACTGTGTTTGTTAATGAATACACCTTTACTGTCTCATCTCCCACCGGCAAAGAACTGGTGAAATTCAAGCACAGTTTGACCTCTCTGCGCCATCAAAGACACTGTTTCATCACAGCAACTATTTATTCAGAGATATTAGCATGCCGTCCGCGGTTGTGTTGTTTGTCACAAGCATAACAGCGTTATGTCGTACTGATCTTCCTCATGGATGACATGTCACACGGTTTTCCACAGGTTGCCAACATTTTTTTTAATTCCACCTTGTGTGGTTGGTGGAAGTTGCTTGGTACACAAATAGCACAGACGAAATGGTACAAAACAGTGGCACTAAGTCAAGCCACATGAGTTTAGGCGTGAGACGCCTGAGCTGGGATAAGCAGCATTTGGCAGTGAGCTGTGTTCCTATCTGGTGCAAGTTCACATGTTTCAACTGAGCATGGACAGGAAAAACATGCTGGTGTTGCTTCTGCTCCTGTCTCTCACTGGCTCTGCAGTCCAAAACACCCATAAATCCTCAACACCCTCTCACTGACTTTTCCATGACATCGTCACATGTTTCTGTGATACCTTCTCCACACAATGCCTTCTCTTTTCTCCTCTCCTTCCTGCTCCTACACTCACACCCTCCATTCTTCCATTAAATGTTTTTATCTTTCTGGACCATTCACAGCTTTTTCACTTGTTGCATAATTTTGTCGGAGCATAAATTTGCCTTGGACATCCGTGTCTATTCATGAGGAAACACAGCAGCAAAGTAGATGTTTCCTGAGAGGTTGTACATGGTTGCTGAGGAATGTGTGAATTCCTCATTGGATATGGGGCAAAGAGAAGGGCTAGAGGAAGAGGAGGAAGAGAGAGGTGAGACTGGGGAAGATACGGGGCAAATAAGGTGTGGGACAAAAACTTAATCAATGACAAAATACTGAAAGGAATTGGCAGGAAAATGAACCAAGACACTCGGTAAGCCAGAGACAGAAAAACCACCACACTGATCAATGAAAGGGCTGCTGCCCACAGGTACAAAAAAGTGGGTCAGTCAGACAATCTAAAGACAGGGCTGTCAAGGGATTGTAGCACAGCCTTGTTGTAGGAGGTTAGGCAGGAGGTTAAATAAGCCAAAGCATATGTCCCCTCTAAACATTCAGGTAGAGCAAATTAGAGATCAGGGGCTAAACTGAGCATCCCTACTCTGACAACAGCAGCAATGGCAGGTGGATTACACTGAGCTGCTGGGCAAACTTAGTAACTGTGAAATGAGAGTGTGGAAGCAAACACCTATTGTCATCTGCTTCGATTATTAATACCCTAAAGAGACATGTGACGTGTTTTTTTTTTTTTTACCTAGGACAGTAGAACCTTCAGAGCAATTGCTGGACGACTGGTATTCGGGGACATCAAAGGAGCTGAGGGCATCGTCGTCGATAGACTGAGAGATGTCCTGGAGCTCCTCCATGCCGCCCAGGAAATCATCATCAGCACACAGGGGCCTGTCCAGCACCGAGTCCTCCAGGGGAGAAGGGGGATGGTAGTGGCTCTCCATGTCGACCATTGTGGTGGAGGAGCGGGCTGGCGTCACTCTCACTCATCAGACTGGAGATGCAGGAATACAGGGAGGGTGGGAGTGTGTGTGTGTGTGTGGGGGGGGGGGAGAGAGAGAGAGAGAGGTCAAATAGGTGATATGGAAACACAGACAGGAAGACAGAGGAGGACAAGATCATTTCTGTCTAAACTTCTGGAGACTAAAAGTCTGCATCCGTGTTAACATGAGACTGTATCAACATGCATTATGCAACATGCTCACAATAACAATGCTTGCATACTGATGTTCAACAGATATAATGTTCACCGTGTTCATAATCTTAGTTTAGCATGTTAGCATGCGGGCATTGCTAATTACATTTCCCTGATGATGGCACTGTCTGTGGATTACGAAAGTTATCATAATTCATGTTGAGGAGGAGATGAATGTCAGTACAAAATGTCATGTCAATCCATCCAGTAGTTGCTGAGACATGTCATCACAACCACAAACGTTAACCTTATTGTGGCACAAAAGGAAAAGTGAATTGATCCATCAGCCATGAAAGTCCTTTTTTGCCAGTCTATCAAGAACATGCTCAGAGATCAAACTAGATTTTGACTTGCTGATGGCACAAAATAAAATCCCCCCCCAAAAAACCAGGGGATCACCAAAGTTCTCCATCCTCTGGGTACAATAAATGTATATACGAGATTTTATGGCAAGCCGCCCAATAGTTGTTGAGATATTTCAGTCTTGTTAGTGACAGACTAACAGAGGAGAAACTGATACAATTATTATCAGCATCAACGTCACAGAGTAATACTCCATTATCTTTCAGTGCACATGATGCATTAGAGCACTGGCTAATACATGTTGGCCTAATGAGTAGGGCTGATGCAATGTTTGGCTATGCACACCAACAGGTGATGCACGTGGGTCAGCAGGCCATGAAGGAATGAAGGGACATGGGGTATCTTATGACACAACACAGGCCCCTCCACTCCTCTTAGCTGTTTACTCCAAATACAGTAATCTTATCCGCACAACCTCAGTGCTGCAGAAAGAGAAAGACGGAGGACAGAGAGAGGCACAGACATATGGAGGGATGAATGTAGGACACGGGGCTGTGCTAAGGCTCTGCTGCGATAGGAAAGCTGGGTCTGGCGGCAGGAAACACGACCGGCCGGCATGTACAGTAGATAGATGAGATTTTGCTGAATTGCATAGTGGGAACTCGGAGGAGTTATGAGGTGCGCATGGAAATGCCCCACACCTCAAAACATTATCACCTTTAAGTTTAACCTCAACTTTCTCTGTACGTTGCAGTGCACGTTATTTGAGAAGAGACAGAGAGAGGGACAAAAGTTCAAAGTGCTCGAAAAGTTCTTGCCCTCTCTGCTCGAAACGAATGGTATGAAACAGCTACTGATCATATTTGCATCGTTTTGCCTCGTGTGCAAATGGAAATAAAATAGATTACGTAACAGTGATTCGACATGTTATGTTACTGTTAGTAATACTAAAAATAATCTCCCTTTTAATGGCATTTTGACCTTTCGATTAGTAGGAATAGAATGGAAGAAACCCAAGAAGGTCCCTACAAGTTGAGATCGACTACACAGCAAGTAAATTTAACAGCTCAGGGAGTGTGATATTTATTGTCCATGATCATATCTTAATTGTTGTACTAAGCTCGCAAGCTGACATTAAAGGACCCATACCTCAACCAATCAAAAGCACATTTCAAGAGTCCATGCATGTGTCATGTAGCATAGTGGGCCAGACTAGAGCACATGAGTATTGAGAGTGCATGCAATGTGCTATTATAGACATACAAAGTCAACCCAAAGTTAAGCTAGTGTAGCTGCCTAATAAGGCATGACTGAAGTTAAAAATGAGTGAAGAAACAGCACCAGGAGACAAAATACAGACAACACCAGACTTTCAATCTACGCTGTTGGGTTTAATTGTGAGATATGGATCATCTTCACTGACCAAGAGGTAATTTGGGTTTGAAATGGCAATTTGCAAATTGTTGGTAATCGGTTGCTATTTAAGACAACTAACTCTTTTCACTATCTGCAAATGAAGCACCACACAGAATATGAAGTATATGAAAACCTTCAGGGTCCAGCTGTCCACATCGTACCATACCGTACCATACCAGGTGAATTTGGCACAAAAAAAACAATCAGCAAACCTGAGCAAAATCATTCTGCTAAAAAGTACCTGACAACAAGAAAAGCAACAGATGGTAAGACATAACAAATGCTGTCACCACTTACATCACTAAAGACATGGTACCAATAAATATCCTATGAAGCACAACATAAGACCTGTACAAACACATTCTTAAAGGAGGCAAAATATCGGCAAAAATCACAGAAAAGGTTGAGATGTCATCATGACAGCATTTAGAAAGAGCAGTGTTTTTAGTGAGACCATTAAGTGAAACTGCTATGTAATTTTTCAGGTTTAACACAAGATCAAGACCCTGAGACAAAAATCGCAACGCAATGAAATAAATGTTATCATCAGCAATCAAATTCCAGACAGACTAAACCGTTTCTGACAGTAAAGACGCTGTAGGTACCCACTTTGTAAAAAGACTAAATGAAAAGAGGCCTGACATGTCAGCAGGCAGCTTTACTGAGCTACAATATACTTGTAATTCTGAATGGAGGCAGTGTTAGCTCTGCTAGCACAAAGTAAACCTCTTTAGCATTCAGCCTCTAGCTCCTGACCTGCAGGTCTTCCTTTAGAGGACATCCTGTTTCGTACACTCGCTTCTCTCAGCACTATCTCATTATAATAATGCTTCCAGGGGAAAATAAAGAAGCTTCTTGCTACAGTTTGACTAATGTGTATACTCTCTGTTTACATAAAACTCCATTAACCTGCACATGTATTGCAATGGTAAGATGGAAGGAATTTGTGGCTGTAAAGGTCCGTTAAAACTTCTTAACCAGTCTAGATATGGATCAATCTAAAGTGGACTAAATGATAAGGTTTTGTGTCAACACAGAGTGCATGCATGACTTTGTATTTAAATAACATACACAACACAAGTCCTTGGCTGAACTCACGACCTCCCGACCAGCAGCTATGAAGTGATGCTCCAAGCTACCCTCGTGTTGCCAACAACATACATGAGACTGTAAACACACAGCCGATTATCTGCAGACTGCAGAGCCGTAGAGGATTGAGACAGAGAAAGACAGAGAGAGACGGGGTGGGGGGGGGGGGGTGGAGAGGAATGTCAGTTAAGCTACATTACAGGGTCGTTATAGGCAATGAGACAGAGTGAGCAAGTGAGGCAGGGAGAAAAGAAAACAGCCGTTCCTATGGTAACAGCAAGCCTTTGTCACATAGGTCAAGACCTCTCTTGTGTGCGCTCAACCAAGCCTGCTGAGGGCACCGTGCATGCAGAGTGGAAGATGAGCAAGGTCATTCGTGTTTGTGTGCACCAGGGATGGAGTTAGGGCCCAAAAGAGGACTAGGGGTGTTATACTGGAAAAAAAAAAAAAAAAGACTGCCAACCACCAGGGTTGCCATGACAATGCCATGGCAATGCCAACACACAAGTCACGCTTTAAAATCAGCAGCGGAGGGCGGGCAGCATGCATGTGAGGATGACAACAACTTAATATCACTGAGATTCAAGCTCAGATTAAAATCAATAAATCCCATTAAGGTTTGTTGCAAAAATAGGTTAAATGTTTATTAGTACTCTCTACTGGTGATCACATGGCTGGATGTGCGAGTGTAATGTAAATAATCCATACAGTCCGATGGATTTCAGCGTGGTCACCCAGCCCCCACATTACGCTCACCCAATGCAGTCAAGACCCACGTCAAACAAACAGGCCGTGAAGCAGCCTGTATGAGCTCAGGCTGAAGCAGATAAACATGCTCTGAACGTGGCCCAGGCCTGCAGACAGCTTCCTGCACAGGACATAAAACAGCATGAGGCTAGTTAAAGCCAACTGAGATCTTCAACAAAATGAACTACAAATCACCTGCACTGTTGAGTTTAAAGCCTCAGTAGTTACATCCATCACTCAAGGAACTCATGTTATCTGGTCCTGTGACATATACAGTATACTGTACACACACACACATAGGTTTTTCTGGTACAGTCATGCAGCCTCAGTGACCAACTATTGTCTCTGAGACACCGAAGACATCTGAAGCTCAAAGCTTTCCAAATCCAATAAGAAGGAGGACAATTAACAAAGAGTGTGATGACAATAAATCACGGATAAAGTTGGGAGCAGGCCCAGACATGAAAGGTGTGTATGGGCTTGTCTAACCAAGGAGTGGAAAGACAAACATTACGAACAACACTGTGGTACCGCCAAGTTCAGGAGAACGTAGCTAGGTGACGAAAAGACAATGGAAGAAAAATAAATTGCTCACATACTTTTGTTTCCCTTGCATTTGAGAAAAATCAGCATTGCTACCAATATATAGTCATTAATTAAAGGTTGTAGAATATTCAAATCCAATGATAACAAAACCCTGTTACCCTACCTTCCTGATCCAAAACCTTGAAGTCTTCCATGCAACTTTGGTGGCTGACAGTGTGACATCCAGCTTTCTACTAGTTTGTATGATCATTCAGTGTGTGCATGTGTACATATGTGTTTGAGAGAGAGAGCATGGACTGCAGGTTAATATTTAATCATCCATCTTGTGGCCCGAGTGCTGGCTGTAAAAAGAAGGTCAGCGGGGGACACAACGGTGGTCATAGAGAAGGAACATGGGCTGATAGGGCCGACCCGCCAGCCCATCCATTTGTTTAAAGAGTTCACTGCTTGATCTCATCACAGACCGTGCCTGCAGTGTAAACACTCGAGTGAACCCTTATCAATCGGGGCTGATATGCTCTGTGGCGCCCTCTTATCGTTATGGAGATTGACCAAAGTGCAGACTGTGGAAGAGATTGACATTGGACTTTAGCTGTGGTCTGTGATAGATGATCCGTATGAAAGTCAACAAATCATCCAGTTATTTGGTCACCATCAAGGTCACTGACAGTTAAATCTACAGTACAAAGCAAATTGTGGCAGCTATTTTTAGACGTGAAGCTCCATACTGGTGTCTTTGCAAGTTTCATTGACTGCAATAAGACTGTACAATAACTCACCTCTGGCAAAATCCATCACATAACAATAACACTGTTGACTGTTGCTTGAGTTGAGTATTCTATCACTAGGTACCTTATCATTTTTTACATTATAATTTTTGGCAACACAACAGTATATTAATGTGGTGTGGTACTGGAGATTAAGAGCAGATCTCATAAACTGAAGTTCAAAAATATATCCAAACTGTATATAATCTGTAGTATCGGGGCTAAATTATGCAAAATTAGTGGTACGTTATTTAATATTTTGGTCAGATGTGTTTACTGCCACATACATGAAAATGTTTCTCCTGATTTCCTAAATAAACAGGTTTTTCTATTTGTTGTTTCAAGTGTAACTCAATATGAGCTTTGGCTGTCAGTATATTCAGCATCCACTGCTGCACTGTGTTGAGAAATAAAACATTAAGTTACATTAACCCCAGTGGACTTTGACCTCTGCATTGAGAGCGTGTTCTGTGTCATAATAAAAGCGTTCGTACGAGCTCAACGACAGAGAGAGAAGAGCCCATTCAATCTGACCGGCCAGGAGACGCAATGTAACAGTGTCTCACGTTACCTCAAAGGTCTATGTGACCTGACCCTTCACGCGGGCTGTTTATGGCGCACCGTTACGTGCTGGAAAGTGTTCCTGCATGGACGCATGTGTGTGTGTCATGGCGTCAAAACAAGTGCATGAAAGACATATGCTGACATCCTCCATATGAAGAATAACATTTAGAAGTGGAAGCAATCATTACCTGTGGTTGTCAGTTTGGGGGAAAACAGTTGCGGCAACACAGACAATGACAAAAAATACAACTCAAGCAGATTGATGTGTGCTGAGGTCATCTGACAGTGCCTCTGTCCTCTTAACGTTTTAGTATCTTTAATATTTTAGCTCAGGTTCGGTTTGTAAAAATAACACTTTTAAAGTATCTGCAACTGAACCAGCTCTTGTTGTCTCTACGTTTTGTTTCTCACAAGGGAGGAGGTATTTTTAGGTTCACTTTATGATACATTAAGCAGTTTATACCATAAGTATTACGTCAATGCTAGCGTTCAATAACCTCGAAAACACTAAAAGGAATGCTGAAGCACTGAGAAATGAATCAATGGAGCAGCTGTGTGTGTGTTAAATGTATCAACAGCTGGACCAACGGCAGGCTCGACCTCCACTGTTCCCAGCTGTTATAATTGCTAATGGCTGACAACACTCTCCACCTCAGTTCTGTGCCAAGTGCTGGCTCCTGGCTGCCACTTCTGTACTCATTTCCAAATCAGTCACAAGGGTCCAGCAAACCATCATTACAAAACCTCCCTGCAGCGCATCCAAACTATAAATTTCAGAGTGAGGAAATGGCTGCGATCTATTCCAGCTGCTTTTATCAGTGGACAGATGTCAGGCTGGGGTAACAAGCCAGCAGTAATTGTGTCTATTAAAACAGGCTGACAACACCACATGGTGCTATATTAAGTCACCTGTATTATCTGTATGAGTGACCTTAACTTGATTATGATCTATGAGGTTGTTCTGGATTTATAGCACTCATGAAAGATCCTTTTCAGGCATGTTCGAGGTTTTATAGAAATAATGATGATTCAAACGATCATTTGCATCTGATATGTTATATTCACAGAAAAATACACACAACAGGTTAGAAATTCTTTCATTTCAAAAGTTTATCCATTGGATACAAGATGTTGGAGGAAGACAGGTTATGGTGGTCATGTCTGGCAGGTATGATCTTGTGACTTTGAGCAAAGTTAATGTTGCAGAAGTATGTAGGCACAAGTCATACTAGGTTAGATGTAAAACAGGTAGAGCAGGGTTGATGGGTGTGTGTATTGAGGGGAGTAGTTCTGGGACACATTGACGGCTGTTGAGTCGTACCGAGGTGTAGCGGGCCTAACTTGACGAAACACCGGTGAGATACTGTGAGATACTGCACACTCTTACCGTGTTGCCAAGGCTTTGTTATAGGTGATTTCTCCTTTGGTGTAGTTTGTGAGATGTTTGGCAGATATTTAGTCAGTTGACCCTTGCGGTGTTATTCTGCTTTAATTTGGCACTTTGTGTATTGTAATACTGTTATCTCTAAAAGACCTTTGTGATTGCATGTACAATGCCGGCTTCAGGTTTCCTCATCACACTATAGGTTTCCTATTGAACCATGAATAGTTGTGATGTCACTGCTACACTTCTTTTTAGCTGAGCCCAAAGAAATATTTCCCTTTTGGCAGATTACTTTGAAAAAGGTTAATACGTGCACTAAATGCAGGGTTTGCCTTGCAAACAGTGCACATCATCTGCAAAGTGAATCTCAAACATATAAGAAAACTAACATTTACCATGATACATTTTTCAGTTTCACTGAGCTTTTTTACACTCATGTGCTTAGATACAGTAACTATGCATGACAACGGAACTATTATGTACAAAACTGTTAAAAGCTTGCTATATCAGCATTTTCCACAGAACTCATCGGCAGCGCTCAATAAATAATCGAAAACATCTATCCAGGTTTTATTGGGTCACTTCAAATCATTTGGTTTGTCAGTTTTAACTTTTTGTGTTTTTTTCTCTTCTTTTAAATTTATTGACACATCTATGAATTAATCAACAATGCAAATAATCACAAGTTGCTTCTACACTAGAATAGGCCATGACCAAAGTTCGCTGAAGAATTTTCCAAAATTGTTTTAAAGGTACCCTGTGGGCTTTTCTGGTAAACAAACAAAAGTTTTATTTACATCACAGTATTAGCAACCGAAAAGCGTTGTGTATATGCTCAAGGTATAACAAACGGGATTAAAAAGTGGTTTCTCCCTCATTAAACACTTACAAAACTAGAATCCTGCGTTGTTTCCATCTATTTGTATTGGCAAGCTGTTTTCTTCCTCCCTGTCTTTACAGGTGCATTGCTGCCCTTCTTGATGCATTACCATCAGTGGAGTAGCGTGACATCACTGATCTGAGTGTGCATGCGCATGAGACAAAACAGGGATCCACTTAGAAAAACTTCTCCATAGGGCTGTCAGACTTCCCGAAATCCACACAGTACCGTTAAAGGAGAACATGAGCTCCCTGCAGTTTTCTATAAAAAAAAAACAAAAACAAAAAAAAACTGATTTTAACATACATCATTTAATACTTTTGTTTTCAGTCTGATGGAAGGTCATCCCTGTTGGCCAACTGAAAAGGCCATTTGGAAATTCCATTTAGGGAATACTAACCAGGTGACATGATTACAGGTACACTTTATTCATCGGCACACAGTAGTTTGTCTACATGTGCGATGCTGACTTTCACTGTGCTCACAATGTCTTACAAGGACACTCAGAATAGCAGATAACCCTGCAGACCCGTTATAAGGGCAATATAAGGTCATTTCAGTTTGAATGTCACAGTGTATTTATGTGCACATACTGGAGCAAAGTTAGCATGACACTTGGAGCCACAAAAGTCACATTAATGGCAAATACTGCAGGTTGAAATAAACTGGAATTCTCTTTTAAGAGAGTTTTTGCCTTTCTGGAAAATAATAGAGTAGTAATCACAGAGATGAGGAAAATGTGAAACTGGGAGCACTTCTCTCCTCTCAGACAGCTGTGTGGATCTTATTTCATTTTCCAGCATGACACTGGAGTCCTGAGTTCCCCCCCTTTCTGGCTGCCAAAACCAGCCTACGTGTTTGTGGGGAGGCATGCAACACACGGGCCCGGTGACAGAACAACACCAATTTGCTACTGTAGTAGGATCAGTGCACGACAAAAGACCAAGATGTTCTTTTGGCCTCATGAATGCAGCAAGTACATATGAGCTGTTAATAATGAATCCTTAAAGAGATGTTTGGAGTCAAAGGACAAATTCCTACTGAATGAAATATAAACAACACTTGTAAGCATGTAAGCCACACGGCTGACATGCAGTAAGATGGTTATTTGTTTCTAATTAAGCTCCAAAGGGTCAAAATAATTCATTTAACTCACCCTGACAGAAATAGCAACTTTGATCCAAAACAATCTTTCCCCTACCTGCCTCAAACGTTGGTCATCTGTCATGACCCCATGAGCGCAATTCAATTTCCATACAAGTGTCAGAGACTTGAAATACACTAAAACATGCAAAGCTGACATCAGATGAACACATTCTTTTTTTTTTCTTTTTTTTTTTTTTTACTACAAAATCAAAGTAAAAAGAGGTCAAAACTGAAGTTTCTGTCGGAGCTGATGAGTGAAGATAAAAGAGAGCAGGCTTTGTGAGGAATATAATTACAACATGAGAGTAGATAAGGCATGGGATAGATCATTGATGAGGATTTCTACATGCCTTCATCTCACGTGGACAATGATCAGACCCCGCTGAAAGGCAGAAAGAGCAAATCTTCCAACAATGAGCTTGTCTTCCACAAACAGGATGTTGAAAAGATGTGACGCTCACATATTGTAAGCAGAAAGACATTTGCTCGGGAAACCAGTCAAATCCTCCAGTCAAGAACCCTCTTGGTTTAACATACAAATTCAGCTTACATATAGCATCCCTCCCCGATCATTAGCGCAGACAATCTCCTGTCCAGAGCTGCTTACTGTAAGTCTGGCTGTAGGCCCCCAATCCTATTCAACCCTGAAGGACTTTACCATAAGGAAGGCTCAGCGGGAATAGACCGGGCTCAGATGAAGGGCAAAACTGGGTGGTAAAGGACACAGGTTGCAAAACAAACACACCTTAGAAGTGACCACAAGCAGCCAGAGTGTGTTGTGCTAAGACCTCATTTAGACTGAAAATAGGCAATGAGTGAAAAACGCTGCATTGGAGTGAATGTGTTCGTACAGATATCGACAGGAAAGTGAAATCTGACCCAGAAAGTCCAGTTTATATCACACAACCATGAGTGTAAGGGCTTATCAGACACTTAAACACTAGCCGTGTGTCTATAATGTGAGGAAGGATTTTACAACTTTGGAAAGTTATCACAGTCACAATCATGTTATTCTCCATCTTGATAGCTGTAAGGTAACCAATAGATTACCTTACCTCTATAATAAAGTAGTGAATACATATGTGTTTGATTTTATGGCATTGTTGAGGCAAGATCAAGGTTTTTACCAAAGCCTTTGAAGCAGCCCCGTAGATCCAATTCAGTGGCAACAATCAGTGATACAGAAGGTCAGAATTCCTTGGTTCACTCTGTTGACAGAGGTTTCACTCTTTGTGTGTGTCCATTTCTGTCTATTTCCAGAGTGCCCCAGAACATCCTTCATGTAATACACCTTTAACTAGAAGCTTGTGATCGCTCTTCCAGGTGAGAAGAGGTTTGAGAAGCTTCTGGAAACACCTGTCCTTACAGTTCAAGTGTGTCTTGAATCAAATTGTATTGCAAACTAAACAAATCCTGCTGTTAGGATTTAAGACAGCAACTTGCACTGCTGTTCCACCCTCTGTGATGCAGGGACTTGAAAAGTAGGTCACTGGAACAATGTTGCTGCTAAACATACCTACAATACATCTCTTTACAGGCCAGCTGCAACAGAGACAGTTGATAAACTCTTGATACTGTTCAGCCTGGAAGAGAACCTGAAAGTCCTGTTTGAGGAGCTGAGTTGAAAAAAACTCTGCCTCTGTCTGTCTGTGTTCTTGTCTCCATCTCTCCACGCCGATTACAGGTCTCAGGTTCCTGGAGATAAAACTGTCAAGAGCGTGGCAGCTCTGCTGGACAGAAACTAACAACAGAAAAAAAAATTTTAAAAAATGGCAGGACAGGTTCCCCAAGGCAGAAGCACAAATGGTTGTCTGAGCAGGGGCACAGTTCAGCCAGTTTGCTTCTATATGTTTTTCATTCACTGTGCATTAGAGATAAGGCAAACACATCCTGTCCATTTCATTATGATAGTGAAGATGAATTACAAGCAGCAGCAGCAAATCTGAGGGACACAAAATCTACACGCCAGTGTAAAACAAAGGCAGAACTTAACTACAGGAAAGGGTTTTAAAGCTACATTTTTTTTTTTTTTAAATACTGGCTCTGATGCAATAACACCACCCACTTGGTATCTACCCATAAATTAAAAAGGTATTTGCATTTACTATTTGATCAGGGTTTGGTTTGCACATTTCAATATTATCTTTTGAAAAATGCTTTAGCCCATGACATGATTTATTCTTCTTTGGCAATTGTAAATAGATTTTAAACCTGCTCACCAGAAAAATTTGCTGTGTAAAAATTGCGAGTGAAGACCTTTGATCCCAAGGTGAATGTCACAGCAATGTAGAGAAACAGGCTTTAAGAGTTAGCAAATAGAGAGGGACTTATGTAGAATCCTGGCGCACAGAGGACTGAGTTATTTCTCAATGCAAATAGAAGTGGACCAAAGAATGGAGCATCAGTCTTCAGATCATCTTCAGAGTCTCACTGTCAAGAGCTGGAACTTCACATAATTTTCCAATTTTAATTGTATCTAAAAAATGAACTCTCATCAAAATGTGTGCATTTAAAACATAAACAAACCTTCAGCCATCACACATCAGTACGGAGTCACTGTGGTATGTCAGACCTAATGCCTTCTTACAAAGTAATGCAACAACACAAAAATAAAACATAATTCAAGCAAAGTATGAGGTTGATTTTTGGTTTGTGGACAAGAATAAACAGCTAAAAAGGGCCATATATGCTTTAACTCTGGAAACATATGTATTCCAACTAAAGGTATTTCAGTCTATAACAACTAGCGGTGGACAGTTAGAGTAAACAAATAAGACATAGGAGCTGCTTTCATTTTCTCGGGGAGAAGGACTGCAGGACTTTGGTCAAATTTGATTTTCACAGATTAGTAGTGTTATTAAGAAGTAAACACAGCAAGATGGTGAGCTTTTTCATCTGAAACCAAATCATTAGTTGAGCTGCAGAATGCAACACAAAAACTAAAATATAACACTGTGGCCAAGCTATATAAAACACACTTATGTTTGCTTTGAATTTGTCTCGTGGTTCTCTGAAAGTTTTGCATGCTCACACACAAGGAGAGAAGGAGTCACCGGAGAGAGAACTGCCTCGGGTACTTCAGGAGTTACACAGCACCTGCACCTACTTATTAACTACTGCTTCACCTATTCATCCCTCCATCACTTCAGCACTTTATAGAAAAGGATTTGGGCCTCTGCTGGTTCAAGTCCGGCGGGGACCCTTTTGCATGTCATCACCCCCATTTCTGCCTCCTCTCACTTCCTGCCATGTAATAAGTGGAACAATTCCCAAAAATACACGAAAAAAATCAAGAAATATAGGATTTCTATTAAGAATCGCAAACTCCACCTCTAACATGAAGCTATTTGAAGCACTTTGGAAACAATCTCTACATTCAAAAGGTCATGTGCAGGTGCTGTGCAGCTGTTTCTGGCCACCAGAGCACCATGTCCCCTGTGCACCTGACTGAAACAGCACATGCATATTTTTGACGCTTACTGTGCTTAATTGATCACACTGCATTGACCTTTTATCACCTTTCTCACTGCCACAGGTGCATTAAACATGCTGAATTCACGATGAACAGCACTAATATTTAACCACAGCTCCTTCACAGTTACTATTAGAGTAATAAGGTTCACAAACAAGGCAGTAAATAGCCTTTGTTTTGAGTGCATGGCTCTGATGAATAGCTTACATCAAAGGGAGATGATATTGATGGGCAAGCGCCAATCTGACTGCGCAGGCGTGCAGACTGAAAATAGATTAGCCACCCACCATACAATAACAATACTTCTATAAACCTGCAAGAAAAGAATAATGTGCCCCAGATGCTTGCAGACAATAAACCTGCGCATGACAAAACTGTAAAACTGGAGGACTGTTTGGAGGCTGCAAATATGTCTGTGTACTGTGCATTCCCTCACACGTACAGGCTCAGCTGCTGCAAGAGGGTGCACTTCTTGGATAAAAGGCCAAATGAAGACATCTACCTTACTTACAGTAGACAGCGCGATCCGAAGCCGCCATATCCTCGGAGATCTCGCTGGGCTGGGAGAAGCGGTCGGTGCAAGAGCGAGAGAGGAGCGAGGAGAGATGAAATAGTCCCCAACGCCACACCGCGCTTGTTTGTTTCCCCACAGCGCTGCCGCTGTCAAAAAAAAAAATCCCCCACCACGTCCATACAAAGCAGAGCCGTAGTGCTCCCACCCGCAGGAAGTGACCTCATGACTGACAGCTGGCCGAGAGAAAGCACACCCCCCCCCCCCTCTCTCTCTGTCCCCCCCCCCCCCCCCCCCCGACACACCTATAGTTTCAGCGAATGGAAAGAGTGCAGCAGTTTCCCTTGCGGAGGACGCCCCCTAACCATTGCGAGAGCAAGACGGACCGGAAAAGCTTCTTAAACTTAAACGTGCACCGCAAAAGCCAACACTACAGAATACAGATATTTTACAGACAGAGATAATGGGATAGATTATGGGGTTTATAACGAAATGCAATGATGCTGAACTGAATGAATAGAGGTTGGTCAAAAACAAATGTGTATGCCTATGACACTATCCTCACATGACCCTCCTCAGGTCATCCAAGTTTCCTTCCCAGTCAATTCAGTGCTGTTTAATTCAGCTCCATGCAGCTTTCAGGGCAGAAAGCTCTGATCACACACTGGCTCCAAAGCATAAACAAAGCTATCTATAATGAAATGGTAGTGATGTACTACATGTAAATGAATGATATACTTACAAGAAGCACTGTGAACAAGTCAGAATTAGACTAGGAAGCTTAGGGATCATTTTCTTCAAAGGAAGACGTGTTTTACATTAAAAACAAAAGAAAATAATAATACATACATACAGATACATAAGTACATGCAAGGGTGCACAGGGCTGCAGAATGTAAACATTGTTGTAGAGAAAGTCGTAGAAGATCTTGCTTAGTGACAAGCAGTTAATCAGAATCAGAATTAATTTAATTGACCAAGTTGTGGGGAAGGAATCTGACTCCAGATTTGAGTAAGTTTACATATGGACAAACAAGTGAGTACTGTATGTGAGAAAAAGGATTCAGTTCATTTGCATAAAAGTAGTAAAATGAACAGTCACGTCGGGTACTCCATTAATACGTTGTAAAATACTTCATTACAAGTGAAAGTTCTTCCTTATGAACAGAGGTATTATAAGCAAAATAGACATATCTAAGTATAAAAAGTAAAACGACTGCAGAATGCCCATGAGTCTTATTTTATCACATCATTATTATTATTATTATTATTATTGCAATAACATCTAAGTGATAATGTATTAGCTGGTTCAGATCAAGTTAATTTTAACTGCTGATCGCTGACTATGCATCATTGTGATTGAATGTTTTGTATGTAAACACTTCATCTGAAAAGTAACTGTCTGTTAAATAATGTACTGAAGTAAAACGAATATATCCTCTCCTCATTATGTTGATGTTATTAATAGACAGAGTGCAATATATCCCGTCTTTTAAGATTATTTTATGTCCATAAAAACGTGTTTTGCATAAGACTATATATTCCCCAGCCAGTTGTTCCACATGAGTAGTTTTACCAAAGATATTGAACGAGTAATTATCTTTCAAAAGAGGGAAAGACTTCCAACATGTAATCTTTTTAATTTACTTGAAGTCCGTGACCTCTACCTCCTTACAGACCTGCCTCTGCTGAAGGACACGTTTAACTAGCTATTAATTAAAGATTCCCACAAGACAAACTTCAGCACATCTTCTCTCTCACCGAAAAATAGTTAAAAGGGCCATTCTCAATATGCACACTGAAAGTTTTACGTCACACTTCTGTATGTTGCATATTGAATCGATTGGCCTCTAAACAACTGAGGGAACAAAATCCTGCTTGAAAGCTGCTTAAAACTCATATTTAAGTTGAGCACAGGGAGGATTTATACAAGTATTTATTTTCCTTCCAAAGATTAATATCAATATAAGATCTGAGCAAAAAAATCCTATCTTTAAATTTCCAGATGCCTTGGTAGCATAGCATAATTTATGGGATGTTGACCAGTTCATGGTCCCGCTAATTGTGCATGAGGAAATTCTGTACTTTTTTTTTAGGAGAGTCAAATGGCAGCTGGAGAAGACATTGCGTCCCACACTGAAACCAGGCCAAGTAATGAGGGTTTCCAGTCAAACTGTTGCACTAAACTGCCCATTAATAAAGCGACTGTTTTCCCAGTTCATGCCAGATGCTGAGTGTGCGACCCCGTTCGTCAGTTGCATCTTTCTGCTCTCTTGTTTCCTCACCCCATTCCCTGTCCCAGCTCCCCATTGCACATCTTTGCAATGTGGGTGCCGTTGTGCTGCCTGGCTTGAGGCCTGGAGGCAGATACTGGCTGTTCTGCTTGCATCCTGGGAGCCCAGTGGAATCTCACAGCCTCCACACACACTCGGCATGTACAGCACATGCAGGGGAATGGCAGAAGGATTATCCCTCGTGTTGTCCTTGGGTCAAAATGACCCGCAGCTGTGTTCAACCAAGTTCTATTTTATTTTCATATTTTTTGGGGATCATTGGTGACAAGGAGGCTGTGAGGGTTTCTTTAAAGAATGATGACCAATGATTGTCTTTAATAGCAGAAGAAATTTTAAAACAGAGAGATATTCATTGGAAATGTGACCTATTCTTTTTCTAATGTCTTGTTATGTGACACTGAGCGACACTTTAATGTTGTGAGTTTTATATTAAGTGTTGTTTAGTTGTTTTTTTTAGTTAGTTTAGTTGTAAAAACTAAACTAAGTTAAGCACATCAGGCTTTAATTTTTCCCAACTGTACTTCAGTAAAACGTTCTTGTTGTTTTTTACATACTGCATGATGTCTTTCTACACAAGTACTGCAAAGACAGAATCTCAACTGGCTCTTCAGTGATTGCAGCAGAATGTTGGTTTAAAAGCAGTATATACATATTTGGGTAGCAGAGGAAGAAATATGGAGATGCTTTACTTAGAGTGAGCGAGTAAAGAATGGAAAACATGAAAAATATTCAAAGCATCAAAAGTAAAAGAATTCCGTGTTCACAAAAACAGCCTGTGGTTGTTTGGGTGCAGTGGTGGAATGAAACTTAGGTACATTGACTCAAGCACTGTATACATTCAGTTTTGGGGTACTTTAATTGAGAATATCCATTCTATGCTACTTCGCCTGTGATTTCCAGCCTTCTGAAGTCTTAAAAAATGAAGTCTGTAGTCAGGGTCGCATTTCAGATTTCTATGAGCGTTAACAGCTCCACCAAATTGTGACTTTTCCCTCTAAACTGCTTGCATTGTTTTATTCCAATCAATGTTCAAATGATCCAATTTCTCAGCAAAAATCAAAGATTAGAGAAAAAATACACAAGTTGATGTTTTTTTTTGTTTTTTCACTATTCATCTGAGAACCTCTCAGGTTTATCTGCTGTTCCTGTATATATAACTGTGTATAAAGTAGTTCAAATTAGGTCCACCTGCAGCAGCTACAACAGTAACACACACTGATGCTTCACTATTATTCATGTAATGGTGTCATATACAATAATATATACTTGTAATGTATTCTGACACTGCTATCTTAGTACTTTTACTTAAGTAAAGGATCTGAATGCTTCTTCCACCCCCGTTAAATATTATGTTATTTGTTGTAAATACTGATTCTGATACTGACTGATTATTAATGTGTAAGCAACATTTTGATGTAGTTGCTAATGATAGTATTCACTACTTGATGTCCTCAGCATGTAAGTTCATGCTTGAGGAAACAGTCTGATGAAACAATCCAACCTAAAGGCCCATTTAACCTACAAGCTTTCTCCGGAGCTTTCAGACATATCCCACCATTTTCTTCACTGGATGGACTTTGCTCAGTTCTCATTGTTGCCACCTGAGCAAAATCTGTTGGATCTGTTGATATATTAGAGGATTTCAACCATAACAATTTTAAGTCTAGCCCAAGAAAACTGGACGAACAGAAAGCTCCAGAAAGAAATATACAAATGGACTATGAAAACAAATATGTAGACCATAATCTGTAACAATGGATCATATTTTACAAATTAGTCATATGTTTTACCTGTCAAATCTTAATTTGGAAATTAACTATGAACTGCAGCCATCAAATCAATGTTGTGGAGTAACAAGTACAACACTTTCTTCTGCAATACAGTGGGCTAGAAGTATACAATGCCATAGGATGGGAAGTACAGCATAGTAATCGTACTGTACTTAACTGTGCTTGATTAAATAGTTATACTCCACCACTGCAGTAGAGCTCGTTGTAGTTGAGAGAGAAACAAATCTACATGACATATAAAACCAAAGAAAAATCTCAGTAATACTCCATCGCACATCCACACAGATACCAGTTGCAGTGCACCCAGCTTCTCTACGGCAGTCAGTGATTTCTCCATGCGAGGGGGACATGGAGAAACATTAGAGTCAGAAGATATGGCTCGTTGCAACACGACTCAGGAGAATGGACAGAAACAGTCCACAGTAATGGGCTACGGTCAAGACTTTCTGTCTGGACAGCAGCTGGTTTCCCAATTAAGGGGAGACTCAGAAAGCTTTCCACATCCAGATAAAATCATGACAACTGCCCCATTTACTTGCAACATGTCTGCCCCTGAAATGAACCTAGCTGTAATAAACCAAACCATGGAGAAGCAACAACATGATTAAGTAATTTATGGTTATTAAAGGGAGCCCATCTTTAGAATTACAGCTCAGTGGAAGACTAAGTGCTACACACTGCACTGATCTGTCTGCTTCTGAAACTGACTCACACTACATCATACACTGTAGATTCTTTCTTCCGTTTTAGCTAAAATTAGGCAAAACAAACCTTTAAATCACAAGACCATGACATTGTATTTTCAACCTCTTTGTCCTCAGGCACATCTAAATGTGGACTTTCATATGAATTATGCTTCAGGTATTTTGGAACCAGCTTGCACTTTTGATACTGGTTAATTTGATGACCCACTGAAGTACAACGTGCAAGTGGGTCAGTGTGGAGGTTTAACAGCAGACAGACCTCTGCTGCCACCTGCTGCAGAGAAAGTGCAGATTATGGTTACTTCCCCTTGCAGCTTTAAAGCAGTTATTAGCACACTACAATTTTAGATTTGTATCGAAAAAGCAGCCCAGGTCAAACTTTGAAAAATTTAAATAAATACCTACTACAGTATAGATCCCGATCAATTAATCAATTTTGTACTAGTCAGATATATTATAATTATTTCTGATTTAATTTGCCCTACACTTTTCAATATATAAGACCCTCTCATTAGACTCTAAAAAATGAATTGGCAGCTTTTTTGGATAATCTCTCAATCGAGATTTCAAAGCAAACATGACCAAAATATATATATATTTTTTTTGGCAGGTTCTCAAATATAAGAAGACTTTTTCTTGTCTTACAACAAAATAAATTACATCTTTAGAAGGTGGGAGGGTGGGGGTCATTTGGCCTTTTTGGGGGATATTTTTTTATTCACTTAAATAAAATAGTCTGCAGAATAATTAGAGTATCAGAATTAATCAAAAAAGTAATTAGGTGCTGCCTTAAGTGTAGGAAGAAATACCCAGCCAGTTACAATTTTGAGAAACAGAAAGAAAATTGGGTAAATAAGGTGCACACATATACGAAAAAAAAAAAAAAACTAAATTGAATGAACATCCATTAGATGGCGCTCTTGCCATGTCTTTAACAGAGTGAGTGAGGCCTCATAACTGCTGGTATTAAAGTTATATTTGTCAGTAATTATATTGAAATTGTTTGCCTCCATGTGCAGAAAACCTAAAATGAATACTACAGAAAAATTATTTCATTTTCATGCCCTAGATTTTAAACTGAACGATGCATTTTATAATCACCGTGGCAAATATTAATGCGGCTCAAACTATTTCGAACCATGTTCAGCTTTCCTTTATTTCAGCAAATGAAAACTGCTTAGCGATAAATTTAAGGGACCTGCCCTCACAGAGCCTTCAATCCTATCCACTTACATCCAATCAATAACACTATTCCATTTATACAGCTATGACATCATACGACAGCTTAGAAAAGCACTGCCGTGAGTATTATTCTTTTCAAATTCCTGGCAACTTTAGATAAAATGACAGCATATTATTGAATTCTGACTCATATGTTTCAGACTGAATCTAAAAAGCATTTCATTAGTTTTTTATTGCATGGAAAAAACACTCCCCGGGTGGACGTCAAAGCTTTTTGCAATGTTTTCGGTGAGGCAGGAGGAGATGAAGGATGGAGGATGGCCTTTAGAGATGCAACCCCAGAGACAGGATGCACACAGAGCCATTGTCTCATCAGCCTTAGTATTCAGCTCCCTTTGCTCTATCATCATGGCCAAGGCTCAAATCAATTCAATATGGTGGCTGGCGGGGGACGGCTACACAGTGGGTGCAGCCACATAAAAATACAGCAAACGCTGGTCTAGACACATAGGATGCAGTACAGTGGCAGACTTTCTCCCACGCTGCAATGTTACAACTCTGCACTGTGTTACTCCAGTGATAAGCTGTCAAAGAATCCGTCTAATTGTGTCAGAGATATTTGGTGAGTGTGTAACGAATTCAGCATGTTTGATAATGACTGATGTGTGAAACCATGACATACAAAGTGAAGTGCAAATGAGTGCAAAGTAAAGCGGTGCGAGTGTGCACAATAGAATTTTACTGTACATGCATGTTTATAGTAAAAAAAACATAAGCAGTTACCTCTGACACAATGTTGATTTATGGTTATGTGACTGTTGAGTTAAAATAGGGGTGAGTGAGGGCTCCCACCGTAAGTGCCAACCCAGAGCCTGACCTTTATATGAGATACAGGTCTGTAGTCTCAGACAGTGAGGCACGTCTGATGCTGCCTAAGTTGGCCTAATACTGGCTGGCACTCACCTCGTTATCCGTGTGTGTGTGTGTGTGTGTGTGTGTGTGTGTGTGTGTGTGTGTGTGTGTGTAGTTATGTGCGCCGCTGGCCAGAGAGAGATAAAATACTGTAACCATCATCTGTTGCTGCATGAATCATGCTGTAGCGCAGGAGGTGAGATGGTGCCACGGCTCCTCTTCCCATCTGCTTTGCGCTGAGGTTTTTAGGACGTGTCTTGGCTGCTGGCTGATCTGGCTGGAGTCAAGTTGGATTTTTTTTTTTCAGAGATATTGTAATTCCCATATTTTACAATATTCTGAAATTTTATCAAATGCTTGGCTAAGTTCAATAAAGGCTAGTAGACTGGATAAGAGTGATCAGAACTGACCAACGATGTTCCAGATGAGTGTTCTGTTAATTTCTGGCTTTCACCACAAGAGAGCGAGCACCGATACAGTATTTACTGCATGTAAACTTTATCACAGTAATGACAATACTTTAGAAAAACCATTTGGTACCAATGCAGCTTTTCAACTGCAAATAGCCTCAGAGTGTGGAACACTGGATGTGAGAACAAGTCAAAGAACAGAACACCAAACACAAACTGATTTTTCATCTTGCTGTTTTTATTATTATTATTATTGTTTGAAGCAGAAAATCCAACTCAAAGACAAATCCCAAAGTAAACAGACTTTACCTGCTGGTTCTCTCCTGCTTTAGCGTGATCGGCTGTGGAATCCTGTTTTCCAGGTAAAAAATGTTTTCGGCCAGATAGACGAACCTGGTCTGGTTTTGTTGATTTTGAACGTTTTTCTGATGGTGAGAAGAAGATGCCTCCTGATGTCTGTATGGTGAAGTATTGCTGCCCTTCAGGGAAGGCAGTAGGTTGTATAGTTATCTCCTGATTGGGCAAAATCACTACCCTGAAACCACACAACCTACTACCTCACCCCGTACGAACATCAGAAAGGTCCCATAGGTTAGCAAACCTTCATGTGCATTATGGTGGAGAGGCATACAGCAAAAACAGTGGACATTTTAACTTAAAGGACTTAAAGGCAGTTAAATATATCCTCATCCAGTCATACACATACTTTGACAACAACCACACTTATATCAAAAAGCAACAATGAGTATTTCTGGAAGTAAAGTTTTCATTTCTAAAACAATCTTGTGATGCTCAAATGAGGAAAAAAGCTAAATAAGAGCAAAATAAATAAAAGAAAGAATGACAATTGGATGAAAATAGGTTTGTATAAAAGTTTATACAGTATACAGTGTCTGATGAGATATAAAGAAAACATTCTTGCTGGTGTTTTTTTTTTAGTACAAACAGAATCAGAAAAACATTGATTAAAAAAACAATGTCTTGATCATAAAGTCTTTAAGTCAACCATGAAATTCATAAGATATATAACAACCTAAAGGAGCTGTAATCCTAAATGACTTACTGCTATCAAATGCTGCAGCTGAGTAATGTCCTTAGCAGTCAGTGGATAAACATGTACAACCCAGTGTTGATCTGGATCCAAAAGTTCCAACAATGGCCGTCTGATGACATTACAGCCACTTCAGGAAAGACAGTAAGTTGTATAGTTATCTGACAGGAAGGGTAGGACCCTAAAACTATACAACCTACTACCTCACCCCAAAGGACAGTCTTTTAAAAACAACGTCCTTACAGCGCCCCGTTCATGCAGGTAATCCGCTTTGACACGCCTCGCTGAATGCAAAACAGCGGTTATGACTCACAGAAACACAAATACACATGCCATTCTCCTCTGGGACACCTCACCGCTGTGACCGCAGTCTGAGTGTTCAGAACACAACGTGACAACCGGGTCTACCAGTTCATGGCGCGAGCTAAGGGGGAATTCAGATGACCCAACAAGGTGCACGTCCCAAAAAAAAAATTGCATAGGCAAGATATTTCCATATTCAAATGAACCCAGTAAGTAACTTAAATGCTACATTTAAGAGATTTTTAACCTCAAAACTATCAAAACAGAGTGTTATGTTCACTAAATACCATCTATGTACCTTTTAGAATTTAGTATTGAGTAGTAGATGTCAATCTAATGGGAATTTTTAGCGTTACAAATAAGCAAATCCATAAAATCCCTCAAAATATCCTCTACAATTATTCATATAAAAAGGCTGAAACAGAACAAAAAACTGTTTTGGTTCAACTGTTTGTTTATATGCAAAAACATTATGAAGTAACGCTCTATTGCTCTAGATCATACTTCAAATTGTATAATGAAACAGGGAATGATCTACAGAACAATCTGTGCTGCTTCCAGCCCTTCAGCAGAGAGTCTTAACATTACTGACCAGTGTTGAGAGTGGGCGAGCTCGAGCTAGCTTATATCCTGGCCCACATGTGAGGAGCAGAGGGCAGCAGCTGCTGCCTCTGTTAATGTTTCTCACCTGCTCTGTAACATGCAGCGAAGGGGAGGAAGGAGGGAAGGAGGGAGGAAGGGAGGGAGAGAGGCCTGGCCCTATCGCCTCTTCCCTCCATCACGGTTTCATCAAGCATGTCAGGTAGCCTCCAACTGAAAAACACACAAGAGGAACAAATCAGTTACTTCTGTAACAAAGGAAATGAAGAAATCGAGAAATACTTCGACATGATGACTTTTAAATTTGATGTCCAGGAGATTCATTGCAAACACCCCCCCCTCTCCCCCCGTGGCAGACAGTCTGTTTAAAAGAGTTTTACATTTTCAGTGAAAAGTTATTGTCTGGGCTCGCAGGCAATTTGCGTATGGGGTAATACTTTTATACAGTATGCGTGAATAAAATTCTGTCCGCATATAAAACCACACCATTTAGCACCTTTAAGTGTTTTACAATGTGCTGAACCAAATTCCTATGAGGGGAAATCTTTGTCAGCATGAATACAGTAATAGTAACATATATGTGAAGGCACAAATGTACAGCACAGCGCAATACAGAACGGTATGTCTTGAGCTGAGAGGCCCCATTGTGTCTGCTCAGGTAAGTGTGAGGCTCTCTGCATTATTCAACATGGCCTTACTTACACCACAGCGCTGTCGATCGTAAGTATGCACAAGCACACACTCATACGGGCCAACAGACACTCTGCAGACAGAGACAAGCTGACGGAAGAAATATGGAAACCTACAGAATTCACACACATACTGTATGTGTAAAGATGCATGCGATAATGGCAGAAATTAATGGACGAGCAGAGCCACACAGACACCGGTGTGGAGCCATTCCTGCCTTTGTGCCTTTGGAAAAGCGGCCCACACTTTGACAGGAACTGAACGTTGCATAATAAATAGTGGGGACCCGGGTCAGGTTATGAAATTTTCATTAAAATGATTGACGTACTGACTGTAGTCTCCAACAAACATATTACCCATGAACGTTACGAAGTAACTTAAGTGGGTGGAGCTGTAGGGACTGATATGGCATGCAGTGTTTCTGAAAACAAGACAAGTTTTGGTATGTCAGTCAAGTGATTTGTCAAGTGTGCTATTGTTGCACCATACACATCTCTTTGAACACACACACACACACACACACACACACACACACACACAAACTCTCACACACTCACCTTAAACTTATCATAATCAAACCAAGCAATTTTTAAGCGTTAACATTCAGCGCTGTCTGCTGGAGCATGTAAGTCAATTCTCATTGTGCAATCCTGCAAAAGGCTCAGCTACCTGGGGTCCACTTCATAAGGTAGGGTCAAGGCACAGTGTCCTCTCAGTCTGCTGACTGGACATACTTCAATCTAATATAGTATATGGCTCTTGGGTCCCGACCAATGGAGTGCATGTCCAGGAAAGCTATTGCTTTCAAGTGAAGCCAGTTGCTATCATCCAGTGACAGCGAAATATTCACACTCACACCCACACACAATGTGCAAAGCAAGCACACGTACACACACGTACACACACGTACACAGGTTTAGGGATTTTTACACAGTTATGTAACACAATCTAAAAACACCTCCTTTAGCAGGAGGTTGCCCACCTTCTTAAAAGTGTGCAAACTCAGCAAGCATTCCTTCACTTGAAAGCCCGCCGTCTGTAACTGATCCAGTGCTTCAGCCTCACACCTCCATTAGCTGTTTGGAGGGGCTGTGGTGCAAAGTCCTGCTTTCTGCACCTCATCGTCTCATAATGTCCCACAAACACATGCACACACCACGGGGCACGTAGTGCACAAACAAATACAAAAGGACACACTATCAAATACATGCACATGTGCACACACACACAATACTTGGGAGAAATACCCTTTAGAGGGAATAAGGCAAAACCCGATATTCACTTATCTCTTTATGTTTTCACACAGTGTTCAGAGCAAAGGCATGCACTGCTTGGAAAGTCACTTTAATTCAATCACACTTGAGTGTAAGTGCCAAAGTGCCAATCAGTCAATACTGAAGCAACTGCAGTGATAGTAAGGCGGAGTGCTGGAAGCTTGTAACCTGATCTTTGGGGTTCTGGCGGTCTGTTAAAAGAAACTGCTTTTACACAAGATGCAACCTCAAATCTTCAATATTCCCGTCAATTTCAACTCATCCATCATGATATGATGATTTGTTTTGTATTGTACATGTGTTGTAGGCTTGTGGGTTAGTATAGATTTAACAATAATTTAATCTTTACTTTATCAGGATAGTCTCTTGAGATCAGGATATCGCTGTTGTGAGGGACTCCTGGCAAAACCGGCACCATTGTTTACGGTGCACAAATACATCTTGTACATCCATTGACCTTCTAGGCAATTGCAGAGCTTTGCATCAAACCTCTATACATTTTAAGTAGACAGATTTATGACCCAGGCCAGGGTAAGGAGAAGCACCCATATAGGCTAATATGGGTGTTTTTTGGCATGACAATATCACATGTGTGCTTTCTGGTTGAGTTTTGCAAGTATGCTCATGCACAGTTAATGTGCTTCTTATCAGTTCCCATGTGTAGCTTTCTTCATATCAAGCATGTGGTCGTTTTTTTCTCTTGTCTGTGTACATCTACATGTTTGCCCTGTGTCAAGATGTCTGGGTGCAGATAGCAAGAATCCAGATAGACATGGTGGAGCATTTATAAAAGGGAAGCATGGCTACTGTGCCCCCCACCCCCCCTACACCCCTCTCAGGGTAAAGCAGCAGGCATGACCCATCTATTTATACCAGGGCCAAGGGGCAGGCAACAGGGGGTGGGGGGAGGACAGGAGCGGGGGAAGAGGAGAGGCTGCATGGGCAGGTCCTGTTACACATGCCAGGGGGAATGGCTGGGGCAAGCCACAGGGGGATTCTGCTCAAAGTCAGACAGGCTGACCTCCCTGTCACCTCTGCATGAGGCAGATACTGGGCTCGCAAACCTTGTGCGAGTGTGTGTGTGTGTGTGTTAGGAGTGTGAAAGAACGGGGAGTTAACGGGTGAATATGAAGGTGTATGAATGTACAGTAAGCACCTAAGGGTGTGCGTCATGTATGCATTAATGCACAAAGTACTGCATGTTGTCCTGTATGCAGATCAACATGTGTGATGGACTGCGCATGTACTCACACCTATGTGCATAATATGTGTGTGTTTGCCTGTCAGGCTGTGAGATGAACGGGCCTGGTGACTTAACCCTGCCTCCCCCCCGCCTGCCCCCCAGCAGAGCCATAAACATGCCAGGTGAAGAAGGCTGGATTAGGCAGACTTAACTGATCCCAGTGCGGCCCAGCGGCCCCATCTTTAGAGGTAAAAAAAAAAAAATGACCCCAATCATTGTAATGACAGGGTATGCAGCAGGAGTTGCCCAAACAAACCACTCAGCCCAACCTTGCCAGCTGCTTCTCATCTCTCTCACACACAGTGTACAGTCACATGTACACGCATATTGAACATTTGCAATGCACAAGTTGCAGGATGTCCAGCGGGACACAGGTCTACACAGAAACAACTTGTTTATAGCAGGTGTCTGTTACAGTTACACATCAAGACACCTTAAACACGATGCCTTTGAAATTTGCAATCACTGGGCACATTAGTGCTCAAGGTAGTCAAGTATATTTTGGGCTGTAAAGACATAAAACACAGATGCCTCATATACGCTCACAGCTAGACTGAAATGAACTGATCATTAGGCCAAGGACACTTACCATATTTAAAAACAGATTTCTGTTTTTTTCTTTGGTAAATGGCATAAAAGTGCATAATTGCACTTTGAGGTGATCTTCACTTGAACCTTATTTATTATGTCAGGAGCTGTCTGCACATGCTTGAGTGGCTTCCTGTGCAAGATCCAGATGCAAATCTATGCTGCGGAACCAGCTTGCAGCATATGGCTGTCCCTCCTTTTGGGCTATAAGGTTAATAGTGTTTGATAAGGTTGGGATCAAGGACCCAGAAATGCAAAAAATACCTAAACTATGGCCATGTCACAAGAGATTTCAAGGTGGAGTGTAAACTTCATCGTGTCTACGAAAAGCATGCAGAAGCAGATGATAACTAACTTTTGACAGACTGGACTGTGATATTTTCCCACACAGTATTAAGTCAATATTCATCTCAGAAATGCATTAAATGTTGTCTATTTTTTGCTCATGTAAAAAGTGACAGGCTTAGTCTTCGTGCCGCCATGCAAATGGAAGCTTGTGAAACGTGCGCTGCCATGTGGCTGCTGGTGACCTACAGGGCCTCTGTCTATTAGAGGAAGTCCATAGTCCTGACACGTCTGCATGCCCTGCTCTGCTCCAGCCTGCCTGCAGGGCCCCTTTCAGCTTGGGCAGTGCCCCATCGAGCTGCATCTGTCGCCAGCTATATTTAGAGGGTGGGACAAATACCTTTCTCCCTGCATATGAACTTCAGCTGACAGACACAGGGCCAGAGTAGGCAGACAGGGATCTGCACAGTTTATAACCTTGAAGAGCTTGTTACTTCCAGGCTACAGCTGGGTGTAGTCGAACTACAGATGAAATCTAAGGCTGTAAATACAGTACAGTTAACCACAGTTAGCATTGAAAAGCTTGATTTGGCAGCAGTTTTTAGTGCCAGTGCTAATAGCTCCAGGACAACTGCCAGACAAAGGGGAATATACAGTAATGTCCTCTGATAAAGAGATTTAATGATTTTCCCCCAGTGAGTTACAGAAGAATAATGAATGAATTTCCGTGGCTTTGAGTCCCCTTCAAACACAGCTACATTTCTGCCTATAAGCATTTGTGTGTGTGGCAGCAACAGCGAGGCAGCCAGTGTGTGAATGTGACCATGTTGCATGGCCATCTGCTCTATATAACCATAAACAAACGCAGGCAGGCCAGCTTCACAGTATCATTTCCAAGAGGTCTAGGCTGGGTAAATGTATTCATGGTTTGGTCTCTGGGTAGATGCTGGAGAGATATGCCCTAGAAACAGGCCACGGTTATGCAATAGCATTCATAATTCATTCCACAAACACAATATGGAGGCCACTCTGTCCCATATGCAAACACATGGCCAGATTAAGGAGGGAGTAGCCAAAGGGGACAGAGTGCATTCTGTACTGTTAGTAAATCCACTGACTGACTGACTGACTGACTGACTGCCTGTCTCAATGAGAGCTTGTCTATGACAGGCCTAAATAGGCCATGTTTTACTGCAGGAGGGACCTCTGCTATATTTTGCACCTACTGTCTAAATCAGTTGCATGCCAGCAAAGAGACACACTGATACAGTGAGGGAGCTTTTACAGCATCACTTCAAGGCATAAACACATACAGTACCCAGAAATAAACTCATGTGCAACTTTTCTGTGCTAGCTGACAGTGTATTTTACCCCCACAAACAACAAGCTACATTTTCTGCTCATGTATAATGTTGTTTGGCCGATGATTGTAGTTCTTTTGTGAAGTACGGTGACATTAAGCAGAGCAAGAGTAATTGTAAGTAGTTAAATCTTTTCAAAAGTGCAGAAATTGGAGCCTCTTTTCAAATATGATGAAATTTTAGAAGCTAATGACATCAAGATATCAATGTTGGGATGTAAAACGAAACCAAAAGAAAATAGGACCTAAACAGAAAGGAGTTATAATGATTTAATTTTACAGGGCTGTAAGTCGAAAAACAATCCTCAAACATCAGTCCTCTTTCCAACAACCTTTCAGTATCATTCAACATAGTGTGTGCTAAAGTTCAGCAATGAATGATCCAGAGCAAAGCAGCACCAGACACCTACACTGTAACCTTTATATATACTATCTGTGGTCTTGGGGTTGAGATAAGAGGTGGACTTTAATAACATCTGCACATGTAATCAAATACCTGGCGCATACAGAATTCCAGAGCTGCAGACAGCTGTAGCTAGAGTTTGTAGGGTGGGGCCGGGGGTTACCAAGTGCATATGATACAGGCACAGTCGGGATTGAAGCTCACAGCAAACAGTGTGCTGTGGTTAGGTTGGGGACAGGTACAACTGTAGAGGTTAGAGCTTTTATTCATGCACACTGGCTCTGGAGAACTATACAGGTTGTGTTGGGAGCAGAGGGGGGCTGATGGAGGGTGGGATGCAGCTGTGGCCTCTGCCAGCACATTTGCCCCATTGAAAAAGAACTGTTTCTGGTGTCCACCCCAGGGTCAGCTCTCTTTGAGGGGAGGGAGGCTGCTTGTTCTGATGTAGTCACACGGCAACAATTAAAACATCTGTCCGTGAGAAAAAGACTTGTTAAGCCTTCTGTCATTGCACACTGACGTGCTGCTTTTCTGTAACTCCTACCACTCCTCTCTGTTTATTTGAATTCGCTCTTTGAGCAAGCATCCAGTCGCACCCACTTCTTTCCTCTCCCACTTTACTCTGTCCCTCTCCTCCTGCTACCTGACTACTTTGGCAGCGATACACAAAATGGCGTCGGGGAGCAGAGAGCTGGAAGGCACAGAGTGGAAGCCATTTTCTAACAGATCCAGGACCAGGCACAGAGAGAGAGAGAGAGTGTCGAGACTTCCACCAAGCAAACTGGACAATTAAGATTAGGCTGTAAGTGGTTTTCTGTGCATGTGCACTAAAGACGATGTTTGTTTTTGTTTCTTACTACGCTGCACTAATAAGCCATTGGGACCACTTGGCCTTTCAAATGGAATAAAGGTACAATATCCAGCCATTATAATTTAATCTAATGCAGGCTCACATTATAATAAGTCTCAGAAACAGATGATGTAGACAAAGCAGTTACATGCCATGCAAAAAAAAAAAAAAATGACACCGCGTCTAATTACAGGCCCTATCTCATTAAATGAAATGTAAGCCAACACAATGGCATTACAATACATCATTAAATAACAACATATTAAATTTACAATACATTATGGTACTTACAATGCTGCTGTGACCGCCAGGCTGTCTGTCGGAGATTTCACTTGTTGGCCAAATTGTTTGTGCCTGCGGCTCGAACCCCATCTCACTGCCTACAAGAGGGAGACAGAGAGAGAAAAATAAACAGTGAGAATTGTAGAGTCGAAGGGAGACAATTACCGAAGCAGACAAAACAATGGAGAAACAGAGAGTGATCAGTTGGAGAGGAGGCAGCAGCAGCAGCAGCAGCAGCAGCAGCAGAGGGCTGTAGGGTCTTTTCTCTGTAGCCTGTTTACTAATAAGCTCGCCCTACAGTTTAGCCCGGCCAAGGAAACTCATTAGTGGAACATGTAACACGCCGCACCCTCTCTGCTGCCCTGTACACCGGCCAAATCTCGCTGCCGCATGCTCAACCGACACCGACACACAAGAAGCTCCGCCGCGGCCTTGGTCTTGCCCAGTAGCACCCACTCGCTGCATACGTGCACACGCTTTGGCATGCTGTGTTGCTGAAAGCCCACAGTGTCATGTGCGTGGGTGCAACGGCGCATCTGCGTGTACTTGCGAGGATAATAAGTGATTTTTTTTTTTTTTTTTTTTTGCACATGCACATGCGGCACAGTATGTTCAGTTCACACATGAGGGCATGCACAGGCTGTGCAGCGTTAATGTACGAGGCGGCTTTTAACATGTGCCCCCTGTTGTGGTGTGCATGTGTAGGCAAGTGATGCCAGTGCAATCATGTGGAGGTGGAATGAGAGAAAGGACAACAACAGAGGTAGTTAGTCATCGTCAGTCAAATCTGGGATTGCAGAAAAATAAGAGTGTGACGGAGGATACAGAGAGACGTCCTCCAGCAGACCAAGGAGGACACTGCCAATTAGCTAAAGGCCTCCAAGCGGTGCGGTGGCGGCTGGCTGAAGGGTGATAATTCCGTACATGGATGCTAATTGCAGCACAGGACATGGCCTTGCTGGGGAAGGGTCTGTTATATATTGTTTCTATCGTTTGTAATTGCAGTGCAGTGCCTTGGACTACTGCCAGCACATGTTTATGGGCTCATGAGTAACCCAACTCCTCCAGCCCATGGAGGGAGATTCATGTCCGAGCTGTGCACTCGCTGCACTCTGTGTGTGAGTGTGGGTGTGTTGTTTGTGTGTATATGCATGTTGATGACTCATGGAGCCTGGGCGAGTATGTGCTGCAGGGATAAGTCTACAGTATATTAGTATATACACATGGTGGGCTGCAAGTATTAAAAAAAAACAAAAAAAAACAAAAACATTTTTTTTTTTTTTTTTTAAACTGATTTTTTTAAACTGATTTTGATTATGAAATATTTTCTAGCTGATGTTTTGAGGTGCTCCTGTTGGTAGGGAGATTTGTTTTCGACTCCTACAACTTTTTGGCCACTCTACCAGAACATAAAAGTGTAAGCAAGGAAACTTGGATATATAAACATTACTGGGGTGCTGTATTACACAGTAAAAGTCAGTAGAAACTGAAGTCAACCAAACTGAGTGACAAAAAGAAAACTCAGTGTATTCCACTAAATGTAGCCAACATAATTTAGCTCAGCGCTGATGAACAGTAAGAAAGTAATGAAGTGGAGGTGAGGTGAGGGAAGGGATTTACAGTATTTTGATAGTTGGAGAGTTGCAGGCGAGGCCTTTCAACACTTCCAATTTTACCTCCAAGTGGAACAATGTTGCTGATTCGGCACTTTTTCTCTGACTAAATTGCCTTGGCGACAGCAGAGGCCAAAAGCAGGAGAAATATATGAGTGCTGGAAAAGAAAAGTTGAGAAGTTGAGTGGGTGCAGCACAGCGTTATCTGGAATATCGCTTTGCCTGGCAGGTACATAAAACAAGTATCTGTCCTGACGATGTGTGCTGAGAGACACTCACACGTGATGTTCTAAACCACAGACTAAAGAGCCTCTAAAGTGCACAGTGAAGGCTGGTCAGGAGGCAAAAGCAACACTTAGTTTTACTTTAATGATTTCAAATATTAAAGTAAACAAAATCTGTCTGTTGAACGTCTGACAAAACTCCTTTGAGAATGTTGTTTGAAGGCTTGGTGAGACTAGTGGTACAGTAAGTGTGGAACAAAATCATCCTCAAAATCAACCAAAAAAACTTGAGTAAAAAAACAAAACAAAAAACAACGATTGTGCCTATTGTGTAAAGCATGCGGAAGTTGCACAGGTCTTGTTTTAGAAATGTCTGGAGAAAAGCGGGATAGGTACAGAGAGGAAAATCGACATCATCTGTCACCCTCTGAAACTCCAATATTATGTCATTATGACTGTGCTTACCGTCTCTGTGGAGTTACTGTGGTTTTGTGGATAAATTACAAGTGACACTCCCAGCTGACATCCTGATTAACACGGGGAGAATAAAATGGCCAATCCTCAGAAGTCACTGAAGAATGGACTAATGGCTTCCATGTACGGTGAGAGGGGCAAGGAGAAACAGGTTTAGAGACTTTTGTGTTTGTATATATGTGCGAAATGTACGTATGTGCATTTATATTGTTTATTAGTTTTATGAGAATATTTTGTTCTCGTTGCCATTTCGGCACTTGCACGGACAACCGCAACACCAAAAATGCATGTGTACAGTATTCGTATGTCTGTGTCTCGAGGTCTCAGCCTCTTTGTCCAGCTTCTCTCCCCCTCTATTCAGGCCTGGCCTACTTTCTACTGTACTGTAGTGCCAATCCTGTACGTGTGTGCCGCAGCCTGTAGTGGCCACTGTAGATCCACCCATCTGCTCGCCTACATTCACAGTACAGGAGGGCAACAGGGAGCCTGGTCAGCTTCTACTGTACTACGGAGACCTGATCTGACTGGAGGTTTGAATTTTAAGTTTTTCACTAACAATTGCTGATTAAAAACCAGAAGCAGATGCTGCTGTGAATGACATGAATACATTGTAATCCAACTGTTTAACAGGTTTTTGCAAAATGCACTATGACCCACATGTTAGGCTGCCAAAGTGGTAGATTTCAAACTAGAAACAATTTCCTTCCTTCTCGTGCAAACCTTCTAGTTAGTGTTACTTTGCACCACTTTGTATTGTCTGTCAATATGAATACCGGAGCTACATTTAGGATGATACACAGATCATGCACATATTTTCAACCTGCATCATGTCAGATTTGATTTTCCTTCATGTTTTAAGTATGTGCACTAAGTATACATTTACCAAGTGAACTGGAAAATATGTCTGTTAAGAAAGTTACACATTAAATGCCTTCATTTCTGGCCTAGTAGTTTATACAGCAATTATATGTTCCTGTTAAGAAAAAAACATATATTTTTGACGAATATCTAATTTAAAAAGACCATATGGTTAGCAATTAATAAATATTGGATCATTTCCATTCATTTAAAACAAAGTAAATAAAATAACAGTGAATTACTAAACACATTACAGGACTACTTGCAGTGGTGTACGTCAATCAAAACCCCAAACCATGAAAGTCCTCCAGAGGACTCAGACATACAATATAACTTTCATTTTGCTGGGTTTCTCAGTTTTTTCTGAAAACAGCACAATGAAACTGCTTTGGTGTTAGAAATAAAAGTCTTTCATTATTATGGCAGAAAAATATATTTACAGTGAGCGCTGACTTGGCCCCCATTCACCACTCCAATCTGGATTTCATATTAGCCAGGAGGAAATTGGAGGGAATTCACAACATCACAGCAAGCTCATAAATGAAACAAAAATCACATAATCTTAAATACTAATTAATCCACTTACCAAATGAAGCAGTGTATAGGTGGCATATAGCTGTGCTGCACTGGTAAATTACTCATTTCCACTGTGTGTTGCACTAGTAAGAAAACAGTGAGCACTGGCACATGACCTAAACCACACACAATATTCAGACCAAAAAACATACTGTCGTCATTGCCGTGCTGCTACACCACACATGAGTATTAAAATTGACAGCAGCAGTTATTGAGAGATCAAAATCATATGCCATGTCTATTTGGACAACAGCAAGAGAACAACAATATTACATATCCAGATCGCATTGTTCCTATCTGTTAATTCCATTTGTTAATGTTGTGTGAAATGTGGTTTTTAATATTAGGTATGATTAACTCAGACACGAGGCAATGCCTCAGGCTGGCAGTTTGTAAGAAGGTTGCTCTAATTTCTTATCTACAAGGAGAGTCTTTTTATGCCATTGGGAATAGCATATTTATAACAATTAGGATTCAAAATAAAACAAAATTGTGTAACACCCTATACTTCTCTAAAAATAATGAAATACTAGATTTGGGGTTTACTATTGAATTAAGAAATAAAAAATGGCAATATTGTAGTGAACTCAGTATCGTAAAAAAAAAACTAAACAAAAAAATAATCCATGACGATTTACAAAAATAAAATGAAATACATAATCCATCAACAAGTGGATACATGCACAAGCATCAATTAATTGTTTTACTGTACACACACACACACACACACACACACACACACACACACACACACACACACCTGAAATGCATTAAAAACTTTTTTTGTTTGTTTAAAACATGGTTACTTTGTTTTTTGCACCCTGATAGAGCTTCCTTTACATGGATGCTTATAGATACAAAACATCTCCTATTTTGAAACTTTATGGCACAATTTTTTTTTTTTTTTTTTTTTTTTTTTTTTTTTTTTAATATTTCATTCTACACAGAAAAAAAGGGCAAATGCATTATTTTTGCAGGATGTTATCTTTTCTTTGTAATATTGAGAAACGCGAATATTTCAAATTCAAATAGAAATTAAACCAAATAGATTAAAGTGTTAAATGTAAAAGGTTTTAAACTTTAAAAAAAATAAAAATCCCAAATAGCATAAATTAATAGTTACTTACAATTATTGTGAAAACTGGAGAACAATAATTCCACACAATGCATAATTTACCTCCACAGTATTGGGTTTGGTGTTTTTTTTTTTTAGTTCATACTCTTAAAAACTTCTGAAGTTTTATCAGATCAAAGTTTTTAGTATCTTTATAAAAACATGGTGTACTTAACATGAATAAATTCTAAGAAAAATACTGACTTAAAGCACACTTTTATTAAAAATCCAGATTTTCTCATTCAAGCTTAAGGCCACAAAGTCACAGTCAAGTTTGAGAACTTGTTGTTCTAGCTCTGTCCTGCACTTTGATTTTACTCTGCTTTTTCAGCGTACTCACAAAACATTGTCATTCATATGAAATAAAAAAAAACATCGACCTATTGATTGAAAATAAATGAAATATATTAAGTGATAAAATCTGTTAAAAGACACTTTGACTGTTGTGTGAATTTACCTGAAAACCCTTTGGACCGGTTATTTTAATACACCGAAAGGGCAAAAAAAATACACAAATATGAAAAATGTGTTTACTTGTGCTAAAAAGTATTAATATTTGACAACCTGCACCAAGAAAATTATAAAATTTATACATGTGAATATGTGCATTTGATTGTGTACTCATATTTGTGTGTGTGTGTGTGTGTGTGTGTGTGTGTGTGTGTGTGTGTGTGTGTGTGTGTGTGTGTGCGCGTGTCCCCATATTGGCTTTGCAGTGTGGCTGCAATAAAGCTGAAGTTTGCCTCAGAATGTGCACAGAATGCTTCACTGTGGGCTGTACCAGGCTGTTGTATTGGTCAGGTATACTTTTACAGGGAGAGAAAATACTGAAAACCCTCACCACCCTGCCATCTGCCTCTCAGCATGCAACCTTCCCCTGGACTCTTGCCATCCACTGAAAAAGGCCTTAGGGGTGGAGTAGCGTGATACTGTGCCAGCCAAAACCATGTGTCCACAGCTAGTTAAGCATAGCTTATATTCATGTGAATGAACATAATCACCTACGAATGGAAAAGCTAAACCTGAATCACCTGTAAGCTTGGAGTACTATCAGTTCTGTTTTTGCCTTTCAAAAAAGTTCTCTTTTATGTAAACCTCAACATCTGAGCACACAGCGGAAAACCAAACACAGGATGGGCCAAAGATGGATGATTTCCACGAATAAACTGCAAATACGCCACATTTACTGAAGAAGATATTTGAAAACCGTGATTACTACGTATTCAGTAATTCTTACAAGCAATACTCCAAACTAAATCTTATAATTAGACCTGGTGATTGTAAATTACCATATCAATGTTACGTTTTTTTTTTTCATAATTTTGATAAAGGTAACCATCAAGTGCCTGACAAAGGGCCAAAGGAGTTTAAGTAAATTAACATGTTATTCAAACTAACCGATAAAGTCAACTTTAAAAGCATTTATTTATCACTTTGTTTTGTGGAATTGCTACACGACTGCAGGTTTATTGCTCATTAAAGTTTGTTCTTCCTTGAAATGAAAACAAGGGGATGATTTTAAATGAATCAACATGATTAAAACATCTTTTTCAGAGAAGTGTTTCTGCATTTGTCACAAAATGTTTGTGTGCAAAGAATAATACCTAAAACATCCCGTATTCATAGATGTAAAATATAGATCCGCACACACACACACACAGAAAAGAAAACCTGGAAATGATATGTCTGACATTAAAATTATGAATACATAAGAAAATACCCTGTACATGGCGAAGCGATTGGCTGTTTTATATTTATATTCCATTGTGTTGTCCTAAATGAGACACAAGCTTGACAAATACGACCCGCAAAACCTCAAATTCAACAAAATGCTGAAGTTCAACAAATATTCTTTTCAAAATTCAGCCTGTGGTCAAGCTTTTAAGAAAATTAAAGTGATCAAAATGATCAGTACACCACGTACTTCTCTTCATACAGTGCACACTAAGCTCGGACCGCATCACTCATATGAAATACCTCCACAACTGTGGCCTTTCACTCATCC
Organism: Embiotoca jacksoni; assembly: GCF_022577435.1. NCBI lineage: Eukaryota > Metazoa > Chordata > Actinopteri > Embiotocidae > Embiotoca > Embiotoca jacksoni. The sequence goes on along the minus strand of NW_027185381.1, from coordinate 8,728,556 downwards.
ACTGATTACCACGAAGTGGGATTATCTTGGCAGCAATCACAGTGCTATTTATGATTTTAGTTGTATCGTTGCTAAATTAAAAATAGGTTTTGTTGCAGAGGAGGAAAAGTTATAGAAAAACATTCCTAAATTTAAAGGACTAGTTCAGACCCTCTAATATGTGCTATTGTATGTGCTCCTGAGCTACATGTAGGGTTTTCGATTCAGATGCATAAATGCACGCTCAGGTGAAAAGAAACTTTGGGTAAGAACCTCAAGAGCATCAAATGTTGATTTGTGCGAGTCGTCTGTTAAACGCTGAAAGCCTAAAATGTAAACATATGGATACATTTCCATCAAAAACCGTCCAAGTGTACACATATTAAAACAGATATTACTCACCGATTGTTGGTAAATGTCCGGTCGGGATGCGAATTTCGGCAGCTCTTCCCTCTTTCATCCAGGTCTCTGTTAAGAAGAGGAGAAAGCCATGAGCTGCCGTTTAGTGCATCTGGCAAGACCCATTGATTTCTCCTTAGACTGTCCCGTTTGCAGCAGTGCCTCAGCCTCAGCCTCAGTCTCAATCTCAGTCTCAGCCTCAGTCTCAGCCTCAGCCTCAGCCTCAGCCTCAATCTCAGCTCCAGCCTGAGCTCTCAGGTCAGTCTCACCTCCGGGGCTGCACGGAGGCTCGCCTGCCACCAGCTGGGTCCAGGCCTGGTGAGGCCTGAAACAATAGGAGGCCATGAGGCTGTCTGCAAGGCTCCAGCTAAGCCTGTCTGCTAGTTAACAAGTCTTTGAATGAGGAATGTTAGCAAACAGACAAACAGCATGTCTGATGCATGCAAATAGAGCAACCAGTCCAGTCACAGCCTTGACTGAGCACATGAATAATTCAGCAGTGTATATGCTGCTCTCCTACATTACTCCCTCCCTCTTCCCCGAATGAAATGCCTTCACTAGAATAAGTGTGGCCAAGTATTCAAACCTCTGTCTCACCAACAGCGTCAGGCACAACATTAGTTTGAATACTTCCTACCATCATGCAATAACAGCACAAACTGGTCACATAAAGACACAACACACACCGCAACTGGTGACATTTTGCGGAAACAACTTGAAATTTCGCAATTCCAACATTTCTTTTTTTTTTTTTTCCTCTTATTGCCTTTTAATGTCTTTTGTTTGCAGTTGGCACCTGTCCCAGAAAGAGCTCAGGCTCAGCACACCCCTGTTAGGAGAGCGAGTCGGTGTGAAAGAGAGAGAACAAGGGTGAGCAAGAGACACAGAGAGACAGGGAAAGAGAGGACATAGAGAGGAAACAGAAGGAGAAACAGGGAGTAAAGACTAACAAGGTGACAGTTCACTGTCGCTGATATTTCTATAAAACACATGTGTACCACGTTTAGACACTGGTCACATTCTCTGATTGTCATCCACAGTGGTCATCCAGACCACGAGCCCACCACAAGCAGGTTACCCGTCAGAAATGGCTCCCTGGCACTCCAGGTGGAACAAGGCCCATCACGTGGAGAAACACCACCTTTGACAAATGTCCAACCAGAAAGAGAGGATCCAAATAAATACTACAAGAACCCCGTCAATGGCGAAAATTTTTTTTTGGAGGATGTGGTACATTTTCAGGAAAAAAAAAAAAAAATACAGAAAAACAGAAGAAACAGCACCAAAATCCAAAGTGATGCAAAAATCAATGTGCCAAGAGTAAGAAAAGGCCCCTAAAAAGCAACTTGTTGCCAGGTTTTGCAGAGCTGCTGTGCAGCTAGTTGGAGGCAGAGGGTTAAAATCCAGCTAGTAGTGAGTGAAAAAAAAGAAAAAGAAGCTCCGTCTATGGAAGGGCGGGCTGTGGGGAGGCCCTGACTGTAGAAATAGCAGCAGACTTTTTTCTTTTTTTTTCCCCTTGCAGAGCTTAAGTCTCCCCCTTGCGTGTGGCTGGAGCAGAAAGAGGGGAGCAACCGAAACAGAGAGAGAAAAAGAAGAGAGAGAGAGAGAGAGAGAGAGAGAGAGAGAGAGAGAGAGAGAGAGAGAGAGAGAGAGAGAGAGAGAGAGAGAGAGAGAGAGAGAGAGAGGACAAGAGGAGGAGACAGTGAGTGCACAGTGAAGGGGAGAAAAGCTCCACTGATGATGAAATAGGAGGTGCAGCTGAGCAGGCCAACCAGTCACTTTTTCATCACATGTCCAACACAGCAAGGAACTGTATTTGCACTGGGGACGGAGGAGGAGGATGAGGAGGAGGCAGGAGGGAGGAGGAGGAAGGAAGGGAGGGAGCAGAAGATGGGTGGGAGAGGGAGACACAGAAAGAAAGAGAGAGAGGGGGAGAGAGAGAGAGAGAGAGAGAGAGAGAGTGGGAGGGTGGAAAGCACTAAATGTGGGAGGGGTGGAGGAAGAAGAATGACACAGAAATCTACTCCTCCAGCAGTGCGCAGACTCAGTGCTCATGCACACACACCATACTGGGATACACTGTATAGTACCTCAGCAACTACATCAACTAGTCAAAAGAAAAGCAGGGGGGGGGACACACAGTCATTCAGAGTGGACTGTCCTGCTGGAGGATCCTTGAAATATGCAACACTTCTGAGAGCTCGTTGAATTATTAACCTTAACTCCCACTGTAGTGGAGCTCTTGTCACTTCCACAGACTTTGGGAGCACACCATGAAAAAGGAGCACACACTCTCCAAGTGCATGCCACAATGACTAGTATGAATGCACAGACCAGAAGCAGGCAGGGAAAAGGGGAAGCGTAGAGAGTGTTAATTTCAGTAACATGTGGCAAAGAAACACAGGGCTACAGGACCCTCCTCCTCGCCCCGGCTCTGTCTCAAAGAGAGCTGAATGCTGGAGCTGAATGCTTGCAGCTATTTTGGCACAAAGTCAATAGGCTGATAAGCATTTTTGGGTGAGACTGGGCTGCTTTTCCTCGAGGTAAAACAGCTGCCACTTGCCCTGGTATTCAACATTCAACAGTTACCCCCTCCCATCTCCCTGAGATGCTGATTTGTCCTGTTTAAAAGGGAACAGAAAAAAAGAAAACATGATGGTCTACACACTTTATTCGAACAAGTTCATGCACTGATTTATGAGAAGAGTAGGTGAGCCAAAGAGAGAACTAGAGGAGGAGACCGGAGCAGCCGGGTTTCCACCATCTTAGATTGTATTGATTATTCTTTGCTCTCACACACACTAGCTCTCTTTCTCTCCCCATCTGTCCCTCCCTCCCTCTGTCTGTCTGTTCTGCCACCTTCTCTACTCTGAGATCAGCATTTGGCTTTTTCCATTTGTGGCAGATTACTGTAACGCTATTGTACAACAACTTCCTGCCTCTTTTGGCTCTGGTTCTAAAAACTGCGAGGGCAGAGCTCGCTCGTGGCTTTAACTTTTTCCCCTCGGCCTTGAACTACAGGAGCTCTATCAAGAAAGAAAAGGAGGAAGGGGATATTTAAAGAGTATTTGTTACTGAGGAACTATTTTGATTTCATTTCTGCTTTAAAAAAAAAACTGCTGAAAATGAAAGAGGGGACTACAAGCCTAGCAGAGACAATGACAGAAAAAAAGGTGGGGGTTCAACTTTACTTACTTTTCCTCTGTAAAAACTTTTTTGTTTGTTTTGGAGGGCACTGCATTATTAATGGGGGCTCCAGCTCATGCAGATTTGTCTAACATGGCTGCTACTGCTTCGGGCTGCACAGTTTTGTGAGGGCTGCTTTCATAGCACGGCCACCACCCAGTTGCTCTCAGGCTCTCTTGCCCACTACAGCAGCTCAGAGACCAGACTTTCCACAAAAACTCCTCTTCCCCTCTGTGACTCCTGTTTGCTCCACAGGTTTCAGTAAAAAAAAAAAAAAAAAAAAAAAAAAAAAAAAAACCACAGGTGGCTAAAGACGATGTGCAGACGGAGAAGGGAGAAATGCTCCAATTATTTGCACAAACAGAGCGCGGAGAAGAGTGGAGTGCAGTTTATTTGTTCTCTTTCCCGAAATGAGATAGAGCTCAGTGCAGGCGTCTACACTGGCAGGAGCTATAGATCCCAGCAGAAGGAGTGCAGTTATACGTCACATCTCTCGCCATGCGTTTTAACCAATTGAGAAACCCATGACTTCATTATGGATAAAGCTGTCATGTGTATATGTTAAGTGGCCTTATTTGGGAATAACTTTGGGATAATTAAAAAAGAATATACTTTAACTCCGAGGATTAAACACAGTCGATTTAGACAAGCATGCTTTGTGAATTCGTGCTTTGTGTGCATACTGTACTTTGCATGCCATGAAGTTCATTTGAGGATACCGTTTTGGGGTCTGCTGCCAGCTCTTACCACTGTGCCTCTACGTTGTTCCTCTGTTGTGTTTACCACGTCTTAATTTTACACTCATAATTTGTCTTGTTTTAGAGACAAGTGCAGACTTTTTAAAGAAACTAAACACGTCACTTTTCAAAAGCAATACATTTGATGACGTTGATGTTGCTTCTTTGCTTCTCTAGCATTTTTACTTTTTCTCACTCCTACGAATATTTCTTTTCAGATTAAATTCTTGGAATCTAATCAATGACACGAAAACATGACTTCTCTTTCATTAACATGCTTAGATGAAATAGGTCGAGGCAATTAACAGCTTTTCTTCGGAGTACATTGCTGCGACATCTGTGTGATACAGAATCAGTCAATCAGGACAATTGATAATGCGATGTGGAACAAAATGGCAGACGGCGCCATGTTAGAGTGTGCTCGACATCATTTGACTAAGGAAACAAAAACTAAAATAAATTATAGACTGCAAATCTTTTTGTGGATTTAATAAAAAGCATCAGATGACTTCTTGAATTTGTAAAATTTAGTGTTCTAAAAAACACATGAAAAGCATATTAAGAATATTACACAGTGGAATAAATATGTTTTCAAATTGTTAAGATACATAAATTAAACAGTAATATAAATGTTGCATATATGTTTCCTCTCTGATTTCTGTAAAAAAAACTAATTTAATTCATTATCCCCAAATTATTTTGCAGATATCATAAAATATTGATTTTGCTTCTGAACTAAGAGTAGCTGCGCTGTGGTCTTTTGCAGTCAGGAGAACACACTGAACACACATTTCAATGTTCCAAAAGATATTTGTTGGTTGTGGGTAAACACTATGTATTCCAGAAAGTTCAGATAAGTGAAGAGGAAGAGGACATATTATAAAGACCCTGTTTTTCTACAGTTTTCTTTCTGGTGCTTCAGGAAACAATGAGGAGTAATATGGACTTGCAGCAGGCAGGAGATCCACAAAGACAAACAATATTTGCACTGAGGCATTTGCAAACATCAAGGAGGAATTAGGAAGTTTGAGTGGGGAAGTACGAGAGGGGGTGGCTGTTTGCTTGGTTAGCAACCACGACTACATCAACATTTAGACATGATATGTGGCGCATAAAACACAGAGATATTCTAATGGACTTATTCAAGGGGATGAAAGCCAACCACAAAAGTCTCCCTTCAACATGAGGGAAGACTTTATACTCTCCAGGAGCAGGAGTGGAGTCTATGAGGTGGTCTTGCTTAAGCCCTGCACGTGTCTAAACAACTTCTCTATTACACCCGAGACCTTTGAGGGCACTCCCCATCGAGCAGGGAACAAAGGCCATGACCCCAAGGTCAAAAGCGTAACATGGGAGGCCAAGCGGGCCCATTGAATGTTCCACTGCTGTTTGCTTTAAGAAGGTAAAGATTACTAACACATTAACTAATGCCGATTAGGGGGTTATCCCTCATGGGAGTGAGGTCCCAGGGCAGCACATCACAGCTTATTAACACAACCTGACCTTTGACCCCACCAGTCACCTTAGGCAGCCAACTGTGACCACCACTTTCTCCCCGCTGTCTGACACACACACACACGCACGCACGCACGCACGCACGCACGCACGCACGCACGCACGCACGCACGCACGCACACACACACACACACACACACACACACACACACACACACACACACACACACACACACACAGACAAGGACTGAAGAGGATCACTGCAAGGTGCAGCACAGCTTGAGCAGAATTATCGCTGCTGTCTGGACAAACATGAATAAATGATTCAACACAGGAACTGCACAGTATTTGCAGTGGTAATGCACTCCTGGTGAAAAATGAAGGATGTTTGACTTACAATAGCCGGCTGTGCATCATCTGTGTGTAACTATATTTCCAATATTATAACATCCCAATTAAAAACAATCAATGCAGTTGTTTTCAAAGGCGCAGACTTAAAAGAATGTGTTCTACTGCAGAAAATGGTTGCATGTGCAATGAAGTTCTCAGCACAAAATGGTGGACACGAGACATGCGCAGCAGTGATGCTCCACTTTTATCATAATGGTGATGTCCCGGATATTAAAAAGCTAGAAAAGGAGTTATTTCTTCACAAACTCATTCTGCCATGCTATTCAAACATTACTTTTGCATCAGCAGAGAGGTCAAAGCAAACTGTCGAGCAGAGCTTACTTAACCCTACGTGTCCACAAAGATAATAACTTACAATAACACATAATTGACAAGTCAAAATTATTGCTTGCGATTAGAACATTTGGAGCTCTCTCTGAAATTAAACAAACATGGCAATATAATTTTAATGGTAATACAGAGAATGTCAGATATTTATCCAGGAGTGTGTTCCTAAGGACCAAGTTCAAGTTTAAGTTTCTCCTCAAGTTATGTTCACATGTAAAACTTAAAGCTGGGCACTGATTTAAAAATATATAATTTAATTGTCATTGAATGCATTCTGTGCATTTGCTTACAAAATATCTATAGATTAGTTTTTGCCTATTTAATAAACTGTATTTTATTTTGAATTTATTGTTGGGTTAATAAGCTATGAAAGGCTTCTGGCTGTTTTTTTCAATAAGCGGTGCCCCATAAAACCAACAAACAAACAAAAAGCGAAATAATAATTTAAGAATTCATTATCTAAATGAGGAATATTTAAATTTAATAAAAAAAATGTGTAAATACACATCTAATTTATTTATTTATGGTAGCTTTATTATAAGGTGTGAGAGTGAACTTATCAAAAAACAAAAATGTCAACGACACTGAATTTGTTTTAGAAATATTCAATAATGTGTGAAATGTATTGGAGTAATGTTTTTTGTTTCAGCAAAAAATGTTACTTACATTTACATTACATTTACAGCTTTCTTTAAAAAAAAAAAAATCACTTGAAGCTATATTTTGTCTGCTCAGTAATACTGAATAACCCTTTAATAAGAATTGTGCAAAACTGCAGCACAAAAGGAAGTATAAACTGAACTTTACTGAAGTTGTTACTAAAGAAGGGAGATTTCAGTCACAGAAAACTTTAATTTATGAATATAAACTTCTGACTAAAATTAAATAAAACTATATGCATTCTGACTTGGATTTTAATTAACACATTTTGTTACGCGTCTATAAATCTAATATTTGTTCAAACCTTTGGCTGAACATTGTTTTATAAACGTGGCATATTTAAAAGTGACTTCATTACTTATAAATAGAACCATTATTGTATTTATTATATTTTATGTTATTTAGTTCAATCAACTTTGCTTGAAATGTTCTCCTGGTGTCAAATCGCAAAGGAGAGCACTGATTTTTATTTGTTTTACATGTGCCAGACATTTCGTCAGTTTTGATCTTTTTTGTTCAACAAATCAAAAATAAGAGAAAAATGTCTTGATTTATTTTAAATCATTATAAAGATGTATTCTAAAGAAACATAATTTGAGGCTGCATCGATGAATCAAATCATCTGAACAAGTAAACAGGAATGAAGACTTCTGTAAAAGCAGGATTTAACTCACCTTGCTGTTTCTCACAGGATTGTGGAAGAAGAAGAGGAGGAACAGAGACACAGCGAGAAAAAGAGCAAGGGAGAGCTTCTCCTGGGAACAAGCTGGAAATTATGGACCTATTCGATATCAGACCTCAGAGTGGACAACCTATCCTAAGAGGGACGCGCCCTAACTGTAACTAACAACTACTTCTGGCAGCCCCTCAGCAGCCAGACATATCATCCTGGATCAGGGCCGCTTTCATATGGCAGCACTGAATGAGGGCAGTTTTGGCAACAAATGCACATCAAACTGCAGAATCAATAATAAGATGCATTAAACTTATGATGACAACGCATTTAAAGTAAATTAATGGGTTTTTTTACGAGATAAAGACAGAGCTTTAGGCTATGATCCCTTCAAGATTTTGCTCATCAAACTTGTCAAACATGTTAAAGTGATATATAGTAGAGAAAAAGAAAAAGGAAATTTTGGGACTTTCACAATAAATAAAATTGATATTTTTTAAATTGAATATTATTAAACTATTTTAGTACTGTGATATTAAAAGACAAAAAGCAAACACTGGCACAAGATGTTACACTGATTTAACCTTACTGTCTGAAAATCTAAATTATCATTTGGGACTACATGACTAAACTGCATTATGGTAGAAACAAGCATAAATACAGTTTAGTTAGCATATGACATGAGAAATCAAAAGTAAAATCATTATACGGAAAGTCCAAAGTTTTAGGAGAGCATTTATCAATTGTAATGTTATTATGACCATCACATGAGACTTTTTAATGTAGTAAATAATTTAATTTCAGACATGTATTTGGATTATCTGGTGTAGCTAAACTGCACTGTGAAAATGCTGATTCTGATCAGCACCAAGTTAACTGAGGTTCCGGGACAAATTCTCAAAAGTCAATGACACGTAATGATAAAGAAAGTAAATTCTCCTTTTCTGCCCACTTGACTAGCTCTGTCGAGCCTCTACATACCTGACATCTCCCTTTGCAGTTTTCCCCTGAGGGCTGCTAATACTTACTTTAAACAGCCCTGGCCATTTTGTTTTATTCCTCCTCATCACTAAGCCAGGAGCACACAGCCCTGGCATTTTAGGGGCCACGTCACAACGCCTGTGTCTGTGCCGCAGGGCTGCAAGGAGTCCAACAGCCCAGCCATACGCACTCAGCAGTTCACTACCTCAACCAATACTTTATGTGTGCCGTTTTGTTATCTTACACACACTCTCAGCAAAACAAGCACCAAATACACTTTATGCATTTCATAACCAGGTTCTCCGCCTGGTGCCTTCTCCAACAGAGCCACAGAGGGTTCAGCCCCCAAAATCACTTCACAGCACTTTCTTTCTTCTGATTACCAAAGTTAGCTCAGTCAAAAACTAGCTCCACTCAAACACAGTCAGACAGGAAATATTCTAGATACTCATCCAAGTCCCAATTCAGCAATAGTATTTGAGCTTGATAATTGCTCCTAACTTTGTGCAGAGTAAAAACAAATAGGTGGCATCCCTTAAAAGGGGACAAAAACCTGATACTGACTTGAGAGTAGCATGAATAAAAACACTGATTAGGTCAATTCCACTTTGGCAGACGCACTATAATTGATGTGCATGATGTTATTAACAGGAGGATATTTATCCAGTGGGAGAAAAGCAGCGCTTCACAGGACAGCTGCATAAACAGAGGTTGTAACTTCATGGGCTATTTCTGCAAATTTAGAGGCTCATTCAATTCCCGTAAAACAGGGGTTTTATAAAGAGCAAAATAATATGTGATGAAGAAATGCTTCACTTTTGAAAATAACAAAAACCAAACAGATCTTGTGCTCAGACTATGCATGTCGAAAACTGTACATTGCACAGGCATTTTTATTTTTATGTTTATTACTTGTAATTGTGTGGTTGTCCATAATTTAGAAAATGTTGTCACTATAAGTAATGGTCTCTAACTATTGTAAAGGGATGCTGGTGTAAATATGACCCCATATGGTGGAGTACATAAGGATTGTTTCCTATGTTTTAAGATAATAGCCGTCCCGTGTCTTTAACTGGACAAATTTGTTCATGCATGTACACTGACTGCTACTCTGTATTGTCTTTGTGCCCATCAGAGGAGCAAGTAGAGGCAGTAAGCTTGGTCATCTGAGGACATGCACATTGTGTCAAGGGGTTATTTTCTTAAAACCTGAATCTTTGGGCGTGCACAGATGTTCTTTGTGTAATTCTGTGTGAGGACAACTGCTTGGTTTGTGTGTTTCATACAGAGGTCTGTATAAAGTACAGAGTATATTAAAGTATGCTATATTCTAGTGTTAGGTACTGGGATAATATACAGCAAATGAATGTGCAGTTTAAATGATCTAAATCACTTGTTTTATTTCTGTTTTGCCTGGAAATTCTTTACATGGTCTGTGTTTCAATATAAAGCCGTTTGATTTGCGTGATAAAAAGGAATGTTTATATCATCATAATCATAATGTCTCATGATATTTCACTACTTTTGTGGGAACAAGCAACCATATTCCTCATGATTATGGCCACAGACACTTCAGAGGGCAAACAGTACAGTTTACTGGTGCTAAATTATGACAATACTGCTCTGTGATTCAGGGAACCTCTATGTAAATTATACACACACTGCTTATACTAAACCGTTCTGACACTGATGGTGTGTAATATTCCCAGATCCACCCATCACCGTCACCATCATCATCATCAGCCTGAAGGTGTCGACAGCATGCGGGAAACTGCGGTGTGACGGTCCCTGACCTCTCACACAAGCTCGGAGAGGCAGAGGGTCATGTAGAGGACATGGCGGTGGAGGGAGAAGTCAATCTTATCCTTCCGTTCCGCCACAGGCCTGTGTGCAGCGACAGCAAGATGAGCTGGAGGGCTTTCCAAAATCCACACTCGTTTGGCCGGGAGCAAGGCATCAGGGCCGTGTGTGTTTCAAAGGAAACGCTGAGGAAAGCGTTTTTTGTGGCAGCACCCGTGCACTTGACAGTGTGTATTAGCCCGCCTCTGTGTCTTTGCTCTGTCCCCACCCTGACTCAATATCCCTCAACACCAATATCTGTCATCTTCAGTAGCCAAAATGGCGTGCAGCCCACTTGTCTCACAATGGTGGAGAACTGTACCTTTTCTCGTGTACATCTCACGTGTACAGTCAATTTTTGGTCATTATCTCTACACATTACAAATACCTCTGGCTCTGCTGAGGGGTTAAAAGGCAGGAGGCAGTGAAATGAGTGGAAGAGAAAAGCCTCTCGGACTGCTGTCATAGGAGCCTGTGCCTCTGTAATATGGGGAGTGGGGGAGTGGTGGTGATAACCTGGCATGGAACCAACCACTAATGCCCCTTAAATGTCAGAGACTGCAGAAAGGAAGGGAGACAGCAAAAAAAAAAAAAAAAAAAAAATGGGAGCACATTCATATTTCAGCATGGCAGATGCTATAATGCCTTGATGGCTCTCAGGGAGGGCACACAAGGACCCAGGAAGAGAGAAGAAGGCAGACATGATGAAGGAGGAAATGAAAAAGAGGAAAAAGGGATTTTTCAGCAGTGATGGAAGCAGCTCCATCTGATGGTTGTCTCTATTGGACAAAGTTTGGAGTAGATCTCTCTCTCTCTCTCTCTCTCTCTCTCTCTCTTTGCAGACGAAAATCTGGGGGGTGGGGTCGGGGGACAGGGTTGAGTCTGGTGTTGGGGGTGGGGTTGGATTGCTGGAGAGTGATCTTTTTTTTCCAGCGGGGTGAAAGGCGGATGGTCATGTGTGCAGAGCTCATGACAAAAGGCCCTTTTATGTGCAGCGTATGCAGATAGAGGAGGCTCCTTTGTGCACAGATGGAGATCCCATGCCTGGGTCTGCCTGCGGCGGAGAGGGAAGGGAGGGCGGAGGGGAGAGAAGAGTGTTGGTGAAGGGAAGGGAGGGGAGGGGAGGGAGGGAGGGAGGGGTGTCTCTGGCACTGAGTGCCATCACTGTGTCTGGTGGGGGATGGGGCACGGAAAAGGAGAACCAAGCCGCCCTGGTCCTGCCAGGTTCCTACATTAGGGAGGAGGGGCTACAAGCCTTGCTAAGAGGATACAGAGACTGGTAACCCAATCGTGGAATCACAGAGAGAGAGTCCTCTAATGGCCTAACAAGTGGATAAGGGTCAAATATTATTTTCAAATAATCTGGAGAGTTTGTTTCAACCACCTTGGGGAAACACAGTTTGGTGCCAGAGAGTTTCGACAAGCACAGGAAAGCATGTAAAACTTATCTGATACTAACTAAAGATTATAGGCTAAGAAAAGCTTAACCTACTTTCTTAATGCCAACTATCACATGGTCCTAACAAGTTAAACACACAAACATAAACAGCACTTAACAACAGTTGTACTTTTGACTTAACAGGAGCCAGCTATTCCAGTGAATGATCAAGGTAAAAAAACAAAAACAAAAAAAAACAAAACATCCAAGTTCAACTTCATCCAAGTTCAACTTCAAGTTCATTCCTGCACAGTGACTCCGACACCATTATCTCAGTGCTGCTGCTCGGACCCCCTGTAATCCATCAATCTCTGGATAAGAGCCTCAATGTTGAAAGTGCCTATTCATGGTGCCACCTCAGCCCTGAGAGGTGAGGTGACTCCCACTGCTGAGAAGATGTCACCTCCAAGGAGCAGGCTCCTCCCCCCCAACCAGGACATCATAACACTTGAGCCAAACAGATTCCTATCCTGCTGGAGCACCAAGTCATATGGCTCTTTTCACCAGTGGACAGATGGACGGCAACCCCCCCCCCCTCATAATGGCAGTCACGTTAACCCCTTCACATAAGGCTGAAGCTGCTGATGCACTGAGCTGAATATTGAAATGCAAAAAAATAAGAGAAAGAGAAGTGCAGAGTTTGCTCACGGAGAGATCTGTCTGGGGATGCATTTACTAACATGCTTGATCGCTAATGAGGCAAGAGACGGCGCGTCAGCTGGTTTCCCCACTGACAAAATACTATTTAGTTGCCTTCAGATGAAATTCATGAGCTTGTGGTTTTTGACACGGGCAGTCAAGTACATGATAAATACGATGATTAAGATTGGTTGCAATCTGTAGCCTCACCACTAGATGTGACTAAATCCTGCACAGTGCTCCTTTAAACCTGCAGAACTTCTGCCTCCCCTTCTGCTAATGAGAGTGATTATAAAAACACAGTCAGAGGCTCCTCTGTAGCATAGTGTCACAACTCCCGCACAATGACTCATTTAACCATCAGGATTTGACCCTATCAGTCGGATAATATTTGGGAAGTCTATGAAGCTGCCAGATTTGAATCATTTTACCCCCCATTCTAGCTGGCCCAGCTAGCAGACATCTCTGGCATGCATGCATTCATCCAGCCAGAACAGGAATGTCTCACCAGACACCAGATTAACAAACTGTGCCCAGTGAAATACAGAGAGATTTATCTGGCAGTGAAAGGATTAATATGCATTGTGTGAACTCGTTTGGCAAGAGCTTGAATATGACAGCAGGTTATTTTTATGTAAAAGTCCCACACTATTGGTCAAACTCAGAGATTGGAATTTTACGACTCATGAACATCTCAGCGAGAGACTCTCTCCCTCTTTCACACAGACACACACACAAGCTAGCAAACCTGTTGATAAGCCCGACAAGGTAGGCTTAGGCTAATTAAAGTGATTAGGTGTTTTTGTCTGAGTGCTGTCTTGGTTTGCTGGCTGTGGCCTAACCCATGCCCGGCCTGCCCGCAGGCCGCCTGCCAGGAGGCCTGGAGTGAAAGGCTGGCACTTACAACTTTCTCCTCTATCTGATCCCCTGTAAAGGTATTTCTGCCCCTAATCAGCGGGGAGAAGGAGGGAGATATGGAGGCATGCTTGTCTGCAATAAAAAAAAAAAGTAAGGCAACAGGACTTAAATTAACAATAGTATTGTAAGTTTTAGGACTAATATCTTAATATTAAAATGCATCCTTTTGAGCCAAATCAGTGCTTTAAGGTGTTTGTTCAAACTTTCTTCTCCATTTAATCTTGAGCTCATGACTTAGGTGCATTCATTAAGTGAATTCAATCCATGATAATGTCTTCCCCTGGATCCATTTAAACTGTTTCTTCAAGAAAACAGATTAAGTAGACCAGATATGATGCACCTCAGGGAATCAGGAGACATTAGGAAAATCTGGAAAAAGAATTAGAAACTGTACAACAGAGACTGAAAATTAAACAGGAGGATGATGAAGATGACATTGAGGAGAAAAACTTTCCAGCATGTTAGATATCTGCCTGTCTCAATTGACCTGTACAATCCTTGAGACTGGAACAAATGCAAATAGGGCTGACTCGCTTGCACCAAAAACCTCCTGAAGGCTTTTCAAGTGAGCTCACTCTCACAATGGTGGGGTGCCCGGTGCAGGGTGAATGTATGGTCCGGGCTCTGAATGGCACAATGTGTGAGAGCCTGACCAAGGCTGACCACCACCTCTAAAAACATATCGCTGGGCAATGCCAGGCTCATGGTGCGCTATACTGCAGACCTGTGCTCAATTTTAGATGGAACATGGAAATCCTAAATTACTAAAACTAACAATTGTTATGTTTAAAACTGAAAAAAAAATGTGCACATAGCATGAGGGAGGATGCACCCCTAAAATTTGAAAACTGGAAATATGTTGTGTATTTTTTAGTTATGAAATGAGGTAGAGCTGAGAACAACAATTGTTCTTAGTCAATCTTTTAAGTTAAGAATAAAAAAAAACAAAAAAAAAACAAAACAAAAAAAAAAAAAAAATCCCTCTATGAACTTATTGTAAACTGTACCAAGACCTGCGTTATCTATATACTATAAAGCAGGTCTTGGAACTATGGAGGTTGAGTTGCCACCTCTTTGCAGGTTTTCTTGTGGTTACACAGCAAATCTGGGTTTGATTCCAACAACAAAAAATGTCAATTAGCAGCCATGAGCAGCCATGCCCTTGAACAAGACACTGAAGCTTCTTTCAACCCTAACCCACCTTTCTCCATAAACTAAAATAAAACAGAAATGTCTAATGCTAAAGAGGTTCTTTGAGTCATAACACATTTTAACAACATTGATTTGATTCCTTAAACCTAAACCAAGTGACAATACTTCATTTCTTGGTACACCTCCAACTCTAGTGCTCAAACATTTCAAAACACATGACAGTTATGAACTGGTATTCGTAACTTTGATAATTACTGGTGAGCATTATGATTTTATTTTGTCCCTTGTTATTTTAAATATTAACATTACACCATATTTACTGGTTTAAAAACTGAATTGATGTTGATAAAGGACACATTTGCCAGTGCGTAGCTTATAACATGTACAGTACACTTAAGCAGCACATCATGGTGTTGCCTCATTTCTGTGTCCATGACTGAGGAATGTTTTGGTAATATCTCTTTAAGAGAAGGCTGAGCCTACAGCTGTGAGAGCTCTCTGCGTTGTTGCTCCTATTACGTCTACTTTCAATCTTCATTTTCAGCCCTTGCAAAGATTTTCAGAGCCGCTCTCTGGACACTGGCAAGCACTTTCACCAGCAGCCAAACTTCCCAGAATGCCTTGTGGCGGGGCTGGCTTTGTTCACAAAGTTAACTGTGAAGTTGCTCTGCTCCCAACAAGAGATACAATACATAGGAGCAGGTCTACATAAGATTCATCTCTTACTGTCAAGGGAAGAACATTTTCACATACTGTGTTCACAGCTCTTAAATCTGCACGCCAATATGAACATTGTTTGAAGAATCTCTTACATGACTATAATTTGAAAGCTGTGGTTGAAAAAAACAAAACAAAACGTGCCAACTTCCAAACAGTGGTTAAAACTGACATAGTTTACATCAAACATCGGATTAAAGACACATTCACACTTCCCTCCCGTCTCCTTTCTGTGACAGAAACTTGATACTCCTTGATATCTGAAACTGAGACCTATTTTCTTTGATGCACAACTAAATAACATATAATCCTAATACCATGGAAACAGTTCCAAGGCTTTGCTCCAAAGTGGATATTACAGCTCCACTGGATGACATGCAAGGGACAGTGCAGACTGCCTGCAGCATCTGGTGGACACCTGTAAGACTGCAGGTCACTGGAGAGAATAAGAGGAGCCTTTGTGATTCTGCTAAATCACAAAAAATCTGGGCCAGAGTACATTGACCTCAGTGCTCCAGTCAGTTCCACAGCCATGTGGGGTACTTAACCTGCACGTTCGATCACAAAATCAAAGGCATAAATAACAATGAATAGTCAGGCAATAAAAATGTCAACACCAATCTGGTCAGCGAGACCGGGTTATTGAATTGGGCAGCAGATTAAGTCCTGCCAACATTTTCAATTGTTTCCCAGGTCACTGACACAGAAAGGACAAGCCAGAATGACCTGTGGAATATGTTTATGCCAAGCCTTAGAAACTACATGATCCTTCTCCCACATTTACACAGTTAACCATGCCTTCATGTCTAATATTGCACATCAAATTTGTAATGCAAAGCGCCTTATAAAGAGTAAACACACTTAAAGTAACATTTGTAAAATATAATGCAACTCTTTCCTTTGTGTTGATACTTATTTTCATGGGATCGTGCTTTGTGGGTTTTTACCTGGCATGGTATCATAGAAATTTTGTGCTGGTATTATTTTATCCACATGCAGAATAAGTAATTTAATCATTAAACCATCTGACACACCCCCTAGTTATTAAGGAGATTCCAAATATTCTACATTTCATAAACTAGACTGTGTTAAATGACCATTATATTTTACAGATGTCCAGGTCATTGTGTTCACCTTCTGTATGTGCAGTAAAAAGTACTCACCATTGTTGCAGGCCCCCTTTTTTTCTTTGTTTATTGCTCTGTTGAGTAAACGGAAAGAAAACAACATTGTCAGTGTGTGTGGAAAAATTCAAGATGGTTTCTGGTGACGTAATCTTTAGCCCTGAAAGACGAAGAAAATTGATTCAACGTGTATTTAACTGAGCATCTCAGTACTGTATCTAGTGAGCGCTGTGAGCTCTTTCATTTGAGAGCTAATCACTACAAGTGAACCTGATAACAAAGGGACAGTCACTGACACTAGAACAATTACGTTGTACAGGTTTAATCCCTTGCACAGCACTTAGTACATTTTTAAAGGCCACCAGGGCACACTGCAGAACTCCCTTAACTGTTAGGGTGACGTCTGGTCCATTTTACAGTCACTGGGGCACAGGCCTGATTGTTAAGACCAGGGAAAGTAATCCCTGGAGTCAGGCCACTAAACCTGCACTGTCCCTGTAACCATGGCAGCAGACAGGTAGTGTCTGGGTCACAGGGCAAACATGGCTCAGCTTCAACACTGGCTGCCAGTTAATAAAAATCTGGCCTGGTGTGAATAAACACCCATATTCAAACCTGCACCTGCATTCACACAAACACAAATATGAATGTACACACACACACACACACACACACACAGCAGGCACGGGTTCAGGTGAAAGTTGCCAGCTGACCTTAGAACTGTTAGGACTACAGAGCGGTATGCATTTCAGTTAATCAACAGTGGCATTGGATATTCAGGATGCTTAACGCCAATGCGTTAATGTCTAGTGCAGGTGAAAAGTAAAAGTGCTAAGAAGTGTTTAGCTGCTCATCTTTTTTTTTTAAAGTCATGTTTGCTAATGAATAGATTAATTTAAAAGTCACCCATTATTTACATTTGACAGAAAGGAGCAAGCCGGCATTTTGTGTTAAAGTAGACAGAGGACACTTACCACTAGAGCTTAAATGACAAGCTGATTATATATCAATGACTAGAAAAAGTATTTGCAACTATTTGGACAATTGATTTCAAGGTTCCAGAGACTCCAATATTAGGTTTTAACTGAACATCTTTGGGTTTTGGACTTGTTTCAAAACAAGACATTAGAAGATATCACCATGGAATTCATAGATATATTCAAGACCATTTCCTCTATTTTATAGACCAGATTATTAATCAGTTAATAAAAAATTACCTAACAAATTTATCATTGATGAATATGATCACCATTATTGTAAAAGTTGCAGCTCTACTTACTATTAAGCCTGGACTGACTTTTCATTCACACTATGATCTTTGCAACTACACCAGTCTACCTGTCTGTGCATTTTTTGTAGTAATATTTCCTCTCACAGGCTCATGACTTCACCCTACTATTGCATTACGTTACATGTGCAGTCTAGGCTGTGGTAAATAGAAACATTTCAGAAAGCATATGCCACTATTACAGGCTTTAAAATTTTGCCATTTGAAACACAAGGACAAATTGTCCAGTTTGATTTTTCCTCTTCACAAAAATGTCAAAATGATGGTCTGGTCTAGTCTGTCTTGCCCTTTTGAAAGAAACACATGATCTCCCCTGGCCTTTTCAGCTCTCCCTCTCTCTTTCCAGTTGCTATGAGACACTCCAGTTGAAGCCAAGGCTTCCACAATTCATTACTGGAGGAACAAAAGCCAAAGCACTGGACAAAGCACAGCAGACCAACTCAAACCAGCTCCCACTTAACACACACATCACACCTCTGAGTGCTCCGCTGACATACAAACAGCCAATTCAAGACCTCTGCTTTTCTTTTTTTTGCTTTTTTTGCTTTTATTTAGAAATAGCATACACTGTAAAAAATCAACAGGTTGAAAATTTAAATGATTCTCGTCAGCATGAAAAACATTTTAAAAGGATTTCAGGAAATATTTCTGAACAAAATGATTTCTTAAAATGTTTTCGTGGCTTAACACAGCTTCTCGATGATTTTGTGCCAAAGGTTGAGTTGTCCACAATCCACCACCAGTGCAACATCACCTGTCTCTAGCTTTCCACCAGCTCTGCCTTGCCAAATCATGAAACATCTCTTTTCCCTCCAACCAATCAGATCTCAATCTCTTGCTGTTCTCATGCAAAGAAAGAAAGGGCAAGGCCAATGAGAAATGGCCCTCCTTCTTCCCCTTGTATCCCACACACACACACACACACACACACACACACACACACACACACACACACACACACACACACACACACACACACACACACACACACACACACACACACACACACACACACACACACGACAATCACCATCTGAGAAATGCCAACAGTCGGGCAATCAGTCATTGTAATTAGGCTTGCTGCCATCCCCGAGCCTTCATAATTCAGGCTGGACCTGGAGGACATGGGTAGTGAGAGCCCAGCTGCTGGCTGCCACAGCCCACCACTGGCTCACCCAAACCTCAACACAGGCCACTCCCTCTCCCTTCTCCCATCTCTGCTCCCTCCGATTGGGGGGAACAGCAGAATTATAAGGGGGCTGGCTGACTGCAAAATTACTCCCCGCACCCCAGTTCCACTCCCAATTTCTTTTCACTGCAGTTTTTTTTTTTCTTCTCCAAACTATGTGAGAGCAGATACCTAATGCTGTGAAAATGGATTTTAAAAAGAGGAAGGGTCTTAATCTAAACATGTTAAAGACTTTTAGGCTTGTGTCATTTCCCCTGTACAGTTTTATTTGAAGGCGTAATGCCCACAGAGGTGTATTGTCCATGCTATTAGGTGCCGGACACACTGGATTTACAGTACGGACATAACTTGCTCGTTTATGTTTGTAATTCACAGCTAAACAGGAAGCTACGGCAGTATAATGCAGAGATTTATTTTATTTGCTTACAAGCTGCGGTTCACTCCGAAATTGGCTTCGCCTGTTGTGTAGGACCTGAAGTTTTCTTGGCAGTGAAATGAAGAACTGCAAGTTCAGCCAAAATAGACAATAAAGCAGAATAGAGAAACATGCCAAATTGCCGGGGCAATTCAGTCCAGAGGCTCATTTTTCCAAAATGATTCACACTGGAAAGAAAAGCATGTCCCTGTCCTTAGATGAACTTAGTGTGCTCTCTGTCGGCTTTACAAGGAAGCGATGGGGGAAGGGAGGGAGGAGGACGTGTGCACACTCACTCGCACAGACACGCATGTGTGCACACATACTGTTCACATGACCACACATCCATCACTGCAGATTCTTCTCTCACTGAGATTTTAGGTAATGCACATAAAAGCCCCAAACACAGACTCACACTCAAACATGCACAACTCTGAAAAGACATTTTCAAAGTCACAGGGGGGAAAAAAACACATACTTGGATTCCCAAATAAGAACAGTCGGGAGGGGTAAGTGCCATTTTACATGTCCTGTACTCTGTACTGCACACTAACTGCTTGTACTGTATCAAAGGGACAAACGGCCCTTTTAGCATGTACTCAGTTTTCAGTGCAGTAGCAGTACAGTTGAGGAATGATGGAGGACTACAGGAAAGTTTTGCACCAGTCAGCAGTGTCCTGAGGCTGATTTATTGGCTTGTTTGACTCAGCTGTATGACAGTGTTCACCTGTTTCTTCCTCCCACTGGAGGATCACAGTCAACAGCCTGCTGCTGAACAGCCAGAGAAACAATCTCAAACCTATTTGTCATTAGTATTTGTTTATCGCCACTAAATTTGAGAAGCTGGTGCCAGAAATGTACAAATCTGAAATGAATAACTACAGCATTAGCTTCTTTTCAATAGATGACACAAAATAATAAAATCCCTTAACAGACAAAAATATAACTTCTTAAAATTCCGCCTGCTTCTGTATGCCAGGATTATATGATACACAGTGTTAAGCTTGTGATGGAGGAGCACAGCTCACTTTGTAAATGTCCACTCATTAAGTTGCACTGTAAAATTAGATCTTGCACTAAGCAAACATTTAGCATTGAGTTACATAGAAAAGCTAAAAGCCTTTTGTATGTTATTGCCGAGGTCTTTAATGCAATCATAACTGCAGCTAAAAATAGCTATTTGTGCAGCTGTTTTGGAGAATATTAGTGATATAAAGCAGATAAAATATCAGATCAAAAGAATGATCAATAAAAAATTAGAAGGAAATTGAGGAGAACCAAATATATATTCAACACAATCTAAAGGTATAACATTGTTACTGCAAGACAAATTTATTGTGTTTGTGACCTCTTATTCTCTAGCTTAAATTCAGAAATCTTCAACGGCTGTTGTAAATATTCACAGAATCACATCACACACATCTGGACAGAGATAGGAGTGGAACCATTGTGGAACAATCGTTGCTACGTTGGAAGTGAGAATGAGCAGGCTGCGTTATTATTGCGTTTCACAAAATGTAGGTAAATACATAAGTTATCAGACAAATCCCTTCAGGATCAATCACTTACGAAATACAAATGGTATTAAACTCTGAGAATTGTGGCGGCAGTGGCTGCAAAAAAACATTTTTAGCAATGAGGATTGTATATGAAGGTATGACATGAAGCAAGAGTTTATTTCAACTTCAACTCGATCTAAATGTTGTTCCAAATGTCATTCTACGACTGTAAGCGAAAAATCAGCATTTCCTCTTTAGGATATAAATGACATAGTTGTGTCTGTGTTTCACAGACACTGTAAAAGCCCATTAGTCTAGTTATGCACAGCCGTTAGAGGCATGTCATTACATTAGATTGATTTCAGTGCTAGTGGATCAGAGCACTTTTTTTTAGCCTCAAAAAGAGGTCACAAGCAACAAAAAACGACAAAAACTGTCAGCTGTATTAAAGTTCATGAAAAACATAAAAATAATTACAAAAGACAAGACAATTACAAAAAGTTAAAAAATTGAGCTGTTTTTGTTTTTTAACCCATGACCCTAAAATATACAATGCACTTAATTTATTGCTCATACTGGCCCACAAAATACTGCACTGGTGTTTGGACCAAATTGTTATCAAAACATGTTTTAAAGCAACTTGTTGACAATTATTGCCTTGATATTTTGTGTTTTACATGTTGTCTTCTTCCAACTGTATCTGACTGTCTGAATATTAAATTCAGACAATTGTGTTTTTTGGACCAGACCTCTTAGAAGGAGTTTTAAACTTTGAAAGCCGCATCTCTGCCTCACCTCTATGGACATTTTTCAATATTATTGCACTAAAATGCTGAAATCATATTTTGATTGATTTGAATTTACTGCATTCATCATCATATTATTTCTCTACAACTCAATTTCAAGGTAACTGTTGTGCTGCATGAATTTCATTCCTCCGTGCTGCAGTTTTGTTTGTCTTTGCACTCACCAGCTCATATGAGATTAAAGCTTTATTCATTTGTTTTTTTCCTACCCATGACAGTGAACCTGAAACCACATGACACCTCTACCGACAATAGGGACAACCACAGGAAATAAACTAAAAATAGAAGAGCCGCGACAGAAGTAAATGTCATACCACAGTATCAGTTCAAAATCTAGTTCGAGATGCACCTGCGAAACACTTTTTTTTTTTTTTTTTTGTACTTAATTAATATAATAAAACAGGCCATTAAAGAGGTCGAACGTCTTATAGGTGCAACACAGCTTGTAACTCTTAACACCAGTCTCTAATGTGCACAGAGACATGTCCGACTATAAATATTCCAGATATATTGTCATGATTTTTTTTATTTTTTTTTTTACCGTGATAGCTCCCATTGGTGTAAAAACGTAATATTATTAGTGGTTCCGTTAAAAAAAAATGTTGATAAGATTTTCAAAACAACATGTTAAATACGTGTCGTGGGACAGAGAAAAGTAGCAAGCGACTCACCATAACACCGCACCATGTGCTATACGCTTGTCAGCTGCAAGTTTCTTCCTTGTTTGTCCACAGCGCAACAGGCATGAGTGGAAACCGAGGAAGAAAAAAAAAAAAAAAAAAAAAAAAAACGCCATATCAAGGAAGTCTCTCCCGGCTGCTGCTGCTGTTGCTTTTGGTTCTGAGGGAATACTGCTCTTTATTTAATTCAGATAGCCTATAAAGTGATGATCCGCCGAGTTATAATCTACGAGGTGGTCTGACGGCTCTCGTGAGAACAGGATTATTGAGAATGTGATATGTGAGAAAGCTTTTCAACTGTTTCGTCCGCTCCGTAGGCTGTTCCCCCAATATCTCCACACGGCAGCATGGCGAATCTGACTCACTGTGCGTATATATAGGCTGGAACTGCAAGTTATTATCGCAGCCAACGAGGGTTTTTGACTAGTAAACGAAATATTTATTAGACTTCGTTCCGGTTTTTTTTTTTTTTTTTTTTTTGTAATTGTTTCTGTGGATGATTCAGGTCCTGGTGTGCGTGCGGCCGTCGTGCGTTTGCTGCTCCGTGCAGCGTTTTGAGGTTTATATTATGGAGCCATGATGCCTTCACAGAGCGAGTAATGTTATTTGGGAGTACGTTCTGGACGAATGAGTTCATATCTGCTGCTGTAGAAGTAATCAATACCACAAATCTGCTCAATTGAAAAAGTTAGGGACTGACCTACAGTATGGTTTAGGTGCTGTTCTGTGCTTTATGAGGTGAACGAAGGTCATATATATATATATATATTGAGTTAACACAATACATCATTATTATCACACTTAATCAGCATAACCTGATCAAACCGAAAGGGCATTTCTGTCAAATAATAGTGAAAATAATGTTGGAAAATAGCCTGCCTATCTTTTAACATGTTTCATAATACACCCTGTAGCTGGTAAATGCTTATCGTGACAGGATTCACAATTTCAGAAAAGTTGACTTCAAAGAATTGATACTTCAAAAGCGCCAGATGAACTAATGCACTTGATAAAGGCCTCCAGTTGTTACAGATAAGACTGCCATGTCATCAATGCAAAACTCCCCAAAAAATGGAACAATAATTACTGCAGTTAGTAATTTAAAAAATGTTACACTTTATATTTCTCACTGATACGCACTGCTTTTTCACTGATTTTGAAGACAAGTACACTGAGAGCACTAGTAATGGTTATTTGATGTCCCGTATCTCAGACACACTTGAGCAGTATTTGCAGAGGTTTTGTATGTTGCACTTGAGCAGTCAAGTAACTCACTCTGCAGTCCTTCAGACAGACTGATTGGCCTTTGGGATGTTTGAATGGGGGCTTGAGGTATCACTCATGATAGCTTACTCTCACTGTATCCTGACTTGCACCTGTTCCATGAACTGCTCTGAAATACCAGACTTGACGGACAGTAAACACAGACTGCGCTCACTTTTCATCCCGGGCACATGAACAACTTTTGCCCAGCAACATGTTTCGCTCGGAGGGAGCGGTGGCCTCTCGGGCGTTTTGATAGCAAACGAACACCACCTCTTACATTGAGGTGATATTAGTGATGGTTTGGATCCTGGTGCACGGTTCTGGCATAATCAACACAACAACCCTGTTAACCCCATACTGCAGAGAGACAAGGGTAATGAGATTAGCATGGCATGAGTGTGACCGTCGTTTCTGACGTGTCCTCTCCAGATTGTGCGTGCACAGCTTTTCAGGCTCTGCAGTTCATGTGACAAAATCACTGCAGTTAAGAGAGCAAGGATTACTGGGTGGGGTGATTGGGTTCACAGAGCGGTATGCTCAGGGCACAGTGAGCTTGTTCCAAAGGAAATGACATAAAATGTCAGGGATTTCTGTTTCCAGAAAGAAATTTCTACTGTTCGATTTTAATGCACTGGATTCACCTTGTAGATCATGTGCTACTGTAATCATGAGCGATAATTCAATTTGCATTTTCCTTTGTCAAAGAATGCGTCTTAACTCATCATCGAAAGTATTGATTATATTATTTTGAGGTTTGTCTCCTTGACTTATGTAGGATTTTATAAATGTCCTGCAATGCCATATAAGGGCATTAACATGTTGCTCTCTGTGTTTACTACTTACTCAAAATGCAACACGTCTGTGTGGCTGCAAGGCATTTTGGTCGACTGGAGGTTTTGCAACTTTGCTTTCTATAAATTATAAATGGTTTGGCAGTGTATGATGTCAGTATAAAATGACAGGTTAAGAAAGTAGCTCTTGTTTTTTAAATCAGGAAAAAAACTAATGTTAGTTAAAGTATCTGTGTGGCCTCAGATCTGTTCTGTTCAAACACACAAGCAAAATACCTGAAGAAGGCTGTCTGCGGTTTAAATGTCAGTCCTGTCCACATAAAATAGAAGAAAATGTGTGAAGTGTCTCGTAAAACAAATTGATTTTTGATCACCTCAGCTGGTGAAGCCATTTGTGGGTCCTCAGATTAGTCGCTGGTTATAGGACATGCACGGGCTGATGACACAGGCTGCACATGGAGAGTCTCAGGAAACACCAAGACACCCGTCTGGCTGCTCCAGACACAGATGCAAGGACAAAGACACAACTGTGATTCCGCACGTCAAATCAAATAACTTCTGTTGACTTGACGTTAAACTGTTTAGGAGAGACTTCTGCTCAGCCTTAATACAATGATTAATCACATGTTGTCCACTAGATCAGCACAGCAGTACCATATTTCCTATAGCTTTGTGTAAGTGGGCATCGTCGCCAGTGTTTTGTACATCAGGCAGGTATTTTATATGTCATCATTTAGGTATTCTGTCCGCGAGTGTAAAGAAAAAAAAAAAGCCATACTTTACTACACTGAGTGCATTAGTTGTTTCATGTTTGCACAAGACAGACATCGTGCCCAAGTTTGGATCTATTTGGTTGCTAAATTAATGCACACTCCTTAGTTATTTCCTGCAAAATCAGTTTGCAAATTATGCCATACTCCTTATTTTATCATGCTGAATTTTAAAGAAAAAAAAGTGACGCTGATTTGACAGCTTTCTACAGTTTCCTTTGCTCTTCAGGGTGATAATTATTCATTTGTATTTATCTATAAAACATTGTGTTGTAATATTTGTAAGTTTTAAAATGTTGTATTTATGTTATATATTTGTATGGTAATAACCTGGCATTAGCACAATTCTAAACCTCAACCTTGGCAATTGCTCCCCCCCCCCCCCAGGACAACTGCTCTTGGTCTCCATCCACTTCACACACAATTTAAGAGCTAAATTTTGATATTTGACTCAAAGTCACTCCAACAATTGTGTGACAAACCCTGAATACACACATCCTCGCCCTGTTTCTACACCCTGCGTCAGACAATGAATCTCTGCTGCTCGATCAGAAATCCAAACACAACAGGCTTCCAAATGCAAAACCACTTGATATTTAGATTAAGGATTATGACTTACTCGTCTCATTGCTTTTCCCTCATATTCAGTGGAGTTTACCTCCAACCACGAGCATGTGCATTCCAGCTATGGGGTAAGGCGTTGAGGCAGCCTGTGATTCTGCTGAGATGGTTTGCTTGAATGCTCCTTGACCTCAGACCGTTTGGAAGCTCTATGCACACTAAGCCATACTTATTTGTAAACAGAGTGTTTTGCTGAAGTTCTCCGCGCTTACTCTCTAGCCTCTGAATAAGGCCATATTGCACAATGAGACCATTCTCACTGGTGTTTGGGGCCCTTTTCTGCTTTGTATTTGCAGCAGCGGTCTTCATTTGCTTTGGATGGATAAAATAGGCCTACGTTTTTGCATTAATTAGTGAAATGAGCATTGTGAGTGAATGACTTGGAGGTAATATTTGATCTGCACTGTTTTCTGGTGCCCAGACCACCAACCTCACAAACAATGCATCCCCTAAAACGCTGCATGAAATCCAACAAGATTGTAAACCAAAACTGGCACCAGATCTCACACACACTTGGCTGTCACTAGCTTTCTCCCTTGTGCTAGTCTGTTAACTTTCAGTGCTACCTCCTCAGGAAAAACATGTTCATTAAATTCCCAGCGGGATACCCAACATGGGCTTCACCCTGTTATTGACGGATTCATGAATGACTCAATATGCGTCTGGATCTGTAACCTGCAAGGGCTCAAGACAAACTCTGGGAGACAATGGCAACTGAGGCAAAGCTGCAGAGCTTTCGGTCCAAACAAAATCTCATTGTTCATGTTTTCCACAGTTAGGGGGTTAGGCATTCGCTCACCCACCCCCACCCCAAAGGACTCCCAGAACTTTAGTCCGCTGTCCCACCCCAGTCTCTGTGCACTACCAGCTCTTAAGTGCAGTTTGTGAGGCCAGTAATTAAACAGGCTGCCTCTCAGTTTCTGCAGCTCCATGGGGGGAGTCCCTCCATGAAATGCACTCCTCATTCTGAGTCCAGACAGCAGCTGATGAGGGATTATCTGCTGGCAGAGGCATGGCATACTCCCCACCATAATCTTCAATTAGTTCAGTTCACAGTGATATGTTGGGTGGACCTGCCACTACCTTTCCCACGGCTTCTTCATGAACCCCTCTTCAGTGTAATAAAAATGCACTTGCTTCATATATCGATTACTTTTTATAGGATGTGTTCGTGTTTGTTGTCCTTCAGATCGTCTCCCTACTGACTTCACTATTCTGACACATTTTAGTCTGTAACTGAGAAGAACATATTCTGGTCCTTGTTGTTTAATCTGGTATTCATGGGGATTCTAGAGGCAACAGATAACTACATATCTGATCACCAAATACATTTGATTAGATCATTCATACAATCACCTCAGATGTCGGACAGTAATGTTTCTCTTGAGTTTATAATTCTGCAATTCAGTTTTTACGAGACTTTCCTTCCATTCAGCATTCAGGGGACACTCAGGTTACTAACACCGATGACTTTGTGAAACTCTGGAGTAGCAGCTTTGCTTCCATTGTGGAATTTCTTGCACAAACCCAAAGCCAAATGGATATCTATGGCTGAACACTCACTCTAAATAATCAGTGTCTTAGAATGACTTACAAATGACAATCTTTATTTTTAGAAAACAGACACTGTTGTACAACCTCCTAAAATTGAACCTTGACCTCCAAATTGTCATTTTAATCAAAATATTTCCCAAAATGTTTTGATCAGTTAACTTCCTCTTTGAGTTGAATTAAATTTTAGATCAATTTGTTTTACATACATTACAGAGGCCACTTTCCTCAAACTGACGAATGACCTTCTTTTTAAACGTAGATGCATAGTTCTGTATAATTTTAGCTCTTCACCTTCGATACAATAGATACAAGATGAAAGTCATGACTTGGTAGCTCCTCATCCTCCTCGGCCATGAGGTTTAACTCCAGGTCACTCCATATGCTTCCATTGGGTCACTTAATGCAAACACATAACATGCCTTATCACTATGCAGATGATGCCCAAGTATATACACCCATCACCCCAAATGATCTTAATGGCATTATTCCTCTTAATTATTGTTCAACTGAAATCAAGGCAGCTCAAAAACAAATTAATAGAAGTATTCAGTAAAATGTATGCATCATTTATGAATAGCATCCAAAGAAATTTAAATATTCAGTGCTTACTGGTGTACAAAGTGTACAGTTTTTGCTTCCATTCACACTCCAACGGCAAGAGAGCCGCCATTAAAGGCCATGGGAGCAACCTCAGGGTTCAAAGTCTTTCCCAAAAACACCTAAGCATGTGGAAGAATTTGGAATTGAACCAGCAACCTTACAATTAATGGGTAACTCGTTCTGCCACCCCCAATCAAACCCCACATCGGAAGAGCAGACCAAGAGGGTTGTTGAAGCTTATTCAATCTTTTGTGTTTCATAAAAGTTTTGTTTTATTCCAGACTTAACTCTCAAACTGTTTCTCAGTCAGAACCAACTTTCACAGCTGGTTCAAGCTTTTCATGGACTTTATCACAGGGGAAAATATATCACGTCCAATAATCATTGCACTGGCTTCTTCTTTCATGTTAGAATTTATTTAAAATGTTGTTACTAATTTATTAAATCTGTTGTGAACAGAGGAGGCCAGGCCCTTTCTGTCAGGACCCTCAAACTGTGGAATCCACTTCTAATATATATTATACTTTATTATGTCTAAATGGTATGTTTTGTATGTACACACACAGTATAAAGATATTTTCTGTATATGTATGAGCTCAAGTGTATATCCACTATGTTGGTCAATTCTTCCAAATAACGTGTGTCAGCTTTTATCCAAATGCCTAATCCTTCTCATCACTTTATTTTGTTCTGCTGGACATATTTGTTGTTGCAGACATGACCTGCACTGCATTGTGTTGTCCAATTTCACATCCCCCATTTCTTCTTGATCACTTCAGCAAATTGCTGCGACATGAGTTCACTGCATTTTTCATATTTGTCCTTCTACTTCCTTACTGGTGTGTTCAAATGTACACGTTTATGTTTATTTACTTATGTAGTCATCAGACCCTCATTTGTGGAACTCCCTGTCTGCAGAGCTCAGACAGGCAAACCCAGTATCTGACTTTACATCTCTTCTTCAGACTCACTTTTATCTTTATTTTACCCCTAACTTGCAGTGTTTGTTGTAATTATACATTTTTTGTTTTTGTCTTGAGTTCTGGATCTTATATATATATATCTATATATCTATATATATATATATATATATATATATATATATATATATATATATGTATAGAGAGAGAGAGAGAGAGAGAGAGAGAGAGAGAGATATTTAGATTGTAAAACCCTTTGCAATCACCTGGTCTGATGACCTATACTTTATAAACAAAAACTTAAAAAGTAAAAAGACACAATAAGGAAACCTAACTAGATATGACTAATGAAGAACAAAGAGAAACAGCACATGGAAAAGACATAGCCAGCCAACCAGTCTCAGCTAATATGGCTCAAGTTACAAGTTCTTTTGCAGCAGCTACCTTGGACTCTGTAAAGCATGCCTGTTATAAAGCTTTACCTCAGTCATCAGCACTCTGGTCTAGTCCCGCTTCATTTACAGTTTGACTCAAATTACAAAAGAGGAAACCTGTTAATTACTTTGACTGAAAGATGTTTTTTGTGAGTGCAGTTTGAATTTTTAAAACAGATTTCAGTGACTTGATGGAATACATTAGTTGTGCACATACACAGATTAAGTGCACCACCTTGAGCTGTTTAAATACACTATTCATGCATTGCATTTTAATGTGCCAGGATTAGATCTACTGCCTGCATTTAAGACTTATTTGCAACAAAATATGAACTACTGTTGAGATGTAAATATCCACTCATAGCTATTTTCCTCCCTAATTAGCAAGCCATCCCTTTTATAAGCCTTAGCTGATATTTGTTAAAATCTTGATACTCTGTGGAAACAAACCCTGCAGGAGACTATTTTCTTGGAACTCCAAAAACATTACCATTTTAATAATTTATCTTTCATCGGGCATATCTAGTTCTTGAGGCTTGCATGTTAAAGTGAAACCGAGTCTTTATTAAATGAACAGCCGTGTTTGGAGAGAAATACTATATTTTTATTGAACCGGTTCTCAGTTACTTGACATGGCTACAATGTAGGAAAGTGTTGGCTCTCGTACCACATGTCACTCACAACAGTCGAATGCCAAGAGACTGTTAAACTGTCCGGAAGTGCTGGGTCTTTTGCTACATAAAAACAATATGATAGGGATCTGTAAGTCCACCTTGTCGGTGTGAATGTTATCCGATCCAATCATCACACTGCCACCTCAGCCACTTCTCGCTCTCTTGTTGTTTTCCATGAGACATCATGAACAAGATGTCTGAGAAACCTGGAGAATAAAAAATAAAAACACATGTCCCACTAAGTTAACTTCTTTTTCTTCATATTACATTTGAAAGCCTTCACACTGGCATGAATTGCACTGTGCAATACTTGCAAAGCTTCACACAAAATGAAAACTTACATGGAACTTATTGTTTAAAATATCTGGCAACAAATGCACATAATGGCTCTAAGCAATTATGTTGTAATACAGTTTGCTTATCAGAATTTGTCTGTCAGGAGGCTGCAGGCAGAAATGTGGGGTTAGTCCTTCCAAATAGATCAGCTGACTCCAAGATGACTTTATTATTTCTGTGTAACAACCAAAACAAAATAACCGCAAACGTACATAACATTTTCCGCATTACAGCAATTCTTCATGATCATTTCAATGATCACGTGTCCTTATGTGACCCCACATTCATTTGAGCTTCTATGGTCTTATATATGTTCACTTGCAGACAAAAGATATCAAAATATTTATTAGAAAATCACTGAAATACATGTGCAAGTACAAGATAATTACTTATTAAACGTACCAACAGCTTGTTAAGTAAATCCACATAAAGGAGTAGTTTTAAATTACATTTGTATGTGTTTTCTTTGACAAAAAACATTGTAACTCCAATTTCCAAACACACAAGTTCAAATGTATTCATGACAACTTAAAAGATTAGCACACAACTAAGAACTATTTTGATAAGCCCAAGTGCAAACTCTTCTGGTTGTTTAGTTTAATGTGCAGGAGAAGGAGGCATGAAAACCACAGCAACAGCCATAGGGTGAGTCATGTTCATGTGGAGAAGGGTCATCTCAGGTAAAGCGATCACGTGGCCTGCAGGGTACTTCGGTACTGGAACTTCATCCTATTATTGTTGACAAAACCTCGCCCATATGCTGTGTTCTGCAAGAAAGTCAGCCTGACACTGACACGAGGCCAGAAATGCTGCAGCACAAACAAGGCATGGGACTCCCCTCACTTTACCTGTGACCTGCTTTTTAAGGACAAGTCTGAAAGGATGCTGCCAAGTGTTTTTTGTCAGTGTGTGTGCGTGTGCGTGTGTGTGTGCGTGTGGGTGTGCGTGTGCGTGTGTGTGGCTCTTGTTTGTTTTCCCTCGGAGCACAGTGATAGGCTTAGATAGGCTGGCAGACGTGCCTTAACAAGATGTGGGGCAGGCCTTGAAAACACACTCAGATGAGCTCTCTATTTTCGATCATGGGACTCCATGAACTCGCTCACCCCAGCCAGTGCAAATCAAAAACAGTCGGCTGCAGATTTAAATATCAAAAAAGTAGCAGGGACCTTGTTTTGTTGGATGTTCATACAAATACATGCAGCATGAATAAAACTGTGGCTCAAGCACATACATTTTTGTTTTGCATTCACTATTCCATTTATCATGCATATATATATATATAGATCTATATATAGATCTATATATGTATACATCACGCATATGTATATATATATATATATTTCTGTGAAGCTTGTGCTGATGCACGGGAGACTTTCATATGTGGCATCTAACTCAGTCAGGGCATCTGCACCCTGTCAACCCTCCTGAGGATTTTATTCCTCTATCTGACCCAGAAGATCTTTGCTGTTGCCCACCGTCTGTTGGCCCCTCCCCACAGCTCTGCTGCAGATCTCCTCCTCAACACAGCATGTGTTATCCATCACATGCTGTCATGAGCTATCAGAAGCAGCCATGACAAATGCTGCTTTTCTGTTTATGAAACGATCTCGTTGGCCTTACACTTCAAACCGCCATTATCGTCCACAGTTGACTGCGCTGCACTTGTAAAGTCTGTTTAGTGGGCATGCGGTGCCATAACTCAAAGGCAGGAGGACGTTTCATTTCCAAAGTCAATGAATTTTAACATTCTTCGCCACTTGCCAATGCTTTGAAAAAAGCTGAGAAAACAACAGGAAAGACATTAGTCTAGTTAATGGTCAGACTTGTGGATTTATCACAGAACAACATAGTTTCCCTTACAGTAAGTGACCTCAAAGAACTTACAGCACGAAGCAATCGACACTGGTACAATACAATTACTGTATATCTCTTGCACCTCCCACACTGCTCCCAGAGATGACAAACATGCATTGTCCTCGTGTAAGGCCAGAACAATCACTTCCTTTGTGGGAGAATGCTCAGGGATCAGGCAAGGTCAAGGATTTTTAAGAGCTACAGGACTGTAAAATATGCACATACTATATGTGTGGAAAGGAAAATAGGACTCACTCGCAAGAAGGCTATTTATAGAAGCCGCTGCAGTGTATTTTACTGTAAATCCCTTATCATCAGATGAAAACAAGCCTCCTATTTATGGATCTCTATTTTATTTTTGCATTTAAATGCTCATAAACCCGCTCACACGAAGCCTCCTCTTGGGTAGAGAGCTGTGCTGAAATTGCTGTAGTTTTGTTCCTCCCTGCGTCCCTCCTTCTTTCCCTTCACCCCTCCTTCTCCACACGGGCTGAATCAGCACACTGGGCCTCCTGGTGTCGCTTTGCAATGGCATCACCACAGACTTGCTTCGGTGAGACGGCCCACACATCAGCGACAGAGAGCCGTCTCCCCCAATGACAAAGCTTGAAGGGTCAGGGAGAGCGGGAAAAGAATTTAAAACAGCCGAGGTGGCTCAAGTGAAAGAATCACCGACATGGAAAAAAAATAGGTTTTCTTAACAGAGATTTAAGGAGAAACAGGCACAATAAATCAAAAGGAGCTCATGGAGAGTCTCTATAATGTTGCTTTGGCTCTTGCTCTCATTTTATCATTTTAAAAAGCATCTGTATTCACTTTTTGCCATGTAAAGACCACAGAGTATTTGTCATGATGAAACGCATGGCCTAAGAGTACATTTTAACCCTGTGTGATAACCAAACATGAATTAGAGAAGGAGATCAGTGTAAATTGGCGCACATGTGAATATGACTCAGTGAACTTCCATCTGACCCAAATGATTAGAAGGAGATCGCACACTGCAGCTCACACACGCAGTGAGAGTTGGAGTCGAGCATTTTATGGTTCTGGGGTCTGCTCTATTAAAAGGTGCAAATTGGTCTTGATGCAGCAAAGATTGATTTTGTATGGATAGAAAATTTGGTGCACACTGTCTGTATAATTTACTGGGCCACTGGATCTTAATTTTTATCTTTCTCAAAATCTTCTAAGTGTTTTACACAGCACAGACTCATTAGTAGCAGTATATTTACTTGCCACTTGCCTCAGGAGAAAACAGATGGAGAAAGCTTGAATCAACTTGTAAAACCAGAGGAGTAAATACAATATGGTGAAAGCAATCACATTTTAATTCGTCATATTATCATATGAAAGGACAATTACAGTTTGTGACAAATCGAGTCATATTTTTTGCAATTTTTCTCCAGATTCAGTTTCACTGAACACACCAATGCATTTGCTGAGATTTGGAAAATTTTGCTGATACTGCAATGAAGTCCTGCAGGGCAAGAAACATGAGTGGTCAGACAAATTGCAAACAAGCAAACAGTATAACACCTCATTGCAGGTTTTATTATTATGTTTTTATGCAGGTAAAACTTAAATTGATCGCAGCTAAAATTTTAACAGTACTTCAACAGTACAGTTTAGAAAGAAACAGGCTCAGGAGAGGACCGTCATCTGCCTCGACTGGTTGAGGTGAGAGGAGAGAGGAGAGAGGAGAGAGGAGAGAGAAAAGAACACCATAGAGAGACAACAAACAATAAACATAGGTAACGTTGGTGGGGCTAGGAACCATTGATTAGAACCATCCAGCTGCAGAGTTAGAGATAATTGTAGGAAAAAGTAAAAAATTACAAGAGCAAGAAGAACAGCATTGACAGTCAACAAACAATAAACATTACACGAACTGTGCACAACTATGGTAAGTATGGTAGATCAAAGTTGAACCGCTAAGTCAATTTAACT
The DNA here is from genome assembly GCF_022577435.1 of Embiotoca jacksoni. NCBI lineage: Eukaryota > Metazoa > Chordata > Actinopteri > Embiotocidae > Embiotoca > Embiotoca jacksoni. Next base: position 8,694,277 of record NW_027185381.1, on the reverse strand, counting down.
TTTAGTAATTTTACATCTTGCGTTAATTCTTTTTCCTCCCAAAATATTGGCAAATTATATCAGATTGTGTTGGGAATGTCAGTTGTTGTGGCTCAGAAAACAGACAGGACTCCAATGCATGACTTAAGGCAAAAAAAAAAAATCACAAGCTGTGAGGCAACAGGTAGGCAGAAGGTATAATGGACACAAAAGACTGAAACACTGCAGTAGATAGATCACATCACAAGTGAAAGTGGGCCGGTGTATATATACTAAGTGAGCTAATGAGGCGTTGTGGAACAGGTGAGTAAGTCTGGGGAATCAGGTAACTGGGATGGAGGAGGGTGGGCTTATTGCATGTGGAGGTGGCAGGATCTGAAATGCAGTAGAGTTACTGAATAAGACAAAAGCAGGCAGACAGGAAATAAATGAATAAAATGTGACAGCCGACGGTGCAGCTCTGTAGGGGACCTGGACTAGTGAGCTGCTGAATTTTGTACTGCAGACACTGTAATGTCTGAGGTAAATTTGCCACTGACTCTATCGAAACTGAAAACCTGCCTGATCACAAATGTCTTTATGTTTCCAGATCTCAGTAATTAATTTGGTGTGTACAATTTTGCTGTTATGTCTAGACATTATAGACAAACCTATGAACATAAGATCAAGATTGTGACAGAAGTATTCCCTTAAATAGCAATAATGTTACTAGGTTGAACCCTTAAAGAATAAGTCTGGCCATATGCTACCTTTTTTTTTAAATTTTTTTTATCTTGAATAAATCCAGTGACCAAAGCCAATAATGTGAGTCCTAATCTAAAAGCTTTCATGTGTCCCTATCGGTGACAGTCAGCCCTATTTTCTTTTGTTTAAACTAAAACATATTATTTAGAAAAATTAATGTTATGAATATTTTCACCAATTTGTAAAATGGGCAAAATAATGCCTCACAAGGCTGATCAGCATCTATTTTAGCTAAGATTATTCAAACAGGAATAAAAAGTGTTTTTGTTTGGGGAACTATTTTCATCTGTGCCTTCAGTGCTCTATTGAGTATTAACAGAAGCTGAATGGTGCATGCCGGATAGACTCAACGTAAATATTGCCTATGTTTATCAGAATATAGGAGTGCAAAATTGTGGCTGACTGATCCATTTTACTTGTATTTGCATCACAATTGAAGTCTATTACCCAGAGAAACGAGACAGATCGGATTTTGGCTGCGCAAAACTCAAAAGGATCAATAATGTTGTTGTTGTTGCTGTTGTTGTTTTTGGTCTTTTCATGAGAATTGTTGAGAATAAGAAAAACATAGACTCACCAGACTTGTCAATTTACAGTGGCCAAAGAAATATTAACAGGGAGAGTGAACATTTTGTGACTCTGAAGTCCCAACAGCTAATATTCACAAGGAGTAGCACAGTGACCAACAGACTGTATTTGTTATGCAGGATCCTGATGGAAACCATGCTGCTCTGCTAGGTTGAAAAACTTTACTCCATGCAATCATGGACATGAATGACATTTCCTCACAGGGGAATAATCAGATCTTTGAGAGCATATGTGATTATTATTCAGTTTATGTAAATTGTGTATACCACTACATACACACTCCAGGTTTTTAATGTCAGTCCACATACTACGAGAGGAGACAGATTCGACCATTAATTCCAGCCGAGATCTACCAGAGAATGTACAATTATAGAGAGTATTTACATACGTTTGATCTTTAAGTGCTTTGTGCTACATGCCAAAACACAACCCAGCGCTATAATGCACTTTGACTCAGAGCAGTGGGCACAATGTCTATCTTTGATCAAGCTTTTTTGGAGTCTTAATAGGGGTACTGTTACAGCACAGTGATACGCCTGGTGGGACTGGGGGTGTGGGGTGTCCGGGCCAGACACTGTTTCAATCACATGGCAAGCCTGTTATTGGAGGAGATGTGTTCCTCTGAATCTAGAGAGTGGTATGCAATCAAGAGTCCCTCCCCTCCTCCCCCTCCCCCAATACGCACACAAACAATCAATCCATTGGCCGTGGTCAGGAAGTGCTAATGAAGTTATTAATGATATTCATGTGTGCAGTGGCGTGCAAGCAGAGACTGGGCCTCCATTAGCCAGCTGGTAGATGTGTGTCTCAACTTTAGTTCATGGTGATTAATAAAGTGGGGAAGAAAAGAGTGAACGAGACCTTTACTCTGAGCCTTGTCAAGGAAAAATGAGACAAACAAATGATACAGGCTGAGAGAGAGAGAAAAAAAAAGGTCACTTTAACAATAAGGGGATTTCTGCAAATGATTAAGAGATTACTGGTAAGTCTCCTGAAATATACTTTGATTGCACTGATGGCTGTTTGGACAGTCAACACTTTTCATTATCCCCTGTTATCCATCAGTTTGATTTGATTTGAAAGACTTTGAACAAAATTAATCATGGCCTATAGACTTTCAAACATATGACGATTAACAGATACACGGTGTCACGTAGTTGTTCTATTTACCTGACAGCACACTGCTCTCATCCACAGTGTTGGAATGGTCTGAAATACCTGTACAAAGATGGCAGTGATTAAGATGGCGAATGGATAGGGGGACAGTCAGACCTCTCCTCCATGCGGGCCTGATCCAGTAGCTCCACTACTGGGGGTTGCTTGAAGTAAGGACCTCCTTCCCTCTGCTGCCTCACTGCTTGTCCAACAACTCCCTCTGCTGGGTATCCATACCAATCAGAGTTGAGAACCAACTCTGTTCAATAAGGCATTTAAAAAGATTGGATGCACATAGAGCGTGGAAGTCCATGATCAGCCCTCTTTCTACCAAGCTTGTTTTATCTGTTTTTGTTTGTCTTAAAGTTTGGTTGGGGTTAGAAATCACTTTACTGTCACAAGATGAGAAAATAACTCTGAAATTCCTGCATTCTCTGGGTAGATATTAACTTGATCGTCAAGGAGGAGATAGATAGAAAACAAACTCACTTTCAATGGTACAAGCTCATTGTATACGGTTTTGAGCTGCATACTTTGTCTCCATCTACTGGGAAGACTAAGCTGCCACTTTGTGACCTGATGAGCTGCCATTGACAGACATTGAAGCAGAGGTATTTTACAATAAGTGGACACAAGAGAATTAAACTTGGGAAAACTTAAAATAATGATAATGTTGGCAATAACAAGGAATGTTGCACTATTTTGCTGTACATATCATGGCAGAACAGAAAAGTGTTCAGACTGCATGACTCTGTTGTAAGGAGTCCTACAGATCACATCACACGTTTTGAGCAGTGTTTCATACACATCATATAAAGATTATAATGTCCTGAGCTGATTTTTTGACATATTGCTCTAATTTATTGTACCACACACAGATGGGCAGTGATTCCCAAACACATCATCATTCGAATGGGTTCCTGATGACAGCGGTCAAGTCAGAATTTCATACAGGAATGCCAGCATCTAACCACCCATTAACCACCAATATATCCCTCTATATATTTAATCGCTTGGTTATGAATGATTTATCTGTCCGACAGCATTCGGCGCCAGCACCGTATACGTTTGGGAGCCATTATTCTGTTCAAGCTAAATGAAGATAAAGGAAAGACAAATTTATTGCCCGCATGTACCATTGATCGAAGAAGAGGAATTGCATTGTCCACATTTGCTGTGTGCCACTTTCTGCGAGCTTTATGTGCATCTGTGCTTCAGCCAACAAACGTTTTCTACAAATTCCGCTAGATTCCAGTAAGTGGTGTCAGACAGCTTCCCTGGGCTTAACGGGAAATCTGTCTTTGGGGGTGCAAGATTATAACCTCTGCAAACCGCTGGTCAATGGAAAAGTTCTAATCCACTCATAGGCCAACCACTCCTGAGTGTAATATTGGCTCCAGGAGATACGGAGGTGGCCGATTTGACCAAAAACAAATAAATTCTGTGAAGAATAACAAATACTCGGGAGCACTGCATATGGGGAACGGAAGAACATTTTGGTCTCTGTTTTCTTAAAGTCACTTTTCATTATGTTACAACTGTATTCGGAGAGTAGAAAATGCTGCTGGGAAGATGTGTGCCTGTTTTGTCCCGCCTGATCATCCTAAAAACTCAAAACTCCAAAATACTGAAGCATTAAATCACTTCAATTCAATGACTAATTTCAAATTACAATGTGATCTGGGATTTATTTAAAATCATGCAAATATCTTTCACATAAATGCCTTTCATGAGACCATTCCATACTTTTACCAGCCGCTCATCAGAAGCTGATGATGACTTCTGCTCTTGCACTTTGTTAATTGTTAATGACACTCCAAACAAAAGAGACCTTCTTTTATTTCTCAGGGGGAATGCCTGTAAAAAAAAGTGTTGCACCACAACAAAATGAAACCAAATGGGAAGCCTTTCATGTCTCTGCAGCTTTAGTTTATGACGGGGTTTACGCTATGACTGAAAATATCATTGTCATGGTGCTGTAGGCTATGAGGTAATGGCTCCAGCCTCAGTGTGGAGGATGGCTCTTTTCTGCGTCTGCCAATAGTTGTTGTCATCTTCACCCCAAACCCTCACACCAGATGGAAGGAGGACCTGTGGAGGATAGGAAGAAGACACGGAGAGGAAGAGATAGAAAAAGAAAGGAGCAACCCTCAGAGCAACCAAGTCCAATGGAACCCTATGTGCCCTTTGCCCTTCGCTGTCAAACAACCCAGACTCCTCTCTGTTTGCAGTTCCAGTGGATTTGAGCCTGCCGACAGGGAGCTATGGGTTTTGGCAACGGCGGCTGTCACTCTTCTGTCTCCGCGGAAACGTCTTCTTCCTCTGCACGCCGGGGGGAAACTTGAGGGCAGACACACAGACCGACAGACAGACAAACCGCAGGCAGCCCAGCTCCCTGGAGTTGAAATAGCAGTCACTTTTCACAGGAAGTCGTTGCTCACTGTGATGCTTCACTGCTCAGACACAACAAAGTGAGCTCTTGTAGACACAAACACACAGGAAGAAAAGTGTGGGGTTAACCGAAGGCCAGGAGCAGGACGAGAGTTGAGACAGAGTGTGTGTTTACTGTACATGCAAATTGTTTGGGATTTATGTCCTCAAAGCAGCTTGGAAAGAAATGAAATTGAAGGAAACAATCTTTATTGAAAAAATGGCCTGAGATAATGCTAATAAAGCACTTATTTTAGATTTTGGAAAAGCATCTCTGTGTGGTCTTCTTACCCTTGAAACACATGTCGGTATCCAAACTGATATTCAGGAATCTGTCAGTGTGTCCACACCAATGTCACCAGGACTATGACCTTGATATTCATTGTTTTTGTAAATTCAAGAAATTCTGAGCCTGACCCTCCACCCAGTAGGATTTTACTGTCCTTATAGCATTTCCTCTCTTCTGGCTGTCTCTTTATCGACCGTCCAGTCTCTGAGCACTACAGGAACCTCCTTGACCCAATTTAGATGTCAGATTACTGTTGTGGAGTCACACAGGCAAACAAGCAGTGTGTGTGGCTATGTAACGGATCCATCCAAACATTCCTTTGTGTATATGAGGCCCCTGCAAGGTTCAGTGTGTGGTTGACACAACAAAGAGAACCTGTGTTTGACAAGCAGCCCGATGCCAAGCCCAATCTGAGGATGTCAGAGAAGCCCTGGACACTCTGAACCCACCTGAGACTGGACTTCGAGCTTTAAGGCCCCAGAGACACTGGACAGACACACAGTAGCTAGAGAATGTATTAATGTATTCAGGGAGTAATAACTGGAAATCATTTACTTCTGACATCTTTTGTACTAGGCTATCTCTTTTTTGCTGTTAGTCTGTAACTCCTTGTCACTTTAGGGATATTACAGATGGGAAACATATATTAACACGCTGTATAGTCAAAATAAGTGAACAATTAGTTTTATACATTATATTTAGCGGACAATTTCATTTATTTATCCCTGTAATTTCCGTTTCTGTAATCAGTTGAGTTCATCTTTCCATGTACCCCACTGCACCTGCAGAACTACACCCGTGGGGGTATTTATCACATGTTAGGAAACTATAACTATAACGCAAAAACAACTTCATCAGCATGAAACACTGCATACAGCGTACAGCAGTAGGTACAGGTTTGACAGCTACAACTGCTATATATAGCTCATAAATAATGCTTTCTAGAGCTTTCAACTGCAGATGTACAGGTGGTCACATGATTCCAGGGGTTATAACACCTGTTATCACGGGACAGAGGTTCCATACTCCGATACTAACCATAATAACAACTCATCAAACTCTGTCTAATAAGAAAGACTGTAAAATTCAAATTGAAGGGTCCAGAAAAAGCCCCCCCCCCCCCCCCCCAAAAAAAAAAAATCTATTTCCACATTTCTAATATAGTTTCTAGACTATGCTTGTTATCCATGAATTATATTTGTATTTTCATTAACAGAGGAAGATAAGCCATTGTGGCTACTAAATTCCATATGTTTGTCTTTGATCCTGTGTATCACGTCTGACGTTGCAGTTTAGCATTTTGCACCCCTTCTTTTTACCTATTGTGTTGCTGTTTACGGATTTATGTTGCCTCAAATATCATCACCAATACTGTCTTTACAGCGGCTAATTTCAAATTGTAGCACATGCATTCTCGAATCAAATAGCCTGGTGCGAACCAGACCCAATTTCGCTCCATAAATATGGGTCTGACCAAGCTCCGTAGAGAATCGTTTGTCCTCTTTCCATCTTACGGGGGGGGGGGGGGGGGGGGGGGGGGTGTAGACCTCGGGTTAATTCTAACCAGTCAATATGTGCCGAAACCGGACGCCACCGCTACAACTACCCATGGCCTGAGTCCACCGAAGTGTTTTTAACTGAGTACAGCATATTGTTTTTAATAGTTTTAATGCAGTTTGACGAGGTGCTGGGCGTTTATTCTGCATTAAATGTTGAACGTTGTGCGAGTTTTTCCGGTCACTGCAACCAGCTGTCCAATCACAGTAAAGTAGGGGCAGGACAAACATGATTAAACCACTGACACTGGTCACTGATTGGTCCGCCCTTCAAAATGGCTGAGCTAATACGAGCCAAGTTACCAGACTGTATTGACAGTGTAGAAAACTGAAGCTGTAAGCAACAGCCAGGCAACTAATCAAGCACCTTTGGTGATAAAATTCCTTGACAATTGTATGAGCATGCTATTTCACGTCCACTAGCTTAGCAGGGCTTCTGTCTTTACTGCTGCTTCTCCTACTCTCTCCTGCTTACTAAATTGGGTCTGTGCACCATAAAAAAAATGATCAACTGTCGTAGTTAATCAGGTCCCAGTAGCCGGTGAGGGCCGGCAAAACGTAGGCCCTGTTGGTAGGTCGGTGTGGTTACACTATGAAAGCCCTAAACAGAAGCGTGTGGTACCTGGTTGAGGCAGATGGCTGCTCACCTCATAGTCTGGTTCTATCTGAGGTTCCTTCATGTTAAGGGGGGGTTTTCATCCCCACTGTCACCAAGTACTGGCTCGTGGGAAATATTAAACTGTTTGGTTTCTCTCTGATATATTGTAAGGTCTTTAGAATGTCAAGTCCCTGAGATGACTTGTGTTGGGATTTAGTGCTATATAATTTAAAACTACTTGAAACATCCAGCAGGTGGTGGGGAAGTTCATTGATGACAAAACATAGGCCATTCTGGAAATATGAAGACTACATATCATTATCCACATTCGGTGGTACCAGTGATGGAGATACACATGGATCTGGTCAAACTTAATCCAGCAAACAGTCGTTATGGATCACATGGGGACAGTGGTTTCACAGAGGAGAACTGGTACAACAGCTGAGAGGTAAGGCTTCAGCAAATGTATTTTGACATTATAACAATAGCTTTGGAAATATATAATGATAACGATAAGGGTTGTGGTTGTAGATTTCCATATTGCTCTCAGAGTGCCCTTCTAGTTTCGGTTTCTGTTTGACATGCAATGATGTCTTTTAATCCAATGTGATGGGCCATGTGTTTGGTATGACTATCCATGGAATATTGTTCTTGGTGCCTTGGCCAGGACAATCATGATTAAATATTTTTCTAGTCTTTTCATTTCTAATTAAAGGTTCAATCAAATTAAAATAGAGGGGAAAATCTTCAGTCGTATTGTGTAACTGATAAAAGCTACAACAAATTTAAAAAATGTACTGGCTCTTTTATGTACTTGAAACCCTCTGGGAGAAATATAGCCATTGCATAACATAAAATCTTGGCATGTGCCACAATGTGATTTGAAGGATGATTGGTCAAGCTAATTGCTCTCTTATATCAACATAAATCTAGCTTAAATATCATCTCACAACAGTCCTCCTGAAAAAGGCAGCACTGTAAAGGAAACATTTCTGTGCCATTTCTTTATACCGCAGTCTATCAGGCCAGTATTAGGCCTCACTATGCAACCGCCAAACCATCAGTGAGCCGGACTGAATTCCACAGATGGCCTTTATAAATTACATACCCAGTGTTTGGTGTCAGGATGGTATATGAAAAGACTCTCTAACAGTGCCAAAACAGGAAAATTGTGTTCTTATATCCAAACATATCAGGCCATTGGTATAGAAACCTCAATCTGCCAACTGCAATCCTGACGATAAACAGCCTGAATGGATTGAGGAGAATGATATATGCAGAGATGGAGTGGCTTGAGAATAGCCAAACACTTAAAAAAAAAAAAAAAAAAAAAAAAAAAAAAAAAAAATTACATTCAATGTAGTTGATGCACTCATCTAGAGTGATTTATTCTGGGTTCATCAGCAGAGTAATGAAATTCCGATAAAATGAGAAGCAAGGTTGCTCTGTTTGAAGCTAATCTAACTTCAATATAATTTCATAGTGTATGTATGATGTAATATAGGACAATAAAAGATATTGCTCTTTTAAAAATGTTTTTTTGTTGAAGGCAGTCTGGAGTTCATTGTTTATCCACGTTTTTATTAACCACGCTACAACTGAGCAGAGAAAGCTTCCAGTGGCTTTGTGAACTTGGTGTACCAGCTTCTTCCCGACAGCAGGTTTGTCTTCGTGGCTGCCATTGTTAAGAAAATGAAATAGTGCACGGCTAATATCTCTTTGACCCTGATTGGAATGCCAAAACATTATCAATTGCTGGAGGAGAAAACACGGGCCGAAATGTATCAGGTGCATTTCTGAAATTCTCCTTGATTTCTCAATGAACTTGGTCCTTTGTTTTCTTAGCACGACCTGAGGCCAAGCCTTCCCGGGTTTGTGTGAGCCTTCACAAAAGCAAGCCTCAGAGTGTGCTTGAATGGCAAGAGGACGGAAACGCACGCTGTTTGAGTTAGGTGCAGTGCAAACACAGACAGTGCATGGGTCATTGTTTGAGACAGAGAGGAGAACCAACAGCCCACTCACACTGCAAACACTCCCAGCTGTTCAGAGCTCGGTTTGCATGTGTGTGTGTGTGTGTGTGTGTGTGTGTGTGTGTGTGTGTGTGTGTGTGTGTGTGTGTGTGAACGTGTGCACATGTCCATGCACTTGTGCCCGTCCATAGCTGCGGGTAGATACAAATATAGCGCCACACCTTAAGTCAATGCAGTCTGTTTAGCTTTCACAGGTATGTAAACGCCAACGCCAAAGCATGCATTTGATGTAGCCGCAGAGTGAAGCGAAAGAGGAGGAAAGTTAACACCTAATGCACTTTTGCAATGTTATCTCATCAATATTCCTGCCTATGAGCCAAAACAGAAATCAGAACATTTACTAGTGGCTTTCAACCAGAGACCAAAATGTGAATCAATGACGAAAGATAGTTATTTAAAGTCTTATAGACCACATTGGAGTCTCTTAATGTCCTAAAGCGAACCTCAAACTTACTGTTTTATATCATCAATGCTTTTCTGATTCAATTTTCTCACAAAGCTGCCTTCCTTTAAAACAAAACAGCAATTATTCAGTTGAATTGTTGCTTCTGGACACAGGGAACATGTCATATTAATATTTCAGTCGAGGTCCTGTCCAAAGTGCCAAACTGACGTGGACTTTCTCTGTTCTCAGACCTTTTCTCATATCCTCAGGCTTATTAGAGGGCAACAGAGAGTATTGCTTGTCTTCGCTCCACTGCACACAAGGTCTGGGGTCTTCCAGACACAAGCCATATGTCTGTCAGATTTTATGGTGAATGTAAATGCTAGGGTTCCATTCTCTGACCAAGGAAACTGAATGTGGTCGATGTATTTCTTTTTGTAACATCAATCTTTTATTGTTGTTGTTGATTTTGATCGATGATTTTTTTTTTCTGTGTTTCTCTTAATGTGTAAATTTAGCTTTTTGTGTTTTGTCTATTCTATTGTATTGTAAGTCTTTGACGGTGCCGTCTCGGCAACGTCCAAAACTGATTTTAATCTATTGGTCAGATAAATGTTAAATAAAAACAAAAAAAATTGCATGATCCCCTCAGAATATGATACAGAGGAATTCAAAAACAACAGTAATGTACCCGTAATGCATTCCACTGTCTACCGCATGTCTCTAGAGCCCAAGACACATGTCCCGTCATGGACATCTCATTCTCATTTCAACTGACAGGCCCTTCTCCAGACTGTGGCACACAGGCCTCCTGTCCATCTGATTTCAATTCATACATCTGAATAGAAATTGTTTGCTCAGAGCAGTCAGGCCAATCAGATCTTTTTGAAGAATCGGGAGCATTGATGCTGCACTCTTTGAGGGATTCAGAAGATGTGCAGTACGTGGCTGTATACATAATACTGCATGTATAAGTCTGTGAGCACAGCCGTTTATGATTTTGTGATCTGACATGGATAAAACTTAATTTCTAACTTTTTAAACGAATATTTAAATCCCCCAAACAGCATCAAGTCTTAAATCTGTTTTTTTAGTTTATTGTTTCAGACATTTGGGAAAGAAAAGATGAGGAGATTCATCTAAAAACACTTTTTAAATGAATGAATTCCCTGGTGAATAACAGATGATAAATGGACAAATAAAGCAGACAGACATATTTTTCTGATTATACTTTCTTGTGCTTCTTACTTATTAGCAAATATTAGCCTGTAAATCAGAAGTGTTTGGACAGTAAACATAAAGACAGAAAAAACAACCATCAGTTATGTTTTCCTGTGAGTGGCAAATGTTGCTGATAGTGGCACTAAGATCTGTTCTAGTAGTTTGTGTTCCTGCTGAACTATCGCACGCACTAATTGTCAAGTGTATATTATATTACGTTTGTGAAAACTTACATAGGTAGCTAAAGTCACTCACTCGTGAGTCAGGTCTAGACACATGGCACAGTAGCAACAAATCCTAATCTCAGCCATTCTAAAGCCTGTCCAACTTGAAACTGGACTCTTTTCTTTCCTCTATGTCCTTTCATTCATTTTACTGAGTGCGCTCTTGAATAGGGGCTAAAGCTTTGGCATAGTGTCCCAGTCTGTCAGATTTGGATAAAGTGATCCTGCCTCCCTGTTCTGTCTCAGAGGCCTGGCCCGATCAGGAAAACACCCATGACAGTTTGGCTAGCGGCCTTGCTAAGAAGTGAACCCCATTTAAAACAGCAACATTGCAAATTAGTGTTTGATGGTTTTAACATGAGAAAAAACATGGCTCTCTCTTTGAGCTTCAGTTCAAACTTCATATACAAGCGCCACAAGTGGTATTGGACACTATTGAGAGGGACCAACCCTCAGAAAACCTGCCTTCCATCAACAGAGCATGGTGCAGCATTTCAGCCTGGGCTAATCAGCCAGTGAGAAGCAGGCTGGGATACATGCAGCCCCAGCCTGGCAGATCTGTGTGTGCACGCACAGGCACACAAACGAGGCACTCAGGACCTGTTTTATCAGTGGACATGTCGAGGAATTAATCAGACCGCACCCTCTGTCCTTACGCACAGCTGTGGCTGAATGGAAGAGAGGTCAAACTCATTGGTCAGGATGGGGGGAGTGGTGGGGTTGGTTTAACCTTTGACCCCACAGCTAGATGTGTGAGGAGAAAAGGTCACTTTCTCTCAGCATACTTCTGCGAATCCCCTTTGTCTGGGGTTGCATCTTTTTACTGCATCATATCCAAAAGTAAGTCTGAGCTTTGGTCATCGAGGGAAGTGTTAAAGTCAAGAAGAACAGAGTTAGAGGGAGATGTCTGATGGAGATGGAAAGGGGGACTTTGCGAGTGCAATATAGCCATTTCCCCCTCTTGCCTGGGGCCCAGCGTAGATGTGGTGGACCCAGCCCCAGACGCCACTCCGTGGTTTGGCACGCTCTGCATTTCAGCCCTCTCACTGTTTCCAGCTGAACCAGCTCCCATGCAAACACATGGGCAACCGGTGGGTTTTCTTATTTAGTTGTCGGTCAAGAGTACTTAATAATATTCAAAAAGACAGTGCGACATATCATCCCATGCTCGCCAAAATATGATCCCTTTCTTTTTTCCCCCTTCTTCCCAACATTTTCCCTTCCACAGTTTGGGAAGAGTGCATGCAGATGAAAAGGAGCAGATACACAATGGTGCAATCTTGAAAAGGCTTGGCTGACACTTATTAAAGTAATAGAGCAGACTGAGCACAGGGTAAGTACAGAGCGAAGAGGACAGTGATTGCCTTTCAGGACACTGGAAGTGGAAATATTCCAAATACAATGGCCTGTAATGCAGCGTAAAGCATAGACAGTGATGTGGCATATGACTTACTCAGATTGATATGTCCTCGCTGACCCAAATGCTCTCATCCCTGCCTCAGCTTTTTGAAGTTAAATAAACAGTGTGTCACAAGATCCTCCACATACCACCCAAGTGCTACAGTGTGTGAGCGAGTCTCTGTGTGTGTCCGCAGTGCTTGTGTCTATGATGTGATTTGTGGGTCTGCATGCATGCTTACTGTATGTGTGGACACGGAGAAGACAGATAATGTGTGTTAGCGTGCACACGGATGTGTTCGCCGACCACGCGCGAGTGTGGATGTGTGTGACATGTCTGTAATGACAATGGCGGGTGACAAATAACGCTGACGCACACTGTCCCTGGTCTTGATCCTGCTTCAATAAAAAAAGACTTGGTCCTTTGAACATTTTAATTAAACTAAACAGGCCTATGAGTTATATACATTTGAAGACAAACAAGACCATCTTTTACAGGGTAGACATCAAATACATGTCTTTTTTATGTCACCCTAGGCCTGCATGTTGACTTTCATTATTTCTAAAATCCATCTGGAATTTTGATGGGCATGTTTTGAAGGAAAAGGCCTTAAAACCACAATGCAGGGATGTCTTGAAACAAAGGTCTCTGCGGTTTTGTCTGTTTCTCGTGGTGAACAACAGCCCGGCAGTCTCTGTGCTCAGATAGCTCATGTCTGTAATTTTAGTTTATGCCATCATTATTACAACACGTTAGCCGTTTTTCATGTAGTTTCTTGGAAATATACTGAATTGATGGTTTATGTGTTCTTTTAAGAAACAGTATTAAGACCATAACATTTTAAGAGAAGAAGAACAAGGGGTTCCTTAGATTTCTGACTAGCAAGGCAGAGTGTCAAAACCTAAGGCACCTTATGTGCATGTCGATGTATTTTACATTTAGATGTGAGACTGAGTTGGCTGCTATCGGTAAAATTGATGGCCATAGTAGCCCTAACAAAATAACATTGCCCTTTTTAATATTCTTCATACAACAAAAGATCTAAATCTAAACATTTAGCAGACATTTTATTGGAAAAATTGAGGCAGTGATAATTAGGTACCGAGTTAAAATGGCACTTTTAGTGAAATTTTCTCACCTTGTGTGAATTCAAACACGACAATATCAAGTGGTGTTGATTAAAAAACAACGGTGAAGTAAATATTTATGTTACCATGTCAAAAACACTTTACATTTATGATATTCTTCACACAATAAGACTTCCTCTCCTTTAACTCTGTAACTTTAGAGGAATTGATAAACCAGTGATTTTCCTTAAATTAAATGTAGTTGCCTTTCATTTGGTAAAATGTATGGAAAGGCCCACAACTATATTTAAATGTGAAGCTGCTGCATGAAACACTTAAAGTTCACTACAATGTATCAAATGGATTCTAAGTGTCAGGATGAAAAATGATTCCTTATTCCTTAATTCAGATTAAAACTTTAAACAGTTGTGTGAAGTGCCCACACTGTATTTCATTCTTGAAAAATGAGTCTGAAGAAGTTCATCTCTGCACGTTAGATCAGTTCAACAGTGTCTTGTTGCCACCAGAGGGAGTCTTCTTAGTCATATAATCGCTCCCACAGGAGTTGACTCCATATTCTAAACATCTGTTCAAAATTCACATCACCCTGAGTCAAACCCAAGAAATGGGAATATTGATGTTTTGTTTATGTTGTTTTCTCATGCATTGCACTGTTGATCATGGTGACTGACAGAGTCTCACTGAGACATATCTATCGGGATGCCAGATCATTATTATTAGTCATTATTACTCATGCAGTGGTATTTTGTAGTCAAACAGCTGGAAAGCCTTCCCTCATCTGTTTGATTTTATGGGTTTTACTGTTGTGGTATAGCCCATCCTGGAAGCCCACACTGGTGGGGCAATGCCCAATGTTGCAACCCATAGCCTGGGCTGCAGGCCTATAAAAGGCCATTTCACTTGGTGCCTTTTAGTTTTCTGTACAACAACTACACGTGTTGAGCTCAGTCTGGAAGCCCGTCCCATTCCCTGCTTATCCATGCTGGAGGAGGAGGAGGAAGAGGCGCACAGCCCTTTTGTTACCTGTATTAGACTACCTGGCTGCTGTTAGTTAGTCATAAGGTCTGAGTTTAGGATGTCTTCAAAGAACAGAAATAGGGAGAGATGTGAGGTTTGAACATGGCAAAGACCCACGGGGTTTGTAGGGCACTGCAGTATGCGCGACTAGGTTTTTTTTTCTTCTACCTTCAAGGCGCAGCAAATGGGAATTGTTAATTAGGCTCTACCGTCAAAGTAAGGACGAAAAGGAGGCACTTCCTCTAAGAACTTATTCACCTTTCAAGCCCGACCCTCTCTCAAGTTTCATTTTGGAGTTCTTAGCCACCTCTCAGGTCGTCATCAGCATCTCACCTGTACGTGGACCATGGATTTCACACGGTCGAAGATTTCTACGGAGCTTCAGCTGGATGCCGCGAAAAATCGACGGTCTACGCGCATCTGGAAGGGTTAGGAAAGCTGCCAATGTGAACGAAAAGCGTAGACACTTCACGTTACAGTGCATGGCCTCTGGACAAAGTGGTAACGATCATGCACAAACCCCTCCGAAAGCGGAGTCTCTACGTGTTCCTGTGTTTTGGCATCATATACCTCAGACTTGGGTGAGTTTTTATTACCTCTCGTTACACGCATTTTCTTCACATGCGCAAAACTGAATATGAAATCCACTGCGACACTGTGCCAAATAAACACTTGAGACGTAAGCTTCCTCTGCCCTCTCACCTCAGACTGTGATAAAAAAAAAAGTTTTCATCAGGTGTATTTATAAAATATTTTAACCATTACATCCAAACGCCTGCCTCGGTGGAATATGTTGTGAGATCAGGTCTCATGCCAACAGACAGTAGGATCGATCAGCATTCATTTGTTATTTAGTTCACCTCATGAGACTCCTTCCCCCTTTTGTCGCACAAGATCATTTGATCCGCTGTCTCTGCTCCAGATCCAGCTCACCCCTGCATACCTTCATTAATAGCGGCAGACTGAGTTGTATTTCCACATTCCATTGCCCAGACGGAGTTTTTACCTGTTTTGCAATACTTCACCTTGATGCATGAACACAGAAGGACGTCTATTCCTACCTTCCCTGCACAGCAGTGCCTCCCAAGCATGATCATATATGACACATTTTAGACTCATTGCAAAGGATCGAATCTTGTATGTCCCTTTTTTTTTTTTAACGTGTAAGTTAGTGATTAAATATTGTCTTCCTTTGAAATGTTCAGTCAGCTGGAAATAAAGACGTGTTATTTGGATGATGCCCCTGATGAAACCTAAACTTTAACTTAAAATAATCAGGGGCCCTCTGATGCAACTACCTGATAAATTACAATGCAGTGGAGGGTAACCCCGCCTAATAAATATAAAAATACGTGGTTTTTGTTTTTGTTTTTTTACTTTTCTCCCTGTAACAAATTATTCATCAAGAGTTCTTTGTTTTTACATTTGCTGTCAGGATTAATTGTAACCAATTACGCATGAAATAATTTGAAGTAGCCTAAGTGAAATAAAAGGTAATATCAGTCATATATTTTAGACTAAAAACAGACTGATTAAGCACATACATCTTTAGGGCCGTTGAATTGATTACTGCAGACACAATGAATCAAACGAGCAGTGTCAGCCCTCCCTGTGAGAACCGACTTCAAGTCCCCCACATGCTCTTATCGCATGACAGTAACTCCATTATGGGGTAAAAGTCACCCATCTTCGTGTTTACTAATCCCGAGCAGTTGCTCATTCCTTCCATCCTCTTTACTCCGGCTTAAACCTTTCATGGTACCCTCTTCATTTACAATAGCTGGAGCTTGCAGGTGTTGAGTGAGAGTCACGATGCTGAGGCGACAGAAATCTCTTCAAATAGCCTATTTTATTTCTCTGCTCACATCCAATCTTGAGGAACACCTAGTTTTATGCCTTTACAGATTTTATCCAACAACTCTTTTTGTCAGCAGGGTCTCAAAATGAATGTTCGAATACTATAAGATGACAGCCATTAAATGCCATGAAGAGATATTTCAGACCTCAATAGGAATATTAATGTTTTCCCACAGAAACTAAGAAGGTCACTGAAACAGATATTTAAGTAGCACAATCAGATTTGTGTTTATAAGGAAATATTACAGGAACACTTACTGTGGGATATAAAAAAGTCTAAAGAATGTTATAAGAAAGTCATAGCAGGTAAAATTATTCTCAACAGTGTAGAGGCTTTACACGGGCGCTCACCCAGACATCCATACCGATACATACATTCACTGCTTTAATTTGACACCAACTTGTTGATTAAAAAAAAAATCACACATCCTGCCAAAGAAATGTACAGATTTTTTTTTTTGCACATGGAGCTGTGATGGTGTGAGGCTCAAGCAGCCTGCGTCTATGTTTGTTTATTTTTAGCTGGATGTTGGGTTGGGTGGTGGTAGTGGGGGTGGGGGGGTGGGGGTGGGGGGGGGTGATGATGAATGAAACCTCCTGCACGTCCAACGGGGATCGGATCAGTGTCACCCTATTGTCCCGTTGTGGCAAAGTGGGCGGATAGCAGTGTCTCTCCCTGCCCAATGGCAGGCACGACTCTCATGAGAGTGGAGAGAGGCACTTTTCTGCCATGCAAAATCCCTAAAACCATCATCATTCCGGCTCGGGAACCCACAGTACTGTGTAACAGCCTCCGCTGCTGAGAGATGACAGAGCCAATCTCAGCGCACACACGGCCCTGGGAGCTTGGAGCTGCGTAGAGCCACCGCACCAAAGACGAGGAGACGCACAGCAAGTTCTTTTTTGATTTTGGGCGAAAGGGACATTAAGCCGGGAATTAAGGGAGTTTTTCTTTCATCCTGTCCGCGTCGTCTCACTCAATCCGAGCGTGGCCATTTGCTCAATGTCATCATGATCATCCTCTCGTCGCGCAGTGTACTGCTGTCAGTCTACTATCCGCAGATCTTCCTGATCCTGACGAGCGGCAGCTACCTGTAAGTTTGAGCCAATTAACGGTGCCTTAATTAACTTCCGACAGCGCGCGCTCTCATCCTCAGCAACGGGAAGACGCACGGTTTGGTTTTACTCACGTACAACCTCCTTGTTGGACAACAAGGCTATATTTCCTTTTTGCCCTAACCATTTAACGCAGTTCATGAGATGATTTCGTTTCAGCTTCGCGCATCCACAGGCTGAAAATTCAGTTTAAGTTGTTTGTAACGTGTAACCAAACTTTAAAATAGTACAGGGAGCAGGCGTGACAAAAGTTAGGCAGTAACGTCAATTAAATTCTCGCACATTTATCACACAGTTTTCACGTTATACACGCGTAAAATGCAACAGGGAACACTCATGAGTGGAAACATCGCCGGGAAACGATCCACGTGGGAATGCACTAATTAGTTGAAAAGCTCGTAATATGCCGTTTCCACGCGGATGAGCACGTCATGTGAGTAGCGGTGGTTTGTGTTTAAACATTTTCACAAAATCTGAAAAATAAAACACTTTTTTTTTGGTAACTGCTACATGGATTCATTTTGGCCACAGAGTGGCAGAGATGTTCAAGACAATTGGATGCAGAAATTCTGCCTTTTTCCTTGTGAGGAAGGTTTAAAATAATATGTGCCGTTTTCTGCGCATGCCAGCAACTGTTAACCTGTCAGAGCGTGTGAACGATTATCGCCGCGCATTACCTCATCTCTCGTTAATTCTGTGCATCTCGATGTTATCATTTTAACCCACATCTTAAAATATCTCTCTGCAACATGCACGTGATTGACACTGTAATGCATTGCGGCTTTGAATTAAACGAGAAATCTCTTGCAGGAGAACACTGGCTTTCTGAAAGTTTCCAAAATAATTACTCACCAATGCTCCCTCGCTCCTGCCTTTGCTGCCCGGAGACCCCAAACCTGATGCTGAAATAGATGTGGTTTTTGGTTTTCAGTTAAAAGTGGGCTACACTACTAAGTATAGTGATGGCTTGCACATCAAAGCTACATAGCATTGTTTATTTTGATTATTTAAGTATGTTTTCTGTTGAGCATTAACCGCTGAATATGTTATAAAGAGACTATTTAAATATGGATTCAAAATAATATAATATCCTTCCCTCAAAACTACAAAAAAAATTACGTTTTGGCATGTTAAACTGCAAAATTTGTAGAGCTGTGTATATATCAAATGAGCCGTGAGCCAAAGTGTCTGTCCATGTAGAGCTTTGGGGCCACTGCACACCTTACACTCAAGCGTGTAGGAATCTCATATTTTATATTCCAAAGGTAATAATCTGTTTTGTTTATATCTCACCGGCCTAACCAGTGCTCCGGTGCAGACAAAACCGATTTAGATAGGATTTTGTTTTCAATTAAAAAGCTTCAGTCCTACGCTCATCTTACGGTTAATTTTTTTTTTTTTTAAATGAACAGCAAAAGAGGAAAAATCATATTCAGCCCTAAAATAACAGAAACTTTCCTGCTCTTGGAAAAGTATTTATTCACTTGACTTAGTTAAGTTGCGTCTCAGGCATTTTTGAGAGTGCATTCCTCGGTAGAAGATGCAAGCCCGGGAGCTTAATAGTGTGTCAAATTCAAAGTGTTCCATGTGATGGAGTAGGTGGCTGTAAGCACGCTGCATGCCATGACGTAGAATATAGTTTCTCTCAAGGCCACACAGAGCAGTGATGGAATCTGAAAGCTTTTCACAACTGACATTGGTAAAGATGAAAGTTCTTGTCTGTGTGTCAAGTCACACACACAAAGGCCGACATTTCATTTGAAGCTGGCTTTTTCATGTGTTGTGATTAATTTAACAGACATTAACACAAAAATATGCTGTAATTACTAATGATAAAAAAAAAGCATCACCTCTTTGTTTAAATGTGAAAACATAGTCGCCAAAAACCCTCGTGCGCACTTATTGTAACTTAAAAAAAAATGGAATAAATTTATGGTCAAATGCACAAGAACATGTCACCCGAATGTTGCCATTAAATGTTTCAGCTTTACCTTCAATTTCTTGTTTATGGACTGTGCGTTACGTGTGCAAGCCTCGTGCCACCTGCTGCTTTGCAACACACACAAAAAAAAAAAAAATCCTCATCTCTCTACGTTGTTACCACAAAGTCAGAATCACGAGATGGTCAGTAATAAACACCACACGATGTGCACCATGTATCCAAACACAAAACGTGAAATCATCGCCCATGTTTCGGATAAACTTGACAGTCATTGACAAACAACTGCGGCAGCTCAACAGACCACGTCTGTGACGTTTTGTGCGTGTCGTCTGACTTTCTGTTGACGGCCTATCTGATGGGACGGCCTATCTGTGTGACTGTGGGGGAGCTATCCCCAAGCTCCTGGCATACACAGAGTGTACGCTAAGCAAACAGAATCACATTTGTGCACTTTGATGATGCAGGGATTTAAAAGCTTAGCTGTGGAATTCTCTGTTTGGTGCTTGTCAGATGGTTTGGGTTGCCGGTGGAAGGACTGGGAGTCTGTGAATTAGCAGGTGAAGGACATGACAAACTGCCACGAGAGGAGGCTATTGAGAGCTCTGCTTGTCACACCTGGAAATATCAGTGTGCTGTCTTATTGGATTTTCAGCTAAAATATAATTTTATTGCCTTTGGATTTATACAAACAAACCAACTCTATTCATCCCAAACATTCATTATGCAAGAAAGTGAATTTCTCCAGTAGGAAATGACTTGTCCTAATGAGCCTCCCCTTTTGGTTTGTAAGGACTGGATGTCAACGTTGCCATGAACAACCGCATATACAGCAGAGGGTCACGGAGGGTCAGAGGAGTTCGAGCCGAGAGAGAGAGAGAGAGAGAGAGAGAGAGAGAGAGAGAGAGAGAGAGAGAGAGAGAGAGAGAGAGAGAGAGAGAAAAGAGGGATTGAAAGCAGCAGTGGGCTGCAGAGTGTTTCCTGTGGACCTGGAATGCACCTGATGAATGTCTTGTTTCTTAAAGGACATTTAATTTTAATTTTTAAATTTTTAGATGTTGGCATTCAGTTGGCTGTTGGTGTAGTGATACACATGTTTTGCAGACCAAAATGAATGATGCTCTTTTTCTAATCACCATCTGGCTTATGATGCTCTTTTTACTTCGAAATACACATCTTAACATGTTTACTGTAATTATATAAATGTTCTTAGCTATCTTTTGACAGCATGGTTTGCAAAATCAATAGCATACACAATGCTCCTTCTTTTTTGCTTCAGTGCGCTCCCCTGACTGCAAGACGAAGAGAATGTGTGCAGTCCTCAGTTTGGCAACAGATACTCGTCTCGCTGCTCTTAGAATTTATTTGAAATTGGGATTTTTTTTTTTTTTTTTTTTTTTTTGTTCTGTGTTCATGCAAAAACAAAAAAGAGAACACAGTTGTATAAGAGTGATTTCTAATCAGCGATCAAATATTTTTTTCTTAGTCTGGGGTCCCTTACTAACAGTGCTGCGAACTAGAATCTACAGTACATCCACAGGACTCTGTTTTTTTCTCCCCCTCACCCATTCTTCCATTTCACCCCTTATACACTGCCGTTGCTTTTCGCTGACACACAACTTGCCTGCGTTAGTTTGCCCCGTTTGTGGTCAAGCCTTTGGAGGTCGACGTCATACTTCAAAGGCGGTGCTGGCCTCCACGCTCATTTATGACTCCCTGTTCCTGACATGTTTGAAAAGTATGTATCTACATGGTTTTGAGGGCTATAAACAGAATCTTGGAGAAAGTCAGCGCTTTGTTTGGTCATAATCTGTTTTGGTTTTCTGAGCGGTTGCAAAGCCATCTCCAACATATGCTTTTATATTATCACATGGAGCGATCAGACGTGTTGAAGTCTTTCTGAGAACTGAGAAGGAGGTGTGTCGTTTACTACATAACAGATTAATACCAGTGAGTTAAGGAAACCAGTGTTGAAAATTTGACATATTTTCCATGCAAACCAGTCCGAGGATGTGGCCAAAGTAAAATCAGTCTCATGAAATTTATAGGCAGCACTTTACAACCTGAGGACGTTTCAAACACATAATTACAGAAATCACAAGAAATAATATTTTGTGTGACATTTGGGGTGAAGACACTGAGCAAGTGTACATACTGTATTTATATTACATTCTGGCAAACTGTTCACACCACTATGTTACCTAACAATTAACACACAAACCCCAAGTTGTTACTCACACTCCCATCATCCAACCCAGGGTGGAATGGTGTTGTCAGTAGGCAAGTCAGCATCTTGTTTTCTCTCTCTGGGCTGTTTTTGCAAGTTTCCTCGTCTTTAAAATGTTTTACGCTGGATTAAGTTTTCAGGTTTTTGATTTACCTCTAATCCATTAAATAGCAATACTTTCATACAGTGCAGCTTTCACTTCACTACGGAATGTGCATCAATCATTGGTTGAATTAAACCTTGTTCTGGAGAGTCTCACATAAGTGAGTCAGTCTGACCATCCTCTCAATGTTCTAACTGAGTTTGTTTGTGTGTGTGTTTGTGTGCAACCATGCATGCATCTTTGTGTGCATGTGTCTGTGTTCCTGTTGATGTGTGTGTATGAATCCATGTCTGTGTGTGTGATGGTGCGTTTCTCTTACTTTGGCAGGGCCCTGTCCTCGGTGGTGGCTCTGGGTGCCAACATCATCTGCAACAAGATTCCGGGGCTGGCACCTCGCCAGCGGGCCATCTGCCAGAGCCGCCCAGACGCCATCATTGTTGTGGGCGAAGGCGCCCAGATGGGCATCAATGAGTGTCAATACCAGTTCCGATATGGACGCTGGAACTGTTCGGCGCTGGGAGAAAGGACAGTCTTCGGTCAGGAGCTGCGAGTAGGTCAGTCTGGTTTCTTTCACAAAAGGGAAAGGACACAGTGTGCGCTTGTGTCTGTATTGCTGTGCTGCTGCATGGCTGTCCACGTGAGAACCTTTTTGAGGTTTTGCTGTTGGAGCGGTGTATTTTTTGCAAAGTGATGTAATTTTTGCCACTACTTGCTTCTTTAATGAGCAAGTTTCTTTCAGTTTCAAACCATTGGAACTGGGGTTGAATTAAGGTTTATGCACATTGTAAGGTTAGTTTTCCGCTTTAGTTTAGGGTTTACTTCTTCTAACCTGCATGAGATTCTAGTGGGTAGGTAATACCAAATATATGCTGCAGAGTTTTGATAAAACTCTTGGAAGAGGCCAGATTCGAGGCGAGGCCTGTATCCCCATATTTCCGTCAGTTAGATTGTGATCATTTAAATAAACACAGCTTCATGTGAGCAAGACATATACTGAAATAGTCAAGATATTAAAATGTGCATATTTGCGTAGATTTTTACACAAAAAGAAGCAACAAAAATACTCAATAATACATGGTACAGCTTAACTGAAATTCTACATTAGAAGCTCAAACATTAGAAACCTAAACTCCAAATACATTTTAATTACAGCTGCAAATAGCAACGCACTGAATGTCCTGAGTGTTAAGAGCCTCTGGCTGCGGGGTCCTCTGGCAGTTTGCTGCTTTTAAGCTGTATTTACTCCTATAATGTTATTTTATTTGTCAATGAAGACCCCAAAGCTTCCCAAAATATCAAAAATGTCAATCACAATTAAAGGTGCATTCACTGATAATGATTATACATTTGGTGTTGCAGCTTTAATTATGAATACAGCCACACTTTGAGAAATATTGCCATAAACTAACACTGTAATAGAAATCACCTGAGACATTGTACAGTATGGAATCATGTTTTTGTTATGTTGAAGCTACTTAGGGGCTAATTTAGGGGAATATCAAGGTTGATGGGGTCAAGGGTAGGAATATTTTATTAATAATAATAATAATAATAATAATAATCTAAATTTGTATCGCACCTTTCATACAAGAAATGCAGCACCAAGTGCTTTACAGGAAGATAATTAAATGCAGTGTTTGACATAAAAACAGATATAAAGGAACACTTAAAAATATAGAAAATAAATTAGATGCATAAGAAGAGATTAGATGCATGAGAACAGATGAAATGCATAAAATTAAACACAAATAGAGTTTAAAATATAAAATAAGCAATACATTTGTTGTTTTGTAAGGAAGAAGGACATTGCTTGTTAGTGAGATCAGTGATAGATTTCAGAAGTGTGTGTTTGTGTGTGCAGCTCTCACAGCAGATCTTTACATGAATAGCTGAACACTGAAAACACATTCCACAAAGGGATTGCAGCTTGGATGTTGCGTGTATGTGTGATGTTAAGCAGAGGGTAGAGAACTCTTCTTCTGCAGCCTGTGATTGCTGGTATTCATTTGGTAATGAAAATGTAGTTGACAGTGATAATACCAGAGACTTTATTATTTGAAAAGGAAAAATAAGTTACATAACGCATGTCTCGAGCCATCTTATTGTCTCAGTTTTATGAAACGGTACCAGAAGAGTATCAACAATGTGGTACCAGCCCCCGACCCTCTGAACCCCATGAAATATGGCTCTTCACAAGCCAAACCCAAGCTGCACACATCACACAGTTAAAACTCAAACCAGCAACACACAGCCCTTCTTGACTCTATTGTATAACAGTTCACGTTGACATTACTCAAGAGGATTTCACGTACTGCTGATTCCACCCCATCTTAGTTGTCCTCATTTCAATTGACAATGTTGTATTTCTCCAGTGCACACTGGTTTCTGTTGATGTAGGTTCTGCACTGAGCCTGTCAGTTAGCAGCGTGCTGACCGTTGCTGGTCATCAAAGTTATGGAATCGCTACCGAAAAGTACTGAAGCCCTAATGGGGAAAACGTATGGTTGAAAAATGATATCGCAAATGAGGAGACAACTAATGGTGTTATTGCAGAGAACTCATGTCGAACCAAAATAGATGGACACATCTGTTGTTCATCGGGCTAAATTGGTTGTGTCCATGTCTGGCTGGTTCATGAGAGTGTGCACATACATGAAAAAAAAGGCCTAAAGCGGGCAAACATTTACATTTACGATGCTTTTCTTTGAGAAACTTGGCTTTCTGTAAATCTCCTTTGCGTCGCTTTTGTTTTACAGGGACTTTTATACATTTCCTTTCATTTAGAAGATGCTTTGTTGCCATTATGTTGCGGTTGGGCTGTGCATTTAATCCAGGGGCTCTGTTAACAATCACTCCTCCTAAGGAGTAGCTGAATTAGCTCCAGCTCCCTCTACAAAAGCATTTTTTTTCTTTGTTGTGAATGTGGCGCTTTCTTTTGTAATGGAGTTTATGTTGTTTTCCTCAACACTTAACATCCGCTGTTCACTTCCTTTTGATATTCGGCAGTGGTTCATCGGAGGCATCTGTGCGTCTCCTCTGCATTTTTGTGGAATGGATTACACTGTTTACCTTGAGTAAACTGTAAAAAAATATACATTTAGTCATTGTGATGCACACAGTTCTTGCTCTCCAAAGGCTTTCTGACCATTTTCAAAAAATTTTGTGTATTTGATTGACAAGCAAAGCCACATTTACTGCATATGCTCTGTCAGATTGAAGCCATTTAACCCTATGGAGTTTCGTCCACTGACCGTCACTGACTGGCGCCATTTGAATTTTCTTGCTCGCTTTTCCTTCTTTTTGTTTGGTTTCCATAGCAGAGCTGCACAAACAAATGCTTCATGTTCCCGCACTGAGTACATCACTGTTGGTGTCCAGTTATGGTCAGAGAGCGATGACTGCTCGGCCTGCCATGATTGTCCAATAATGACGGGACTTGGGGGCTGTCTCCATAAAGTATCCCAACAATGACGTCTTCCTTCAGACCAACAGGGAACTCGATTTCAGTTAGGGTACCCAAGACAGATTTACAAAGACATTTTCAGATTTCTGATTTTAATGAATAATGATAATAACCAGCCAACAAAGATGTATTTTTCATCTTATTTTTCCTTATTTCTGTTCTAGGAGATAATCACCACAAATTGGCCCCTTAGTTGTTATATTTAAGCCACACACAAAGTTAACATGCAGTAAATAGAGTGCTGACTTGTACAGATTAAGAAATTACAGTTTGATAAAACACATCTGGCAGGAGAACTTAACATTGCTCTAATAATTTACTGTTGTAGACTACAAAATGTCTATATGTCAGTATTGTGAAACCCCATCCTCTCACTCTATCTCTGCACTTGATCGTTTGTGAACGCTGAGAAATTTTGCCTCCTCTTCTCCTCTAAATAAATTCTTACTCTGACATCTGTCCCCTTTGAGAACGATGGCAGCGTCGGGTTCTCCCGCTCCTACTCAGCTGCTGCAGGGAGAAAATGTTGCATCGCTTGTGCCTCTTGACAGCGCTGACGTATTTGGAGGAACCCATGGCTCTTTGTTGTGTTGGGTTGTCTAAAGAGATGCTTGCGCACTTTGTGATCAGGATGTGGATTCATGGATTTAGAAGGAACCACTAATACTACAGAGGAAGGGAAGTTTAATTGTTATTTCTTCATTGATTGATTAAATATTGCACTTTTAATGTGGTAAAATGGATTGCTGATAACTGCCAATTGATCACAACCCTATGCTTTAGGACTTGACTGAATATTTAAAGTGACATCACACAGATTCAGACATCCAAGTAACTACGTAGCTTTTGTGATCACCCAAAGATCTGTTTTTCTTTTTCTTTTGCCCACTGTGCTTATCCTGGTTTCGCCAGACTATCACTCACAGCTTCATTTTCTAAACTGTGAGTATAGTCTGGAAACCCCGGTGGCATTAACGTTTGCACTGACGCTCTGACGGGCGGACCAGTCAGTGACCTGTGTTGGTGGCTAATTGTGATGACGTTGAAGTCAGCTCTTTTTTTCTAAATGTAGTTGCAGCAGTAGTAGAGTTTTGGCACAGATGGTGGTCAGTGCTTATCACTTAAAGGCTGCTCCAAATTAACCCGAGTTCTATGCCCATTAGGATGCAACTGCTGAAAATGATTCCCTATGGAACGTAGCCAGACTGCATGAATATATGGGTCTGAGCAATTGGATGATTCAACAAATTGCTATATGGATGTTCATGATCGAATCTACTGTATTGGAAGAGGGAAAGATGAAAGCACCTGAAATGTCCATTATAATAATCTGCATTGTTCACCTGCAAGCTAACACAACCAAAGTAACACAGGGGACGTACTCACGTGTCTATTCGGATCGGTGCTCTCACCTTTAAGGGTGGTATATATTGTACCTTGATCTTACAGAGGTGCTACCCGGTTGAGATGAGCCTTGTACCAGCTGCACCACCTGATATCACTATATTTGCTTACCAGACACGATCGATGGGATCAACAAGCTTTTCCACCTGACTCTCTCTAAGATGATCTGTTGGCTTGTGTTGGAGCACAGTCGCAGAGCACAGAATCCTCATAAGCATGAATGAGTACCGCTGTGCTCTTAACGTTTCGGTGTCACAGGGAACATGATTTAACCTACGATCACAATCAGGAGACTTTACTGATACTGAATTTCTTCTTATATTTTACATGCTAACAAGGAACCAGGTTATTGGGAGAATTCAGGCTGGAACTGAACAGAAGGGTTTATGAATGAGGAGTAGGGTCGCGGCTGTCCATCATTATTTTTTTTATAAAATGAATACACTTGTGACAAGAGATACTGCTAGATAAAGTTAGGTGATTAGCTGTTGCATTTTGGAGGCAGTGAGATCAAGTGCTCCTCTGCTCCACTGATCTGACGGTGCTGGTTCAGTGCAGCAGTGTCCCACTAGGTCAACGTGGGAGACCACAGACACCACAGCTACTGCACAACTCCCCTGCCATTTAGATACTATGGAAAATTGGTTGTTTGCATTTTGTCTCAACACCTTAATTTCAAGCTACCATCAGTTTACACACATACGGCATTCTCAGTTAGGATAGTTTCCACTGTTTGTTGCTCATGATTGAAGATGTAACCATGTTTTCTAACCATGTCTGTGTGTATTATGGAAATTCTTTAGCATGGCATATGAAATCATGGAATACACCCCTTCAACAAAATGTTCCAATCCCTTCTTTGAATCTGCAAATTCCCACATCATCATAATCAAGTACAGGGGAAAAGCTGTTCACGTTCCGCTCCCATTTAAGTTTTTCATTCAAATCCCCCCAAATTATGAACACTAAACCTTTCCCCCTGCTCTG
Organism: Embiotoca jacksoni; assembly: GCF_022577435.1. Taxonomy (NCBI): domain Eukaryota; kingdom Metazoa; phylum Chordata; class Actinopteri; family Embiotocidae; genus Embiotoca; species Embiotoca jacksoni. Next base: position 8,666,478 of record NW_027185381.1, on the reverse strand, counting down.
TGATCCAGTCTTAGTTTTGGACCGGAGGGAGGAGATGTCGGCATTTTTTCAAGAACTAAAGATCAGCCGACCGCAAGTCTAATGCATTCTCTCTGTGCTGCCTGCTCTTGGAGGCAGCCTCTCTGTTCTGGAGCTGCTCCATGGTATTACATTTGCTTTCCAAGAGAGTACACATTAATAGTCGGGTTATTGAGCATTACAGAGCTCGAGATATCTTCATTCGGCAGAGGTAATTCACTTTCAAAGATTAGTCATTTGATATTTATTTCACTCTCCTAATGTAAACACAAAAGTATACTCAGTTTAGTGGATTGCTTCTGCTGACACCTCTGCTGCCTAACACTTTGCTGAGTGCAAGACTTGAGGATAGATGATGTAAAAAATGTAAGCGTTCCTATTACTGTGGCAGCTCTGTCGCTCAACAGTTTCCCTGTTTTGCAAAAAGAGTGTTGGCTCCCTTATTATGCTCTAACAGACAAATTGGAGAACAACACCATAAACTCGCACTGAGACTTGAAACTGGCAATTTAAGCGCGTCTCTGTTTCCTCTGCAAAAGCAGATTTAGCATTCTTCCCCTTGTGCCCTTCTGCAGCGTTGGCATGAGTTGGTACCTTCCGTCTGTAAAAAATGTGGAATGAATTATCCTGTGCTAACAGAAGTGGCTGTTATTGAGTGACTTGTTGCTAGTCTATTAAGAAGTAATAATAAAATTAGAGGCAGATCCATCAGCGAGTCAGGAGGAAAGGAGCAGGATTTCAGGACAAGATTGGCAAATGCGGTCTACCCTTCAATCATAATCTTTGGCCTGGCTTCCTGATGAGTCATTTATTTTAAATACTCCTGTCAGGACTGATCCCATGGCTGTGATTTGTTGATGCCACATTATTGTGCATTTTGAAGCGTGTTCACCCACGCGTGAAGTGCATCGATGTGTGGATTTTGTTACACATCTCACATAATAGCTTGTTTTAGATCCTGCAATTGAGCTTTGCCCCACACTTCAACTATACAGTATGAGCTTGCTTTATTTTGCTTTTGCTACTTCTCAACTGTGGTAGATTGAGTTTTCGGTTATCGGTGCCTCCATTCTAGTGTATTTGCACTTTTTGTCTTTTAATGACGTGTTTTGACTTGGGAAAGCCTCATTCTGTGTGCAATCACACATTCCCTCTGGCTAACCACCTGTAATAGAGATGCACTTCACTTAAAAGACCTGCCTGTGAACACATTACAGCTCTGTTAAAATTGCGATGCACTTGAAGTCAGCGATTAGAGCTTGAAAATGGACACCTTTCAACGGCTACACTCAGCATCAAAGGCCAACACTGGCCTCCTTGTCATAAAACGGCCTGCTCTGGTTACTCTCTGTTTGACTTTCCAGCCAGTTTGTCACCGTCCTGATTCATGCTTTTCATCTGAAAGAGGTTTCTTGTTGTGCTGGCAGTGAAACATTACAAAAGTTCAATCGCGCTGCCTCTGGCTCATTGCACAAGAATAGATGCAGCACTTCAGCAGGTGAGCCTTTTGCTGCAGAGGGAATACCGCTCAGTTTTTATTTTGTTGACCAAAACTAAGATTTGGATTTATCTGCTCTCTCAAAAGGAAAATATCAACATGGTTAGATAGGGTAAAACATTGTATGTATTAATGTTGCTGTGATGCCTTTTAGGAAGTGTTTTCCCATGTGACCTATATTATACCTCTCTCCCATTTGCTTTTTCCTCAAATGTACTCTTTTTTTTATGTCTCTCTCACTCGTTTCTGTCAGATAGACCCAGAGTTGTTGCCCCAAGCAGTGGGTTACCAAAAACAAATGGACGTATGGTAAAATATGGAGGCTCAGGCTAAAGGGAGGGTGTGTTTTTTTTCTCCCATCCTCCTTTATAGTATCACCTTCCGGCTAGTCCCTTCCTCTCTCTTTCCTCATTTCCCCCTCGGAAGCTGAGTGTGGGGTGAATCCACCTGCCAGGACTATACAGGGCTGCTATACAAGGCCCAAAGCAGCATGGAGACACATAAAGCATGTATAAGTCAGCAGGTTGCTCGAAAACCACTTGTGTGGAAGGAAGAACAGGCGTGCAGTTGATCAGGAGCTGGAGATGCAGGACTCCTTCGAGCAGCGCTCTCTCTCAGAGGAGGGGAAAGGTCACTCCAGACAGATAGAGCCAGACATAGCTCAGTGCTGAGGGGTTTTTTATATTCCCAGTTTAAAGAGTGGAGGAGGATAAGTATGTGCTAAGAGGATGTGGTTGATAGAAGTTTGGGGATTTTTGGTTTATAGCATACGCTTTTATAAAACCTGAATTCTGTGTTTGAAGGTTGTAGTGTGTCAGAAACAATAGAAGCAGTTGATTTTATTTATATGATCTTTTTCTTCTGTTCTGCACGGAAAATATGCGCATAGTGCATTTTTGACATAATAATAATAATACTTATTATTATTATTATATATGTATATATATACATATATATATAATATATTTAATATTATTACATATTTAAAAAAAAATCATAAGACAGAGTTGTGACTTTGAGAATTGTAGTGTCAATAAAAGTTTCCAGAACAGTATCGAAGAGAGATCTTTGGTGTTTCAGAATAAATGTATAAAAAAAAAAAAATGAAAGAATCAGGTTGAATGAAAAAGTTAAAGTCAATTAATAATAGTTTGTTTGTTGTTGAAGACTAGAAATAGTCATCAATTTGCTGATGTCTGGCATTTCTCCGCTCATGCACTGCACTACAAGTTCCTGGTTTGAGGACAAAAAAATACTTGCAAATTATGTAAGAGCTCCTTCCCCTTCTCGGAATCAGTTGATGGTCATTTGTGGTGAAATGATATCCCCACAGAATGCAAGTGCAACATCACATTAAGCCTAAGGCTAATAATGAACGGACGAGAGAGTCTGGTCAAATGACTGTGCGGTTCTGTTCATGCTTTCTTTCCTCATTTTGACAAAGAGGAAATGCAGGATGAAATATACATTTTCAACTAACTTATTCTTAATCATGCCATCGTAAAAATACACATTTAAGTTGAATATCTGCTACAGGATAAACATTCTTTCCTTGAAAGCAGATAAGTCAGTCACGGAGTGTAATTTTAGCTATCGACATCGTTAACCCCATGATTATTTAAAATCTAAAAAAGAAATGACATGATTCTATAAATGAACTTCTTGTATTTTAAAGCATATCATAGACTTCACTGGTAAATTCTTGCTTGAAAAACAAACAAAACAAAAAAACGCAACGTTACCCTGCTTGACATTAGTCAGTAGGCAATGATTGTTATGCCCAAAAAGTAATTCTTCAAAACTGGGGTTTTTCCGAGAGCACACAAGTGGATACTCTGACACTGCTGAACTCTCCCAAAACACCATCAATCATCTCACTGCCGCCGGGGCTTCTCCCTTAATGGGATTAGTTTCTTGTTGGTTTTTACACCCTTCAGGCAAATTGTGGTTATCGTCTCAGGTATGTAATCACTCATCCTATTCTGTAATCCTGTATAGATACAAAAAAAACATTAGCTCTTATCATAAAACGATGGTATAATCAAGGCTGCTATCGCTGATAAAATATCTCTGATGCATCGGGAGCTGCCAGCAAAACTGCAGATTCGCTCCCAGGCAGCCAAGTACTTGACACCGTGCGGATAACAGCGTGGAAATGACGCGTGCATTGTGTTATGGTGGAACGGTGGTAGATAAAAGGTCTATTTTTCAGCCCATCATCATGTGGGTAGCAGTAATCCTCTCTGCCCTCCTCCATGTGAGTCCAGAGAAAACAGAGCACTCATATATATATATATACTGTATATGTGTGTGTGTGTGTGTGTAGGATCGTTCCCCTAGCTTTGTCAGATAGGGGAGTCTGATGCTTTGTTGTTCGACAGTGTGTGGGCTGTGGTCATCATGGCTCAGTAAAGGTCATCTCTTACTCTTTCTCTCCCAATGTTTCGCCTCACATCCCCTGCCCACAACATGTGTCTGTATCTAGGGTGGGGCCTCTCGTCCTACACAACCAAAGAGCACTATCACTGCCAGGCCCCTGTGCTTGTTCATTCATCAGCTCTGTCTCTCTCTCAGACTGTGTGGGCGTGTCGGGTAGCTGGGGTCCTTCTCTCTCTCTCTCTCTCTCTCTCTCTCTCTCTCTCTCTCTCTCCTGCCCACCCACTGTCTGTCTGCTGACTTGGCCCGGGGTCGTTCTGGGCTCCTGGCCCTCGGGCCCCTGTGAGTGTGTGAGTGTGTGAGTGTGTGTTGTTTGCCCCTCCCTGCAAGCGCTGTGCTATCGGTGGGATCTGCCTGCGTCTGTCTGTGTCTGCCAGTGCCGCTAGACGCAGGAGGAAACAGGATGCGAGAGGATCAACTGTAATCTCACAGCGCGCTTTGTTCCGCACAATCCCAGGCCGATCACTGTATTCTCTACATGCAGGGCCGCCACTGGACATTTACATGTGCCAACAATCACACCGCTACTGGCCCACTTAGGTGAGAGCACAGAGGGAAGGAGAGTTTGTGGGTTTGAGGCAAAGAGACTGTGGTAGGAGGGAGAGGAAGAAACCTGGGGCTTTATTTGAGGGTGTGATGAATATCAGTAAATATGGAAATGTTAAGTTTCTTTTGTAATGAGAAAGGAAACGTGTCATCAGTGGCATATTTGACTCGCTGATTATAGTGATGATGATGATAATGATATCTTCAATGATGTGATGTGGGATTGATATATATCTCTGTAAATATGTTTCAAACAAAGTCAAATGGGATTGAAATTGAGGAAAATCCTCAACACTGTCCTCACATGAACCTGATGATTACCATGTAGGGCACATAGAGGCCTACATTTTGAGATGCGAACAGGTGAGGTCCTGATTCGGTGTCATTATTAGGATGAAAGGGTGGGAAGAAGGATTTGTGCTTGTTTTAGCAAGTCTGGGTATTCAGTCAAAAAGCTTTATCTCCACCTCGGGGAGATCAGAGAAGAAAAAGGATGCTTTTGAAATGTTTTCTGCCAGAACAATTTTCTATGCCTGGGAGGCAGCTTACTTAAATTCTCAGCATTTAATACCGTACCGGCAACGTTAAACACTTGCATAATTGTTTTAGCTTTACTGCTCTAAGCCCTCCTTATTATATGAATCAAACTTCAGGAACCTACAGTGAGCTGCTGTGCCAAAGCGTGTCACTTCCCCAGATACATGATGTGAGTTCTCTGAGAATGTGGAGCCTAGTTCTGGTAAAACAATATTATTTTATTGTACAGGAACACGGCTGTGCTAATTCCTCGAGCTGCAAACCTCACGGACCACAACTTTGTCTATAATTTTCTGGGAGCATATGTTCATAGCAACGGTACATAAAGCGGAACGGAAAACAGTAGTAGAGAGCGCATTAGTCAGTTCAGTGATTGGTATACAAAGCTAGGGGTTTTCCTCCCAACTTTCTTCCCCTTCCATGGGGCCCTGGAGACACATTTCCTGCACCGGCATGGCTTCGGTTAGAGTCTATTTCCAATGTTTTTGGTGTCATAGCTTTATCAGTGTAGTAAAATCACTTTTTTTTTTTATTTTTTTTTTTTTTAAAATGTAGTGTATGTTAACTTATTCTTACAACCAGTGTTTAAAACAAACATATTTCCATTTGATTCACTTTTTTAAAAAGGGTTTTGGTTGTCTGCTTCATAATATGAATTCACTGTATAAAGTTGCGTGTCTAAATGAAGACAGGAAGTTTCCTATTTTTTTCCTCTGCCTTGCTGCAGTTCCACTAAAATTAAAATCCTCGAGCCAAGGAAGTCCCCAATGGGATATTATTTCAAGTAAGTTGATGTACATGGGACTACTCCAGTTATCTCCATTTCCAGTTGGCTGGTAATTGCCTTACTCAACTGCCATGTCTTTTAGAAAAACAAAACTGTTTCATGTCCTGTTTGTCAGTCATCCTCGCCGTAAGTGTAAAGACTCCTGGCCACCAGCAGGTGACACTTTTCCCTTTGTTCACTGTGGTGCCATTTGTCTGTGACAGGATGTTCTTGTGGATATGAAGCTTTAAACTCAAGTGTATCACTGTGTTGTTCAGATGTCATTTCTTATGCAATCGAACCTTCCCGTGTCCCCGGGCTGTGAGTGCATGTCCGGGATGAGGGGACTTTAAAAAGCTTTCCCCTTCGCTGCTCCACCACCAACTGGCTTTATCTTGTGTGGAGAGGCAATTCAGCTGCACTGCTGGACTCTGCCGGTCTCTGTGTGTGTGTGTGTGTGTGTGTGTGTGTGTGTGTGTGTGTGTGCATGTGTGTGTGTTTTTCTGTTGTTTGATAAGACCCCCACCAGTATTCCAGCCTAAACTACTTCTCTCTGGCCCTTTTCATCTGCTGAATGTCTTCTCCTATCCTCTCACTGTATCTGGTCCTCCTCACCTTTGCAGTAATCCAGTCGTATCTGCACCGTGGTGCTCTGACAGCTGTATGTCTGTGTTTCACTGCAGCTTGCTTGGTCTCCACACCTGTTTATATGTTTGTGCAACATGAAAGGTCAGATTTTATGGCCAAGAAGGAAGGAGGAAATAAGAAAGTTGTTTGTTTTTATCAGTTGCTTTTTAGTGCCAGACTCTAAACATGGGGGGGGGGGGGGGGGGGGGGGGGGGGCTTCACAAGCACAACATACAATATGTACCAGCCACTCTGCACAACTTAGGTTCGTCACAATAGTAACACACGAATGCAAGTGGTATTATTTAGAAGGTAAAGTGTAAACATGTACTGTAGTAAGGCTTTTTTTTGGTCCATTTGTCTGGCTAGAAACAGATTTCCTCAGTATACTGCAAACATGTATTTTATGATGGGTTAGACACACAACAAAACTGACCTTGGGCTGGTTTTTGGACACAGCTGTGGCCTCCACAGCCAGTCCTTTGTCTGAGTCCAAGTCCCTTCACTATATCTTTTCCCTTTCCTCTCCTGTCAGCAACATAGCCTAACCACGGCTTGTGATCTGAAGAAAGCGAGGCCTGTTGAGGTCAGCGGCAGTGTTACTACATCAGCCAGCCTGCACTACACTAGCACGGCCTGTGTAGTATCGGCAGTCGTAAATCTCCCGTGCTGTGTCATGTGAATCTTGGCTGGCGGTGCCGAGCCTCTGTCCCTAAACACAGATTGCCATTTTAGCGGCGAGCCGCTACATCCAGAGATTTCTTTTTGTGTCTCAGTTCTGGCAGATGGTCAACGGACATGACGGACATCGCAGCAGGGGCCGGTGTCCAAAGAGGTGCGGTCAGTGAATGTGAAGGCCAAAGCGTCAGTAGCTCTCAGTACATTTCTGGTTTTAGCTCCTGACACAGACATATAACAGGATATTTCCTACTTGTTTATGAGCTCTTGTACCTGTTTAGAGTGAAGCAGAGCTGATCTTCCTCTTGCCTACTTTCTTGGCTGGTGTAGCAGACACTTGCCACTAAACTCCATTAGACATCTGGTTTAATATTCCCCCATTCTTCTCTCCTGGATGTTTCCAAGTTCATTGAGGTTTTTCTGGTCACTCCAATTTTCCACTGGCAGCTAGCGAGGCTATCCCAGGGTGGTTCCTCCTGGAGGGCTGTCAGGACTCTGGAGCCAGCCTCTTCAGGACTTTTTGCTGCTGTTGTGGGTGCTTTTTCCTCCTCTAAATGTCATCAAACGCACATTTGTTCAGTGAAACAGGGTCTTTAGTTCCTGAGGATGCAGGAGTAAAATTATGTTGCACACACTGGATTTACCCAATACAACTGAGCATTGTTGTTAAAATATGAGTTTCCTGATTGTGGTTATATATATATTTTTTTTTTTTCTCCAAAACATTTCAATGATTGATTAGTGACACTTTAAAGCAACAGTAATAATGCATTCTCTATTTATCATGCATTTTACATAGATACATTTTAACCTGTGGATATGTTTTACTATGGTTGTAGCATAACATCCATTTGGAGTGAATAGCTTTGATTTTTTGTTTGTTTTTCGACGTAGAGAATCATCACACATCCTATGAGTTGATTTGGATTGGATAAGCATGTGGGAGATTAAATGCTCCATGTGAGTATTTAAGAGCTAAAAAAAATAAATCTGATTTCCGTTATCATCTTTGGTTCATTGCACAAAGAAAACAGAGAGGCTTGATTGCCACAGTTCCATGACTTGTGTAATTGGCTGTCATTATGGCCGAAGCCTTGGCAGTGCCAGACCCAGCGGGGGGTGACAACCAGTACAAGCCCCATCATCATCATCATTTTCCCCATGAACAGCACAAAGTCAATGGGCCCAGAAATGGGCATGCATGTACGGCTCAGGGAACCACCCTTTCTCTGGAAACTGCTTTTATCCTGTTTTAAACATTACAGTGACGCTCTGTTTGTGCGCCCATGTGCAAATGTGTTTCTAACAGTGTATGTGTGTGAGGGTGGAGGGCAGCGTGAGTGTGTATTTTTATTATGTGGCCGGTCACTGAATGTTTGTGTGTGTGTTTTATGTGTGTGAATGAATTACAGTTGTGCGCCTATATTTGTGCATGTGTGTGAGGTGGGGGCAGCAGAATGTTACCACAAGCTGATGGGGCAGAGCTCTGCTGCTAACCAAAGTAGCAAGTGGTTGTGAGTCAGTCCCCACCGGGCAAACCTGTGGCCATGGTATTAGCTCTGCAGTACCAGTGCCAGGATAGGAAATTAACAGTGGCTTTGGGTGAAAACATCTTTGAGAGTTCAGAAAATGCCCCTGGGACTAGAATATGAGGTGTAAAAAGTCCCTCTGACGAAGGGAGAGGAAATGAAGTGGAAAACCGCTGCAAATGGCTGCATACATGCAGTATATATAGCAGTATATATCTTTTTAAATGAAAAAGTTGCTTGCAAATTAGTGCACATAGGCACTACAAACTCCAGCAGACAAGTACATTTTACTTTTCAGCTTTAGTCAAAGGACTCATGGCAAGGCTAGGCTGCAGCTAGCACTTGTGGTCTTGGTTCCATCTAACCGCACTGTACAGGCTCATAAATGAGGTAAAATAAGCAAATATTTTACATCAAGTAACTTTTGAAATTTTTGAAAGTTTATTTGGTCAGGCAAACTAACACATGCCAAACTGAATTTTCTTCTGACATATCTGAAGCATTTATGTTTGGTTTCCTTATAATTTCCACTTCATGGTAGAAAACATTTCATCCATTTGCTCATTTCAGGATATTACTTTTGGTGTTTTTGGTGAACGAGACTGTCTGCAAGATCTGACTCCTTATTTATTGTGACTACTGAACACTTGCTATATCTGACAGTTTAGTCTTCTTTTGGTGTTTTACCATATTTAAAATGGTTTTCGGTCCCCTTTGCACTGGAAAGGTTTTGTATATTCACTTAAAGTCCAATACCATTGATATCCCCCCCCCAAACATTCCAAGTAAATCAGTCTGAGCACACACAATTTAATATATATTTGGCGTTTCACACTCATATCTAGCAGTTTGTATTGACAGAGTCACAATATCCAGAAAAAGTAGTTGTTACAATCTGAACAAATACAGTGATGTTTGTTGCCAAACTGATCTGAAGAGCTTCTAAACCGTCCGTCTGCTGCAAACCACTGAAGAAACGATAAAGGAGCTTTTGGCTCTCTGAAGTGCAGAAAAAAACACATTTTACCTAGAGAGATTCCAATAATTGCAACTGAGTACATTACACAACACGCATCAAAAGACTTATAAAACATTCCTCTTCAAAAGCTGAAAGGCCCCTTGAAACACTCTGCGGTTAGCCTTGTTTCTGATGCTCGGCCCCTTCCAGATTACTGCCACTTGAAGGGAGACCAGGGTTGTAATAACCCACAGCCGTCTTTAGGCCAGGAGATGCCTTTTAAGTCAGATCCCTCTCTAGCCATTAGGAGAACTGCAGAGGACTGAGATATTTAGGAAGTGAAAGGAATTGTATGGCACGGTTATCGTCATCATCCTTTTGGCTAAATGTGTACCTTCTCCCTCCTCATCTGATATTCCAAGTAACTGTTACGTGATAACATGATTCCATCACAAGAGCATGACTTATTTTAGAGCTGAAACGATTAATCAGCAGAAAATTAATCAATATATAGCTCAATTATGAAGGAGAAATGTCAAACAGTTGCTGATTTCAGCTTTTAACTGTGAGGGCTTACAGCTTTGGTCCATTTTGTAGTTTTGCCAAATAAACATCTTTGGACTGTTGGTCTAAAAAAAACCACAAAAAAAACAAGCTAAGTTCGATTGGATTGCATTTACAAGAATTCCACACTGAAATAAACAAGTATATCACAGTACACGGGTAAAATATACCCCACTTCTGATCATAGTTTGTGCTGTCCTGGTACCAGCTGGTTTCGGCACCCCAGAGTGTTTCCTCTCTTGTCAGCGATCGGTGTGTCAGCGAGGCAGACAGACCTGCAGACCCCAGCTGTGTGCAGTGTGGGCAGCTGTACAAGGTGCTCCTGTAGAGGAATTCAGCACTTTGGACAGCACCTCGACCAGCTCTCCCCACACTGGAATTCCAACACTGCACTCTGGCAGGCTGGGCCCAAGGACTTTGTGGTTGGAAATAGGACCACATTCCTACCAAGGTGCAGGATGGAAGCTGTTTAGGAGAGGGAGGGGAAATTGGCTTATCAACACGATGGAACAGACTCTGAATATCTGCACTGTTTATGAAGATATCATTTTCTGAACTGTAAAATATTGTGACTGAAATATCCAGCTGGTAGTTTGTTGTATTGGACATTGCTCTGTCTTTCGGGGATACTTTGAGTTGATATTCTAAAAATATTTAGTTTTAGGATTTGCAAAATATAAATGTATCATCTGTCATTTTTGTCTGACATATGCTTACAAGAATCTGTAATGCCTATGTAGGGTACTCCTCTATTTAATGTGAGAATGAATCCTGTTTTGTATTTTCTTATATAAAGAGTTAAAGTATTACAGTTAACGGTAGGTCATCTACAACTTGTTGATCTCATCTAATTCTGGTATTTTTCAAAACCATTTCTTTTCTCTCTTTCAGGCAGTCGGGAAGCAGCTTTCACCTACGCCATCACAGCGGCAGGGGTGGCCCACGCCATCACAGCAGCATGCAGCCAGGGCAACCTGAGCCAGTGCGGCTGCGACCGGGAGAAGCAGGGGTATTACAATCAGGAGGAAGGCTGGAAATGGGGAGGCTGCTCGGCTGACATCAAGTACGGCATTGAGTTCTCTCGCCGCTTCGTGGACGCCCGTGAGATTAGGAAGACTCCTCGTCGCCTGATGAACTTGCATAACAATGAGGCAGGCAGAAAGGTAAAAAAGACATGTTAGATACTCATGGTTTACCAGAGCAACAGCAAGTCTTTTTAACTTGGATCAAGAAACAGTGTTATAAAATGAAAGGTCAGTTTGTATTTAGTTCTCATGGCCATCATTACCATCCTATCAGGTTGGTTGTATTTATCAAATTAGATCTAGAAATGCAGTGGTGTTCCAAAAAAATAGTCAGGCAGAGCAAGAAACTCAGCAAAATATGTTTTGATTAAAAACAAAAGATGTTAGAAATTGACTCATTAATAATAAATATCATAAAGTCTTCCTCTAAAGATGAAAACCATTTTATGAATTGATATATGTGACCAAACATGCGTGTCCATACATGGATGCAGATGGGTGTGTTAATGTCTTTCTATGGAAAGAAGCAAACAGTCCCAGATAAAGAGCCAAGAGTCACACAGTCATGTGACAGAGCACTGCTATTGATCAACGTGTTGATTGATTGATCACTCAGTCAGTCAGCCTTTCAGCAGCCGACTTTGCTTCAGACAGTTATTGGCATTTATTTCCATTCGAGGAGGGAGTCTTTTATTTCTGAGAGTGGGTTGGCAAACTTCATCATGGACATGTTTGTTTGCTATTAGTCATCTCAGAACAATCAGGGAGGAAAAAGAGAGAGTGTGTGTGTGAGAGGTAAATAAAAGATGAGAGGATGTTTGGTTGACAAATGGATCTAATTAATAACTTGGGCTTTATTGTGTCCACTGGGAAAATGGAGCCCAGTGGTTGCCAGATGGAGGACTGCCATTCCCCCTTTCCAGTTCCTTTCATGGAATTATGAAGTGTAAAGTCAGGAACAGGATATTATTGCAGTTGTCTGCACAATACCAAAACATGTCACTGCCCTTTGACTGTGCCTATTCAGGGTGTGAAAGTAGGCCGACAATGCCGATGTTAACACAGCAGACTGATAGGGTGTACACTGCATGCGAGGGTGCTGGCATGTTGGACTGTCAGGGTTGGATTTGGCACTGTTCCTGCTCTCACTCAAGAGCTCCGAAACTCGGATTCATGGAGGATGCGCAAAAGTCAGATTCTTTTTGATGAGACAGAAGGAGCGCCAAAATCAGCCTTCGACTGTTTGAATATATTGTAGATACAGATGTCTCAGCCTTCACCGAGTAGTTTGTTTGACCATGGACACAGTTACCTCATGGGTTCTGGGCAAATTGGATAAGATATTGCTGAAGCTGTATGTTTTAGTATAAATATATCTAAGAAACATTCAAGATGGATGGAAATCTGATTCTTCAGACTATCTCGAGCACAACATTTTTAGCCTCACTCAAAGTACATTAATGTGACTGATCTATGTGTTCGTGGTAGTTTGTGGATTATTGTTAGCTAGCTTCCCATTAAGTTGTACCTAAACTTCTAAGGTGCACACAGCATCAGGAGCATTACGGTCTGGACTGAACGGGAGACGTTGATTTGCTTGAGGTCCAAGAAAACCAAGATGTATCCAGTCTTGCCATATGTGATTTGGTCAATGGAGACACATGCCATATACATGGTTAAGCATACACTGAAGAGGAGCATAGTAATGTTCCACAGTTTAACCTTAACCCTAAACAATAGCCCATTCCATATCAAGCAAACACTGTGAATGGGAACATCTTTTAATAGGTATGTATTGTGTAGAGGGAAGGAACATAGGACCCTTTGTCATGTTCCCATTATTGCCATATAAATCTAGGGAATAAAGGTATGACTCCAACTTAAGTAAAGCAAATAGATTTTATCAGGATGAGAGATATTGTTGATCATTTAATCAGTTACACTTGTCATTTACAAAGGCCCCAGAGTACACTATTGCTTTAATGCAACAAACTCTCCCCCTGTCTGCTGGGCTTAATTTATTCTAAAAAACATACAGTAGATGCTACCACACGATGCAAGAATCAAACTTGCACATAAACTATGACAGAATTTTGTCTAAGAGAGCATTTCCTTATCAATCAGGCACAGACTAGCTATTGGGAAGGTTGGGACTTTCCCAAATTAGACACTCCTGTGAGGACTGGTGTTTATTTTTCCCGCAACCTTTGTATTATGTAGCCATTATACAGATATTCAGTGGATCATATTAGTTGCAGCTGCTTTGGTTGCAGGTTTAACTAGCCCGACTCAGTGTGCAAATGTTGTAACTGAAGTAAATTAGAGCACAAGACACCATCCATACGATTAGGTTGGACTTCATTCAAGTTATTTATTGTTGCATTGCTAGAAATAAAAATAATGTTAAGTATGACGTTTAACCCTATAGGATTTGCTTATATCAGGGTTGGAATATTCGTCGTGAATTCAATGAATACAATATTTGATGCTAATACCTGGCAGTCTAAATGAACCTGAGATTTTCAGGGAAAGTTTTGAAGAAGTCTTTGCAGGGACCTCAGTGGAGACACGTGTAAACCATATTCAACGTTTTGCAATAAATGTTATAATTCTGATTATATAGAGCAGACTATTAAGTGAAATTAGATGTCAGGTGGTGATTACATGAATTCAGATGGAACGTTGGCTTACTTTACACAAACCTGGAAAATGAGTTGTTTTACATTTTGGCCCAAAACAAACAATACAAAAGGACAGACAGCGTTTTCTTTTGAATGAATGATTTGTTGATCGACAAACATGTTGTTTCAATTCAGATATGGATATGGTGTCAAATTGGAGACACCCAATAGGAAATTCCCAGCCTGCTTTTTGTTACCATTAGGCCCCTGGCGCCAACATATTCAAGGAAAGCTGATAAAAATGATCCAGATTCTGATGAGGGAAGAAATTGTCCGTTGACTGGGATCCAGCTGAGATTTTGTTTTCTAATCACTGATAAGAACCCTCATTAAAACAGAAGACTATAATTACAATTCTGTGACCAAACCAAATATAAAAGAACGAGCGAATCAGCACATCCCTTTAATGGTGTGTGTGTGTGTGTGTGTGTGTGTGTGTGTGTGTGTGTGTGTGTGTGTGTGTGTGTTGAGTGATCTTTAGAAGGGAATTTGGTCATATTGGACTAATCACTAACAGATCAGAGGCTTTGATGGACACAGTTTAAGTAAATGTTTCCATGCATCTGTCAGACCCCTGCTGCCAGGCATTCCTTGTGGTTTTTGCGCTGTGCATTTTTGGAAATCCTCATTTTGAATCAACATCCGAGGGCAGATTGACAGCTGACCCCGGCTTTTATGTAGTCGGGGGAGCTCATGTTTTTTCAATCAAATGTCCTCAAATTGGGAAACTGTGACCACATGAGTGCATGGACAAGACAGACAGAAATATTCAACATCACTTGTGTACGTTTCATAAATGTCTGATAAAAGTGATGACTTATGCTGCTGGCAAAGTGGGATGCCAGGAAAAAGCTGCACAACCAACCAACCAACATCTTACACAACAAAAAGACACACTTTGTTCAAGCAAGTCAGGGGCTCTTAATTGGGTTAAAAGAGTCATGTCAGGACTATTAGAGATGTGTTAATAGGACCCATTCGAACTCCACCCCCTCTTTCCTCTGTTCCTTTGCCCTTGGGAACCGTTCAGAAGAAACTCAAGAGGGTACAGTCTTTATTTTGAGGTTTTCAGTTTGTTCGTCTCAAGGGGCAACGGATTGACACTTAAATACTGACAATAGCGTACAATATTTCACATATGTCCCAGGATTAGAGAGTAAAGAGAAGAGTCTCTGCCCTGTGTACCATATGTTGGAGATAACCTCAAAGAAAAATGAATACCAACCCCGAGCAAGGGTGGAAAAAAAATGGACATTATCATATCACAATGTGTGGTAATAATATCAAAACCCTTTTCTATACCATATGGCAACAAGGCTTTTTATTTATCACAGTCTTGTTAAAGGAGTCATACAAACCTTGAGTGTCTTCTCCAGCTGCAAACAATGAATTGAGTTTGTCTTAAACTGCATGTGCAACACATTTACTGACACAAAAATCTAGATTCAGATCCTCCAGGATGATTGATAGCTGTATGAGATCCATGTTTATTTTGCTCCATCATTGATGTGGTTTAGGGAAGGTAGGCAGAATTACAGGATGGATATTACCAGTAAGCACAATTTTCCCTCCCTCAGGACATGCAACTGCATGTCACCCCGGACTGAAAGTTCAGATCTCTTTGGCTTTATTTCCTTCACAGAGATCAGCCAGATTAGTAATGTTTGACCGTCAAATTTAAGTGCCTGCGGCAGTGAGTCATCAGCACAATCACCACCTACTAAAAGCATCAGTGGAGATTGGAAATGCCCCTTTTCCATCACAGTTTTGACAAAGCACTTTAAAAATATCAAATATAAAAACAAAAGCAAAGTCAGCAACTGCCTAAATCCTATTATTCATTCGTAAACCAAGTTATTTAGGTACATTGCTTGCGTGAAAAATACACCGTCATTGTTCAGAAAAAAAGTACATAATGTAACACTAAGATGTTTTTATTAAGAAAATTGTAAGTGGCTTTGTGCATAAAGAGAATAGTGTGGCTGTTATTTAGGCTGTGTTCTGACCACAATCAAATCAGATCGTTTGCTTTGGTCGAATCATGTCCAGACATCACCAGCCTACCTGCATGGGTTGCTGTGGTAACAACGTTTCCTATGTGGAAGCACGACAAATGGAGGTCCACCACTCTCTGATAGCGCTCTGCTATAGGCCTTGTTCAGATGACCAGCCCAGATTGTATTTGGATTGATTTTTAAAAGTCTAGACATGTTGGGTGGCTTTTTTCATGTCAGCAACTGAAAGATGACCTACAGTATTTCCTTTCTTACCTCAAATTTGGTTTGGCCATGCTGATTGTAGGCTTTATTTGTCCCCATTTTGGGACATCTGTCTTCATATTTATGCCTCTATTGCTGTACAATAAAGCACAGAACACAATAAAGCAGCTCATAGGGATGTTCCTTTGGTTATCCATTTTTTTTTTTATTTGAAATTGTAAGTCGAGTTGCATGTCTATATTTTTTTTCAGTTCTACAGCTGTTTTGTTGTCTCTGTCACTCCCCAGGTTTTAGAAGAAAGGATGAAGCTGGAGTGCAAGTGCCACGGCGTCTCAGGCTCCTGCACCACCAAGACCTGTTGGACTACTCTTCCAAAGTTCCGCGAGATTGGCTACGTACTCAAGGACAAGTACAACGAAGCTGTGCACGTGGAGGTAGTCCGGGCTAGCCGACTGCGCCAGCCAACCCACCTCAAGGTAAAGCAGACTCAGGGCTACCGCAAGCCCATGGAGACGGACCTCGTTTACATTGAGAGGTCGCCCAACTACTGCGAGGAGGACGCAGCCACAGGGAGCGTGGGCACACAGGGACGCCTGTGCAACCGCACCTCACCACATACAGACGGCTGCGACCTCATGTGCTGCGGTCGGGGCTACAATACACACCAGTACACCAAAGTGTGGCAGTGCAATTGTAAGTTCCAATGGTGCTGCTTCGTCAAATGCAACACGTGCAGTGAGAGGACGGAGGTGTTTACCTGCAAATAAGGACCCAAGAAACTATGTGCCAGGAAGTGAGGCGCGAAGGACTAGCTGAATGAGGAAGACCCGAGAGAGGGAGATAAAAGTGTGTCTTCGACCAGCGAGAGATTTTGAAAATAAAGAAATGGAATTTACACTATCAGCTCTTCATGGCATCGTTTTGCACAGCAGATTCTATCTAATTGCTTTCCAGAAAGTAAATGCTAAATATCAGTAGGTAATACCCCTCAACTTCACTGTCCCATAGAGATTGTGCTCATGTACTGATGTATCCACAGTAAGGTCGAGACTACAGGTAAAGAATGAGGCCATCAGTGGGAACTGTGCTTTGCACTCTGGGATTTGTAATTCAATTCACAAGACACTTGGATGGAGAGGAACTCACAGTAACATGGGAGTTCATCAAAACGACAGCAGCTCATGAAAGGTGACAGAGAGATCTGTCAAGTCTTTGATTAAAAACTCTTGTGTCGTATTTTCACTAAAAGAGGAGCATAAGTGAATCCTGACATGAATGAACCCCCCAGTTTGTCGGGGACTTATGTCGGAGGTCTGTAGAAATGAAGAACATTTTGTAAGTACGGTGCGTTGGGGTGCGCCAAAATCTGAGTGGAGAACTCTGTTAAACCCTCTGCTGCCAACTGGAATATGGTGGAGTATGTTAGTTTTCCAGTCACACTGGAACTGTCTTGTTCTGAACACTGAAAATAAATTGTCTATTTATGTTATAGTATCTTAAAACAAAGCACTAACGGGTAGAGATGTCTTTTTTGTACTAAGTGTAAAGAAAAATACTTTTTAGAAACTCTGAAGATGTGTCTATTACAGGATGACCCCCCCAAATCCCTAAAACACCTTTTCTTTAAAAAAGAAGAAAGAAAAAAGAAGGTTTCATGGGTACTGGTTTGTTGACATCAAAAGACATCATTGCAGTGTGTTTCACATTCAAAAACCTTGGCTCTATTTTACTGTAGCAAAGTTTGTTTGCAGTCATTTTCAATATCAATTTGGGTGGTTTTGCAATAAGAAACAGGAACAAGAGCTCACAGAGATCCTTCCTCAATTCATTAAACATTAACACTAAAACTGTGCTGAACATGTTGTTGAGTGCTACACTTATATTTTATATTAAGATACAACTCATGAATAATAAACTCCCATTTGACTCAGTTTGACAGTTCATGGCGAAAATAAACTAAAGTTGAACCTGCAGTGCGGAACTTTTGTCTCCCCCTTCTGCCAGTGAAGAAAAATACAAAAACCCCGTCAACATGTACTTATGTCATATT
This sequence comes from Embiotoca jacksoni, assembly GCF_022577435.1. Taxonomy (NCBI): domain Eukaryota; kingdom Metazoa; phylum Chordata; class Actinopteri; family Embiotocidae; genus Embiotoca; species Embiotoca jacksoni. The sequence goes on along the minus strand of NW_027185381.1, from coordinate 8,648,346 downwards.
TGCCTATTTCGTAGCTAATTTTGGGTCTCTAAAATAGTGGACAAATTGTTTAAAATTTAACAAATTTGACGAAATGACTCACCTCACTATCTGAATATGATCCATTCTGTTCGATAAGATTTGGAGTTGAGAAGAGACAAATAATTTAATTATTTTACACATAATCAAGGTAACATATGGCTAAAAAAAAAAAGACCATAGAAAAAACATGCCCAGTGAGCATTCATTCGGCCAGCCCGGGAATGTCTCCCCAGACACCAGATTTAAAAACTCTGTATACTGTGACATGATTTATATGTTCAAGTTCCGCACTCCAGCTTTACATTTTTAGACTAATAATGCTCTGTCCTGAAACTTTGCCAGACTTTATTTTTCCACTTGACACAAATCTAACTTAGGTCTGATGGCTCACAATTGCTTGTTCTCATTATGGCAAAAGGGGAATTTTGTTCCTGGCTAGATTAGCTCTCTTCTGCCACAACAAGAATGATCATTTCAGTTTATTACAACTTGGATGTTATTTTAGGGTTAAGGTTTATTTTAGGAATTACAATACAATTTATGTCAGTTATGATAACATTGGGCTCACTATGGTTATTGCTGAGAGGTGGGAACAAGATGATACAACAAAATTGAACAGGGCAAAAAGTCAGATGATTAGAAAGCTGAGAAAAGTTGTAAACCAAGCTAACGTTTAGCCACATTTTTTAGGCCACCTTTTTTGATAAATGCACCCTGACTGTATCCATTGTTGTACACAGTGCACAACTGCAGCAAGTACAGTACAGTTCATTGAAGTTGAACCAGTCTGTCACCTGTGGCAAGTAAGTATCCTAAGTAAAGTGTCATAATTGAATGGATTGAAAACGATAAAAATGTGTTGCAGAATCTACAGAAAGTCAACAAGAAGACTGCAGACAGTCAGTGTGCCATGATGTTGTTAACACATTTAACTCTCCGTAAAATCATAATTTATTGCTTTACAACGTGGACACAGATTTGTCAGAAGTGTGTTCATTGTTCAACTTCATAGGTGTTTTTTTTTTATTTTAAGAGAGTCAAGATTTCCCTTTACAGTACTTCCAGTCTTTTACACTAAGCTAACCTTTTGCCTCCCAGCTCTAGCTGAACACTTGACGCATATGATATTGATATCAATTATTTTAAACTGAATAAGCACATTACACAAAATATCAAATTAATCTTTTCATCTATTCTGTGTGAATGGGGCTAAATTATCTCCAGGCAGTTCAATTTGGTGCTGTATTTGAAGTTATTACCAGTTTTTTTTTTTTTTGTTTTTTTTTGCTACATTCATGTTGTTGCCGTTTATTCAACTTTAATCTAACATATCATATTCATGTCATGTGAGGTTTACAGACTGTAGAGGCCAGTTGATCTTTTGGTTTGCATTTTACTTAATATGGTTTGAATGTAGAATAACTTTTGCACAATAACAACAACACTTAAGAAAATCAGAGACTGATGTAGACTTGCACTTTGATGATTAGTGCTGTTTAGTCTGTGGTATTTGTATCAGTCTTAACTTATTTTATTGCAGTAGAGGTGCAACTCAGATGGATCAAACACAGCTGTAAATACTTGTGCATATTTACTTAGTTACAATAACTTAACATAACATATGCAGCACATATTCTCATTCTGACATTTATTTTCTTCTCAAATAGATAAATATAACTCCAACTGGAGGCATTTAAAATCAATCATGTTCAGTTTGACACAGATGAAAATACATTTCCACACATAAAAATCGTACGTGTCTTTGATTTAATGATGAATTATGAAACATTCAAGAAAGATTATCCTTGAACCCCGAGTAAGGCATCCACATTCTTCATTTTATTGCTCAACGCCTGTTGGTACAAGAAGGATCCTGCTCAGTGTTCAGTTGCCCATATCAACTGTTCCAACAAACATCCAAAGCTATTATTTTCATAAATTTTCTCTCTACAAAGAAAAACACACACATTAAATCGGTTCATTGTGTGTGTCCAGGTTTGAAGCCAAACTTTATGTCGAAGTCTGTTATTCAAACATTCCAACCACGCTTAATATAGTAACTGGCAAATGCATTAGGAAGCATAAATCATTAAAAATCAAAAATAAATAAATCAAGCAGTGTGCTGACTTTGACGTTATTTTGTACACAGCACATGTTCGTAATATGCTGTGGTCTTCTGTCTTGATTGTGGCATGCATGGAACAGAAGTCAATTATCTCTCCCAGCATGGAAAGGAGCTTCTTCTCTGTCTGTGTCGAGCAACATGTGATCAGAAAGTCCAAAAGAGAAGGAAAGGAGAATCAAGGAAGAGCATAACATAAACACACCCTCACAAATCCCCAGCAACCCTGCAAAATGCGATTCATCAAATTAGAAGTTTTTGTGTAAGGACAACAAGCTTTTTTTTTCAGATTAATTGGAGCTGTCTGACTTGGTTGGTCACAGCCACCTGTTTTACCTCATCTATTTGTATGTTTATTTCCTGGAAGTGCAGATGGTATTAGCAGTATGTTCTCAGATATTGTACATCTCATGATAAGGATAAACTATAGGGGGCTTCAACACGCAGGATGAAAGAATAACTGCCTCAACACTTGAGCCTCTCATGCTTTCTGTGTTGGCAGAGCCGTTCGGAGTCACTAAATGGGAAGAGGACCTTCATGCAAATGACCTGATTGTGAATAGGAAGTGCCTCAGTGTGCCTCTTGTTTTTGGACACACAAACAAGAGTGTAGTTCTTTTGTGAGGGTGTTTTTGAGATGGATGGGATGGCTTGATGAAAGGCGATGCATGTGTAGCCGGAAACTGCAAGTGAAAAGAGTGGTTATTTAGGAGAGGAGCTAATTGAGAGTGGTTTGGAGAAAGAGTGGGTACACTATATAAGTAGGAGCAGCTGTCCAAGGACTGTGGGGGACTGTGTGCAAAGCGCAGTGAAAAAAAAAAATGTACATACTGGAGAGTTTTCCAGCTTAGGAATGATTTAATGATAGTTAACATGTCATTTTCTCTCTTGCATTTTTAAAGTGATATACTCCGTCAGTACTTTCTATTTTTTTTTTTTATTTTTATTGATTTGTACTGTTAATGTTGCAGGTCACAGACAATGACAAAGCTTAGAAGTTGGTAGTTGTCACATTTTCTTAAAGCAGTCAGAATTTTTAAAATGTGACACTACATGATTTACATCTTTCAAAAATTACCATTTCGGACATCATCAATGTCAGTGGTTTCATGCGACTCTTTCTATGAAGTGGTTCTGTGAAAGAGAGCCGTACTACTTCATCCATTTGCTGGAGGCTCACACTCGTCCTCCTGTATGTGAAAAGCATTGTAGCTGGGCAGCAGAGCAGAAGTAAAATGTGTTTTGTTAGTTGTCTGAAGCCCAGGGGACCGGAACTGCATAAGCTCCCCATATTATTCCCTGGATTGAGAAAAATAAATCCATTTGTTTCTGACAAACATTTTGTCATTAAAAATATGAGATAGAAAAACAGAGTCTGCTGTGTGTGCCTTCTTCTAAAGCAGCTATTGTTTGGGTGTCAGGATCATTAGCTCATTGGGATATATTTTGCAAGCTAATGCTTTTGGTCTAATTCACACTGGGAGCAACGCACCCACTTTTCCAATTCAGGGCCCAGTTAGAAGGAAAGACAGTCGTGAGGTAACATTACCGCTGAAAGGGATGGAGCTTATGTCTATTAACTTTATGCAAATTGTTTATATGATCCTGCTATTCAGAATTCACTGGTAAGACATATCAGAGTCTTCCGGGCTTTGGGAGACCGTGGAAGCATCAATTCACTCCAAGGAGGACGTGAAAGAGTCACAAGACTGACCGTTTTTATTTATACAAATTAAAGAGAACAGGGAAGACAGAAACCTAAAAAAAAACTCAGTCGGTGACTTCCTTGCCCTCTGAAAACTTAAAATGATTTGAACTAATAAAGTAGCTCAGAAGGGGCTGCTTCTCGATCTGCTGCAAAGACAATTTATAATGGCTGTCTAGGTAATAAAATAGATCTTAGCCAGAGACGTACAAAACAACTTTGAGTTCAGATGGGGCTAATTAGTAGCAACTTTGATGTACACCAACTGATGGCACCCAGTCTAGATACCAAACAAAGTCATTTTTTTCTCCAATTTGTCTTCCCTCTTTTGTGAAGTGACAAAAACCCTCCCAAATTCCTTTGAATTTGCTCCAATGTTCTGCCTCCTTTTGTAATTTGTAACTTTGGCACGAAGACTCGGATCAGAAGCTTGGCCTCTCAGAGATAAGACACAGCTGCACGAGGGTGGAGGGGGAGAGAGAGGGGGGGGGGAGGAGGGAGGAGGGGGTAGAAAGGGTGACAAAAAAAATTAATTACCCAAATGAAGGGATGAAATAAAAAAAACATCAAGGAGTCAAACGTCTGCTGAATTGATTCTTGAGATTAACCAGACACCAAGTGAGAAGGTTTGTCTTCTAGACACCGCACTTCAATTACAGACTTGAGGAAAGGGATGTTGTGTAACAGTGCCATGGATGACGGATTATTGTGGGGCAATCCTTTAAGTCTCGTTTGTTATTCCAGGATGTGAAAGCTTTGGTTAAAGGTAATAGAAAATCATGGAAGTACTACTGTGCTAAAAACATTTCTCAGCAGCCCTTGTGGACATAAATTCAGCCTGTCTGTGTGTCACGATAACACAGGTCCAGAATTCAATTTTCAACAAAGAAGAAGAGCACAGAATACTTAACGCTGCCCGCCGCACAGCCTGCAGCAATTAAGAACGCATAGTCTTTTTGGTCATGTGATCGCTTGGAGTGTGGTGTTTTTCTGTGTTCCTATAACTTTGTTTTGACTGCTTGTCTTCGTGAAAGACCATCATTTGGAGGTTTCTCATCATCTGTTTGATATTAGTGGTGAGGAACACATGGCCATTCAAAGGCAAAACCCTCTGTGACATCATAGACCACAAGGCAAAGTGGGGATCGTCAAGACCCCAGACTGAGGACTCGGAGCACTACCTGACTGCCTCCATCCATAATGCAACTGTATTGTCCAAATAACGGGCCCAGCCTGGGTTTCTGATGTGTGCTTGGGGTTTTTGTTGAACTTTTTTTGTGCTTTTTCCATACAGACAGTAGAGATCTTTTTCAAATTATCCTGTGGCATGCAAATCACAATAAACTGAACTCAACAGTCAAACTAAAAAGTAAATGCTATGCATGAAGATTAAATGAAAATAGGGGGGAGGGGGAGGAAAGATACAATAGTTTTAAATTTTGAGTTTAATGTGAATCCCCTAATCAAACACTATGAAAAGCAAAAGCAACTTTCCCCCAACATATAGCTCTAGCTGAGGAAAAAAAAAAAAAGTCCAATAAAGAAACTGTAAATTACTTTATATCTACAGATAGCAAAGTGCAAGTTTTAACTATAAATATATAAGCACACAAGACATTAGCCTGGGGAGTAATGACGCCCAATTTGGCGTGCACACCTGTTTATGTTGGACTGGGGCAGTAAGCGGTGCTTGTAAAATATGAGCGAGGTTAATACTTATGCGGTGACGCCCTCAAGCCTCACAGCTACAGTAAGGACAGCATCAGCAGTCTGAGACGATGGGATGGGTCTAACCCCAGGCGCTGCTGTATTTGTATGTGTTCATGATGTGTGCAAAGCTCATTCAGTAGATTTAAAGAGCACATTTACTTGTCTGCTCACCCCAGGCTGCTGTCTGCATGCCACCTCTTTAGGAGAAGACAGACATCCCTATGGGAAGTGGGTTTCTACGTGGACACATTTGGTGAAGGGAGTTCGAGGACAGCCCACACGCGCTTTTGTGCTGCTCCGTGTCCAGTGGTTGTCGAGGCCACGGCTTCTCCTTGAGGTTATTTTTCTCCTCATGTTTTGTTTTCATGAAGTGAGGTCGGGGTTCTAAAAGCAGACTCCACCTAAGGAAAAACTATGAGACCCTTGAGGGCCCTTTTCTTAGCAGTTCACCCCCTCACCCTCTGCGAAACAAATCAGAAGACAAATATTCTGGAAGGAGCAAATTACTAATTTCACAAAAATTATGTCTTTGTAATAAGTTCTCCATGGCCCATTGCTTTTAACATATACTGAGGTACAATATTTCCAAGAACACAGCAGGAATTTTAACAGCTAATTGCTAAGCAATTCCTTTTTCTAAACCACAATTTATCTGTTTTTTAACAAATTGAATTTGGCATATCATTTTAATGCTGCAAATAATAAACTCAACTGACTAAAATTACAATGAATTAACTCTGTCCAAACCAAAGTAACCCAGAAAGGCTCCAAGTGCTGCACTCTACATGATCTGTTCTGATAAAGACAACATCGATATGATACACAGCTGAGACCACAGAACTTGACACTCCGCAGCTGCCATTTGTAAAACTTGGGCCTATTGAGCATTTGTGAACTTACACAAAACTCTGTTGTCAGTAGCTACACAAAAATCCTCCAAATAATTTGCACACCTTAAGCAGCTTCACCTCAAACCCCCCCGGCTCAGTTAGTTTGCTACTGTAAATCAACAAGTTGTAGCAGCAGCATCAAGTCCATTACTCTTTTTCTCCACTAAACAGCGACACTTTGGAGTCAGTTCAAGAGGATAATTCAGGAATAGCCAACCCCAGTACAGAGCCAGTGCCAGTGGGATTCTGTGCCAGTGTATCATCCTTCCCTGTCTAGCCTGTGGAAAGAGCGGCGGTGGAGGTGAAGAGGTTCCATGATGTGGGTCACATACGTGGAAAGTTCGGCTGAATCTGCTGCTTTTCCATGGGGATGGAATAGGTCACCGGAACAACACGCAAACAGCTCCAGCTCAACATGTAGCTAAGTGCGCTGCAAGAAACACTGGGCCCTGTTGTTTGAACTAAGATCTTACTACACTTAATGTCTTTTTCAGCTGTGTTGGACCCAACAAGGAGTGCAGATTTTAAGTGTTTCTGGCAGATAATGATGAGCAGCATGTTGACAAAGTTTGCTTAACACAAGTGAACTTGTCCATCTCCTGCTCAGAGAGTTGATGGCTAACTCAGTCTGTCAGCAGAGTGCACCACAGAGAAAGCAACATCAGAGAAACTGGTTGCCCTGTGCTTGTATATTTCTATCTCCATCTGTGTCACAGGCTGGAAGTGGGCTAGTGTACATGCCTTTGAATATGTAGGGCATTGGACACCAGCTCCATGTGGTTTGGGAGAAGTTAAAGGCTGGTTGGGGCTTTAATCCAGCAACCCTCCTCCCAGTTTTTTCCCCTCTTTTTCTTGTCTCTGCGGGTCTCGTTTCCCCCCACCAGCTCCCCATCTACCACACAGGCCCATCAGCACCCCTGCTCCCAAAGACCGTCATCCCCGCTCTCCCCCTCCACTGCCTGCACACCAACTGGGCCTTGCCTCGCCGCAGTCCTGACGTCCTAATGGCTGATGGATGCACCGGGGTCACACTGATGAGCTAGAGAAGTCCTTTGGTCCGTCATTGAGTCTTTGATCAACATAGTTAACCCTTTCTTCTGAAGAACCCCCCTCAGTGGATGAGAGTGTGGGGAGATTGGGTTACACAGTGCTGGGTAGCGAGCAGGCTGACACCCCTTTGGTAACACATGTCTTTGTTTAAGGCAAGGCTCTGGCCCTGACAGTCCTCTTCCAAACTCCGCTGCTTCTTTAATACACAACCAAAGTTAGCAGGGAGCTGATTTAGAAAGGACAGTGTATGAGAAAACCTGCATTTTATTATACGACCTGTCCATTCATTCAGTCCACCACACCGTCAAACCAATAAACAGCTATTCTGACATTTTGGGAAAGATCGATAATGTCCAACCGATCTCATCCCAGAACATCCAAGACTGATATTCTATCGCAGCTGGCTGGTCTCTTGGCGATACATGCACGGTGCCTTTGGTTTAGACACCAAAAATCATATGGTTAGTTTTAGGAAAAGATCATAGTTTGGGTTAAAATAACACTTTAGGTAACGAAAGTTATGTGTGCCACATAAATTGCTCTGTGTAAGTTAACTGTTACAATGTGTAGGGAGCTTACTTTGCTTAAAAGAAATCGGTGCTGACTTTTGCTTTATCACAGATTCAAACAATGGTCTACCAGTTCAAAGTCCAGTTTTTGTTCTGTCCAAGTTTCTCCCCAGGCTGACTGTCACTATTTCTGCTCTGTCAAATGACCTCCTTTCTTTGGTGCCAACGCTAAAGGGCATGATGTACATTTCTCTTTGATGCCAACAGCTTTGACAAAATATCAGTATTTGAGGCCCTGGGAATAACAGGCTGCACTGCCATTTCTGTCCATCAAACAGGCCGTCTCGGCTGACTCAGCATTCACAATAAAAAGTGTCAACAAAATTACATCATTGGGTTGGTAACTGGGAAAAGGCAACAGAAATAAAAATTTAAGGCTGACTGGAAATGGCAATCAAAGGAGAAAACGACACCAAACAAAACAACACCAAAAAGAAACTTTTGACACTTCACACCCCCAAAACAAAACCAGATCGTCAACTGAAGGCGTTGACCTTCTGGAGACAATCACACAACTGATCACCAACCCAGCCTCTATATATAACCTGCCAGCAGGCTGATTGCCACCAGGTGAGGGAGAACATCACAGGTGCGGCAAATTGTTCCTGATGAGTAAGGCTGACTGAGCCGGTAACCTAGATGTTAGAATCCCTCTGATCATAAACATTTCATTTGCAGTGCAAGTGTCAACTTGTTGAGCAGGAACTACACGGGCACCATGACTTCATGGTGTGTTTCTGGATGTAGAAAGCTGTTTGCCACCACAAACTAATTTGATGCAAAGAGGCCTCTTAAACACGGTACATGTTTGGCTTAATGCCATAATTTGGTGTTCATAATTACTCACAGTTCTTATGAATTATACTTTCAAGCCATTCTGTAAATAAAGCTTGTTTTTTTTAATCAATCAACCTCTGAGATTTGAATACAACTGTGAAGTGCCATATGTGTTATAAATCTCATGAGAGGATAAAGGAGCGACATGGTTCACTGCAGGATGTCAATCAGGATCTTTTGCTTTGAGTTCTGTGTACACAACAAATCAAATTTATGTTCTCGCACAATAATCACATTTGTGTTCTCGCATTTGGTTTAATGCTTGGAAAGATTAGAAAAATAAGTTCTTTGCTTTGAATTTGCTTAGTGATGATTTTAATTAGCCGTTCACAAAATGTGGAATGAAATGTGGTCTGAATGAATAGTTGCTCGGTTTGTTCATTTTAGGATCACCTTACCAGGACATGTTAGGATGTGTTCTATCAATTAGCAGGCTTGGGCAGAAAACAGAGGAAAAATTAATATGTTTGTGTTTAATATGTTTCTAATTTTGACTGTCATGGTTTCTGCTTGTGGGCCTGTGTTAATCCTTCCAAAGAAAACGTCTACCCTTATATTTCTCCTTTTTATTGAGTTGAATTGCAGTAAAATGTGATCCACAAATACATAAACGCATTGGACCTCACCGGGAAGTGCTATTAAGTCTCGGAGCAGCAGTAAAATCCATTTCAAACTGCTGCCAGTTTTCTGGCCTGCAACCTGCAGTTACACCTCTCATCTCTCAGGCCATTAAAGAATACTACGTGTTCCACATGGAGTTGTAGTGATGGGGCACGCAGACGTTTGGGCCGCTCCTGTCCTGTCATGTCCCAACTGTCTGCATGGCTTTCGGTGGACGTTTCCCATGCGCGCAGGTTGTTGAGGCAACAGCAGCTGTCAGACGGTGGTTGTTGGCAGGGCGTGGTGCCCGACTAGTGGGTCTGACCAGACACTTGTGCTGTTGCGCTGAGCCACGGGCACAGAGTTGACCCCAAAGCCTGCCTCAGACGACTGGTTGACGTGCTGTGGTCGTCGGGGTCCGTGTCAGTTTGGGTGAAACACAGCAGTCTGGATGACCTGGACTTCCAGCATGAGCGCGGTCACATCAGGATTGGCTCACTCTGACAGAAGATGTCTGGGCTTTTTTTACATGTGTATTCATCTTTCTTTGATTAATCTTTTATAAACTGGCTAAGTAACTTCACAGCTAAACAAACTGTGATTTGTGGCCCGCAGTAATCCTGTTCTTGGGTCATATCCCTTCTTTTCTCTTTCCTAAAATATGTTACTCGAAGTTCCCTCACTAAGATCTTCAGATCTGGCAGAAGAATAGTGAACACAGCTTGAAGCAGAGTTGGTTTGAGTGATGACTGTCACTATGGCAACGACCTCATGTTTTCAATTTGAAGCTGACATCTCAATAGGTCCTGTTGTGTGCTGGTATGTAGGAATAGTAAATGTTATAACTGTATGAGGTGAGTTATTAGGAAGTTTGTTAATTACAGGGGTGGGACGAGGTACGCAGTAAATCTTGCAGATTAGAGGCTGGGTCTATGAGGAAAACTATCTGCACACTGAACACTTGGTGCTTTAGAGGCCCCATGATGACAAAGCTGGAGAGCCGCAATGTCAAGACATGGCATGGAAGACTCACCCATCCAAGTCAAGCTGAGTCTGCATGAAATCGAAGCTGATGAACTTACATTCATAAAATACAAAGGGGACTGGTCGTATGCTGTGAAGGAGCCAGTGCTCTTCACTCCAAGCTTTCCATGTTATATTGAAATAGTGCCACATACTGTGTACTTATAATGCTGCTGTAGTGAAAAAATTTCCCCTTGTGGGATTGATAAAGTAACTATCTATCCATCTAAGCCCATGTATTTTACATTCAAATTCAAAGAGCTGATATAATGGCAGGAACCATTGCAGTAATTCACAAAAACATAACTAAAGTTTATTACAAGTTTTTCTTTTGACCTCCATCATTTTATGATGGTAACATTTTACTCCTCAGGGTGACTGATGTAACTTCCAACATGGAAAATGATGGATATGTATTTGTTGTCGGAACAATTCATTTTATATATTGTTCTCATTTCACAGACAGAATTATAGAAGTGCTGATCTGATTACTCAGTATTGTTATCAGTGGAAATACTGACTGTGGCACTGGATTGGGCAAAATTAAATACAGCCTATTTTTTTTTAGTGTGGATTGATGTCACTGAAGCAAATACCCTGAGATAAAGTATCGTATTTGGTAAGGGTCAAGTGGCAGCTAACAGCACATCACCCATTGGTTTGTGAACTGCCATTCTGAAGCCTTGAGTTCAAATTATTTTTAGATGGACGACCAGAAAACGAATAAGAAGGATAGAAAAATGTATTGATGTTGTATTTCATGAAAGAAGTTGAATGGGATTCCAGAGCCTTTTTGGATCCAACCCCTAGCGGCCCTCAGTGGTATTGCAGTTTAAGGCACTCCTGCATTGGCCTCTTTTTTTTAGACCCAGAAGCTACGTCCACTTATACAGTCTGTGGTAAGGGTAGAGAATAAATTGAATCCATTAGAAAAAGAGGTCACTGTGTAAACTGTGATAGCTGTTCACAACAAAAAGAGAGAATAATTGTAAACATTAAGCATTACCATCTTTTCCTTTCAAAGAAGTTTTCAGGTTTACAGCAGTAAGTACAGCCAAATTATTATGACCAAAATGATATAAAAATTCTAACAATAAGACTGTTAACAAATAAGAATGATTATCTAAGTTGATATGTGTATATGAGTATTGGAGATCATTTTCATACTTCCTTTTTGATTGCAATATAAAGCAATGTGGGGTTGTACAAAAGTTTGTGAAGCGTCAAATGAGTCACAATAGAGGTGGAAGAAAGTGAAAGAGGTGCACAAACAAACACAAACATTCCTACTGGGTGAGAGCAGGAGAGCCGGGGTAATGAGAGTGGGTCAGGAGGGAGACAGGTCTAGAGGTTGGCGCATTCATGCACAATGGGCCATGAGAGGCTCCTTTCTCCCCTGTGGCAGGCCCTTTCACAGGTTCCTCCTCCCCGGCCCTGAAAAGGACCCCACATGAGTCCTAAGTGCCCCGTCAGTCCACTTCTCCTTTCCCATCATTCCCCAACAGCTGTTTCTGGGTGGCGTTGTGTCATTATTTGGACTCATTTACAGCCCCCTGCCTGTGAGGAGCTTGGTTTTCTTAGGCTTGTTGTGGTAGCTTGCTCACATTTGGTTTCAAATATGTTGCATGTCAGTTATTTGATGGTTTGGCTGTTGACAAGTGTTGGTTAAACTAATTTGGGTGCTCAGAGAAAGAAAAAAAAAAAAAAAAAAAAAAAAAAAAAAAAGGCCTCAAATAAGACTGAACACTTGAGTACATTTTTCAAAAGTGACGTATTTTTTTCAGCGCTGCTGTTTCAACCATGCATGAATGGTTTCCTTCAACCATAATATAATGTTGCTGGCACAAAATGTTCGAAAGAGATATTTCCTAATTATGACTGGGGAGCATAATCTGTGATCAGATATCAAATGAAACCAACGTGGCATGTTTTCGTGTGGAGAGCAAAACTCCGCTCTGCAATTTTGGCCAAGCAATGACACGTCTCAGACACTCACTGACACTCGCTCTGACTCGAAAAGACAAGGAATCATCTACCGCAGTAGCTCTGACATTTTCTGGGCTTTGAATAAACAGGTGCACCACCGCGACTCTCATGGAAAGAGTCTTATGTTGAGAAGTAACCTGCTATCACTCCCAATCCGCATGAAGACCTTGTGGATTGTGCAGGAGAACAGTGGGAGATACTTCACATGAAAAAGTGATATGGTGTACTGTTATGGTTCTGTGCCAGAGGAGCTATAGGAGAGCCACGTGTGGTCAAAGTGGTGAGGGGAGGCCTCATACTGTTGGCAGGCGCATGTTTTACACTCCACCAGATGCTGCTTCCACTGTCATTTGTAGATCTAAGTGTCTACCTGTGAACATACTAACCAGACTGCAATAAACTTACTGGAAAAACAAAATGGTTTTTACTGCAGTTTCATTTTGATTTGTTTTAAATTAATAACAGTGTCAAAGTTGCAACAATCATGTACCTATAACTACGTTTTTTCAGCCAACAAAGACCTTCCGACCTTGTTAGTTTGATTGTACCTGTATTTTACATTTGGGCTCCGCTTGTGGCTTATGGAAGGCTTTAGTTGTTGATGTTATTAATTGCTGCATAAATATATGAAATTTGTTACAAGGATTTGAGTTGCACATTGCATTTTGTCATTGCTTCATCTTTGACTTTGTTTCAAGCTTTGTTTTGTGAATGAGGGTCTGGGTATGGCCTCCAGTGTGATCAGTAATCCTAATATTTTGTGACTCACAAATGTTTTTCTTCACAGTGGGAGATGAGCTGTAACAGTGGAGAGAACAATTGTGGACGCTGTACACTTAGCCACATTTTGGGCGAAAGTATAACTGTTTGGAACATACGGAGAATGCAGAGAACAAAGAAGGGGGCTCTGTTTTAGGAGTGGTTTGAAAAGTTAGTGTGGACATTTTTTTTACCTTTTTCTACAGAAAAACAAACTTGAAAATAAAGTGGCAAACAACCAAGGCCATGTAACTCAATGGATCGTTTGGTGCTTATTAATACAGTTTCAGTGTCTGGGATGTTACATTAATTCAGTCACAACAGTCCTCCACAGTTTATAGTGCCTTAAAAGTGCTTCCCATTGAGTTTGATGCAATAAGGTAAACAGAAATTTGTAAATAAGAACGAATTGTATGGTGATGGCAGATGAGTTGAGGCATCTCAAGCAGTATTGGTGTGAAAATCAGATCAGTGAATCCCTTGGTAGAAAGGTAAAAGAATATCAACAATAAACATGTGTTCGTATCAGTTGAACCAGAAAACAACAAATTATAGAGCTGTTTTTTGTGTTTTTTTTGTAACATGGACTACGTAATGCATAACACAACTAAACAACTCATTACCACAGTGATAACTCATTAAGAAGGATTGGACAACTGAAATAAATACCTCCCTATCTTCCTCTCCATCACTGAAACAGGAAGGTCAGCTTTAATGGTGGAATCAGGGCCATAGGATTTCCCTGCCCGCATCTGTAAGTGGCCATGCAGGTCATGAGGCCTGGGTCACAGCAACCATTCTCCTCAGCGGTCACCATGGTCCAGTTGTTAATGATTGTGTTCCTTGTGCTGACACTAAGTGGTGAGTCAGGTCAAATGGCCATTCAGAGGAATTCCATGTTGGACATTCCAGCGCTGCCATTCCCTCAGGTTCACATCACGGAGGGTGCGAGGGAAAAAAGGTCGAACAATGTGATCTGGAATCTGGGAGGGAGCTCGCCACTGCTTGTTCACAGCTCCTGAGATATGAGTTAAACATGCGGAATGTTAATCTGTCAATGTGTGGTCATGGTGCGTTTTTGTAAGCAGTTGTGATTTGAATCACGAGGCCCTGCGGTTGTGTTCGGGCCCTCTCTGCCTATCAGGAGCGATTAGAGGTAACTGATTCTGACACCCTGATGGCCATGAGAGACATCCCTCGCCCGCCAACAAAGCCTCATGTCACACACGGCCATCTTGTTTTCTCCCAGCAGGCCGCTGGAATGTAGTTCATCCCCATGGCCTCCTCAATAAGGCCATTCTACAAATTCAGGGTGAGAGGCTATTGAATCTTAACCCTTCTGGGCGATGGATGCAAAGTAGCTCTCAGCATGTGAAACTATGTAGAACGAATGCATTTTAGCACCCTTTATCTGCCCTTCAATAGACTGTCTTCATTGACACAGGAACTCTGAAGCCTGTCTCAGTAAACTTGTCTTCAAAATGAAACGGTGAAACAGCGGGGAAGACATATGTGATCATCAACTCAGGCTCCGAACAACATTCCTGCACAGGAAATTTTAAAAACTGACAAAAAGAGCCAACATATTTCAAAATTGTTTGCAGGAAGTGTATCTGAGACCCCAAACCTGGACAGTAACAGTTATAACATTCTCTGGTTTCTCATTTGAAGGAAGTAAAAAAATGATTTTTTTTTTTTTTTTTATCTCAGTATGCAGGGATAAATCCATGCCATGTTGGAAAAACATTTGCACCACAGCTCTGGTTTGTGGCTGACTATTGTACAGGGAGTGGTATTTCACTTATGAAGTGATTCCGTTACAGCTGTCCCCTCAACCATCCCCCTTCTGCACGCACTCACTTACTCCCATTCAACCACACACACACACACACACACACACACACACACACACACACACACACACACACACACACACACACACACACACACACACACAACTATTTAAACACAGTTCGCCATAAACACATTCAAATCAGTTCCAACGGGCGCTCTCGCAAAAGTCAGACATGGACCTAGACCCACAACACTCAAAAACAGGTTATTTTAGAATTGACATGATATGCCAAGATGCACATCTGCAGTGTGACCCTGCCAAGCTGCCATGTGAAACACAATCTAATGCTGGTCTACTTGATTCCAATGAATGACATCCTTAAACTCCTATCTGCTGAATAACGCATTTCACTTAAGTCCTCATATAGCCAGGCTCTCTGGCTAGTTGGGAGGAAACTAATCTTGAAAAGATTATTGTATTTACTTTCTTTGGCGAGGCCCTGGATTGGTATGGGAGGTAGTTGTGGTTTCTGAGGTCACGTGTTTATTGTTTATGCTTTGTATTTATCCCTAATTAATGCCGTGCTGATGATTCCTGTCACAGACACCAGCGAACAACGGTCTAGTCTCACGCAATGTGCGGATGATTTCCTCCCCACATTCAAGGCATTGGAGAGGAGCAAAATGCTTCCTCCGGCTTGTCTCTTTGAGCCAGAGCAGGAAGACAGATGCTCTAGAATAACACACACAAAACCAAAGACTGTCAATCTGTGTTCCCGCTACTCCTCAAGTGTACGTCTTTTTTGGAAGCCCTCTTGTTTTCAGCATGCGCTTCAGAGAAAAATGCAGTTCAAAGTCGTGTTATTCAGAATCACAATTGTTACATATGTTTTCCACTGATGAAGGCTCGGAATCCACATGCAGATCAGTCACGGGGGTAACTGCAAGGTCTCCGTGACCCCCCTCCATGTGGCTACTCCATCTAACAAATCTCTGTCATAGGATTATTGTTTTCAAATGATCTGCTCACTGACAAATGATGTGTGACCAATTTCAAAATAATGCAACTTGTCTTCCCTAAAAAATGGAACCCTGAGATTTTATACAGTTGGTATTTGAATTAACACGCTGTGAGGAATTGAAGGTGACTAACACTGATATTCATTTATTTCCCACACTGACACTTGCATTTTATAACAGTCTACCTTATTTACATTGTACAATAGTCTACCTTGTAGTGCATTGAAATTGAATTTTAATTTGTAATTAAATATTCTAAAATCTCAATGCCTTCAAATGGAACTTGCTCGGGTTTTATTCTGATTATCTTATCACAAATATGTTCAAGAGAGAACCTCAAACTTTTGAATTTGTTCACCTCAGCAAAGAAAGTCAGCTTTAAACCTTCCTTCCTTGCCCCTCGGGGTACAGTCTAACATTATACTGTATATTATGAGCTTATAAAGTTGTTATGTTGAATGTGTTAACAGACTCATGTACATTTACACATCCAGAAGGCATGGTGCAATATCAATATTCATTTAAAGTTGTGTTTCACAAAATGAAAGTCAAACATTCACTCTCCTTTTTAGCTCTGCTTTTGTCTCCACCAACACCTGACAGAAAAGTCTACAAATCTATGCTCATCATTTGGCTGCTAACTTTGCATGTCTGCCATTTGGTGCATGGAAGGTGCTGTATAGTGGATTTTTGATGAATAGAAATTGCCTGCATCTGGAAATTATGCTTCGGAGAAGATATCAGGGTTGCAGAACTGGCGTTAAGTTGAAGGCGAAGAGGAGGGAATATAAACCATCGGTACCGGCGATTTTAATGGGAAATGTGAGGTCCTTGGCCAATAAGACTGATGAGCTCGGCGCGCTGGTAAAGACCCAGAGGGAGTACCGCGAGTGCAGCATCATGTGTTTCACTGAGACATGGCTGCACTCACATTTCCCAGACCACAGTGCAGCCGTACCCGGCTTCAGGACTGTTCGGGCTGACAGAGACGTTGTACAGAGCAGCAAGAAGAAAGGTGGAGGGATTGCAGTTTATGTGAACGAGAGGTGGTGCAATCCCGACCATGTGTGTGTGAAGAAACGTTTCTGTAGCCCGGACATTGAACTTTTAGCCGTGGGGATGCGTCCATATTATTTGCCGAGGGAGTTCTCGTCCGCCATTGTCATCGCTGTGTACGTTCCTCCATCAGCTGACGCAGAGGCAGCAGTGGACACCATCTACTCCACTGTCTCTAAACGGATATAGTACTGCCAACTTTGCACCAGTATGTGAACTGCCCCACACGGAACAATAAAACTCTGGACCTACTGTATGCTAATGCCATGGATGCATACAGTGTTACTGCCCTTCCCCCCCTTAGTAGGTCTGATCACAACCTGGTCCTGCTGACACCAAAGTATGTTCCTCTGGTGCAGAGGCAGCCTGTAACCACCAGGACTGTGAGGAGGTGGACACAGGAGGCTAAAGACGCCCTGCAGGACTGCTTTGAGTCCACGGACTGGGATGTGCTGTGTGGACCACATGGGGAGGACATCAACAGCATGACGGACTGTATCACAGATTACATTAAGTTCTGTGAACACACCACCGTACCATCCCGGACTGTACACTGCTTTCCCAACAACAAGCTGTGGATCACCAGTGACCTGAAAGTGCTTCTTAATAAGAAGAAAGCAGCCTTCAGATCTGGGGACAGGGAGGAGCTCAGGAGAGTGCAGCGCCACCTGAAGGAGAAGCTGAGAGAGTGCAAGGACTCCTACAGGAGGAAGCTGGAGGCCAAACTCTAGCAGAACAACGTAAGAGAGGTGTGGACCGGTATGAAGGAGATTACTGGGTTCAAGGGGAGAGAGAGACAACCAGGGGCTCCCTGGAGAGGAACAATGAGGCATCAGCCCCGGGGTCCTGAAGACCTGCGCCGTCCAGCTGGCTGAGGTCCTGCAACACCTCTTCAACCTGAGCCTGAAGCAGGAGGAGGTCCCGGTGCTGTGGAAGACGTCGTGCCTGGTTCCTGTCCCTAAGAAGACGACTCCATCTGGCCTCAACGACTACCGACCGGTTGCCCTCACATCTCATGTGATGAAGGTGCTGGAAAGGCTGGTCTTGTCCCACCTGAGGCCGCTGGTGAAATCTTCACTGGACCCTCTGCAATTTGTGTACCAGCCTCATGTGGGCGTGGACGATGCCATCATCTACCTGCTGCAACGAGCTCAGTCTCACCTGGATGGAACCGGTGACTCTGTGAGAATCACTTTCTTTGATTTCTCCAGTGCATTTAACACCATCCAGCTACTGCTGCTGAGTGAGAAGCTGCGGGTGGTGGGGGTGGACACGTCCACCGTCTTCTGGATCACTGACTACGTGACAGACAGACCACAGTTTGTCCGACTGGGCAGTGTGCTGTCTGATACGGTGGTCAGTGGTACTGGAGCTCCACAGGGACCTGTTCTGTCTTCCTTCCTGTTCACCTTGTACACCACCGACTTCCAGTACAACTCGGGGTCATGTCACCTCCAGAAGTTCTCGGATGACTCTGCAATGGTAGGGTGTATAAGGGATGGACGGGAGGGGGAGTACAGGGCAGTAGTGGAGGACTTTGTGGAGTGGGCTGGTAGAAATCACCTGCTTCTGAACATGGCGAAGACAAGAGAGATGGTGGTCGACTTCAGAAGGACGACGGCTCCACAACCGCTGAGAGTTCTGGGAGAGGATGTGGACATGGTGGAGGAGTACATGTACCTGGTGTCTCCATCGACAACAGACTGAACTGGAAGACCAACATCAACGCTGTCTACAAGAAGGGGATGAGTCGACTCTTTTTCTTGAGGAAACTTCGATCCTTCAATGTGTGCAGCAAGATGTTGGAGATGTTCTACCATCTGTTGTGGCCAGTGAACTGTACTTCTCCGTAGTCTGCTGGGGGAGCAGCATTGGAGCTGGAGACACCAACAGACTTAACAAACTGGTGAAGAAGTCCGGCTCCATCATTGGCTGCAAACTGGACAGTCTGGGAAAAAAAAGTGGTGGAGAGGAGGACACTGAAGAAATTATTATCCATATTGCTGCTGCAGGGACAGAGGAGCACTTTCTCCAAAAGACTCCCCCAGCTCCGCTGTCACAAGGACAGATACAGGAGATCATTCCTGTCCACTGCAATAAGACTGTACAATAACTCACCTCTGGCAAAATCAATCTCACAACAATAACACTGTTGGTTGTTTGTTTTCTTGCTTGTTTGTTTGTTTAAATCCTTGCACTATTGTTTAGTTAGTTTTAATTTAATTTAATATTATTCTATTTTATTGTATATATTGTGCATTTTTATATTTAATAATTTTACTCTGTTATTTTATTGCTTTTCCAGTACCTATAATGCTGCTGTAGCGAAAAAGAAATCCCCCTTGTGGGATTAATAAAGTATCTGTCTGTCTGTCTGTCTGTCTGTCTGTCTGTCTATCTGTCTATCTGTCTATCTATCTATCTATCTATCTATCTATCTATCTATCTATCTATGAGGGCAGTGAGAATGAACCAGTAACAGTCAGGTTACTGACCAAAACAAGGAGCTGAAAGACACTGAAATACTTCAGAGCTAACGGGAACTGAATTGGTGATCACAACACCTATCACATGACCCATAGTAATTTGAATTGTTAAAGAATAATACTTGTTGGTACAACATGCACAAACATAAATTGAGCATATTTAAAAATAAAAAAAAAATTGTGTTTATATGGCATCAAGTCACAACATTCAGTCATTTCAGGGGACTTTACAAAGTAAGGTCAAGATCTTCAAGAAAAACCCAACAAATCAATAACAATGGAATAGCACATCCGCTAATAAAATTCTGTCTGTATACAGTTGCTAGAGAAACAGCATAAAACAGAGTGGCAGAAGAGCCATAAGTTTATTGGAATAGACTACAACTGAAGGAAACAATATGTTGAACATGGTTTATTGTCTAATGTAAAAGTTTGCAGTTATCTCTGTAAAGACACCACAAAGTTCAGTCCTGTGTAATACTCATTTGATCCTTGTCTTTGTTTCCACTTGCATTTTCTGGAATCACATCTCTTCTATGTAGTTCACAATAAAGACGTTAAAGACCCATGTGGTTTTCTAACTCAAGCATGGGGGACTGTTTTCTCATGTTGACTCATCCTAAATATACTCCTCTCTATTTAAGTTAAAGCGTTTAACATGTCACGGCTGCTCTCCCCTATAGGAGGAAAACCCGGCTATGCTTCATTTTTGCCTGGGGTTAGGATATCCCATTGGGAGAGAGTGGACGGCTTCCTCAACCCACCGTATCAGCAGGGCCCTCCCGACATGTATAATCTGTAATGCATAGCTGCCTTTTACTGCAGACTACTGTTCTACCACTGCGGCCTGACAGTGCCAAGGCCTGTGGTGGCTTGGGCGTTGCAGGTTTCAGAAGTTTGTTTTTGTCTCGTGCATGGTCATCAAAATCATATCTCACCACCTGAGGACAGGATCTCTTGGCTCCATGATTCATTAGAATGTGGTTGAGTGGGAGAGTTGAGGAAAGTGTTTAGGTCACATAGTTTCATATGGAGTGTGTCACAGAAAGATATGGTTGGCTAAAAATTTGCTGCACTATTGATAAATTCTCATTTGATGTCATTACTGAAAATTCCTTTGGCCATCAATTATTGGTCTGACGACGATGTAACCCCTGTGGGCAAAAAACAATATTTAGGGTGTTCCAGGGTATCTAGTGGATATCTGGACTTCCTTTTATAGTCCAATTAGAAACCTGAGACGACAGAATGGAGTTGAAAGACGACATTTAAAACCACAACAACAAAGACATAAAACATTGATGAAAGCTGATGGCTACTGAGACTGCATTTCAGCTGATGCGTTCTGCCTCTCGCGCTCTCTCCAGGTGCGCTTATCTACATGCAGCCAAAGCCCATTCAAACTTGATTGGTCGATATTTCTTGGACTAGAAACGGAAACCAGAATGTTTCCTCGCCTTTGACCAAAGACCACGTTTTGGTCGGTAATTGTACTCTGCTGTAAGACCAACATGGACGCTCAGATGGGCGCAAGTATATTTGCTATTCAAACAACGTGGGCGATCAACAAGAAAACAAAAAGTACGTCTGTCTGAAACTCTGTAAGACACTTGCGTTGCGCTTGGTGTTGCTTTGTGCCGGGTGTAAGACAAAGCCCTAACCTTTGTCATAGCCATGACAAAAACAAGAAGGACACAGAATGCCAATAAGAGAACATCATTTATTGTAACTTTAGACCAAAATACCAAAACAGAAGACCCATGTATGAGGTGTGTCTGTCAGTAACATCAGTAGTGTAGGTGGTGGATGGGTGTAGATAATGTGTGATGTTGTGGAAACAAAGCTAAATGTGTAGGCATTAGCAGGGATGAGAGCAGAGAGAGAATTTATATCCTGTAGAGCACCGGGCCCAGGTGATCCAGATCAGGCAGGAAATGGTGATCAGCTCCTATGATAACAAGGAAACCTGGATGGACACAGATGCTGTCAGCACTAAAACACACACACTTAAGAGTAGCCAGAGGCAGTCACACACTGTACAGTCAAAGCCAGTAAAGGGTAGTCATACAGAGTACCTCAAACAAACCTAAAGGCAACCACAAAAAGCATATGATGAAAACATAGGAGAGAACACGCACAAAGAACAAATACTCTCTAACGCATGTGAGGGCTCAGAACTGACAAAACACAGTATCCAGGTTCAACAAAATAATATCTCGTCGATTTCAAATCTGTTGACACATCTGAGCATCCAACACAGAATATTTGTGGACTTATTTGCTAACTTGAAGTCTACTTTAAAGAGATTGAACCTCCACCAAACCATGTTTATAGACTGATGCTGTATTAACATGTGTTGAGACACATAACCTGGAAACCAAGCAGGTCTACTCAGACCAGGCCAGACCAAACCAGTCCAAAGTGGACCAGGCTTGATCAGGTTTATAATGAAGAAAAAACAAATATTAGTTCAAATGGCCACCCCAGATATTATGATTGAAAGACATTCCCTGTGCAAAAAGAAATGGTTTTGTTTTCATGTGTATGTTTACGTGAGGAAATCATCACGTCCAATGAAGCTGCAGCATGTTGACAAGCAATAAACCCGTTTTAATTTGCGCGAGGAGGAAACTGCATCTTTCATTACTTCTTCCACAGTGCCCAAGGCAGCTTCCTTCTCTGTGGTGCTGACCCATCTAGCCACACAGGAAGCATCTTCCACTGCTTCCCCTCTTTCTCCTCTCTCCTCCTCACTTGCCTATGGTGGAAACTATTAACAGGGCAGGGTTCCATGGAGCAGTGTGGCGAGGTTATCGTTCACACAGCTTTCCCCCTCTCTCTCTCTCTCTCTCTCTCTCTCTCTCTCAGTCACTTTCAGAACAGTAATCCTCAACACAGCCCAATATAGCGGGGGGAGACTTGCTGCCCTCTGTTTTTAAACCTCCACAGCCACAGGGTAACGATTTTTCCTGATACACGCGTGGTGAAAATGCGTAAGACTTGACCTTTTTTTCATGGGCCTTGGTGTGTCACAAGCAGGGGTGACATGGGAAGGAAAATGTGATGGCCAGCCGACTGTGAAACAGTTTTGCAAAGTGTCAACAGAAGAGCAAAGACCCAACGATGAAATCCCTTACAGGAAGAGTAAGAAATAGTAACATTTTGGGAAGAACAGCGATTTATTTTCTTTCTTAGTGAAAAGAACATATCAACAGGTACATTTCCACCAATCTTTTGTAAGATCATTTCGTGGCATTTTGCTTTTATTTAAATAGTGGAGAAGAAAAAGACAGGAGATTTGGGGAAAGAGAGAAAAGGAATGACAAAGATCCGGCTGTGATTGAAACAGGAACTCAACTGCAAAATTCATTTTAATGTATGTGGTATGTGCCTGATAATCACGCAACCATAGGACTAGTTTTTATGTGCATTTTAAATGTATGCTTAAAAAAATTCTGTAAATTTAAAATAATACTTTTGACAGTATGCTTTGCTGAGGTGGAAAAGTTGGTTTATCAAGAAAGAGAAGATATGTTGCTCTAATAGCCTTGGTTTTGGGCCCTTGTTATATTGCCCTTTTCTCTGTAGTCATAGTCACAAAGAGTTACCGGTGCCAGAATAATTATATACTCGTATTGGACCCTCTTGAACATGTTCATAATGAAGGGGATTAATATGGACAAATACAATGACACTTTTAACTTGCATCACGGTGTCATGGAAACATACTGTTGGTCCAGGTACTGCTCGTGAGCACAGGTTTTTGTTTTTGTCTCTGTAAACCAAGATGATACCAAACCTGGTAACCTCAACACTGTAATCACTGAAGTCACTGTACCTGTTTGGTACAATCTACGAGGGGTAATCAAATTGTTCTGAGACTGTTCCTGGTGGGCATGAACGGAGAGTAGCACAGTAATGGGCACAGAGCGGGAAGATCAACACTAGCACCTGTGTTACTCACGTTTTAGTGACCACTGGTACCTAATAATTTGTTATTTTACCATGGACTTGAGGAAAGAGCGCACATCAAATATTGTGTAAAGTCGGGAAATGAAGCAGTGAGCCGGGCGAGTTGTCTTCCGTGTCATTCATATTTCAACAGGGGCAGAATGTTACTGTCTAAGATCAGAGAAGGTTCGTCAGGCCAGGTGCAAAAACTAGGTTGGTTTTGTTTGAGGTTCGCGGGGTTGTGCACCGTGACTTTGTCCCCCAGGGTCAAACGGTCAACACCAAGTTGTACTGTGGCATTTTGACACATCTGAGGGAAAACATTCCGCACAAACAACCTGAACATTGGCATGATGGCATCATGGTTCTCCTTCTTTAGTTCTCCAACATGACACCGCCCCCATTCACAGTGCATTGGAAATGTGTTTCTCAACAAAACAATCGTTGTTCCCCACTACCACTACTTACCAGATCTGGCTCTCCGACGCTTCTTTCTGTTCCCCTATAAATGCTCAAGTTTCAGGTCCATGGTGTCATCGTAAATAGCCACATACCATTGGTCACAAAAATGTATGTAACTCGTTGTTGACCAAGTGACGTAACCTGGAATACTTACTTATACATGTTAATGCTGTTAACGCAACAGGAGCAGTCTCAGAACTCTTTGATCACCCCTCATAAGTCGACTTCAGAGTGGTCAGTAAAGACAGAGCTGACTGATTATGTGCTCTGTACCAATTACAAAGAATAAGTTCAATATCCAAAAATGAAAAAGTATTGATTGATGGATTGTATGTTATTATGTAAACACGTATACATTAAGTGGTATTCCTCTCTATATTCCATTCCCTCCCATACAACTTGAAATCCAGTTTCCCAGACTGTAATGTACCTGCTAAGCACTGTGTACTGTAGTGCAGTCTGTCCTCTCACTTCTAATCTCTCAACCAGCCTCATCATCCTCCTTTCCTCCTCCTCCTCCTCCTCCTCCTCCTCCTCCTCCTCTTCCTCCTCCTCCTCCTCCCCAGGCTGCTGAAAAGCTGTCATTGATGAGAACACTGTGAGGGGGTGAGAGGTGCCCGGGCCCCATGGGCTCGTGTAGCAGCTCCACTCAAAGACTCCCATTTAAACACACACACACCTGTTAACAAACAGCAACAATGGGCTGCATGGCTGCCAGTTCAGTGAGCTCCATACTCTGACCCCTCTCCCACCTCTCATCTCCCCAGCGGATATTAAAGAACTTCTATTTACCCATACTGGCACACAGCGCACAGAGGCTGCCCCGCTTAGGGTGTCCTCAATCCACTATTGTCCAGTGATGGAGAACAAGGCGGATGGATGGCAAGGAATGCTGAGGTAAAACAGAGTGCTGGACTCATACCAGTACATGGGTGGATATTTTTTTCCCTGTGTTCCTTTTCTTATATTTTTAACTAGTCCCCCAAATTGAATTTAAAAAAGTCATTTTTCATTGCCTTCAAAACAAAACCTACTTTATGAGTGCCTGTCACTGGGATGACCTTGTTTTTCAGTGCCATCCAAAATGTGTATTAACATACTATGATGTTGCCACTAAAATGCTGGTTAAGTGACCACAAGACATTTAACACATTACATTTAGCTGATGCTTTTATCCAAAGTGACTTACAACACACTGATGGTACACCATGGGGAGAAATTTTCTTTCTTTTTAGGGTTCAGTGTCTTGCTCAAGGACACTTAGGCATGTGGACAGGAGGAGCTGAGATTGAACCACCAACCTTCTGATTAGTGTGCAACCGACTCTGCCACCTGAGCTACAGCCTCCCTTTGACATCACACTACTTCTGCTTTTACAGACAACAGCCATTTTTCAAACACAATATACAGTTTATTTTCAGCAAACACACCTGTGTTTCTATGTTGTGGAATCAGCATTTTAAACATAACTCAACTTTCACTTACGTCTAGTCAGTTAAGACCTGCTCTCAAAATTATTTATGACTCTGGTACACGTGACAAATTACTTTGTATTTTCATCATTGATTGATGAAAATACAAGGATTATTTTCATCATGTTTATTTTTTTTTTTTACAACATTAAATGTCATTTTTGTGTATCGGATCCAAACCACATTTCAAGGTGGTTTAAAATGCGATTGCAATCAGATTTCTACAGATGCGACTCAACACACAGTCCGGACACTCTGGTGCCGCAGATCACATTTGTTGCATTACTCGCAACATGATACACAATGATGATGTCATTTGCAGCTCGACAGATCAGAATCTGTGGTACCATGAGCAGACCACTGTCCGAGAACAGCGCTCTATGGACAGACGCCGAAATTAACAGTCTGCTGGCACCGGGAAACCCCATCGCCAGCATAGCTTCCCGTACGTAGTTACCACAGCAACCCATGCTAACAGGTTGGTGATGTCTGGAGACATCAAATCCTAATCAAACCAAATCATATAATCAAATGGAGACAGTCTGTCCTTAAGTTCTGATTTACCTGCAGTCTGAATAAAGCTTTACATTCACTTTGGAACCCATTAGGGGGTCCAGACCCCAGCTTCAGAAAATCACTTGTTTAGTCTATATAATGTAGGGAATAGTGAAAATTGACATCACTAATGTGCCCGTTTTGTTCCAGCAACTGTCCAGAATTCAAAGATAGTCATTTTACAAGTACATGAACCAGAACTTGATTGATTATCTGCAGAGGTTCATGCTTTTATAAGTTTTTGAGGATTAATAAATCTCTCATTGGGACCAAATGTTTTTGCAGGGTGAACATGTTGAGGCGTAAAGCTAGTAGGAACCAGTCACTGCTCATCGCCGCCATTCTTAAGATGGGGCCGCTCTCCAGTTCGGCTCTGACCACTCCTTTTGTGCTCGCTGAGGGGGGGCAGCCATTCAACCCTATGGGACGGATAATAGCCTCGCTGGCCCGCTCACCCTCCACTCCCCACCACTGCTCCATCCTCCCATAAAATTCCACACTATAATTGCGTTCCCTGGAAGCCAGTAGGAGAAGAGGAGGAAAAACGTAGAGGGAGGAGGGAAAAGAAAGAACTCTATAGTGGGGAGCCTGTATTCATCCCAGGCCTATGCACAGCAAACAACAAACTGCGAACCACAGTCTCGAAAGAAAGAGCCACAACGGTCAAAAGCAGTGAAGGACTGGCCCACCAGTCTCCAATTCAGCACGCCCTGGCTTCTTTAATAACTGATTGAGTTCACAATTAAACCCTGCTTGCTAGTAATACAAGTCTTCTTAGAGGCTCAATTGCCATTGGTGGGAGACAGGGCCACTGTTGTGTCCTGGGGATTAAAGCAGGCAGGGGGAATCAAAAGCCATTTTACAATACAGTAATCAGCATGTTTTCCCTCTGAAAGGCCCTCTGCTCTCCCATTTAGAAAACACAGAGCATTACCTCCTTTCTGCTCTCTACAAAACCCATTCAGCCTGCCGCTTTATTATATGGATTAATCCTATGTGTTGTTGGGGTTCTGGGGCTCTGTAAGGGTGGAGGGTGGAGGTGAAGAAGTGTCCACTCCAGACAGGTTTGTGAGGACGAGGAAACCCATGACCTCGCCAGGACACATTCCCCAGCTGTCCCCCTTGTCCCCAATTTACAGTTTGTCTCCTGGGTTTAGATGAATCTCAGCATGGAAGGTTATAAACTCTGTCAGTTGGATGAGGGAAGTAAAAAAAAAAAAAAAAAAAAAAATCATATTGAAGGCCTGTGACTGACACTATGACAAGATTTATTGAAATTAAATTTGTGTTCCTCCATGATGAACAGACCAATTCAGGATCCCTTTAGACATTTATACAACAATTAAAACAATGAAAAATGACTATCCTTTGTAGCGAACACTGGTTGCAACAAAGGGAACTACAAATATTTTTTGTGATTAAATCATCACATTTTCAACAATCAAAATGTTCCATAATTTATAGGAAATAGTGTGTTTGATTGCATTGTGCTGCAAGACTGTATTAAGTTATTACAGACATTTGTGATATTCATTTGCTGTTAATATTGATATTATCATGGGGATCCTAAGATCTGGGATGCAGGATGCAGGCTCACTTAGTCTTGCTCATCAGGAGCAATTTGTTGCACCTGTGATGTTCTCCCTCACCTATCTGGTTTGGTGCTCAGTTAATTGTGTGTCGCCACAGGGTCAACACCTTTAGTCTGCGGTCTGGTTTTCTGTAAATTTGGGGGGATTGTTTGTTGAAGTGTTGAAGGTTTTTTTTCTTTATTTGCAACAGTATGGGAGGTTACTACTTTCAGACCGCTTAAAATTCATACTCTGCCCCCCTTTCCAGTGATTCTCAACTTTGATTTTGTTTGTTTGGGTCCAATTCTTTTGTTTTTCTATCTTTGTTATGTGAAACACTACATGTCATTTTCTTGCTTGCACTTTGAGCTGCATTTCTTGTGTGAAAGGTGTTATATGAATAAAGTTTATTATTATTATATCTTTTTTTAGATTTAGCGGGTGGCTGCGAGTAGTTGTACTCCTACGGCCTCCTTTTCAGTACGCAAGGGGCCCTATTCTAATTGTTTTTAATTTAATTAAATTGTTTATGTATTTTAGTGCTATTTGTTTCCCTAATAGCATGGTGTTTTTGTATACATTACAATATTTACCACTACTGAAGCAGAACACCAGAGGTCTGTGTGAGATATTATGAAAGATATTATGACAGAGAAAAGGTCAGTGGTGATCATGTCTGCAAGTACATTTTAAGTTTGGATTTTTTTTGGTTTTTTTTTTAAATGGCATTAGCAAGTGAAAAAAGTACTTGTGTACATGCACTAAAAACACTTTGATTCACTTTTGTAATAATGTGCAGCTATATTTTCAAAAATATTTTTTCTGGTGAGTCCTTTTACAGATTATCAAGTAATTAATCTCGTCATTTGATTCATCATTCTATTAATTCATTATTTTTTAAATTTGTAATATTGTTAAAAGGTGGGCGGCACAGTGGTGCAGTGGTAAGCATGGTTGCCTCACAGCAAAAAAAAAAAAAAAAAAGGTTGCGGGTTGCGGGTTCAAATCTGGGCCTGGGCCTTTCTGTCTGGAGTTTGCATGTTCTCCCTGTGCCTGCATGGGTTCTCTCCGGGTACTCCAGCTTCCTCCCACCATCCAAAAACATGCACATCAGGTTAATTAGTGGTTCTACAAATTGCCCTTAGGTGTGAATGAGAGCATGAATGGTCTTTGTTTCCTTCTGTCTCTATGTGTTGGCCCTGTGATAGGCTGGCGACCTGTCCAGGGTGTACCCTGCCTTCATCCAATGTGAGCTGGGATAGGCTCCAGCCCCCCGTGACCCTGTTCAGGATAAAGCGGGTATAGATAATGGATGAATGGATGGATTATTAAAAGGCAACTTTACATGCTGAATGACATATTATTCAAGTGAAAGGTATTTACAACCTTCAGTTGGGACAATTGGCATGGTGTAATGTGACATTCATTACCAGACATTGCATGATGTGAAACCAAACACTCCAAATCAAAAAGTCATTTTTAGGTTAAAAAATGTTGACTGATGTACAAAGTCCCTGCAACCCAAAACAAGAAACATCTGGGACAGAAGAAACTATACAGATGTGTTGCAGCAATGAAACCATAATGCATTTTTATTATTATTTTTTTTTTTTAATAACACTATCAAAGGATCTATTGTATAGCCTTTTTTCCATTGTGTCTGGGCATAATATATTACTAAAAGCAAGATCAATGTATCACAATAGGGAGAGGAAGTATTCCATGTCGCTTTCCTTTTAGCTTCCTGATCAAAACCACATACATCTGATTCAGTTTATCCTGTGTCATCCACAGCCATTCATTTCATTGATCTCTGGAAAAAAACAAAAAACTGCTGCATGTCATGGATTTCACATTCTTGACTACAATGCAAATCAAGAAACACAAACTTCGATTGTAGGTGTTGGGGTGTTTGCAAGTGCACACCAAGGATGGAAAAACCGAGAAATCACAAAGAGGTTAGCATCTGTAATCTGAAACACGGCAGCTCTTAGTCACTGACCTTGTGTTTGTTAGCTTCGTCAAAGAGTTACATTGCGTTCAAAGCATCAAATGATTGACTTGAAACTGAAAACATTAGTGTTGGCTAGTACTGAAAAGCATCCTGGCAGTTGCAATTAGTGAAAACTGAATGAAGAACTCGATGTAATTTCAAAGAGTCATACAAAACATTGGTTAACGCTTTGTGATATAAAGTCCAGTTTAAATAATAATGATCCAAAATCGTACCAACAAAAGACTACAATCTGCCATAATTTCAATCCTCTCTTCAGACAAGGTAGCAGGCTAAACATTTGATGATTCATCCATTTTGATTTTCTAATATAACATTTTGCTTGTGGCAGCTAAAAGGTTAAGTGTTGCCATAAACATGGTTATTGCAAGTAAACTATGGGCAAAGCGTGGTTAATTTTGGGCAGCTAAAACACCTGGTTAAGGAAAAGATTGTGGCTAAGGTAAGTCAGCTTTTCTCATTGAATCATGGGCCTGTTTTGAGTGAGGTGTTTCCAGGGTTAAATTCTATTCAGGAAAAGTTAAGCTCTGGCAAAAAGCAAACATGAACCCAAACATAAAATAATGTACTTTGTTGTTGTTTCAATGCAGGTTTACGGTTGAATTATATTGGGCATGGCACTCAGGTACATTTTAAACTATTGGAGCATTTAATCAATAATCACTGACCACCACATACGCACCGGAAAACAACAGAAATCTTCAATGGCAGACCATTTGTTTTTGTAATTTTTGTTTGGTAAATTTTAGGCTGTGTTCTTCCTCCGGCTTCAATTCTGGCTCTTTTGGCTGGTAATACTACTACTATTTATATTGTTTCATCGAGCTCTCACATTGCTGCCAATGTTGCAAATACATTTCAAGAACTACACCTGACTTAAACATCATCACACTTAGCCGCCTCCACTGGTCAGTGACTGGTTGACCCTTCTGGGTGGTCGAGCACACCTACATGCGAACAAGGTTTCCACTTTATAATCAAAGCCAGAACTGAAGTTGTGAGCAATAAACAAACAGAGCCAGGCTGCCATGATACAGCATTTCACACAAATAATGAATCAAGGTATAATCTTGTGCAACTGCTTCTGCTCTCCATCTATGTTATAATGTTTGAAAAGCTTTAACCACAGCATTAAAGGAGTAAAACTGTATGCTCTGTATCTAAGCTTCATGCAAATACTGATATCATTCCACATCTACTAACACTTTAAACAATAATCTGGACCATTTGAGGCCATTATCAGTATGCTGAAACACCCCACTAAATGCATCTCGATGACATCTGTCTCACCCACCCACCACTTCTCTGTAAGTTATCTTCTGCATCTTAAAACATGTCTCTGCAGAAAAGAGAATGGAGCACAGTAAAGTACTAATCCATCCGATGTGTGGGCAGAGTGGCCTAAGACTAACTTTTATCTATTTAAAGATGTCCCCCACACATTCCTTTCCAGCCCCCACCTTTGCTTTCTGTGCAATAACCTTACTCCTGACCTCTGTGTTTAAATCAGAAATTAGAAGAAGAAAATGGACTTCCTCTTGAAGTGCTTTTAGGCAATGGGAAGGATGATATAAGATGGTACTGTGTCTCCAGGCCTGTTCTGTGTGTGGTACACCACGTATTATGACAGACTGTTATTTCACAGACATCTCATGTCTTTTTTTTTTCAATGTTGGTTTGTTTCTTTCATAAGGAAGGTAGTGGTAAATTGTTTGGGGAGGGGAGAGGGTTTAAGAGCTTCTGAAAGAGAGAGGGATGGTCAAAGGGGAGAGGGAAAGAGACAAGAGAGTGGGAGGATGGAGGGAAGACAGAGGAGGAGAAGAACAAGATTTTCAGTGAGTTTGGCAGCTTTCCACAGAGACCATTAAGCATGATGTGCGTAGCCATGTTTATGTGTGTGCATGTGTGTGATCGCAGGTGCATTTGTATGTTTTTGTGTGCCACGCTCTTCTTTCTCCCAGGTAACCACTCAGTCCAGCTGGCTGGAAGAGACACACACTGCAAAGTGGTGGCTGGGCATCCTAAGTCGTCTTCCCTCGGGGTGAGTTTGTTCAGTGCTGCAGACCTGAAGATGTCAGCACTGACATCAGCATCAGCTTTTAATGGTGACACAACAGCTTTGATGCCTCAGTTGAGTCCATCAGATATTTCTTCAGTGTTGTTGTCTAAAAAACTGTAATAAGAAATCCTAATATGATAAGAAATAATGCATATTGTAGAAGGAGTCAGCAACATAGATGTCTACATGTAACCCCTTGTCACCGGTTGATGAGTTGTGAGCCGTTCAAAAAAGGTGAATTTTTGCTTGTCAAACTGTTTAATTTGATTTAATTAGATTTTTTTTTAAAATTCTGATACTATATGCTATATTATATTTTAGAAGAAAAAAATGAAAAACAGAAAAGAATGTAAGAAATAATCCTCATTTTGTTTTTTTTAAAAAAAAATAATTATATTAAAGTGACAACCATGACATGTATGGGCAGAAATTTGTCACTAGAAACTGAATTTAAATAATTTCAATTTATATTATATCATTTTAGTTTGTATGATTTTAATTTGTATAATTGTATTGAGAAACAGGATCTAAATGGCACAATCGGAGATCAAATTTTGATGTTAGTTTAAAAGTGAATATCGGTAAACTTAAATGTGAAATTATGAAATTGAATTAATTTGCACTGAAACCATATGGAAACTCATGGAAAAATCACCTCTCTAAATTCAAATCTCACAATTCAAATTTAATATGAAATTCAATTTCAGCTTGTGTCTCACACATCCGGGTCTTTGAGGAAAAGCAATCGAGTGCAGAGTCGCAGAATTCCTTTTCACGGCTACATTAATGCTATTACTTGAATACATAAAACCTCCTTGTCATACGCACCAATCATAATGTTCCAAGACTGCTACTGCTTTTGTAACATGAATCTATTGAAGCCAGAGAGTCCTCAGTGGTGTTGCATTTTAAGGCACCTCTACATTGGCTCCACTTTCCAGACCCATATCTTAGCCATCTTATCCATTTTTATGTAGTCTAATCTTCTATCCTGAAAATCTTCTTCCTCACTAGTTGAAAACTACTGTAGTCTGGACAGAAGAGTGTCAATGCAAACAGAAGCTTCATGCATCCTAAAACATGAAAGATCCCTGCGACTATTATGAAAAAGTGCGTAACAATTTTTAGATCTATTACCCAGAGCTGGTTTCTCTCTTTAATCACTGACAGTATTGAAACCCACAGAAATTAAGCATCTCATGTTTTCTCGACGTACACAAAAGATACAATAAATCAACAAACCATGTGTACTCAAAGTGGATCAGCTCACCTACAGGGATTTTCAGGGGGTTTATTCATTAACTAAGTCATGTCCATGTTTCCCAAATCACTACAAAAGAGATGGAGAGTATGAGCATTAGTCATACCAGACAAAAATATGATAATAAAAGCCTGGTTGACAAATATTGGAATTTCCCCTTTACAAAAGAAATCAACAAGAAAATCCTTTTTTGGAGTCGTATCTGTCAGCTTGAAGACAAGCAACCTAACAAAATGAGTTAAAGTTGCAGTTTGTGTGTTGCTGTTCAAGTGTGAACGTGTCATGAATGCTGATGCTCTCCTCAGCCAAAGCACTGGTAAAACTAAGGACTCTGATTAATATTCCGTGGTTGCACTTGTTAGCATGCATCATCTGGTCCTTACTCACTCTCTTACAAATACACACACTCACGCCCAGACCCACACACACACACATACTGTCCTCCCACTCGGCTGCTTGGCTTCAAGTGCTGAAGGGAGATTAGATTCTGGGAGAGGCAATGCTCCCCATTACTCCCTTGTTTGGTGGCCCAAAAGCGAAATGAAAAATAGCCCTGTGGTCCTAATCCTGAAGACACTCAACGCACTCATATTGTCCTCCCAGGGTGCACTTCTTTTGGCTTCCAGCGCTGCCATGGTGACTGGCGGCTATAAAACCATTAGTGGATTTGTTATGAAAGCAGCATGGATGCACGCATCAGAAACACAGCAAATGCAATTTATAACCACATCTAGACAAACACGTGGAGCTCTCCCGAACTCAATTGTTTTGCCGTGATTACAATGATCACTCTTCTTTTAGCGTGCACTGTCACAATGAAAACATATGAGTTTAGTGCAAGACAAACACTGAGGTGGAGTGAAAATCCCCTCGATATGGGATCCCAATGATGAGTGGTGCTAGAAGCCCGGCTCACTGCCAAGAAACCATTACTAATCCCTCTGGGCTGTTAGAGTAAGGAGTGTGTGTGTGTGCGTGCGTGTGTGTGTGTGTGTGTGTGTGTGTGTGTGGGTGTGTGTGTGCGTGTGCGTGTGTGTGTGTGTGTGTTATGAGTGCCAGTACCATCTAGCATGCACGTAACTATGTCAGTATGTGTGTAGGACTGCGTTTCCTTGCTCTTGAATTTGCACCTTCACATGACCACCCTCCCATCGAAAAGAGTCACAACAGCTAGTTAAACATTACAAAAGCAGGAGGGGAACAAGACTGCACGTATTCTTAAGCATTGACAAGATTTCCATATATCAACGTGTGTGTGAGTAACTCTCAAAGCCATATTGATTTAAGCAACAATCAAAGAGTACAAATTCAAATAAACGCTCATTTAAAGCATGAGTAACTAATCAAAATTGTTTATACACAGTTAATATCATTTATGAGTTCCTTTACAACTGCTGGCACATTTATAGCAAGCAAAAAATATGCTGTGACAGCTAATGTGCGAATAAATATATATCTCTTTTCCTTTACAGCCCCACTGACAGCCATAAAATTTGTTTTTGAAAACATGATTGTGTTTACCAATTAAATGCTGGATGCAGGTCCATGAACTCTGTCCTGCAACTGAGCCGACCCAAATAAAACACCCGAAGCCCTGCGCTGCCATGAATAAATGCACATGAGGCCACGACAAACCTTTCCCATGCATGTCTGCACGACAGCCTCCAGTATCCTCACAGCAACCGCAGGAAGATGAATGGACACCCACACACGTCCACACAGCACAGTGCACAAGAAAAGGGAGTGCCAACATCAAACTGGTGGGTATACTCGAGTTTAAAGGTCAGCACTGGACTGCCTTGTGGTTCAATTTGGCATGCGGGCACTAATTCACAACATGCATGCTTGTTACAGTTGAAAGGCTTCACTGGTCTTTTGAGAAGTGCATAAGTCCATTTCAAGTTCGAGTTTTTAATGAAATACAGATTGCACATTAAGATCATCTGTCCCTGATTAGCTAACCATGTTTTGATCATATTCCAGTAAAATTAAGAGCAGGTGGTTAGGTTGTCTTTTGTCATTTTATTTCCTAAAATTCAACCATTCGCCTTTTTTTTTTTTTTTTTTTTCCTGAGATAAATCTGCCTTCTCAGAAAGAAAAATATTGCCTTTTTGTTTGCCGAGAGCATAACATTTGCTTATTTGCTAATCACATGTTAAAAACAAAATACAGAGTGCATGCTGAGCTCACAAGCTCGACCGCAGGCATGACAAAGACATTGATTGACCCAACATCATAAAATGTGCCTCACAAGAAGCCAAGGCAAAGGCAAACACATATAAAATGGCATGCAAGTCTACCCCACCCTACCCCCCCACCCACCCACACACACACACACGCACGCACACACACACACACACACACACACACACACACACACACACCTCTTCCCCCTGTTTGGAGGGAAGCACAACCCAATGCTCTTTGCATGAACCCAAGATAAAAACGTCCTTATAGAGACTGCCAATTGAAACATTAAAGAGCGAAATTACAAGGACACCTCTCGCATCTGTCTGTCCCATGCAGCTAAAACACAGAGTTCAACACATTCAACTCCAATCGAACGAATTGGACCGAAATTCTCGGGTGGCATCAGTTCACATTGCAGTCCAATGTCCCCTAATTCACTAATTCATTATCACATATCCAAGGAGCCAAAATGATTTCACGCACACACACACACACACACACACACACACACACACACACACACACACACACACACACACACACACACACACACACACACACACACACACAACCACTTCGAAACCTACAGCACATATCTCATTAACTATACCACTAAGTGTACACTTAACTGTCCAAAACCTTTTAGATCTGACTATTTGTCACAGTGTCCTGTTAACTGGTCACGGTTAATCAAAGCAGGTAGACACAGGTCAAAGAGAGCCATGTGGCTCTCTGCTTTAATGTCGAAAAGCAAAGAATGAGCTATGAGCCTCAATTCATAAACAACCTCTAACAGGTAGAAGAAGAATGAGGACACTCCTGTCAGAAGCCTGTTTTAAACTGAGAACATGCTAAACTGTCGTAAAGAAGACGCACCATAATGCCGGCTTTTCTTTCTTCACACTAAACCAAACAAAGCCAGTATAATACTGCCCCAGGTGGGATTTTTGACGGCATTACTACAGAGCATGACGTGTAACAGAATAGCGGCAGCTTTCAGTGTGACGTAGAACACATGCACTGGGAAATGACATAAACATTACTGGGGTTGAGATCGTTTTCTGCTCAAAAGGCACGACAATTCTCAGACCTCGCTTTCTGCCCAATTTGTTTCCTTTTCTACAGTAGTGTCAGCATTCTTGGTCGTAGGTCAGCTGCAGGGATTTTTCCCTTGTACACAGACGTCAATTTAACTCTGTGACTACGTCTGCTCATGACAATGTTCCCCACAATTCTGTGCTCGTATCTTTTGCACCGGCAGAATAATGCCGCAAAGCCAATTATATCTCCTATGCAGTGCCTGCCACAGTGCATATCTTTGCGACACTAGCGGGCTTTGACAAAGGTTGGTGACACCCTTCCATCACATTTCTGGAAAATTTTGAGTGGAACCTGTTCTGTAATCTTGCAGACAAACAAACAAATGAAAGGGGGAGAAAACAAACAAATGCTAAAATCACAACCTCCTTGGCGGAGGAATTGAACACTTTTGATAGTATGACCAAAAACTGAACATTTATCTTTCTAAATATAGAATATGGAGAAAAAAAGAAAAAAGAAAAGGAATAACAGTATTTGAAAAAAAATCTCAAAACAAATCAAAGGTCAAAGTTAGGTCAAAGCAACAATTAAAAGTCATACATACTACTTAATAGTACATAATAGTTTGGAGATGTAATTTAAAAGATGATACACACTGAATCAGCCTCGTTACTGTGTTTGTAAAAGCCCCTTTTCCTATGTTTGGTGACTGCCAATTAGGAGCTGATTTGAAGTTAGCAGCAAATTATAATCAACAAAAGCAAAAACTCAAAGCTAAATAGTCAACAAATAAAAATCATAAACCAGGGGCACAGTTATCACTAATAAACAAGAGTGACAGGGTTAAGGAGTCTAATCTTCTCCAAATCACAAAAGGATGAACAACAAGCTTTATTCATTTATTTCCAAGAAAGCAGGAGCAGAATGCTCGAAGAGAAACAAATGTATACGAAACCTGTGCTTACATGTAGATAGATGAACATACACACGATTCGAGCGTATGAGTGTACAAGAAGATTGTTTGTCCTTGTGAATGACTCTCGGTGGATGTGATGAGAGAGAAATATGGCGTGACTGCAGGTGTGTCTCCTCTTCATCCAGAGAGAGTGGATGCGCCTGACTGCCATCAATTCCAACAACACTCCTGCTTGGGACACTCACTGGAGCGCCCATCACTCTTTTACATTATCTGTTGATGGATCTATATTGTTACAGTATAGCTTCCACTTATTGCTCACTACCGGTTGAGTTAGCGCTATAGGCTGGTTTAGAGTTGGACGGATTATATTCTGTCAGTGGAAATACTGCATTACAGCCCGTTCTCACCCTCAGGGTGTCAAATACTGACATTATGTCAAAGGTTTGGGCATCAGAGAGATATGAACAAGGTGCCCTTTGGTGTCGGCACTGTGATGATTTGGGTTGAAGAAGAAGGTCAATGGGGATGAAGTCAGGATTAGTTAGATGAAACAAATACACCAGGGACTTGACTTGTGTTTGGGTCTGTGAGAATGCAAAAGTAAATGTTGATTTAAGTTACTGTGGAAATGAAACGCATTTAACTTAATGAATGTGACTTCCATGACATACGCAATGTTGTCAAACAAAAAATTACTTATTCTGAATTAAGCCACGATCTTTTCCTAACCCTAAAACTAACCAAGTAATTTTGGTGGTTAAACCTAACCAAATTGCGATGAAGTCACATTTAAACCAAATCATGATTTTTTTGCTAAACTAAACCATGAGGTTTTTGTTTCCCAAACCAAGGTTACCTTATGTGTAGGTTTAAGACACCAAAGGGCACTTTTTGCCTGTCTCTGAGACACCAATGGGGTTTGACAAAACAGGTGTATTTGACACTGTGGGATGAAAACGGGTTGGTATGACTAGAATCCTTCTTTGAATGGTAAAAGCATAGCATCAATATTATAACAAAATTGTAAGTGCATTTTTTGAGGCTTTAATTTCCAATTGTTATAATAAGAGTGTAATATCCTAACACTTCTTTTTTTTCCCTGCCAACTGTTGTGCATTGCGCCTGACTTTTAAACTGTTACATTAAGTCCAGGTCCATGTTCAGTTTAGGTAGATCATGTATTGCTGCAGACAAGCTGACTGCTATCTGCCCTTATTCATGAATCTATACAGCTTCTTATCTTCCTCTCATTATTGATTTTCCTACTTTTTGAGCCTCATACCACAAAACGTCCACTACTGGTTCCTTCACTGTCCACTATTGGTTCTTGTCTCCGAAAGGGCAGTGAACCAAGTAAGGCATGAACATTTTCTTTTTTTTTTTTTTTAAAGGTGTGCCGTTGTCTTTACAAATCCTAAAGAATGCACAACATTAACAGGATTTCAAACAGAGAGCACATTGTTGTGTTTTTAACTATACAGGTAAACCATATTACAGCATTTGTCGTATTTGAGAATGAAAATTTTGCTTCACAGTTTCATTGTAACAGATGTGTCATTCAAAGCGACTGCAGGCTCATTACAGTGGGTTTCTAATCCTGCTTCAGTGGTAACGGGTGGCCTTCTATTTGCATAAGCCAACTGGCCTCAGAGGGAATTACAGACTGGAGCCAGCAGCCCTTTATTGCCGGATTCATGTCAATACATCCATCTTGTCAGCTTAGCTCCCAACATGCAGATCATTTAAGTGGAAGAGTGAGCCAGCATTAAGAAAGGATTATAGAATCTTAAAGGTTAAACATTGCCCGACCCAGATCTTTTTTTCACCAGGAGGTGAACTGACTGGAGGTTTTCTTGTTATGTTGTGGGGTTTTTCTTTCTGTGGGGAACAGTGTTGATTCCAGAGATGTTTTAAAGTTGGTCTTTGTCTTGATGAAGAAATTCTTCAAAGTAATAATTAATCACATTTCGTAATTTACACTCTGCAGCAAATACTGAGGATCATCATTGTAGTCACCAAAATATAAATGAAACTATACTGAAAAATAATTGAACCATTCTGACCGTTTACATTATTCATATTTTTCTTGTGCTTTATGAGATAAAACATAAAAAATGCCCTAGTTACAATTAAGAGAAAAAGTGAAGTAAAAAAAAAAAGAAAAGTCCAAAACATTTAAAACTGTCTGCCTTTACATCAGCACTGTATTCATATGCTCTTATCATACTATTTTTTAGAAAACAAATACTCTTTTAGAGAGTAAAACACAATAAAGATCATTGTTGGTGTATACAAATTAGGATACAGATAAGGACTCAAGCATTCAAACATAACATTTTCTGAAGCACTGATTACCCTTACAATCTCCGTAACGACAACTGTACTTAATCTAACCCTTAATTTGAACTATTTTGTTAAACCATGTACCCCCTTAATCCCTCTCTGTGTCAGGCATTTTGACAGGCAGACCTGTACACTATCTGCATGGAGCCAAAGGCTGAGCCAAGTAGGGCTGAGTCATGCTGCAGGAGCATGCTACTAGATGTTAAACAGAACAGTTGCTGCCTGCTGAGTCAAACCCGCAGCTCGTATTAAGTTATTAAGCAGTATTTAGCCTGCGTGTTAGCGGATAGGTGGCAAGAGAGCAGTAGCTGTAATCTACTGCTGAAGTCAGGAGCCATATCCGGCAGATATAAACTCTGATTTCTCAACACAATCTGTTGGCCGGTAACTGTTATTTGATCAGGTTATTGATCCAACCTGCGGTGACTTTGACATGCTGCATGCACACTGGTGGAAGCTTGTGTTTTGTCCGAGTAGCAGGTTAAGTTACAGTTACTGCAGGTCATTTTGTGCACACATTAGTGTTTGGCTCGGAGTCCGGACCAGGTTCTGGCACTGCATCTCCTCCATTCAGAGTGCTGGAGAACCACTGTGCGCGTCCGCAGCCTAGCAACAGACAAGCCCATAAATCAGCGCCAAGGCAAGGGAAACGCAGGACAGACCAAAGACAGACAGAGGTCTTTTGAAAGTACGAGCGTTTTTCAAACAAAACACTCCCCTCTCTCCTCTTGTTTCCCTGCTGTCCTCCTCATTTCATAGTGCAAACACTGTGGCCTTTGAGTTGTCACACACAACAAGGTCCTATGAAGCATGTAGTGGAGGCAAGTAGATGGGATTTTATAAAACCCATTCACATACAGTATATGAATGGATTACAGGTTTGTATTCTTTTCTCGGAAAAAGTGACAGTCTTCGTGAATTCTAAAGTTCAGGAGCCACAACCTTAAAAGGTACAGTTTCTAGTTGATCAGAAGACCTCAGTGAAACATGATACAGGACTGTCTTTTGTACTTTAGGTGTCTGTCATACCTTACAATATTCATAGCAATCAAAGACTTTGAATTGGGTTGTTGATTTAATTGACTGGAGGAATATGGTAGTCACTGTATTGTACCGGGCATAGATCTTGACTTAATTCTGGAACTGTTTGGGCAGCCTTTTAACAATCAGCACTGACCACCATATATGCTAAAACTCTACCACCAATGCAACTGCTTTTAGAGAAACATGCTTAACTTTAGCTTTATCAGACTTAACCAAGGACACTGGTCGCTGAATTGTCTGCCCCTCAGTGTGGCTCTGCAACCGTTAATACAACAGTTTCCAGACTATCACCACAGTGAAGAAGACCGAAGCTGTGAGCAAAGGTCTGGAGGAGGCAGGGTCCACTTGGATTGGATGTTTGTTGAATCTTAAATGTGCACATATGTTTTTTGGCTGGCTAAATGTTTGGATTAAAAAGGAAACCTCGAGGACGTTCATTTGAGGATGTTCATAACACTTATTCAAGCAAGTGGCAAATCTGCTGCAAAGTGAATGCATCATTTGCCAAATTCTAACATTTCAATTCAGTTTTCTCTTTTCAGATTTTTTTTTTGCTGGTGGAGCTTAACTGCCTCAATGAGCTAATTGTTTCTGCAACCGTGTTGGCAATATTTACATACTTTAATGCACATTTCTAAGTTTTGCATAAAGTAGAAATGCGAGAAATACAATGTTTTTTTTCTCAAATAAAATGTCAAATTTGATGAGTGCAATGGAAATAGATCATTTGCAAGTAAATCATCCACTGAAGCTGCTGCTCAACTGAAGAGTTAAAAAGCAGCAGCAGACAAAGTGTTTGGTAAGCTTGTTTGTTTGTGCACCACCTTAAGATTTTGAAGAAGTGTGTGTAACACCTTCTGACCTTATTGCTGACTTTTGGGACAATTGGTGTTTAGGGTCACAACTCAAAATGAGAGAGTTGTCAGACCAAAAAAGTGTCTCAATTAATCCTTTCCTGTAATTTCAGGTGTTTTGACCTCATGACCTGACATCTCTACCTGGGAAATCCCTAATTGCGCCATCAGCAGATGCATCCACCACCCAGCCTCCATTTGTGGTTAATAAAGCTGCCATGCATCAAAGCCCTAGCTGGAACAAGCTGTTCAGAGCTGCCATGAGCTGCCGTGAACTGCTGTGAGGTGTTATGATGTGGTGTTATGATTTTCCATAACCTGGGGGGTCATTTGTCACCAACCTTAATGTGGTAGCTCTGAGTGAGTGTTGATGGTAAAGAGCTTCAGGGCCTGGAACTGAACCAGCAATGGGCCAGCCAAGACAGCAGCTGCACGAAGCACATGAGGAGCTGATGGCAGGTAGAGCAGGTGCTCCCCTTCAAATGTGGGCTTTTATCAGGCCTTAATGACAAAAAGATTATGATTGGCTGGTAAATATATATATTTTTATTCATTAATAATTTCAGAGAAAATGTTATCCTGATGTGGAAACAGGTCCCAAGGGGAAAGGTGACGAAAGCGAGACAAAGAACGAGCCAAGAAAAACTGATGATTAATTAATCGTATGCCAGTGATTTTGTGAGATGAAAGGTAAGATATTAAATGGGGGCTTTTATCGTCCCCAGGTGACATATGAACAGCTTTCTTTTGTTTTGTATACCTTCATATTTACTGGCGTATGTATTTCAAAAGTTAATAGCCCATTTCCTTTTCATTAAATGACAGATGATGATCATAATTTATATTATTTCTCCAACTGCCAGTTTCCATCTTTCAAAACACAAGAAAAAAATAAAATCAATGCTTTCAAGAGGATACAAGGAAAACAGAACATGAATTCATTTTTCAGTGAGCCATATTATAAGTCACTGCCAGTGTTTCTCACAAAAAATGTTCAAGCTATTGTCATCTTAAAGGTGCGGTGTGAAGTGCATCATACGTATGTGACTGACAAACAACCTTTTTAGAGGAGTACAAAAATATGCGCAACAATGCCGTCCAAGCCTCCACACAATCACAGTAATACTCACACACATCACAGAACAACCACAGATTATAGGCCACTTCTTCAGTAATTACTACTGGCCAGGCCTAAGGCATAATCTTGCAATTTCCTCTATGACGCGCAAAGCATGCAACTTCATATAGGCACCCAACTCCACAGGAATCCCCACGTCCTTTATAAAACTTGGAACACATACTTGTGATTCTTCAGATAAAAAGATGAAGCTTCACCTCTAGTGTGCCCGTCTTTCAAAAACAAACACTGTTTATGTGGGTTCATTTCCTGGTGGCCATGACAACTAAGCATTTGCCTTCCTCCTCTTTGACGTCACACACCTTTCTGCATCACGGTGGAACGCCGGCTGAACCACACAACCTCACGGTGAGAGATGTCCCTCTCACCAGGGCCCTTTACATCTCTGTCACTAACTTGTAGTATGATAACGTTTAAACCATTTTATTTCCCAGTAGAGTTTGGTTAATGTGTAATTTATAGAAGGTACTGAGCAAATAAGGAGGCAGTCAAGTCATTATGAAGCTTTACATAAGAAGCTGGTCTATGCTTACTCATGCATTAAAATGTCTGGAAATTAGGATAAGGATTAATGAAGATGTTTGAGTAGATGTTTATGAGTAGTACTCCTTGTGTAAAATAGCTGGAGTTCCCCTTTAGGTAAAGGCTCTGCTGTTTTTTTTTTTTTTTTTTGTAACAAATTGTAAAAGCTGGATACAGTTTCAAGGTGGAAACACAAGATTAGAGTCACCAATTCATTATCTGATCAAATGTGAAATATGTGGTAATTTTCACATGGAGGAAAACCCAGAATCAGGACTTAAAGGTAACAGATTTGTTGTTAAAGGGGAAGGGGAGATGGCTGAAGATGATGTGAGCAGGCAGGAAGGCATGGCTGGTGGAGTGAGTGACCAGGAAGGGCTGGGGGTGAAGTCCACTGGTTAGGTGAAGCAGATGTAGGCGACAACTGAAACACGTTTTACCACTCAGGTAGACTCAAGATGAAGACTGTATGAATGACTGGGATATTTAGGGAGAGAGCTTGATTAGATGATCAACTGCAGGAGTGGAAGTGAGGAGCCAGGAGTGAGGGAGCGCACACACACACACACACACACACACACACACACACACACACACACACACACACACACACACACACACACAGGGAAAAACAGTCAGAGATGGAACCACTCACAACAATATGGTCCCCGTCTTTACTTCTGTTCCTGAGTTACGGTGCTGAATGAGGGCCAGTGAAGTGTTTTTACAGAACATTATGATGTCACAGTAAAGCTGACCTTTGACTGTTTGGATATAAAATGTCATCACTTCATCATTATATCATATCAGACATTTGTGGGAATTATTAATGTTACGGCAACAAATGTGTCTCATAAGGTCACAATGACCTGACCACCAAATTCGTATCAGTTCATCTTGAGTCTAACTGAACGTTTGTGCCAAATTTGAAGAAACTCATGAGAATTACGCACGGAAGGGCAAACTGAAAAAATAATGCCTCCAGTCACAGCTCTCATTAGAGAAATGAGAAATTACTCTTGCTGTGTTAATCACAGTGAAGAAATGTGAGTCCAATGCAACACACACACTCAATTGATTGTGTTTCTGCACAGGTGACAACAGAGAATTTATGTTTGTACGTTAAGAGGGCTATATTAGTATGAAGGCTTTCAGCTACACTAAAGGCCATAGCATCTGGTATTATGAGTTACCAAGGTGGGCCTTACCCACATCCTTACACCTTACATTTTGACTCATCTGGGTTGGCTGTTACATTGTGCTCTCACAGTTTGACATTCGTGGCTATCTCAGGTTAATTAATTGCAGAGAGAAATATAAAAAAAAAAAGGCCATTAAGGACTCAACAACAGGGTTTCTAAGCTCCTCCTTCTTTTTCATTTACAATTGATAAGGCCAGTCTTCTTGACATTTGGCGATCAATCAATTTAACAAATGACAGCCTGTGACTGTGACATGTAAAAATACAAAAGTGGTATGGCGTAGAACACAGTCCTGTTCTCCTAGTTTTCTGTTTCATGGAGATAGAAGACATAATCTTGTAATTTCCCCCAAGCACCTGTTTTCAGTGCCGGGCCAGTGGTGTAGAGAGAGAAGCCTGGTCAGTTCATTACCACGGCCATCCTGTATGCCAACAGTGGTATGCACAAAACACAAAGCACCATGATGGGTCCAATGAAGGTGCAAGTCTGTGGTTAATGCCATGTTATCATTCACACTGCTGAAGAGGACGAGGATAAAGATGCTAAACCTTGGCTTTTAATAGGGATAGTTCCTGTTTGTCTGAAGTTCATAAATGCAAAGGCAAATATGAGTGGCATATGGAGTTTGCTTTCACATAAACACACCACCGTCAAATATAACAGTAATCGCTCAATTTAATTGCTGCGAGGTAACTTCCTTGTGGCTGGGCGAGTCTGTAAAACCAGGAACA
Source organism: Embiotoca jacksoni (assembly GCF_022577435.1). Classification (NCBI taxonomy): domain Eukaryota; kingdom Metazoa; phylum Chordata; class Actinopteri; family Embiotocidae; genus Embiotoca; species Embiotoca jacksoni. The sequence goes on along the minus strand of NW_027185381.1, from coordinate 8,603,387 downwards.
CTCTTCCTTGTTCCAGTAACAATACCTCGTTGTCCAGAATTAACTAATCTGCATAAGCATCATAAACTGAGCTACCGGCAGTTGCTCAGCCTAAAACAACTTCACCATGGTTCCAAACTAAATATTAATACAAAAAAAAAAAGAGTGCAGAAAGGGGAAAAAAGAAATGGCTGTAGTGAAATAGTGAAGGGAAAAGAGATCGGAAAGGAAGTAAAGTTGATCAGATGTGAAAGGTCCGACTTTCTAGGTCCGACTAGTGCAGGAAACTGTTGCCCCGCAGATCACTGATATGTTCCAGATATTCTGCAGACCCATCCTCATCTGCTTTCTAGCCTGTAAAGTAGACGTGATGGAGTGTGTTCTCCTGAGTCCTTATCAGCACACCGAGGTCTTTATTGTGAGGCCAGAGGAGAGGTCGAGGTGTGAGCTCTGTCTATTCACTGAAACAGTGTGTTACAGTATATGGGTTATTTAAAAATAGCACATTCAACAGGTCATGCACTTCCCTGCTTAATGATTTACTTCTTTTAACAGTACAATAACAAATCGGCCATAATATGTGGTTGTGTTTTATGGACTTTGAAAGGAATGTGAACCAGTTGCATTAATCTATAAATGAGTTTTAAAAGAGGAATATTTGTTTTAAAGATGTGTTTGGCTTTTTATTGGGTGTTTCATAAAACTTGAGACAGAGAAGAGTACAGGGTTAATTGATGAATTAATCAGCAAACACCAAACTTCAAACACTTTATTACAAAGCACATATATAACCCTTTATTGCGTTTTCTTTTGTTGTATAAGGGACTTTCAATATGGGAGGAATGAATAGTCATAACAGTGCCATGCCATCACACTGTTTTTCCCCTAAAAAGATCTGCAATAATGAAAATTAAATATTTGCATCTTTAACTATTATCCAGTCTATGTCATTTAATGAATCATTCAGTGAGAGAATTTCAAAGACAGAGGGAGAGTAAGAAAGGAAAGTCTGTTGCGGGCACCATGAGAGCTATACACAACACTGACACCTAGTGTTAGAGCAAGCAATCTCACTTCTACATTATTAATGATGTGGTGCAGCAAAACAAGACAGTACCTGTACGTGACACGTTATAACACAAGAAGATTCATGTAGGTATGAAAAACACAAACAGAGAAGTAACAGTTTGCTGTATGTTTGTGTTTCCCACGCTGAACTGTCAAAGCAAACAGAAGGGAGGCTTGAACCAAAATATGAATTAGAGAAGAGGTGAGTGATGCTGATACAATTAAATGTGACACTGTTCCTAAAACCGCACAAAGACAAATACACATCATATGTCTTCAACACATAAATATCCACATATGCAGACACACACACGAACAGTGAGGCTCTTAAAACCAGAGAGCAGAGAGTGATAATTATGCGTGTAAATTCCAGGACCCCTCTCAGCAGCTCTGCTGGCTGGTGTTGAGAGCTGTGTCCTACTGGCCCTGCTGGTAACGCTAACCCACATACACCCAGCTGTCACTGCTTCTAGCCCATATCTTACACTTTCACTGCATCAATGAAGTGTTGGCGCAATCTCATCTAAACATGTGTGTGCTGGTGTGTGTGTGTGTCTGTGTGTGTATGAGCTGAGAAAAAAAACACCATAATGATAAACACCCACAGACGTGGATACACACGGGTGAGGAAGCACTCAGACACGTTGGTGCGTGTTCTCAGTGTTAACTTTTTGCACAGGTCTAAATCAAACTAAAAATCTAATAGTAATGGACAGTAATGTGCGCAGAGGGGGAAAATAACAATTTCACTTGTGTTCTGCTTGCTACCACACTATCTGAGATTTTTTTTAAATCCAGGCTTACCTACATGAATGTAAAAAAACATAAATTAGGAATTAAACTTGACATTTCAAGTCTAATGGAGAGGAAATGTATATAAAGGTATTAGAAAATATACTGGTCCATTATTGAATAATAACCAAGTGTATGAAGACAGTGTTTGTTATTTGAATTCAATTATATATAAATAGTGCCAAATCATAAAATCACAAAGTCCTTACAACAGAACCTTCCAATATTAAAGAGAAGAAAATAACAATTCAACAAATTCCCACATGAATGATGGTTGGAAGGAGAAATCCTTTTTCACAGCAAGAAAACCTCCAACAGCAGGAATGAAAAACTCCCTTTAATAGGTAGAAAAACCTTCGACAGTAGGAAAGAAAAACTCAAACTCACATTTAACGAGAAAAAAAACAAACTGACAGCTGAAAAGAAAAATTCCCTTTTGATAGGAAGAAAAATCTCTGACAGTTTAAGGGCAAAACTCCTTTTCAACAGGAAGAAAACCTCTGACACTGGGAAGGAAAACCTCCCTTTAACAAGAAGAAAAACATTCAACAGGGGAAGGAATACCTCCCTTTCAACAGCAAGAAAACCTCTGACAGTGAGGGAAAACTCCCTTTTAATAAGAATAAAAACCTTTGACAGCGGGAAGGAAAATGTCCCTATAACAGGAAGAAAAACTTTCAACAGAGGGAAGGAAAAACTACCTTTTAACAGGAGGAAAATGTTCGACAGAACGAGGCTCAGAGGTGGGTGGTCATCTGTCTTGACTGGTTGGGTGAGAAGAGAGCAAAGAGAGAAAAGAACAGTATAGAGATACAAGAGACAATAAACTCTCCATATGGGCAAGGTATATCTGCAAAGAAAACGACAAAAAAAAAAAATTAGGAGAGAGGACTAAAGATAATGAGATTTAATGGTGGCATTTGTATCATGACCTTTCCTCTCGATGTTCACAAATGTATTTTCCTTTTTACATTTTTGGGAAGGTAAAGTTGTTCCACTTAAAATTGAGAAACAACAGACAACTTGTCTTCTACAACGTATTATACTGTGAAACTAGTAGTGGTAAAATGGTTGCATCAGTAGAAGAACATTGCAGTAAACCAATAAAAGTTCCGGGTGCTTGGTGCAGATTCATGCCTTTCAAAACTTTTCAAACCTTTGCCCAAGGTGCAATGATATATTTGCTATATTGACACATGCAGTATCAGACACTATCTCTCGGTTTGCTTACTGTGAATCATATCAGCAGATAGCTTATCTGATGTTCAATTTAGCAATCTCCCCTTTATGAGACTTGTTAGTCAAACTGAGTACATTCAGAGAAAATAATCTTTGTCCCCGGTCTAGTGTACAGCTCAGATAATCCATCATGAAAAATCACAATGGAGAAGTTACACTATTAAACCAACGGTTAGCAGACAATGAACATCCACCATGAACTCATTTATATCCACAGACACCCACTTTGATAAGGGACCATAAAATGACCCCCTCCTTCAACGATCATCCCATGAAGTCCTCCATGAGGTCAGCACGACCACCACAAACACACAAAGAGGTTTTTCCTCCTTCAATTTCTCCCATGGGAATTACAGCAGCGTGTTTTCCCTTTCTGCTGAATGTTTACTCTGGTAGGCATGGTGGTGGTTTGATGTCTGACGTGCAATGAGCCAAGACCGTCGTGAACACATTCCTCCCTATACCTAACTGATGAATGTTAAGCATGTAGATAAAATGAGCGCTGCTGAACCACACCGAGGCTACACCCTCTGGGCTGCTGCGCATCCCACTTAGCTGTCGAGAAAATGGTGCGTGACAAACATCGGGTTGAATTCACATCTGCATCTTGAAGCAGGGTGTCTGGATTGCTGAAAAGAAGAACGCAATTTATTGAACACAGCTCATGTCTGACTGGGCAGATGGCAATCACATAATGCAACTATTTTAGCATCTCTGTGGCAAGCAGGAATCAGCTGGTTTAGTCTGGGAGGTGACTAAGAAGCTGGAGGGAATTGAGAGCTCCGTGGCGACTGGCTCGGACTAACCTGGCCTATGGCAAACTGTCTGCAAAAGAGGCAGATGACAAACGCAGCAGAGTGGAAGATAGGAGGGTGGGTGGTGATGTGGGGAGTGGGGGTATGATTCCTGTTACATCATCTATGGCTGACAGACAGTGTGGCAGACTTATCTGTCTGTGGTCTCGGGTGGCATTTGTCTGGACTAGCAGTGAGTCACACTTTCTGTTTACCTCAACATGAACCCATAACTGAAGCTTCCCATTCGCCATCCAACATCCTCCATTCACCAGCCACATGAGGGCCGGTAGCAGGGGTGGCTTCCACCAGCGGGTTGGCATGTGATGCCAGGAATGTGCAGTGCCCACACCTTGCTAAACCATGACACCTTTCCTGTGGGGTAGGAGCTGGTTTCTTTCAAAAAGCTCTCAGCTGGAACCAGGAGAGCAAATATAGCCCTTCCAGTGTATCCGCTCTTTCTCTGGAGCAGACATAGGTCAAATAGTGTTGAAAATACTTTTCTACTGTTTGTTTTTGCCAACTGAGGTGCCAGATTTGTAGGATTGGGATAATACATTAATCCAAGGCTGTTTAGACAAGCACAGGAAAGTGCTTGGAAGAAAGTTTATTACACTTTTCAATGACAACTTAACAGACCATCTGGATTGATGTGATGTGGCAAACCCCAGCCACCTGGCTCCCTGTGACTGTTCAAATAAACAAAAGTCTTTGCTAATATCAAGTCTTCTCTCTGGAGGTGATTTACACAAAGTGTTCTCACTTTGGCACAGGCAGCTGTCATGGAAGAAAAATTATACCTGGGAGTTGATGCGGTTAACTAAGTATTGTGTCAAACTCCCATCTCAAAAGGAAACAAACAAACAAACAACAACGAGAAGAGAAAGTTCTCAATTCACAACATCTAAGACAGGGACATACATTTACTTTATATATTGATTAAACACATACATGAACCCATTAGAAATACATTAAATTCCAATGACTATTTGTCCATGAAATCTATGTTAAAATAATAATCTCTTCATTTAAATGAATGTCTGTTGACAAATGACATGAGTGATGTCTTTGCGAATGCCCTTCCTGCAACGGCTGCTTGGCAGTGGCTTCTATGACCCCCCATGAGCAAGTTCAACATTAACCAATGATGACAACATCCTCAACTGGTCAGGAAGCCCCATCAGTGGGACACAAACTGAGATTAGTGGCTCATCCCCAGTGAAAAGAGCCCCTGGCACTTTGCCTCAGCTTCCAAATCTAAACCAGCAGTGCTCTCGTGAGAATGACGGGGCTTGTGCCGCCGCCGCTGCATTAGCCCCCCCTCCGTCTCTGCCAGGCAAATGCCTCACCCATATCCTATTTTGTATCCCTTCCTCCCTCAGTCTGTGTTTTTGTCCTTCATCTAAGTTTGAAAGGAGTTCAAAGTTTGAAAAATTCCAAGAATACCCAACTGTAGTTTTGGCACACTGGAAGCTCATATTTTGTAACTAAAATCTGTGCAACTGAATCCACTCAACTGTCTGTGGCTATCTGCTTCTCCTTCTGTCTATCTCAGCCTGGAGAGGAGAGGAGAAAATCACTCTTTGCATCTCTGTTTACTGGCCTAAATGGAGGAAATCACAGCTAACAAGACAATGATAGAGCCAATCAGAAAAGCCAGGCTTTGCATTTGTCCCAACAATGGCCCTGGATTCATGCCATGAGGATGAGGCAACACTTCCAGTGGAGCAAGACTAATCACGAATGCAAATAAGCACAATGAAAGCAATGGGAGCAGGAGAGGTGCTGCAGCGTCCTTTGGTAAACTTCTGGGAAACAGCACTTGGCAAGAATCAGGGGTTCTACTTATCACTCAAAGGGAGACTGAAACACACTCGCTGCTGAGACAATGATGCAGTTCTGCCAGCCAGACAGAGAGTGAGAGGGGAAATGAATCCGAGGGAACAAGAGATTAGCAGATAAAGTTTGCAAAAAGGCAGTGTAATCATCTCTGCTAATTTGGCCGTTGCAGTTCGGGGCAACCAGATACACTCATTAGAGAAGGAACAACCTTACAAGCAGAGCGTGCTATAAAGCTGTAATCATCACAAGGAGAGATGTCACCAATCTTTGACAAAATGCTTTGGAGAGATGAGCAGACTGTGAGGAAGAAATCTTCATGTGTGATGTGACAGCTTTATTGGGATTGATCATGTTTGAGTTGTGTGGTGAAACCTCCAGAGGGGTATCACTAACTCGAGTCTGGCAGTGCAACCGATATTGCTTCATCTCGCGTTGAACTCTGAGCGCTGAGCCTGGCATTCTTCATTATTACTGGAGATTGTTGTATGTGCAATCATATGCAATAGGATATATTGACAATAAAAGCCTATACATTGCATAAATCTCCCACAGACACAACAAATGGCAAAATATCAACACAATAAGTGTGCACGCAGAATACACTAAGTATACTGTTGAAATACACGGAGTTATCCAAATGTAAAATAAGAATTTATAAACAAAATAACCTCTGTATCAAGTAATAAGGATGTTACTATGCCTTATTATGTGATTTAGAAATTTGTTTAGGTTCGAAGAGATCAGATCCTGGTTCAAGTGGTTGTACCATCCGGGGTTCAAACTGTAAATCTACAGTTGGAGATTTAGAGAAGTACACCAAGGCTCCTGGCACGGAGCTGAACCATTCAGAGCAGAGACTATCTGGAACACAGAAGAGTGTGCCAGTTCACACTAAAACATAAGCAAATACTCAATGAATGAGCCAGCTTCCAGGAAAAGCCAGAGCCCAGTGGAGATAGCTGCTAATCTGAGCATGAAGCAGAAACCCAAACAGAGGGCGACCGCAGGGCAGGCCACCCGAGCACAATGGCCAAATGCATCAGACACCTTTGGGTGATACTAAACCGCAGAACGGGCACGAAGCCTGGGAGCGACGGCAATAGCAGAGCAGCTGTAACCCACCGTTGAAATAACTGACCACACGGAGAACGTCTGTGAAGAATAACCATTCAGTCGCTGAGTGTAAGGAACAAAGAGCTCTATACATTACTTTAAAGGAGAAGAATTCACTGAGTGCTCACCGCCCTTTAACAACGGGCTGACATTCCGGCAGTTTTTCAGTATAAAAAGAATCCTAAATGGGATTAAAATAGTCGTGTAAATTCGGGGAAAAGCAGATATTATTAAAGGTTTGTTTGCCAAATGAGACAGAGCGTTTAGAGAGGAAACCACATCGTATTGTGTAAGAATCTGCGGTACTATAGGTCATCATTAACATTTTGTCACTGGATAAAACATGCACTTTTGGGGTTACTTCTTACTGAGCCTGAAAATGTGTAGGATTATGCTTGGAGATGGTCGAGTCCACCGCCAAGATCAGCTGCCTTTTTCTTTTCATTATTATTATTTTTTTTTAGGCAAATCATTTTGGAACTTTTGGTAATTTTTTTTCCCTCTCATATGATTAAACTTTAGAACAATTCTCATGATCCATGATCCTGGATCACGTGCTGTCTCAGTGATTTAAAAGGTGACTCATTTAAACGTATATGCAAGTTTTCGGCAAGAAAATTTCCAAAAACTACAAAACCTATGTTACAAATTTGCGTTGAGTTGTGTACCCGTGTTACCCCAAATGTTTCTGAAGCACTTTTGTGAGTTACGTTTGTGAACTTAATAACCCGATTTGGTTTAGAAACAAAAACTAGGCAGGAAATAATTATGGACTCACTTTGTAACGGCTCAACTGTGGTGGAGCGGTTCATGTAAAGCGCAAATGTGTGGGTGAACCAAATACCCAAGAAGATTATAGGACAAGAAGAGAGCAAATATGATGGTAAATATTGGTGTGGACTTTGATGAAGACAACAACTCCCATGATCACACGCTTCTTAACCATAGACTGTGTGTAGGTTTATAAAGTGAGGCCATTGTGAAAGTGCCATAAAGTGCAACACTGAGGGCCACCAGAAGTTGCCTCCAAAAAGCCTTTGGGTCCATAGTTTCCCATTCAACTTCTCATGAAATTCAAAGTCAATCATTTTTTCCACCAGTCAATGTGGTGTTATTTATTAAAGTTACTCCTTCTTGTTAGTTTTCTGGTTTTTCAGTCATCTCTTCCTCTTAACAGTGTGATTATTTTGTGCAGTTCAGCATGATAACATGTTAGATCTACCGTCTCTCTCGCTACCACGTGAATGAGCACGAACCAGGGCTTGTACATTCAGTTTGTTTTTTTTAAGTCCACATACACACTGGACTGCTAGTGGTCCATGGGAAGATATTTACTGAATTTGCCAAGAAATGTATTGGATCCGAATCGCAGATTATACCTTTAATCAGTGCATTTGTCAAGGATATGTCATCCAAAGGTGCTCTGTTCTTGGAAATATTTTAAACTACTGAGCACCATAACAAACTATCTTCCTCTCTGAAAATAAATAATTAAAGTATTATTAATATAAGCACCCCAACACCTCTGAGGGAACACATGCAAATGCTGACAGGCCTGAAGATGGAATATTTTTGTGCAGGAAAAATATTCACTCACTATGGGATCTTTTGCAAAAAACATTTTTACAGTTCCCAAGGTGGTGCATATGATACAATTAACTTTTATGTGTCTACATTGTGGCACAATGAACAGTTTCTGAATAAAATATGAATCCCAGAAGAAATTGTTTTGCCTCGTTGCAGAAAATACAGACAAATTACAAGGTATCTGTGGTACATATAATCAAAACCCTATGGTATCTCATGTCAGATTGTAAGTATTTGCACTGCATTATGGTGCCTTTCTATTATAATGTTGTAATGTTGCATACTAAATTGTATTACAAAGAAATTGGTAAAAGTGGAAAAACGTTTTTCTTTAGAAACCAAAATGATCATGGACATTCATAAGTCATTCAATGAACCACTTTCTCAGCAAAGTCCGACAATGTCCGAGGATTCCTTTCACAATGAAATGGACAATTACAGAGAGGGACGAAAAGTCTTCTCACACCACTGTAATTCATATTGACAGGAAGACAATAACACTGTGGTTGTTCCACAAACAAGTGGAAAACACAAATGTGGGCTTTCCCCATATTTTTGTTTGTGGAAAAGCCTGTTTGTCCTCAATATGTCACATTCTTTGCCATCAGTGGCACAACGCACCACATGGCCTTGAGCTAATGTTGTGGGTTTCCTCATAGGAGTAGTCGAGCATATTTTACAAACACACATTTCACACAAACATGTGTTGCACTGATCAATTTCTGCAAACATTTTTTTTTTTTTGTGGAATGTTCACACAGTCGGTAGAAACAGCACCTCTTGAGTATTATAATTAATTCCTAAGAAAATGCTTTGAAGCAAACACTCACACGCATGAACACGGAAATGCATTTAAACATTCTATTGCCCACCCAGAAGGAAGTAAGCACCACATAAGAAAATAATACAGTAAACAGGAAACAAGGGGCGTAAGAAAATGCATTCTGCAGTTCCAGCTCCAGTCTGTCCTCAGTTCAACATCTATTTCTGGAAAGACTGTGAAAACAGTCAGCCGGCTATCACTGCTAAAAAAAAAAAAAAAAAAGAAATAAAAAAGTCTACTCCTGGTTTTGGAATGAAATAGTTTAATATCATATAGTCAAAGAAATGACAAGTCTAATGAGCGACAGTAGATATGTCAATGTGATGTTTGTGAGCTCAGTAAAGACCATAAAGAAGGCCAGTTTCCACTTTATTGTCCACAGCTGTCTACTTGAGTCACTAGCACAGTAGATTGGCAAGTGGGCAGACTTTTCTTTTTTTTCTTTGCAGACCTGGCTCTTTGCCAGCTTTTGGTTCCTGTCATTATCTGTGCTTTGTGTCTTCAGTGAAGGCCACATGCATGTAATGAATAGGCAACTCTTTTCCATTAAAATAATACCCTCATCAAGCAGTCTCCTCTCAGCAAAGTTGCATCTGTGCCCAACTCAGCTCCGTGCTTCAAGACAGCTCATGGAGTGCGGGCCAAAGGCTGGAATTTTAATTGTTTCACGGGAATCAGCTAGTTAGTCATTCAAACAGGATGGCGGAGGACAGCTTTCCATGAAAGATGATGAGCAGATAGAAAGAAGGGATTTACGAAATGTTGTTGTAAATTAATCCTGGACAAACCACGGCTTTGGAAAGTTTTGCTTTGTTGAGATGAACTACAAAGGGTGGACTACAAAGAGGAGTGGATTTGAAAGAAGAGGTTAGAAGGACAGTGAGAAGGGGGTTGGTGGCTACTTGTGAAGTTTGCTAAAGGAAAGGTGCATCCTTTTCAGTCTCAGGGAGATTAGACATTTTCTTCAAGTGACAAAACACCTTATTAGCCTCTGCCTGACCTCTGAGGATTGACCTTTGACTTGTGACCCCGACACCACTGCGCTTTACTCCTGTTGGGAGTCATCAGCTTGAGCCTTTTCATTACAACTAAGGTTGTGCCAAAATGCCAAAAGAGAGAGAGAGAATGTGATGATTGTCTGGGAGTATACGGGACAGATGACAGGGATAGAAGGGAGGGAGGAGGGTGTACAACAGAGAGAAGAGTTTAATTAGAGACACAGCACCTCTGGTAATCCACTCTCCCCCCCATTCATAAAGAGAACAGGGGTGGGAGGGATGGGCAGGGAGAGATGAGACGTTTTTAACAAGAGGTCAGAGAAACTTTGGCTTAGAACATGGGCCTTTATCAAATCCACTGGCAAATCCGCAGATTAGTCCATTCCATTGTTTTCAGGAAGTCTGCTCCCACCAACCCAGAATGCAGGAGGCGGCTTTAGGAACTTTGCAAGAGATCTAAGCCACTAAACTGGACGGCAGAGAGCGTATGTGTGTGTGGGTACACATGTGCATGTCTGTGTCTGTGTGTGCTCGTGAGGGGATGACACAGTGAGGAAGGGGTTGTCAGGAAGCTCAAACGCAAAGCTCTGACCAAAATATTCCAATGATCGCTCATGACTCTCTGGCCACCAACACAAATGCAGACGGCGGGCCACTTTCCCACTGTGACCTCTCCATAGATAATATGTACTTTGGACACTGTCATCCCTCATGGTTTCATTAAACCTTTTTAGATATTTACACGGCCTGCTGAGCTGTTCTCTATAGAGTCAATTTGGTCAAAATGTGAAATTCTCCCCCTTGAATAAACACCACGCTTTCTTCCCTGCAGAGTCACTTCACCACAACCGAAGTCACTGGTATTTGATATAGAGCAATGGTGAAAACACTTGTGGACAGCAACAAAAGTCAGGGGACTGTGAATCAAATATTCAATTACTGCATTCTGACGAAAGCATTTTCCTTTTCCTTCCTCTTCATCTCCTTTACCTGTTACTTTCACAATGCATCTTCAGCATTGGGCTTCCTGTGCTATTCAACTTGGGGAAATGGGGCATTAGAGTGATGACAAGGAGCAAGAATCACTGAGTTTGCAAAGACGGCAGTGAATCTGTCTCAGCACACTCCTGCACCTATTTGACGTAGGCCTCTTTCAACTCCCAAACCAGGATCTAGGAGAGAAAACACATTAGCAAAATAGGCAGAGAGCCGAAACACAAAAGGCAAATGATTTATTATAGCTTTCAGCAGAAATACCAGCGGAGGAGTGCAGGCCCTCAGGTGCTTTTCTGGCAGAGTATAGAGGAGGATAAGAGAGTCAGTGCTGAGAGATGCGCTGGAATGAGGAGCCTGGGAGTCGTTGGAAGTAGGTAAGCAGAGAAGATGTTGGTAGCTCTCTCTGCAGGTGGGGACTTCAGGGAAAGCTGAAAGAAAGGTGCTCCATCCAATGAAGGGTAGCTGGAAAAGGTTTTTGCCAAAGGGATCTCAGTTGTTTTCTTAAGCATCACGGTTTCCTGACCCGCAGGCTGGTGGCTTTTGCTCTTGTCTGCCGTCACTGATTACAATCTTGAAAATACAAGAAACCTTGACACCTGTGGTGAAGTACATGATAAGAAAAGGGGCATCATTTTCCCTGTGGAAACTTAGTCATGATAAATGAAACGTGTTTCTAAACAACGGGGATTATTTGGATGTCCCACTCGTGCTCCATATTTTCTTATAACTGTGAACATTTAACAAACTAATTGTTTGTAGATGAAAGGTTAACAAGTGCAATAAATACTAGGATGTTGAGAAAAGACTTTTTGTTAAAGAACCAGCACCACTGGTCTGGTGTAGTAGACACCTGCACATTGTGGTTATGTTGCGTGTGCTGTGAAGTGAGGAAAGAAAATATTTTTCCACTTTTTAAGAGCTTGAAGATCCAATCATATTTAAAGTGTATGTCATGCAGGAGAACCAATAACTCGTTCCGAGTTATATCGGTCGACCAACAATGTCAACTCAAAGCCTCGTTTTGATCTGCTACCGTTAGCCCTGTTAAAGTTACTCTCAGCTCCCTCTCATTGTGGTTCCTCTCCCTCCTGTCGTGGGTGTGGTCTCCCTCACTCCCAGCTCCTGACTTCCACACCTACTGCTGATTACCTCCTCCGACTCCCTGGCAACACACCTGCAGCTTATCATCTAATCAACCCCTCTCCATGATATTCCAGTCTTCACCAGATCAAGTCAAACGTGGTCAAATTCCTTCAAGGCCACCTAGACAGTGAACCCAAGTTAATCCTTGTGTCACCTGATCAGTCGGCTTCACCACATCTGCCTCCCCACAGCTCACGCCAGCCTTGAGCCTGCCCTTCCTGGCTACTCACGCTGTCAGTCCTGCCTACCTGCTCTCAACAGCTACAACCGTCTCTCTTTCCCCTCTTAGCCAATAAAGAACAATTGGTTTAGAAAAGGATGAGCGCTCAGATTTACTTTCTGGGAATTTTCAAACTTCATACAAAAATCTAAGTAGCCAATGGGTCCTCAATCTCGTATTAAACATTTGAACCCGCTACAGCACACTCTATAGAGACGGAGAGCCATTGACTCTGTATTTCGTCAAGGCGCCGACTTGTCATGTCTGTCTGTTAGCAAACTACAGAAAAATGCCTAAAGCTGCTGTGTGGTGGGATGCAAATACTAACGGGATAAAGAACACAGAACTAAGTTTTTATGAGCTGCTGAACCGAAGCACTGAACTTTTAAAGGTATATTATGTAACTGTTCCGCACTAAAATGTCTAAAAACAACTGGGAGCCAGCAGTTAACTGCTAAAGATGAGTATAGAGTTGGCTGACTGAGCGGTAGCTAACAATGACTTTCTAAAATGCTCACCTTTGGACAAACTCCAGTTTCAAAAGTCAACTTTTTGTGCCTTGGTGTTTGAGCCAACATGCTTGGTGGAACAATTCGGGGAGTAAACGGTATTGCGGTCTTTATGAATCTCTGCAATATAAAGATGCTTCACATCTGCAAACCAACTAGGACGGCCCCAGGCAGTCCGGTGATGGCCGTGAAGACAGTTTTATTTTTTCGTAGATGGCCAAGATCTGGAGGAAACTTTTTTAACTGTTGGACAGTATTACACATTGTTTAATGTAGCCCATAAATCCAGCCACTGATGAGTAAGAGCTTCCCTATTTCTTAGCACTGTTTAGCTGCTTATTCCCAGCGGTCTGTTTAAGATCTTAAGGGTTAAATGATTAGTAATGGCAGCGTGAGACTGTCTACACTAATCAAAAGGGTATCACATTGAAAACTACCCAAACTCAGTATCATTAAATGTCAATATTTTTGACCCACCTACAAACCGTCATTTTTTGTCGTCCCTGATTTCATTACATAGATGTTTGTTTTTTGATCTAATTTAATTTGTTGACTTATTCATATTGCATTTGACATATCTTGGAGACACAATGGAGTTTCAAATTGTACAAGACACTTAATTTCATATCAACAACACCATAACTGTTCAATTGTATGTTTATCATATTCAATAAACAACATCAACAACAAAACCCTACAACTCACAGTTGCCAAAGTTTTAGGTCGATCATCATTTCGAGCTTCTTACCAGATAGGGTTTGTTCAGTTGTCCCTGAAAAAAATACAGTTTTTCTTTGGTCATGTGAAAAAGATAGTCCAAAGACAACAATGATCAAAATAAAAAAAATTCCCACTCAAGTTTTACAACCGTATTTGCCCCGGAGACTGTCAAAGTCCAGACTTCATGTGTGAGACCATCAGCTTCTGTAACTCATGGTAGCCCCTCATTAAGCATTAACTTTAATCCAGTTTGGGGTTATTATGCATATTTTCATTTCACACCATACAGTCTTTATTTGCTGCATAGAAGACTAGCTTATTTCATTGATTATCCTGTTGTGGTTCAGGTATACACAACATTACGTATTCTGTTTCTTTACAAGGCAAGAAAGCTACATCCAACTTTGCACTGCAGTTAAAGCTAGCCAAACCAGGTTGCCCACAATGCAAAGTATTGGTCAGGTTGACTAAACAAAGCAGGGTTTTTGTTTGGGTTTTTACAGTGTCACGGATGCCAAGTTACTCATTTGTCATGTCTGTAGTTGTGTCTGTGTATTTTCTCAATGTAAATCCGAGATGTGGAAAGGTTCAAACACTCCTGTGATGAAAATAAACATGACTTTAATTGCTTGCAATTTGTTGTCCTCTCATGCACTGCATAAAGCAAGTCTGCCTCTGGAGCTTCCCTCCGTTTGAGTAATGCTCATTCACAGGACTGCACATTAACATCCACTCTCAGTATTCGTTTTCACACACATCTCACCAGTGTCAAGTCCTGCTGTAGTTCTAAAAACGTCATTGGCAACTTGAAGGAAAAGCAAATATTTAACTAAAACTTAAAAATAATTTTCCACCTCACTAAGAGAGGACCACACAGACATACACACTCACACCAACACATATGCATGCATGCGTGTTAAACTCTCCTCTTTTACTCGCACGTCTCTCTTTCTCTCTTACACACACACACACACACACACACACTCACACACACACACACACACACACACACACAGTTCTGCTTTCCTTCAAAGCCACATCCTGAATATCCTTCCTCAGGGGAGAAGATTTACACTGTGGTTGTCCTTCAGGTAAACCATAAGAGCTCTGCACTGAAGCCTCCACTCTCACAAACCCCTGATTTTTGACTTGGTTTACAGTAAAGGGGATAGAGTGGAAAGAATGGAAAAGTGGAAGATCTGCATTTGGGTATGACATTATATTAATAAGTTTTGCAGAAATTTCAAACTTGCATCCACAGGGCAGTGAATCATTCCTTTCAGACATTATAAGCAAACTAGTAAACACATGGAAAAGGGGGGGGGGGGGAAGAGACATTACAAACAGCAGTGTAGACTATAGGGTGTTCTTACGTACTGCATATTATTTGGATGGGCTCCACCAGGATCTTAGGAGAGGCTTATGGGGGCTTGAAGAGGGCAGCCAAGGCCAGAGCAGTGGAGGAAGCTAATCCAAGCACTGCACATGATCCAGGTTAACTATACTCGGTCATTGTGGCTTAAGTCAGCTGTGCAAGCAAAACGCATAAAGTGAAAAGCTATTTTCAATTGCCTTGGTTGGTACCAATGTTAAAAAAAATTCTAGCATCGCCAACAGACTCGCTATCAACTTCCTACAATACTGAATTTGATTGTGGCTGTGTAATTTTACACTCCATATTTGAAAGAACCTGGACAGTAATTTTACTGCATTCCAGAGTGGACCAAAGGAGACATACGCCATTGAAAGTGCAAGTCAAAGCATTCAGTTGCCACCAAATTGGCCCTGAACATCAAAAACAAAAGGCAGTTGTCTTTGTTTTTGTTTTTTTCAAGCTGTGATTCACCAGCCACATTGCTGTAGTGCAGAACATTGAGAAAATATGACACGATTCTATTTCGCAAGCAGCAACACAAGTCAAAGCAACTGAGCTTCACAAGGCATAGCCAAGGAAAGTAAATGAGTGTTGATGCTTTGACTTGCGGTTTGCAGTGCATCTGCATGTGTCTGCACAGAGGGTCAAGCCTTGGGCTTCACCAAACTTTACTGCCAAAGCTTTCCAATCTGAAAAAAGGCAATGAGTGATATTTCTGTGATTTATCATGCAGATCAGGAGAATTTAAAAAATCTTTTCAACTGAACCCGCTGCAACTCTGACATTTTGGGTGGTATTACACAATATAGTAATCTATGTAGAAGTATTTCTCTAAAATTCAGGGGTGTGGTACTGTGCATTTTTGCCATTCCAAACTAGTCATTATATTCAATTCATTCTGACACTGATACAATTTTACCAATCATATTGTAACAGCCTGTTCTGATGATTGGCTAGCAATAAACACCACCCACCTATGACAGGGGATACCAATCTACACTAAATGATGCTTTAGTCTCCTACAGCCAGCAGCGTGTCAGCTTACACATCATCAGCATTCCTGAAGTCATGCCCAGTGCAAAGGTCTGTTTACACTGCCATAATAACACAATTGTTCAAATGGGCTGTATGAAATATGAAATGAAACGGGAGAGGAATGGAATCCAGTTGGACACGCTTGGTTTCAGAGAGGAAAGAATCGCCTGTCTCGCCTTGTTTACCATACGCTGGCAAAATAAATCATAATGCTGACAAATGTACGTTTCTTTCCAATCTACGAGCACATAATGCCTTTGTGTGGTTTCTTTTCACAGGGCACTCTGTCAGATGCAATTACATACAGCAAACTTTCTTAGAAATAAACAAGTCACAATAGAGGTAGCAATGCACTCACGGTTAAATTGTTGCCCCGTGGGCTGCATTTAATGCTGTTTACGTTGTAATGCAGTGAGTGTGTGTACAGTGTGTTATAATAGGATGTCTGTAATTTGGCATTTTCAGTGACCTTGGATACAACACATTGTCTAACTAGTCAGTATGTATGTTTTAATGCTCAATATCAGAGTCCACGATTACATTACATTCAGTAATAGCACATAATTCCCCATGTTTTAATCTCGCAGGTCTGTCATGAACTCTCTACTGTCCTTTCTTTAATATAGGTCTTTCATAAAACGTGCCAGGATTAGACTTGCAAGTGGTCTCGAAACATAACCAATTACTACGAGTACCGAGGCTTCCAGATGAATCTTTCTACACAGCAGGTTTCAGGGAACTCGATCCAAAAGCACAAGGCTGGGCAAGGCACAGAGGGGAAAAAAAAAGTGTTTTAGTCTGTGGCATTTCTGTCAAGCAGGAGATAAAAATCAGTATATTGTGTGATGGAGAGGTATGCGCGGCTTTCTTCGAGTGGAATATTGAATAGTCCAACAAAACAGTTGATTTCTGCCAGGGCACACTAAGACTTAACACTCACACTATTACAAAATTATTCACATAAACCTGTTGCATCACTGGCAGGTGACGGCACAATGCAGCTACTATGTTGGTGTTGGTATTGTGGTGTACTGTGGGATAGTCAGAACGAGCAGTGGTTTACATTTAACTATCCTGTATTTTCTTGTAATATTTTTCCATTGTATTGCCCTGAAATACTTGTGTAGATGTCACTCTAAATCCTTATATTGCCTGCCATTACTCAACATCTCTCCATGAGGTTGAATGATTATGGATAGTTTTACAATAGGTAATGTTAAGCCAAGCAATATGTCACGTAATATACAAAACACCAGAGTGCGCCAAGCAAAAACCATGTTATTGTTCATATGTGGTCAGAGCATCGGCTTCCCACGAAACAAGGCTCCAGGGGCCAAATGTTGCTGGATTTGTGGGCAGGGCCACACTGCAGTTTGGCCATTGCATGTGTCATAGATCTGCCTGGTCCCCTGATGGTGGAACAGTGTGTCCAGGGCTTGACTGAAAGGGAAAGCTTCCTGAGGTCAGAGGAGTATAATGCACAAGCTGGCTCTCAAATAAAACTGGTTTGTTTTTCTTCAAAGAAGGTTGAGGTTTTTGGGTTTTGGTCCATCACCCCCACACCACACCACCTCCACTCCTCTCCATTTGTTACAATGGAAGCTTTATGGCGTATGCATTTTGACCTTTTTCATTTTAACTCAAGGTGGTGATTGGCAGAAAACGTGTTTCATTGTGACTGGAGCTCTGGTTTGGTCCACTGAAATGTCAACTGTGTGTGGATAGCGTGAATAAAGTGCCATTGTTGAAAAGGCTTTTGACATTAAAATTGCTATGCAGAATAAACAGCAAATTATACATTGAATTAAAAAAAAAAAACATTTCCATGAAATGCCAACTGGTGAATGGCCATTACATAACCACATACCAGTTTAGCTTTGCCATTTGGGAGGCTTCACAGTTTGATGAACATTTACATTTTTGCAAAATATTGTAATTTAACAAATGAGCACTCAATGAAAGATGAGACAGAAAAGTGATTTTCGCTCTAAAAAAACATTCATCATCAATTAACTATAATCACTTTATCCTGAACATGGTCACGGGAGGCTTGAGCCCCAGCTGACTATGTGCAAAGGCATAGTACACCTGGACAGGTCACCAATACATTACGGGGCCAACACAAAAACACAGACAACCATTTACGCACACACATCACACCTACAGACAATTTAGAATCACCAGTTAACTGAGTGCATGTCTTTGAACCGTCGGAAGAAGCTGGAAAACAGAAAAAAAAAAAAAAAAACAAGCACAAGAGGAATATACAAACTCCACTCAGAAACGCCGCTTAAGTAAGTAATGTTACGTATGACATGTAAGTTACTTTAGGTACATTCCATAAGTTAAATATGTTACATTTTATAAAAAGCAAAAGAAATCCACATTTACTGTTGCTTTCTCACAGACCTGAACTCGTGGACGGAAGTCCTGTATTTGTTCCAACCAACCACCCCCGACCCGCTCCTCACGCAGACTTCGTCACTCGTTCTACTTCGTCACATGACGTCCGTCTCCCCCTTCGTGGTCACAGTCGATGCCAATGGGCACTGGTGCAAATCTTCTCTGACACCAATGGATTTGAAAAACTTCACTATTTGACACCCTGGGAATGAGAACAGGCTGGTCATATATGAGAAGCTAGGTTGTTTATTTACTCTTCTAACACTATAGTAAATTCTGTGGCTGAAAAAGGAAGACATGGAGAATAAGTTGCTCTCGTGTCACATCACACTTAAGTGTTAATGTACTCTCTTAACCTGGAGATAGCGTGGATCCAAAAATAGTTAAAGCTCATTGGGTGTAATGGTCAGCAATGGTCAGTAATGGCCGGTGGTTTGGCGAGATTTGCTTCTCGTTACACAGCTCTTCCTGTCCACACACAGAGTGTATAATAGAGACTTCCTCACACATTGGAAACCACTCCACTCTCAGCAGCGGTCTTGAGTTCTTGTTTTCTCTCTATCCCCTTTCTCATCTCACTCTTTCTTCCATTCTTGCTTTCTTTCAGCCTTTCCCATCCTCTATCTCACTCTTTCCTTCTACATACTGACCTTCCCAGGCTAGTCTCAGTCTTTATATTTCAGGCTTTGAGGCTACATCTGAAACAAAAGCAAAATTATGGGTCTGGTTTGGCTTGAGGAAAGCGCAATGACCCCGGCATGTGGTTTTCTTAGGCCAGACCAGAGAGAGGTGAGGTGGGGAGAAGAATTTGTGTGAATCTAGCTGTGTATTTGAAGAAAACCCTAACCACAGCTAATTTGAATGTGTCATTAGCAGGAGGGGATGGGGGGGGATCTAAACTTGGGCTGGCCAGTGATGGAGTACAATCCACACACTACCGAAGACACCACTTGTTTTCCCTTTTTTTGTTAAGAGAGTTTCGGGGGAATTGTAGGGGCCATAGCCTGGAGAGTAAACACGGTACTTATCACCTCATAAATCGACTCACCTCTTCATCACTTATTCAATACATGAAGCTGCTTGAAGCTTCTATGACTTTTCTTACTTGTTGCTCATCATGGTGAAGAGTGAAAGAGTGGTACTATGCAAATCTAGATGGGTATTACTATCAAAAACTCACATGTGTCCACTTCCATAATTTAAAAAAAAAGGATTGTTGCAGGTGTTGAAGCAACAAAAGGTACCCCTTAATGCCCATTTACAAAACAAAACGAACACTTTGGTCACATGGATTTTATACTTCCAAGTTCATGGCTTGACATCCCATTGTTGTTATACATAAAAAAGAGCAAATACAAAGATATAAAAGGAGAATGGCGTATTTCGAGACATTACACAGATGGATCACCATAGAGTAAAACAATCAGTGAATAAAGCTCCCAGCTTCTTCCTGTGTCTCTGAGAGTTTCCTACAGTGGGCCTGCATCGTACTGTGTGGTCTTGAACCCTATTTAGACCTAGCGGGTGACCACTGTACAATTAGGTATGCCATGTTTCACAGCAGCAGTAAGTGGAATTCCTGTCAATGGAGGAGACCTTCTCATGTTTACTGCTCACATATTCTTCCTTCCATCCGTGGCACTGCACCCAAAGCTGGCTTATGCTTGATTGTATCATGCGGTATAAAAAAACACAATTATAAAACCACATAACACACTGTGTTTATGTAACTGCAGATCCTCCAAGGGAAGGGCTTACTACATGCAAGGATGAAAGTTGATGCTTCCGATGGCAATTTCATGAACTGACAGAGATATATGTTTCTTGGCTTGATGGTGTTTGATACAGCTAATTCAAGGATGACACAGGTTCGTTCATGTCAGAGTGAGAAATCAACATCTTGTTATATACCTATAATGTATAGAAACAACACAACACGCAATCATCATCCTCTGTCCGTTTAGATCTCAAGAAAAAAACAAAACATTCAAGCCAAACCTTGTGTTGAAATGTAAATAAGTTAACTTATAAAATGCTCTTTTGTCAAAAGACCAAATGATGGACCATCCAGGGAGGAGTTCATCAAACTTCTCAGAAGACCATAGCACAGTCTTGAAGTATTCTGGTCAGCAGTTTTGTGGAGAAGTACACTGCCAAGTATTCAGTGTGTTTACAGATTTCCATCAGTGACTGCTGATCGATGACAGCTGAGGACATCCCCGAAGACAGACCAGACAGTCTTGATTTTAAAGGGTGGGAGTGCAATTTAGGGAAAAAATGGACAACAATGGAGCGAAATCGCATTATGGTTTTCATTTCTTGAGCCAATTGGTGCCATGCTTCATTCATAATGGTGGAAGGGAGACTTAAAACATCAAAATACAGAGGGAGGGCTTACACCCATGACGGTCATGAGAAAAAACTGTGAAAAGCCACAGCTCTGGACGCATATGCTAAAATCATTATAGAAGCATGCCCTGACGTGAAATCTCTACATGTTGCTGCTTGCTGAGTGGTGTTAGTGGGAGGTTTAGTGACAGACCCTTGTGTGAACTACTCTTGCTTCATCACCCTGCAGCACAACTGCACATCCTTAAGATTAAGCTGCAAAAATGCTGCCATGGCCAGTTAGCGAAGGTCAACCAAACGCAATGGCTTCTCAGAATCCACGATGTGTTTAATTGCGCCTTCTCATTCTATTCAACAATATACCACACACAAAGTCCATTTCAAACCGTAAATTTTCCAAAACCATTGGCTAACTGTACATTAGGTCCTTTTCCAATATAAATGGAGAACCCTAAATCTGCCTACTTTTGCTCAAATGGACAATCAAAAGTCGGAACCTGGACAGACTGATGAGATCACAAGATGATAAATACAGCTGGTTCCTCCCTTGAAACATCTATGTTCCTTGACCAAATATCAGCAAATTTGTTCTCATAAGTTTTCTCAGCCTTTGCTCTCAACAAGCGGATGGCTTCCTGGCAGGTCTGTCTGTTGGACCAGTGTGATTAAGAGGGTGACTGGTGGACACTGTCAGTACCACCCTCTTCCAAGGTGCTCTGGGAAAAGGGCTGTGTGTGGTCCATGGAGCTCCCACGACAGCGCAATGTTGTCCAAAAGAAAGCCAAAGCCAAATCCACAAGGTACGTAAAAACGTAATAACATTTCCTCAAATTCGGGAAATCATGTCTAGCAAAATATACAAATGAACATTTACCCTAATTTACTATTTTTCTTTCATTGGTGCGTACATGTGTCAGTGTCTCTGTCAAAGAATTGTCACTTTTTGCCACCTATAAGCAAGTTCGACTTGGAAAAAAAATGTGAATTTCTTTTCATGATTAAACCAGTAACCAGTAAGACAAAAACAATAGAGCAGAGCATTATGATGACATTTTCGGGGCTGAAATACTTTGTCCTCGTGTCTCCAAGCAGATGGCATGGCTGCTTCTTCATCTTGTGCGTTCCCCATACAGCACACAGCGGGTCTGCTCCTAATTGTGGTAGGCAGAACATCGGCAAGACTCATTCTATTCTTCATTTCATCCCACAGACACACCAGAAAACAGCTACAGTAGTTTCTGCAAGCTACATTTTCCACGGGAAGCAGCCACAAGCCCAAAAAAGCAAAGCGCAATGTCATCACCCAGGAATCCAAGAAATACCAGAAAGTCTGAGTTTTATTACAAAAATCATCTGCGAGAACAAACAAATGTGGAGCACAAACATGCCTATTAATTGAGAAGGCAGATGGTCCCATTGCGGGCGGGACAGCAATGAGCAGGGCCTGTGGAAAACAAAGCATCCGCGGTGACCACGACCCTCCATTTCTGTCGCTCCAACTGGGAGACAGGGTCTGGGGTTGGAACCCACAAGACTCAAACAGAAATCACCATTGTTGCCTCAGCGAGACGCACAGACAGACCAATTCACAGGAACAAGTTGTATTGGGTTTCCGGGAGGGAATGTTGTTTATCCACTTCATCATCATTGTTGTGTTTGTCTTCTGCTGTTTCTTTGATAGCTTTGGGAATGAACCCACTTCCAGCCTGACCCGAAAACTCCAGTGCAAAGAGATATTGGTGCATAACACAACACCGACACGGAAATAAACACAGCAAAGACTCTGGAAGTGATGTTTGGAGTAATCATCGTGTACAAGATAATTTCTTGGTAGTCACCGTAATTCCACTGGGTGAAATGTTGTGTGATTTGAACAACATGTATGAAAATGTTTTCTGTTGGCTTGGGTTATTCTGAAGTTTGAGGAACTAAATCCCGTCCCCCCCTAAAGATGTCTTTCCTCCCAGACATAGTAACTGGATCCTATGTTTAATAGTTTGCTGTAGCAGGGGACTGACTGAGTGGTTTCCATTCCGTTGGGCTGTAACCGATTGTCCCAGAGACCACAACAAAGGGTAAAAAAGGAAGGAGGGTGAGGGGATAGAGAATAACCCAGGGCTCAGTATGGACTGAAGACTCCTGAGATCAATGACTCAATGGCTTCCAGAGTCTCCTCCGGCTTAACTGCCTTTTAACCCTAACCTTATCTGTACTGTAGCATCTGTTTTGTCCTCACCACACAACAAGCCAAGGCCGTGCGATACATGTATAGCATCATATACACACAGCATATAGTGTCTAACAACCAGTCTGGCTTCTCTAAACTTTATATGTAAGAATAAGGAAAGCTTGATCTGTTAAATTCATTCAGACATGAGAGGAAACAGAAAGACATCATCGCAGTGGTGTTTCGACAATGTAGGCCATATGTCCACGAATGAGGCATTTTGTTCTGTTTTGTGAGGTTGTGTGTTCACATGAGTGGCTGTAAAGACAGCAGACAAATACAGAGTCGGTGTTGTTTCGATGGAGTTGTATATGCTCACCGACTTGCTCTATACGTGTCCATACTGTAGCGGGTAACCATTAACCAAACCTTCTCTGTGTGACCCGGGACCAATACAAGGAACATTTTGATGGATTTCCCCAACCCTCTGAAGTTACAAAGAAAGACAACACCCTCTTGAAAAACAATATATGACATATTAATTATCACAGGCAATTGTATTAGTCACAGAAAAGCGACATGCCAGTGTGCCAGACTCAAAGGCCTTCCGCTCATTAATATCACAGATGACCTTTGTCTCATTGTGGTTCCTGGAACCCTAATTCACGACATAGTCATGCACAGAGTAAAACGAGTAGACTGAGATACTGTGATGTTAAAAGGAAAGCAGGAAAACACATTTTGACTGTCACCAAATTAAAAATGTGCCTTTTGACGCCTTAAGTCCTTTTCCCCATGATGATGTCTCTGAACAATTGGATAATTAATTCCCTGAATCTCTGTTCTTAAAATCTGAGTGTATGCAGAGACAGTGGTTTATGAACAATGACATACAGATGTGCTCTGAATGACTGAACCTTGCCATTATAAACCCATAAATAGTATTTCGATCAAAAAGTACATATTTTTCTCATTGAGTTCAACCAAAAACAATTGTTAATTTTACATTGTCTCACAGCATCTAATTTATACTTCTCTTCCTTCATCAGAGCGGGATTGGTTCAGATTGACTTTGACAGCAGGCTGTTTTTTGTTGCATTCAATATGTTTAACACATTTTTTGATATGATTGTGGCAAATCCAAAGCCAGAGGTTTTCTTTCTTTTTTTTATGTGAAGTGTTACACAATTTACCACTGCAAACAGGAACTCAGTAGTTAAAGCTTGATTCATTAACACACTCTGTAGAGCTATTCAGTGATGAATTATTGGGTGTGATTCAGATCACTGCGAGTGCAAAGTTCCTGATGATTACATACGTGACACCTCATATCAAAACACACAGTACGTAATGGTTTCTGTGAACAATACGCCAAAATCCACCGACAACTCCCTGCATTTGCAGAGCAGATCTCGTCTCCTCATTTTTTTATTTTTTTTCCCCCCTATCTGGTCACTGCCCCGAGACCCAGAGGCATCTGAGACTGTGTCCACTGAGGGGTGACAGTTGGGTGTATGTGCTCAGCCACAGACAAAACAACATTTGGCCAGACACAGCAAACTCAGAGCTCGTTTTCACGTACAATGAAAGTTCAAACATTTGAGGTCTGAAGGCCGCTTATGTCAGTGAAGCTTGGTGCAGACAGGTTGTGAGATCATGGTCACTGTCACAGTATATACTGTAACTATAGTCCTCAAAGGCCAAGCCTCACAACTGAAACAGTGTTTCAAAGTGCAGACAGCTATACTTAATGACGTAGGTTTGATATGGGAATAGAATTCTTACACACACAGTTACACACATACAGGCCTATCATGGCAATAAATAGATGTTCGTTTCTGAAAATACAAATAATTTCAGAAAATGCATTTAAACTGTCACTAGATATTTAAATCTCACATCAAATGTGCCATGAAGTCAGGATAGTTTCCTCAATAAATATGCTTTTTTTCCTTATAAAGAACACATTTGTTTTAAATGTCACAACAGGCAATAAAAGTTGACCAACTATGCAACAAATAAATGCCACATTAAAATCACCCATTTCATCAAACAAGAAAAGATGTCTTTACAGTCTAAGGTCAAGACTATTTTAGGTGGCCATCACACCCTGGTTACAGTGTATGTGGTTGGATTTGTTTCCCTTCCTTCCCCATGATATGCATCCACTTAAGCACTGTGGACGTCACAGTGTTTTCTGAGCTGCTTGTAACAACAGAGAGACTGCTCGCTGAATTTTCATGAGTACAACCTCGGTCTATATTCCCTAATGTGATTGATCCGCTGTGTACTCTGGCAACAGTTTGGACTTCAGTAGCGGTTGTAAATGGTTACGTTCAGAATCTGTAAGTTATGGAGGGACACACTTGTGTGCGTTGTGTTTTTCTTCGGGTCAAGGTGGAGCCCTCGTGTAATTGGTGGACTGTCTATCACACCAAACCTCAAAAGACTTAATTGATTTACGGGGAGGCAATAATAAGAGTCCCGTATCACAGAGACTATGGGGAATGTGTAATAAAATATACTGTTGTGGAGCCAATCATATACGATCCTGTTTTGGGTGAAGGTCTCAACAGATGTTTCTTTAACATCCACATCAGACTCACATATTGTTTTTTGTGCAAACAAACACTTTCTTAGGCTGAAGTCAGAATGAAGTCTCTGCAGTGTATCTAAAAGTGATGGGCATACATTTTAATTAAGTTCAGTTTTTATTACAAAGTGTATCCTACTTGATAGATGACTGCATTCATTACTTTTTTTTTTACTAAAATGTAAAAAACATTGGTCTTTGGCTGGCTTATTCTGCCATTGTAATGTAAGGTGGTGGCAGTATCTTAGGGATCATTGTTCAACCTCTGCGCTGTGCACTGTTGTGTTGTATGTGTCTGCCATCTATTGGACTCATACGAAACACCACTTGGCAAATTCATGAGACATATGCTTAACAAGGGCTTATCAGTAGAGATAGCTGACGGCAATTTGTTTTTGGTTTATTCAGGTTTATAGTATCACAGATAACACTTGAAGTAAGTTTACCATAAATAGGCATCACATCAAAATGTGTCACCTTCTCACATTTAAAATGTATGAATTAGCCTATTGTCTTAGTGAACATAAAACATTCTACAAAGATGAGAATCTGAAGCATAGGGGAGTAAAATTATAGTAAGTTGGTAGTGCCCATCTAAAAGAAACATTTTTGTGTTTATGGCAATGAGGAACAGTGGTTTGTATAATAGAGGAAAAAAATAAATACCCCCAAATGTATTAAAAGAACTCACTTATATCCTATAACATGTGTTGCGGTGGGAACTAGGGTAGGACGCCAGGAAAAAGAAGGAGTGGGTGAGTGCAGGAGTCGGCCGAGCACGTGCCTCCTGAGGTCCTCTGGTCTCTGTCTGGGATCAGCCCGCCTCGCCAGCCTCTGGGCCAGACTCCCATCAGCCCCATACCCTGTCTGCTCTGGGCCAGACACCACCAAGACCGCTTGTATTGAGAGGCCTGACCACCATTGTGCCACAGTAGAGTACACAAACAAACAGCGCAGACACACACCGGGGTCTGCTCCCCTGCCATTACGTCGACTCATCAAGCCCACTCGGTTTAGTCATACCATAGGCTTCCAGTGCAAGCAGCTCCGTCTTGGCTTTGGATGGAGAATCTGGCAGAAGATATTTGCTCATTTGTCCCCACACATGTATGTGGTTTGGTAACGCTGCGAAGGACTGCTGCCCCAGTCTTTCTTACTGTGGAGCTTCAGAGGCAGCCAGGACTTTCCTGCATTGGTAATGTCCTCCCACACAGTCTGACTATATGACTTTTTGTTGTTCATGTTTAGCTGTTTACATCCTTACAATGTGTTTTCTGTGGATTTTGATGTGCAGTATAAAACGAACCAAATATGTGGGCATTGTCTCATCTTGGTAACTGCCAATTTAAAGCGTTTCTCCAACTATGACTGAAATTAACGCTTGTGGTAAAATGCACTCGATTTTTGTTAGTATCAAAGACTGTATATAAAAGTGGGCGTAGCTTCAGGGTCTGAAAAATTAGACCAATGCAAAAGTGCCTTAAACTGCAGTCCCACCAACAGGGTTGGCTCCAAACAGGCCCTGGCTCCATGGATCACAGCCATTCAACTTAAGAAAAATCAATTATTTTTGTCCGCAAGTCATGATGTCAGTCACTAAAGTCACTCGTGTGGTCCGTCGAAAATTAATCCCAACATTAATTGCATATTAGGCCCAAAAAAGTGGTGTGTTTGGGGGTGTGTCTGTTTGATTGACAGGCCTGTGGCGTGGTCAAGTTTCAGTGGGCGGGGCGTAGTTTCCAATCAGATGGAGTCAGACCCGCCGCTCGTTTCTCCTCACCCCGTCCAAATATGGTCACTTCTGTCTTTGAAAAAGCAAGATGGCGACGACCACATTCCCGAACTCGAGGCTTCAGAACTGCAGTTCACAAACCAAAGGATGATATCGCGGTTGGTTGATGCTTGGTTAGAGAGATTTTTTTTTTCATTCAACAAGGAGAAGATGCCTTTATTCTGCCAGCTCTTTCTGGAAATGTTGCTCTTGTTTTTCCTCCATAAAAATTTATCAAAATGAATTGATAGCTATCAAATGCCAAGACAAATGTTTATTTCCCTGAGAAAGGAAATATAATTTCCAATTATTCCCACCTATTCTCCAAACCAATTCATTATATAAGTTGGGTTACTTGCGCTTATATCATCATAAAATAAAAATAAATAAAAACTGCAGAACACATTTATCAAACATTGGCTGAAAGTATGGTTTTAAGGTTGTGGAGTTAACTTACTCACACACACACACACACATGAACGCAGACACACCGCATTTCTTCCCTCTTTTCATGTCTACCACAAGGTTGACCCGCTGGCCTCTATTTCCTCTGAAGAGGATATCCCCTTCAGTAGAGCCTCAAAATCCATCACAGCAGACGACTCGAGATCCTGATGTATGCGCCCCTCCTCTATTGTCTTTGAAGAGTTGGGAGGCTTTGGCTGGGCCTGGCCACAGTGATGATTGCAGTCTCATAGCTAGGCCGTTACCAACATGTTCCCAGCTCATTCGGTCTCATGTCCCCCAATGTTTGATGGAGAGAGAAGTTCTGGTTCACTGGTAAATGTAATTAGGAATACAGGGGTTGGTATCCGTGTTCATGGTTTTTAATTACTGTAGCCACCTTATTTCCCTCCATAGTTACTCTACCAAGGAGGATTTTCCCAAAATCCTACCTCCCCCAGCTTCCAATGTGACCAAGACCTTAAGTGTAACCCACAATGAATGTATTTACATGCAGTATCTTGAGTAGAAGCTTATGTACATCCAACTCATCTGAGGGCATTCGGAGGTCAAGCTGTTAATATACACTATCACCCCCCTTCGACAGATATCATTGAGTGCAATGACGTTCCACAGACCATCGTGAAGAAAAGTCAACTTCTATTCAAATGTCTCTGTTTGTTAGCTAATATTGACATGTCTGATTTATCAAAATCAAGTTTCCTGTTGTGACCTTTTTTTAAAAAAATTGCAAGTCATAGTGATGTTTTCATGACCGTGATATAGCAAGTGTCATTATACTGAATTACTAATGTGATGGAAACATATTTTAAACATGTTATATTTTAAAGGGAAATCTTTAGGTTGGCGTGTCGGCATTTGTTCACTATTGCAGACATTCAGTAGTTACGATACAGGGAGCAGTAAATTTGAGATTGAGACACTTGCAAATTGTCATCATTTGGTATCATCACTGACAGGTATAGTGTGAGATGACTGTAATTTGTTTTCGTTTCTGTCAGATGAGAGGAACTGCACTGTGGGATTTTTGAGCTAAAGTAATATAAATGCCACGACAAGGAGAAATAATTGAGCAGAACGACAAGTTGCATTGTGGTGTGAGAAAAAAACTGTGGAAAACCATGGTGAGAAATATAATCCTTCTTCCTACAGTGAGTGCTGCACATAACTGTGGCTTTCATTACAGATGCACCAGCTGTCCTATCTCTTCACCTGCAGAGGATACACTCAGCCTTTCCAGCTGGCGGCGCTCCTTTTTCTGTTGGAAACAATTGACAGTGAAACGGAAGCTAAAAGTGTTACATAAGAAATTCAAACATCAGTCATTGAATATTAATGGGAGGAAAAACAAATACTCTAACTAAAATAGTGTTTATTCCATAGAAAAAATACCTCATCCAATGCACACAGTTAGAAAGGAAAAGTGGATGTTACAAAAGCAAAGTCTTATATGTCATGAAAAGAATACTGTTGAATCTAAACTCCGTATCCTTTAATGACCTCTCTGCATGCATGCACGTTCAATTTAGAAAAAGGTCTGAATGATTTTTCATAACATAAGGTTTCTCCATATTTGTGCACTTTAGGCTGAGCTTGTCATCAAATCAAAGTGTCGTGCTTTCATCAGAAGCAGTAACCTCTCCTCTCAGCAACTGTCAAAAGTAATAACAATTTCAAAACATCACATCAAAACCTCAACACTGATTTATGCACTACTACGACAAAACCAACGTGCACAGCGTTGAAAATGGATGTCTTAATATGTGTGATAAAATTGGGCAACCGCCTCTCAGAACCAAAACTCCGACACGAAGACGTGAACGCTGATGATGTTCTGGCCAGAGTCGCCCTGAGTTGTCAGGTTGCGCATGGACAGTTTCAGTACTGTTTCCACTGGACCAATCAGAGGCTTCACTTGGCGAACAACACCTGGAGAAGACAAAAGTAAATTGTCATATAGGAGAACCCATAAAGAGATATATGCACTGCTCACCATAACTTTCTGGCTTGTATCATGACATACTAATCTGCAATCATTTTTTTGTATTTCTCTTGTTTAAGTTGTGGACTATTGATGTTACATTTAAGCTTTTCAGTCATTTATTGAAGCAAAAAAGCAGCCAAGCAGCAGTAAGAAGTTGGCAACACATGTAAATATCAAGCAGTACTCTATCCTTGATGATCTCACTGACATAAGTGTAATGCTGCTGGAATACACTCAAACTAAACTCCACCACTTCTCCAAGCGAGGAAATGAAATAGTCACAGTTTTCCTGAACTAGTTGAAATTCCAAAATTTTTAAGTGCATGAAAATCTCTAAAGCATAATGTCATTCAACAGGGCCAATAAAAATAAATGTAACTGTCAAAGTTATTATATTGTCATTTAAGGTGTATTGATTGATTCACGATGTCAACTCAAAGGCTCGTTTTGATCCGCTACCGTTTGCCGTTAAAGTTACTGCATTGCATATTAATACAAACTCAACACTTCCTATATCTATTTCAGACTAAAAACCCCTCTAGCATTTCAGCAGACAAAAATCTTTCTTTTTTTTAACAAGTCTTTTATTGTGAAACATTTGCAGAAACATCTTTTGACTGAAATTGTACAATGACCCAGTAGATGTGTAATCTGGAACAGTCACTATACTATACTAAACACAAATAGCAGGATTATATAGTTGACTTTATTGAATTAAAATTATTAAAATGTCTAGGCTACATTATTGACTAATTTGACTAACAAATGCCATACACCTCTGCTCACTGACAATATAAAAGTTTTTCGATTTCATAATTTCCTCAGTAACATAACAGCTGGCTAACTAAAAGAGCAGCAGTGTTAAAGGTTTTATCAAAAGTTAGACTGTCTTTGTGTTGTTGATTTGGTTCAAAAGGTCAGCCACACTGTGCTTTCTCTCTTACCCCTGTCAGGCCATGCATCTAGTTGTGGTTCATAGTGCTGAGGGTGAGAAATTCTGCTGCCACCCAAACACAACAGATGATAATTACATTTAGTCTGCGGTGTTCAGCACACATGTTACATTTGATATTCAGCAGAAAAGCATCTTTACACAAACAGTGTGCGAGTCAGGCTGTCTAAATCAGACATTCTTCGGTTGTTCATCCCTAATTCTGTCAATTTTAGACACAATACAACCAACCACATAATTTGCACAACACATCATGCACACAAATATATGCTTATAGCATATTTTTACGTTTCAAATGTATTTCCTTCGGACTACATTGACTGAGTGCACAACATACTGTGGCTAAACACATCCAGTCACTGGTGGCAATATGATGTTAAATTTTGGATCTCCACAAATTGTTGTTAGCAGTTTTCATAGTTATTTCTACAGTAGGACATACTTCCAATGAGTTCTGACCATTGAACACTATCCAATCTCGTAGGGCAATGATTTTGGTGATTTAAGGTTGGTGTGCCAGTCAGCACTGTCGCCTCATAGCAAGGACAGTCAACTATGTGGAGTTTGCATGTTCCTCCTTGTGCAGGCAAGGTTTTCTACAGATGCTCTCACTTCCTCCGACAATCCAAAGACATGCATGTTAGGTCAATTAGTGATTCTAAATTAGCAGTGGGTGTTAATGTGACCATGGATGGTTAGCTGTCTCGGTGTTAGCCCTGTGTGGAGTAAAATTTCAAGGGTACACTTTGTCTCCCGCCAAGAGACAAACACCCCTGGAACCCAAAGGTTAAGCGAGTATAGCTAATGGTATTGTATGATATTCCCATTAGATCTAAAAGCTATGATACAAAAATCACCTTTTTCAGGTGTGCTGCTGTGTCAGCTGGTACATTAACTTGAGTATTCAAATGAAGTGTGGTGTCCACGAGTTAAAGGACTGCCCACGACAAACCTCATGAACAAGAGAGCCTGTACACTATATGTCATGGTAAAACAGATGGAAGAATAAACATACAGAGCAACGGAGCATTACTGAATTCCCATGGAATTCACGGGTTGCTCTGTTTAACTGAACATGTGATTGCAGGATGGAAAATGGCCGTGTTCATGCAGGCTGTCAGCGGACCTTTCTCTGTAGAAGTCCGGTGACATTTCAGCCCCTGTCTGTTTGAATAGCTGTCACCAGAGTGCAGTCAGGCAGCACAATAACTTCACTGTCCTCCTATCACGCCTTCAGCCACCCTCTTTCTTTTTTTACTTGTGTTTCTCTTATTCATAATGGAGTTTATAGAAGGATGACTCAAGATCAAACTGATGACGGATCACCGCCTCGATCGGTCAGAATTATGAGGCTCCTGTGTGTGGTACTTGTAAGAAAGCAGTAAAACCCATTTGGTTGTCATTCACTACAGGGCAGATGATGATCCATTACGCGCCATCCGCTGGGATCTTTGGGACGCTGGCATTGTATGATGGAAGATCCCCCCCACCCACTCTTTCTCCGTGTTTTTTTTTTTTTTTTCCTCCCCTCTCTTCCCTTCCTGAGGGGGCCTGGTGTTTGTGGCACCATCACTGTGGCCCACAAGGATAAATGAGTCCCATGTGTTTGATGGAGTGGAGCAGTCGCAGTCACGCGATACAGCCATGGAGGCATTCCTCCAGGATTCCATCTTTGACTCTGGGACGGGCTCGCTGCAGGAACTTCTGTCTCTCTTTCTGACTGTCACTTTATTTTGCTCTCTCGTCCTTTTCTGAGTTGGATCTATATGACCAACATATTCCAGGAGATTCTGGCGATAAGCACTTGGAGGAGTGTGGGATGGGGCCCACTTCTACCAGGGTTGCCCCCGTGTTTGGTGTTTTGGGACTCTGTTGCGTAGTGACACTATACGGAGGGGCGCTGGTCTGATATTTTATTGTTTCCAAACCATCAGCGCCATCAGAAAGAAGTAACATTTGCTTAAACCTAACAACAGCTGCAATATGAAGAAAATAACTGACGTGGGAAAAGAGAGACTTTGGGTCTGAACATTGTTTTCAGACGTGAGTCAACTGAGATGGCACGCAAGTCTGAAGTGACCTATGCAAACTCAAAGTGCCCTCAAAAGATCCATTATTTGTCAGTGTACTTAAATCAAACAGTTCAAAAGCTTCCGGGCAGGGTTGAGCAAGCACAGTGAAGATGAGTAAGATATCATTATGAACACAATATGGACCACTGCAACAACACATGGGTCTAAGTCTACATTAAGGCTTGTTTTAATTGCAGTGTGCAGTAAGTGCGGCCTTCTTCTAATGAGGACTAAACACTTTACAATCAGGGTCAACCGAAGGTAAGTTTTCCTCTCAGACTCTTGAAGTTTATTTCTATGAAAAGAAGCTCAACAATTTTTCCATATAAGTTTATGACAAAAACACAGCCACGCACATCTGAACTGAAATTTATTAAGGGCATCTAAACAGGGCAATATGTGGAATGTGTCTGTGGCCCATTAGTGTTTTCTAAAAATTTTGTGATCCAATTAGCACATGCACAAGGCACAAGTGTGCTCTTAAGAAAATAAATTCTGTTATGGTGCCCAACAGCGTTTATAGAGATTATCATTTTAAACTTAACACGAAATACAGTTTAGTTTTCCTCACCTCAATTTTTGTGATCAGGAGTATATGTTGACCTCTAAGATGTATCACAGTAACTGTCATGTTTTGTGGAATAGTAAAGAAACACCTCAGTTTTTATTCAACTTGTAGCCTTTGTTAACTTTTTTTTTTTTTTTTTGCTCAGCTTTGATGACAAGAAAAAAAGGGTTATATTTATTGAGGGCTCATGTGTCCAATTCTGCATGAAGGAGCTTGATACTAAAGTCATTCTACGTGACCTCTTGGAAGTCTTTGTGAAATCCTAATGTGATGACTCTGTGTTTCCGTAAGCTTCCCATCAAAAGCACAGTGGTATCCTCAATGAGGGGAAAGCATCAGCTAACAGCTGGGCCTCAACATACTCACAGTGAACCTGAGGTGAAACCACAACCGCATACTCATCTTTAACATTTCATCCAGGCTTCAAGGCAAAAAGCCAACAGCCACATAACAGGTTGACTTTGATTGGCTACCATACCACCTGAGATTCATATAAATAAACACAGAGAGGTTTTCAAAACCCTACAGCTGACAATTTGCAATGTGACTAGGGTTGCAAGGTCATGTCATGTGAGGCCTGGCGTAGCAGAGCAGGAGTTCGAATTGTAGCGCTGGAAAGGTTTGCGGTGTCTCCGATTCACTGAGGTATCTGCCGCAGGGTGCAAAGGTGACCCCACTGGCTTAAACAGCCACCATCAAACAAACAGCTTTACAATCTGTCCATTCTCCAAAACATATAGCCTTAAATAAATGCATACTCGCAGCAGAGACACTGCCACAAAACAAAGTGAAGCAAATGCCCGGAGGCATTTGTCATCCTTCATGGCCACGAGGTCTGCAATATTGAAGGGTTACATGTAAACAGTACAATTTCGGGGTTTTCTGGTTTCTACAACTCAGCGAGGAAGTGTATGACAAAATCCAAAATGAACGGGTTTAACACCAGAGACAAATGAAAAGTATGCATTGGCCTCACCACAGTATTGTATAATGACACGCTGGTTGTGGCGCTATGCATGCTCACTGCAGTAAAACCATTGGAGAGCATCCAGGTGGTGCACAAAGTTCCACTATACAAAGAGGGTAATGGAGGGCATTCTTTAGCATCATTACAGCCATAACTGTGATATGTTGTGTTTCTTTCTCTGATCTATATTTTACTGATGCACAGCTGAGTACTGTTGGCATAAATATAAACAGAGCAAAGAGTGTTGTTTTTGTTCAAGAACTCTTGTTTTAAGGCCTGGAAGTTTTTCTCTAAAAAGTCCATAAAAGCTAGAAGGCAAGCCAAAAGAAATTGCTAACTAACTCCCTTGTTACCCCATTAGTAAAAAAACAAAACAATTTCAGATTTGATAACACGTCAGTGTGGCTGAAATATAATCTTTTCAAACTGCCTGGCATAACAACAGAACCAACCGTACAGAGACAGAGTGTACGGGCCCCTTGGGGACAGGATCTTGTGTTTACAGCCTTGTCACTGGTACACAGATGGCCAGTCAGGTCAGGCTGTCCAAACACGACTCTGACCACTCCAAAGAGGGGGTGGGATCCACGCTCACCCCCGCTGCAAATGGCCAGCGTATGCGGCTTGATATTTTAAGGTCAATTAACAGTGAGTCATCGTTACTGATCTCTCAAATGGCCCATGGGTCATTGTTGGACGGTGTCACTCACTGGGCAGTGACATCACTGAGAAGTAGCCTCATTGCAGGGAACTGGTTGGTTCTTTTCTTGGACTTTCTGTTTTAGCAGTTGTGGGCCAGAGCAGCTGAAATGACATAACATGCACCATTATCTTTACCACAACCTTTACACTGCATTACAAGTGACCTTTCAAAGCTAAGAACCATAAGTAAGAGGCATAAAATAGACTTGAATGTAGACTAAATGGAAAGGAGATGAAAAACTGCTTTGCTTATTTTTTAAATCAGGATTCTTCATTAAACTCATCTTACATTCTAAATGCAGTAAAGTGTGCAGCATAATAATCTTTTAGGGTACTTTTTTTTTTTTTTAAATCTATTTTGTCATGTCGCTTCATGATCATGGATGAAAACAAGCAGTCAATTTGTGAATTGAGTGGTTAACTAAACAAAGTTAGATTTTCTTTAGAACACTGCCTGAA
Organism: Embiotoca jacksoni; assembly: GCF_022577435.1. NCBI lineage: Eukaryota > Metazoa > Chordata > Actinopteri > Embiotocidae > Embiotoca > Embiotoca jacksoni. The sequence continues at coordinate 8,567,702 of NW_027185381.1, read as the reverse complement.
AGCAATGAGTAATTATGAGTGTAGATTAAATAGATCACCAAACCGAGGGAGATAAGTGCATCATGATGAATTATGACGACAGTTTTATTGCAAGTAATATGTATTATACGTGTTCACACCATATAGTGGCTGTGCACGCGGTGAGCATGACATCTCTGCATCACTATCTCGTCATCAGTACGTTTGATTGTGGCGGACCACCCGAGGGGGAGCGCCGTGGGTTTGACTGTGGGGCCGTTGGGTGGGGGACACCCTGTTTTGATTAGCTGTACTAATCTCCAGACAACGATTCCTCATGGGCTTGGCGCACTCTGGTGGGCCCACCGCTGCCGTGTCATGATTCATCCAGATGACAGCTACTCAAAACTAGAGGAGCTAGTTTTCTGCTTATCTCCACAGCTGTCCTCGACTCCTCACCAGCACAGCCGCAAGGCCGAGCCACAAGTTCCACTGGCTCAGAGGTAGTCATGTCTCACACAGTAGGCTCACATTCCACCAGTCACTGATGATGGCTCCACTTACGACCACGACTACCTGCACGGAGACAAACTGTCCACTTCCTCCTCTTTCTTTCATCTAACTCTCTTGCTGCCAGCACTGTGCCAACGGCATTGCAAAAGATGTTAATTCTCTGGACTGCATATAAACCGCAAAGGCATATTTCCACCTGCATTTAAAAAATGAATGGAATTTAGCTGTGGCGTCTGAGGCCAATTTTTTTTTTTCTAGAGGATAAATATGATTCTTGAAGTGAAGACACTGTATCATCTGTTGTTGCACAATAAGATAAACATAAATACTACATAATAAAAATGTTTCACTCTCAAAAAAAATTGACAACAATGATTAATGCTACAGTAAAATATTTCCATGATTAACAATTGCTCATGAAGGGGAGTCATTTGGACACATCCAAAAGATGACAAAACATGTTCTGACTGTTTAATTACACAGATGGGTACTGTTTGTATTGTACAATGGATTTACACACAGTCAGGCAGATGACTTTCGCATAAGTGTAAAAAGTGTCTTGATGTATAGTTGCACAAATCGCTTTTGATTACCTCATATTTTGCACAGTGCACAAGAAGAAACGTTTTACCCCCATAAAGAAGTCTGTCAACAGCTACTTAGTAAGGGCTAAAGCAAAGCTGAAAGAATGCATGTGTGCTCATCAAGCTGTCTTTGATATATGGCGATTAAATAACAGCAAGACCAGCCTGTGATGTATTTCACCGGGAGATAGTCAAACAAGGGAACCACAAGCATTTTATCAGACTCTTCTTCCAGCAGAGACCACAGAACCAGTGTTTTCAAAAGGAGGACTCATCTGTCCACCTGCTGACAGCCAGAATCAATCATCCCATTATCAGCCCTATTCAAACAAGCTGTCCCTAATCAGAAGTGGACGGCTGCTTTAGCATGAGTAATGCATTCCACCACTGTTTGTACTTCCAACCAGGTGTATGATGTGTTGCAAATGTCTTTGTTGTGATGAGAAATATCACTTCGGTGGGTCTGATGAAAGTCTACCTGAAGAGATTTTGTCTGATCGCTGCTGCGCTGCTGCAGTCGCCATGGGATTGTGCAAGTGTGTGATTGGTTCTGATCACGTTTTCCAAGTGCTGAGGGACGGTTGTGTTTGCACAGATGCGTACGGCTGTCAGGGTTGTCATCCAGATGTGACAGTGCTGGTAAAGCCAGTGATGGATGACCGGGAGCTAGGAAAGAGTTGTGTGGCTCTTGCACTGTGGTGTGCTGTCAGCCAATACTGCATGGGCATGTGCGTGCATGTGCGTATATACGCATGTATGTCTATGCCTGCACTGCACGCCTATGTGTGCAGCAAAGAGAGTAAGTGAGTGGAACGGAAAAGAGCGTCGGCCAATCAAACCTTTTAGGAATCCCTTTTTCAAGTTTGCGACGGATTTTGAGGAGCCCTAATTGCCTCCTTTGTGTTCAATAACACAAAAAGTGGCCAAAAATAATGACCAAAGTTAGTTTGAGTTCACACACTTGTTCATTAGTGGAGCCTCAATGTCTGGTGCTCTTCACATCCCACCAAGCTGTAATACCACTGTTGGAGACACTGGAGATACTGGAAACTAAGCTTCCTTAAGTGACACGTCAGCGAGCCTCATACAATAGTTACGCAACAGCAGCATCTGCGGGCCAAAGCACCAGCAGCACAACCCACTAAATAAAACCAAGAGGGCCTTCATCGCACCATGGACGCCACACTTCACAGTGAGCACTCGGTGACCAAAGGATCCAGTGCACAGGGCCTCAATTTGGATACGTGATGGGCAACTGGTGCTAACATGCAAGAGCTGCATCCAATAAGCATCCAGTGGATTTGGGAGAGAAGTGGCTCCTCACAAACAGGCCTTTCATGTGGTCGTCAGTTTAAGTGCTCTAATGCTCGGCGAGACACTGAGGCCTAGCGTGGGGAAATGGAACAATACATTTAACCACATGAAGCACAGCGCCCAGGATTACTTCTGCACATATTTTCTCTCTCGCTCTTCTTTATTCATTGAATTACAGTCTCTCACTTTGTCTTTCTCTCTCCAATTTTATTCTTTCCTTCTCTTGTACACACACATTGCCCCTGCAAATGAGTATCGCTATAAACAGGGAATTTCTCCTAAATCCTCTTTACACACAGGCACACAGACACACACAGCGGATGATATATTACAAACTAAGGCTTATCGCTCATGCGGAATAACACCACTGTGCATTCCAACAAAAACATACCATTATAAGACAGTGCAATATAATTATACCTGCTTTTACAGTGATTTATGTGAATCACTGCTGGTGATAAAAAAAAAATAATTCTCCCATGTCTTTGTGTGAATTTGGGTGTGTGTGATAAGCACACATCTGTTTCTGCAAGTGTACGAGAGAGGAACACTTGCGTGCACCCACAATCTGGCCTTAACCAGTGACAGCCACACACGCTCTCCTCCTCCCTCACTCCCTTTCATTCCGTAAAGACAGATGTGCTTACTGACAGGCCATCTCTTCATCCATCACTAAGAGAAGAAGAAGAAACTGTCCTTCCACAGCCACCCTGCCTGCATCTCAGCACACAACCAAAACAAAAACACCTAGACAGGCCCAGCAATGTGTCATCCCTAGGCTGAGTACACCCTCATCCTCCAGGGGCCAAGGCTCCGTTCAGCTCTCCGACAGGCGTGCAGCAGCACTTGGGTCACCACCAGACTAAAGGATGGGAATGGCTTCTACCCAAACATGTGTTGTTGTTACACACCACTGGAGATGGTATCTGCCGCTCCAACTTGAAGTAGCGCGGGGCTCTTTTTCTTTCAGCATGGTGGCAGTCAATGAACAGGTAGTTATGATAAACTGCCCATCAGCTGCAATCACTCATAGATACATGCATAAGAATACACAAGTGTAGTTTTATACACTCAATTCCTCTACATTCAGGCCGCCATAACTTATTGTGGAAAGTAATGATCTTTGGGATCGGCATAGCCATGGATAAGTGAATTAAATGGTACTTTGTTTAACCACAAAGACCGTGAAAATTGATGCCAAATATTTGGTGAGACAGAAACAGGCCTTCGTCTGTCTCACAGAGCCACTCAGAGGACAGCTCTCCAAAGACGCAGACACACAAAAGCCCCCGTGAAGATGATGACAGCTACATGATGCCACCACGCTGCAAAGACCATAACAGTCTGTGTCAGATGTACTCATGTCAAGGAGTCCAGACATTCCTTATGGAATATTTTTCTGTTTTTTGTACCTTTTCAATGCACACATGTGAGTTTGATTTGTGATCAAATAAATATATAAATGAGAAATGAGGTCAGAAAAACCACCGCCTTTGTCAAAAAGAAAATGCAATTCCCAGTCACAGGGGCCGTCGGGTGGTACATGTTGCATGCTAAAGCTGCTATTGTCAAAACGGTTGGTTCACAACGTGTACTCACCCACATACATTCCGTTCTCCACTCGCTTGATGATGTCGAAGGCATTCTCCACGTTGCCCTCCAGGATTTCAAACTTGACGTCGTAACTGCTCAAGTGATAGGACGTGTAAGCCGGCACTGTCGTTCTCAGAAAAACAATCTCTGTTGGAGGATAACAATTAGACACAAAAAGCTTTTGGAACCCCCATCATAACAGCAGGGCAGCTCTCCTAAGCCTCTGCCAGCTCCTGCTTTTCTTGTTTGTGTCCTTTTCTCGAGAAAGACAATAAAATGGAAGAAAGAAGGGTCTGTGTTTATTGTACACTGAGAGGGTCACAAAAAGGTTGAAGCTTTCCAGTACCGTTGTTCAGCTAAAGGGCCTCAAGTCCTTTACACCCCGACTTGGAGCTTATGAGAAATGACAAGAGCTTAACTCCCCGTGACGTTGAGCATGAGTGTGTCTGAAACATGCGCTGCACGCCGGCCAATAGATGCTTGTCAGCTGTCACTGCCTGCAAATGATTACTGTGGTTACTTCTATTCAACCAGTATGGCACTCACTCTCCGGTGAGGGCCAGCCAAGATGGAGAACATCAGGGTCTAGCTAGTTTGGGGGGTAAGAGGTCGTCATATAGATTCTGACAACTGACAAGGGAAATTCAGTTGATAGGAGCGAAAAGATTAAGGGAGGTAAAGTTGTGGAGGACCACTGTGACACTGAATAAAAACCTGCTATCATGCTTAGTGAAATCGTAAAGTAAAGGTACACAGGGGGAATTTTAAGGGGGCTTAAATAAGCAGCCACTTCTAAAACGTGATGATGGCGGAGGCGTTCTTCCAGTCACATTATTTGATACTTCAGGAAATATTAGCATTCTTGATTTATTTCATTGGGTTTTAGGCCCAGCTGCCCTTTTGTTGCACATATTTTGCTGTTGTTTTTTTTTAATATTTGTAAGTCCGAAAATTTAGGTTGCAATTTCATGACGAAAGAAAAATGTGGCTCCTGAGGCCAGACCAGTTGAGATCCACTGATATATAAAGACACAGCCAACTTGGCTTAACATTTGCAAAAGGAAGAGAAGCAGTTTGTAAGACTTGTTTACTCCCCAGGAAAATGTCTCATGATGAAACATGAATGCCTCTTGTCCATTTTTACCCATCTGAATTACAAAATTATTTTTTTTTAATATTTAAAGAAAGAAAAGACTTGTACCTACCCTCTGGCCTTGTGAACTCTCTGAAGGTAGGCAGGGAGATGAAGGTGTGTGACACTGAGTGCGTGGGGTTCAGAACACAAGCGATGTCATTGGGCTGACAGGACTTCATACAGCGAATGGTGTCGGAGCGCTCCACCCTCGCCACTCTAAAGAACAGATCAAACATACACACCCACAAACAAAAAAAAAGAATTACACAAACACACACACATGGCCTCTGACCTTTAGGTACTGTCTATTTAAATACTTCAGAGTCAACCGCCTTTGGTTTCTAAAGCTCACAATAACAGGGCAACCTCGGGTGCAGCCCACTGCAAGAACTCAGCGGGACAACTCCAATGGCCGCTACACAAACAATATATGAACAAGACAGCAGGGGTACTGGATATAGCACTAAACATCAAAACCAATCAAATTCTATGTGGTTTGGAAGAATAATAAACCAACAATGGCCAAAGCTCATTCTACAGCCAAACTTTGTAGCTTGTGGAGACTCGCGCTGCCATTGATGCTTTTCTGATGCACTATTTCAAGCTGTGTGGGAAATGAATTACTACACTCAGAGAATGATCCACAACCTGCTCAGGAAAATATTTGGATTTGCTGAGCATCCCCGGCTTCACATCAGATAATCTCTTGAGGAGGATTTATGGGGCAAGGGAGTGTTCTAAAAGACTCCTAAATTGTGAGCAACATGACGAGACAACTCCCCAACCTCTCCCCAGGGCAACTCTCATCCTATTATTTAGGGCTTTGTTTATTCCACAGACTAATCAGTGACAGGTCGGAGGGAACAGAGGGGCCTCCGCTGGCTCCTAAAGCTAACGCCACCTGAAGCATTACTATTCACTACCTGTCTGCTACATAAGACTCTGAGAGAGGTTTCTAAGGCATTAACAAACTCATAAATCACAAGTTTCTCTTTGAAACGACGGGGAACTTGTGATCACGAGGGAACCTTTGCAACAAAATCAAAGCCTTGATTATGACATTCAAGATGTTAAACTCAAGCTCGGCCCTCACAAAGGAGACAAGTCAGTACATGGTTATATTGGGTTATGAAAATATCCAAGTTGCCATGTATAAGTCCAGTTAATGTGCATGGCAGCCTTATAGCCACGTTGTGAGTCATGGGCCGTGGATCTCTGGTGCTCCTCAGGGGACCTATCTGCTGCAGCTCAAAGCCCAGGCCTAGCTTAGGTTGCAGGGCTCCTTTCATGGAGAGCGAGGAGAGAAGCCCCTGACAAAAAGTCAAGCCACCACTGGGTAGGGGCTTGTAATTAGCAATTAGCGGCTGGGTCCAAGTTTTGCTTTGGCCCAGGCCAAACCCACAAAATGTTCTCCTAGTTTATAATACCACGGCCCGAGCTGCAGAAAGACCCGAGTGGGGCTCTGGAGGACGAGGTGAAAGCTGTTGGGGTAGAGAGTAAATTTACGAGAAGATAATGACCCAGGGTGAAATGCCCCTTTACACACAGCCGGACACTTCAAAGCAGGAATCACAGCTAATTACAGTTCCACGTGGGTCAGTGCATCTGCACCAGAAAAGACCTGTCTCCGTGTGTTACAATGTTAATTTGTGAATATGTGCTTTTGTACATGCAAACATGCTTGTGTATAGGTGTGCGTTTGTCACGTAAGCGTGCACGGACATATGCACTTCTTCTTCTGCGTCTCCCCATGCCTCATGTGGCCCAGCCCAGGAGAAAAACCCCAATACTTTCAGACCAGAAAGAAAAACAGAGTTTTTGGATGAAAGTCCTCTGGTCAAGCATAGGGCCTTTTATTTTTTTGGTAATTATTATTTATAGTCGGCACATTGATAACGCCCCAACACAAACACTGCAGGGCATCATTCATTTTGTGCGCGGTGATGTTGCTGCACCACAAATTGTTCAGACCACCGGCCAGAGCCCAGAGCCCCATAACTCAATGTCAGAGGGGAGGAAAAAAACCCTGCGCGCCACTATGCTCTTATTTTAAGGATATCCCCACTAGGGACCAAGTGCATCCTTACTGGCCTGACAGCTCAGGACAGCAGGAACCTAGGACATCTGAATTTACAGTTATTATAAGCCACAGCCCTCGGGCAGCAGCCTCACAGCATGTCAAACTATTTATACTCTCTCCTGCTGGTGCACATTTCCCTCTCCTTTGCCACTGCATCCCATCGCGTGTCACTTACTCAGCCTTCATTTGGATTATCTGTCTGCTTTGGGGTTTACACCCGCAGTATGCAGTGGAAATCTGTGCATTTCACATTAAGCCCAAAATGTAATGAGAGCTAAAGAGATGTGCATGAAAATAACTGCCGCAGACAGATGTAGTTGCGGTGCACAGTAACTGACATTTGGGAAGCGGGAGTAACAATGCATTAGGCCCAATCTGGTTTATGACTGGAATTCGGAGGCATGGAATTACTTTATCGACTATATAAATAGTGAAATTTGAGGTATATAGTATATAACTGAAGAAAATGTTGACTTTTGTATGTTTCTTTGTCAATTTAAAACAGACACCTGGTTTGCTAATGTTTTCAATAACATTACTGATGCAGGAAGTTATAGAAATGATCAGGAAACATGAATTACTAATAACAGCTGCTAACAGTATTAAATGTCTTTTAGTGGTAAAATGTGTATCAACAGACCTATAGACGTGTACACTGGTGTCATCAAATGACCCTTCTTTCAGTCAGATCACAGGATGTACTCTTAAATTCAAATCGATGCATGAGTGGAGACATGCATGTATCACTACAGTTCCTCCTCACTGAAACTTCTGGAATAACAGTAACATGAAACTATGAGAGGGGAAATCTTCATGCCTCCATCTGTGATTTGGCCTCACATTCCAACTGCTCCCTTTGCTGTATTTGATTAAACCCCACAATGCACCATTATCAAAAACTGGATTTGACTTGAACATGTGTTATTTCTATTTCACTTTTAATAGAAAACTCTTCATCCAGCACATAAACCATAAAATACTGCAAAACGTCAGACTTTATCATGCAACCATCATCGAATTACACTCAGTTGTAGTCAGACTTGGGTTGTTACCATTTTATGATTTACCCTGACCTAGAACGCCACCTACAGTCACTACTTTGACAATGCCTCCCTTCCAAAATAATACATTCAGTTGGACCTCATTTATATTTTGAATAATGATCCATAAGTCTTGTGTTAAGAGCGCTGTTTATGTAAAATGCTACAGAACTAAAGACTGTGCTTCTTATTTCAGATGTTGTGTTTTTTCATTAAAAAAAATGACGTGTCATGTTTAACATGCATTAAGTGTGGGACAGAG